>NC_071397.1:40290320-40923684 GCF_022682495.2 Desmodus rotundus | reverse complement strand
TCAATAGGGGATTGAGAGGGGAAGAGAGGGGGGAAAGGTACAGAGAATAAATAGCATAAATGATAGGTGGAAAATAGACAGGGGGAGGGTGAGAATAGTGTAGGAAATGTAGAAGCCAAAGAACTTATAAGTATGACCCATGGACATGAACTATAGGAGGGGAATGTGGGAGGCAGGGTGTGGGCAGGATGGAGTTGAGCGAAGGGTGGGGACAACTGTAATAGCATAATCAATAAATATATCAAAAAGAAGAAATTGACTTTATCTTATCCTGAGAAATAACTTACCCTAAAAAAATAACATAGCAGTATTAAAAGAACCACAGGTATGTAGTAGATCGACAGAATGAACCCCCCAAATTTTTATTGTTTTACAATGAGCTGTACTGACTTCAATCAGGTATATGATTTTTTGTTCATAACTCAAAAAAAGCAAATTTTGGCTGTAAAATATATTAAGAATTTAACTTATTTGCCATATGTATTATCTGAAAGAGGGTAAAAAAAACCTGCTGTAAAAACATTAAAACAAAGTCTGACCACATTAAAAGAGTAAGGCACAAAAGGACAAAAGGATAATGATTTTTTTCGTAAACTCCTGGCCTGAGCATGAGTCCCCTAAAGTCCCTCTTACCAGATGGTGAACCCAGCCTGGGAAGACAGCCAACTTGATTTCAAATGTGAGAGTGATTTTTTATTTAAATGAAAGATAGAAACTGTCTCAACCTCATTATATCTAAGAGGAGAGCTCAAAATGTTCAGCATGTGGATCTGGTTTGAGTAAAAGTTTGTCTTTTTTGAAGAGAAATCATATGTAATGCCAGGCAGTGGCCTGAACCATTTGCTAATACTAATTGTTGGTTGAAAGCAGAGTGGGAGATTGTTAAAATCTTCCCTGGCAGAAACCTGATCTGTGGAAATGTACTTCACAGGAACTGTGATGAGGTTTGCAGCTGGCAGGAGAGTGTGACAGTGCGGCCACATGCATCTCCAGCTTCGCTTGGCAACAGAATGGAGACTTGTATGAAACAACTCTGGGGGTTAGCTGATGACTCGAGGGGAAGATTTGGCATTCTTTTCCTCCCCTCTCCTCTCAGCCCATGGTTTGACAACAAAAACTGAAGCGGGTATAGGTATAATTTCTAAGAACATATATTTTCAAAAAATTATTATTTAATGATGTGGCTACTTTGAACTATGATTAATATAAGTACACTTAAGATATAGTGTGGGCAACTTAGAAAACCACCAAGTAAGGCCAGATGTATAAACTGACTTGATATTTTAATTTGAAACACCTGCATCAAGTTGAAAGGTCTTATATGAACTAAGTCACAGAGAATTCACACACAAATTATGCCTAACTATTATTCCTGGCACCTAGAAATAATTGCCTTAAAACTATTAACTAATATACATATCACTAAGATAAATGGATTTCATTAATTAAAACAATGAATTATAAAAGTGATCTTTTAATCTTCAGTCAGTCATGGCAATACTTGAGAATCCAACTATGTTCTATCAGCTCTGATATAAATTATGTTTTAAGTTGTGGAACATGTTAAATTTTTGTTAAATTACTGTTAGATTATTCTCTGATTTAGCTTTGGGCCACTAATCTCTAGAAATTTCTCTCCTCCCCCCATTAACACTGTAGGAACTCTGTATGAACCTGTCATTTCACTTACATTGGACATTACCAATGGCTTCTTCCAGACGATGGAGAAAGGTACTTGAGCAAAGTTCATTATGGAGAACCAACACACAGTATCAAATAGATATTCTAAACGTACTTTCCAGAACAAAGAGTGACACATGTCCCCACTCATACGTTTATTAGTATTAACTTTGTAAGTATAAAAATCTGCATATGGTTCTTGGACATTGGTTAGAGTTAATACTCTAGCTATTCAACCAAACATTCACTATCACCATTTTACACTCAAGGAAAAACCATTCCAGAGATCCTGAGTGGAACTGGAGCTCAACCCCCACGCTTTTGCCACAACATCTACTCATCTAATACAGAGAAAAGAAAGCACAAGTACAGACCCGAGTTCCGGAAAGGTCAAGAGTAGTCCTGCCTGTGAGGGAAATGTAAAGTAAAGAAATAAGAATCAGTGTGGTTTATTAGTCATTCATCATCTGTTGGTCAATGGTACCTTAATATCTTCCTCATATTACAGAATGTGGTCATTGGCTTATAAAATAAAATCATGTTCTGCTGCTTGGCAAGAGCTCTTTAGTTCTAAACATTTGAGAGAAAATGATTGTCTTTTCAAGTTAGTGTCCTTTTTCTACAGTATATTTTAAACAAATTATATTGTGTAAATTTTATTTAGAAATGTATTGTTTTTAAGCAATTTTATTAAAAAGACTCCTTGGCTGTTTTGTTTTTAAATCCTTAGCCAAGTCTGGAGTAGACAGACAAACATAATATTCGACTACACACGAGAATGGAAGTCAGTTTCTTTGGCTTTTAATCCCCATCTAATATAAAATTTTCCTCTAGAGAGTTCTCCTAGATTTATATTCCAGTTTTTAACCAGCTACAAAACATGACTATCAGCAAATATTTACCACGATGTTCAGTGATGCACCTTCAACCCAATGTTCCACACTCAGTCTGTCACTGCTCACCTTCTCCTCTTCCCCCAGCCTCTCCAGGCTCGGTCTCCGTCCTAGGGTGGGACACACTTGAAAGCAGAGCTATGTTGTAGCCCTCAGTACCAAGAAGAGTGTCTGGCACATGATTTAAATGAGTTGATTAATTGAAATTTGCTGTTTCCATAAGAACAAGTAATCCTAGCTAATAGACCATTGCTTCTCACACTGGGCTGTGAATTGGAATCACCTGGGGAGCCTTAAAATATGCTGGTCCCTGAGTACCACTTGCTGAGATTCTGATTTAATTGGTCTGGGATGTGACCTAAGCATCAGAATGTTTTAAAGCTCCCAGATGATTCTCATATCTCTCTAATACCAAGAAACTTCACAAACTGAGAAATGCTCTAAGGCAAGCAATCCCATGTTACAGGGCGACTGCAGTGTCTTAGGTCATAACGTACAGATCTTTATTTTCCCTCCCTCTGATCCTATTCCCTCCTCTTTTGGAATAAAAGCAAAATGACTCCTCTTTAGTTATTGGCTTCTAAACCAGTAGTTAAATCAATGCAAAGTGCAATGTACCCAAACTTTCAACGGGATGCATTTATATTACATTTTAAGTTGGTTTTGAGCAACTTTTATTCTAAAAAAATTATTTTTTAAGTCCAAGCCCTGGGGACACAGGGAACATAATCTGCAACCTTCACTCACTGCCTCTGATATAAGGAGACCTTCTATGGCTATAATCTGAAGAATGTGTGTGTGCCCTAACATGCACACACACCTGTGCTAATATAATTTAATAGAGTAAGACCACACCGAGGTGTTTAGAAAGATATTTTTACAAATAAATTGGCACGATTCTTGAATCAATAGATACATTTCTCTGAGCTCACCGTGGCTTGTACACCAGGGTGAAATTAGCCCCTACTCAGGGATAGGATAACAGCCAAGTCCTTCGCATGATTTACAGCAGCCTTTGTGTCCTGGCTGCTCCTGCCTACTCTCATCTCTGTTCCCAACCAATACCTTACTCTCCCGTTCTCCCCTCACCCTCACTCTCAGCACTCCTTCCTCTGTGATGCCATCATCCCAGGGACACACTCTGGGCTGCCCTGGTCCCTCTGTGCTGCTATGGCTTGTTCATACTGCTGTCTTTGTCACTAGACTGTAAGCTTCTTGTGGGGTGATCACATGCCTGAGAGATCTTTGTAAGCCTAACACCTGGAAACCCTTTCACCTGTTGAAGTGTTTAGACTCCAAAATCCATGCTCTTTATAAGACCTTTTGTAAGGCCAGTCAGAGGTTTGAATGTGGCTAACTGTCTTAATCAACCACAGCTCGGGGTGTGACTTGAATACCCAGACATTGAGTCAGCATGTTACATAATTCAAAGAAAGAAAAGAACAACGCGAAAAGTGACTACTTGTGTCTTCAGACAGCGCCCTTATGTTAAAATAGCTAAAGTTAATTTATATTATTAAATTTGGCATTGTTTTAAACATGTTCTTAGTGTAGGAACTTTAAAGAGTCATTATCTTTATGCTTTAATCTACATGGAAAGCTATTTAATATTCATCTACTTCATCTCTTTCATCTCTTCCAGAGAAGGAAAACTAACATACAAGTCAAAGTTTACCCATGATGTGCACAGGCCATCCTCTTATTGTGCATTCTCTGGTATTCATTCAGCTTAATTTATTTATCTTGAATTGCAGTCTGGTGTTCCTTTACTTACTACTCACTTGAAAACAGTTTGTACCAACCAGTAGCTGCTTAGCACTGCTTAGCACCTGCATCTATGGCAGAGATGGCTAGCTGACCACCAAAGTGGTTTTCTTCCTGGGCAAGGGACAAGACTACACTTCTCAATGTTTTGCAGCCAATGTTATACATGAATGATGTGTTGTAGGCTGTGCATTGGAATTTTTTACGGGACTAGCCTGTAAGAGCACTTTTTCTCCCCTCTGCCACCAGCTGGATATGGGAAAATGGACAGAACCATAGGATGGAAAGAACCTGAATCAGTGAAACACCACCTAGGGGAAAGCTGCCGGCCGGGATGCACATGAGCGCGAGCACTGACCTTCTCTGTGTTACGTGCCTGAGATTTGGGGTGCATCAGTTACAGTGAAAACACACAGCCTGGCCCTGGCTCCCCTGCTGATAGAGCTCCACGCAATATCCATGCAGACACATTTGCCACAGCTCCCAATGGTGTCTGGGGGAGTCGGCAATCAGGAGCCCTCAATGCGATCCAACCGGGAACTTACCCACCAGGGAAGCACCCCCGGCAGCGCCTCTGCGCAGTTCCTAGGCCCATGTCCTGCCCCATGAGCTGAGCCGATGGCTGCAGGAGCTTCTCGTTACTCATTCCATTTCGGAGTTTAGTGGTGGTGGGTGGGCGGGGAAGAGCCTAAGAACATTTTTGAGCATACACCATGTATCTTATCTTAAACATCACAAAACCCACGAAGTCGGCGCCATTATCTCCACTCCACATAAGTGGACTCCAAACACACACGAGGTTGCCAGCTGGTGGTGGCAGAATCTAGATGCAGACTCACTCCTCGGACTACAAACCCACAGCGGTGCCCTCCCCCGGGGTCCTCCTGCACACACCCATCCCGCTTCCCTGTCTCAGGGGGTCCTTTGGGGCCAGTGCCTCTGGGAAGGGCAGCGTGGGAGCCTCTGTGTGGAAGCCAAGTCATTTCACAGAGAGCAGAGTAGGTGGAGTGTGTTACTGGCCTCCTCATTTAAAACTTGGAACACAATTTTCCATGGAAAAAAATTATGCAGAGACGTTCCATTTTGTAAATGTATGCAATGCAAAAGCACTTTGCAAACCATCAAGAAGTATATAATATGCCTATGAGGAATTACTATTCTACAGTACATTAGCACTATAATTCCAACACTTTGTGGATTAAATAACCTTTTGTGAAGTAGTTGGAGAATTTAACCACTGACTGTTACATGGTCTCTAAGGAAAAATACATTCCAATAGCCAAACAACTGACTTACAACAGACATTTGGAACATAACCCATTTACAGACTGAGAACTGTCTGGATTAACATGAAGAGGACACATCATCACCATCTTCACCAAGTATTATTTATTAAGAACAGTGCAAGGGGCGAAGGCTTCAGGGTAAAGGAAAAAAAGAAAGGAAGTGTTAATCTAATTTTAATGGCTACAATTTCACATCCCTGATTGTGAATGAACTCACACTGTTCCAAAACAACCTTTTATCTTTCTCTTTACTTCCTCCCCCTCATTTTGTACTTATATTCTTTCATTTCTTTTTATTTTCCCCTTGCTATTCCATTTTTTGTCTGTATTTCAAATGTATTCAACATTTACTCCTGTACTAAACAAACTCTTTTCAAGGGCTGACTGTATTCTCAGACTCTGTGATAGAGTCTAGAAATATCCAAATGAGTAAAATACAAGATGCAGTTCTCAGCAAACTCCCCAAGAGCAGGAAAGCTGAGCCTATAAACAAATAACATTGTCTAGTGTGATGAATCCAAAGAGACAAGTAGCAGATAGAGTGTTATCTAGGCAGAAGTTGAAGGAGCCATTCCAGGCCTGTTGGCTCATCTCACACCCACATACCCTTTGCCCTGCCTCCACAGTTGAAACCTTCATTACTTCTGAGCTGTTCTGCAATGGTCCAAACCAGTTTCCTGGCCTCTGCCTCTTGCCACTGGAAACCAATGAACATATTGCTGCCAGATTAATGTTCCTTTGGGACAACTCCAATGATATAGTGCCTCCCTGCTTATGTCACTGATACTTTTTGCTCTCAGAACTTTATAATAATTCCTCACGCTGCATGTGGAGGCCCTCCCTGGCTATATCTGTAGCCCATCTCTACACAGAGCTCTCTTATTAGTCAAATTGAAGTGCATATTATTACCCAAATATGTTGCCTTTCTTTGCTATTCTGTCTTCCTATACAGTGCTCTCCAAATCACTAGCATGAAATTCTACATATCCTTCAATACTCTGCTCAAAGGCAGAGCATTTCCTAATTTTTCTCAGCTGTGTATCCTTTATTGCTTGTTTGGAGGAAGGAACCAGTGTTTGCTGAGCATCTTTTACATTTCAAGCATAGTGCTGGGTCATTTTCAGGGGCTATCCGATTTCTCATTCACAACATCCCTAGGAAGTAATGCCAGTTTTTCTACTTGTCGGGCAAGAAAACTAAAGCTCTGGGAGGTTAAAGTGGCATGCTCTGGGTAAGGAAGTAGCTGACCCAGAATTTGAACCCATGTACCTCTGGATTTCAAAGCTCATGTTTGGGCTTTCCATCAAGCCTCATTGCCTCCTTCATTATTTCTCTTGGAGCAACACATCTAAAAAGTGGTATGTGTATTCATCAATGTCTCTATAATTCTGTGGATACTTTCAGGTCAGAAACTTGGTCTCAAACATCTTTGCATACCAATGTGCCTACTTCTATACTCTGGTTTCTCTTCAGATCATATAAATCTTTCACCTTTTACCAATGTGCCTACTTCTGTGCATGGAAGAGTAGTAACTTAATGCAACGTCGATGTGAAAGTGCCCTATTGGCAGGACATTGAGGGGATTAGATCAACAGACCCTGTCTTGTTGCCATACGCAACTTAACTCATCAATAAGCAACCATGGAATCATATGAGCACAGACACATTAGTACAAAGAATCAAATAGGGAAATCTCTTGGGTGTACTTCCCTGAAGGGATTCTCAACAGAAAACTAGAGAAATTGGCCCTTGGTGTTTGCATCTGGCAAAGTTTGAGAAGGAAAGGATAATGAGTGTCAGCAAATTCTGAAAATGCTTTGTTTATTTCCTCACATATTTAAAGTGAGCCATTTGCCAAATTTGCAGACTCAAGTACAAGACTGGAACACAAACAAGTGTTTCTTCTCAGCCAATAATAGCTTCTAATACCATCTGGAAACCTACACCAATTAAGAAAGAAACAAATATGCCTTTTTTTTTTTCCTTTCCTTCTAAGACCTCAAAGCTTGTAAACCTGGGATATGTTGGGTAGGAAAGAGAGTTCCAGAAATGGGGCCCTTCATAAAATTCAAGCCCCCTGGCAGCTAAGACTTCAGATCATAGAGGCGGTCAGAGATCATGTTTGTTCTTATCCCAGTGGCTCAGGAACAAAATAGAGATTACTTCTATCTCTGTTCACACTGAAAGAGCTTCATTGTAACCCAATTTAGAGTTCAGTCCAACCTTGTAAATTACCACGGTTTTTTATTGGTATCATGAAAATGTAGCCTCTTTCTCTATTGTCACAAAAGCATGTTGTTGAAACACTAAAAACATCTTGGCACACTTTACAAGTGCTTTTTAGAAAAGAGACATGAAATTAATGGTGCATTTCAATCAACGTGTTTCTCACAGTGCTTTCTTTCCTCTTCCTCAAAGCCACAGAATAAAACAAAGTGGTCCAAACAGGACCTCTGGACATTTCTCTGATGGCGATAACATCTGGGTCACCGGGAATGGAGGTCCGCATCACAATTTCCTCTCGTACCCTAATGTACACATGAGCAGTATTAAGCTAGTCTTATAATGAGATTTCACTTTGCAGTGAAGTTTTAATTACCCACCCTTATAATGTAATTTCTGTGAGGGAGTTTTGCAGTTCACCTCCCATCCTCTTGCTTCCCAAATCTTTCCCTTGGCGGGACCCAGCCTACTCCTTTTCATGCCCCATTCAGAAAGCTTCAGATCAAATGTGACTGCTCACTGCTCCATCAGCATCATTTTTTGAACCTTGTATTATCCTAACCACACAACAGTTTCCAGCCATCAGGCACATGAGCTTAGTTGCATGTTAGCCTGGAAATGGGCTTTTCCCCCCTTTGGTTATCTTATCCACAACATGTGCAACTATTACCTCATTCATCCTTGTGCTGGTTCCAGAGATTAACCCCGAAACTGTCATGATAAATGTACAATTTAAAAAATAGTTTCCTCAAATTTTATTTTGTCAGTCTTGTTTTAAATTTCATCCCCCATTATGACGTGGCTACTAGAACTTGTCATCTTTTATACTGTTTCATTTCCAAATGTTGGAGCCAAAAATGATGTCATATGTTCCAGTAGCATAGCACTTATCTAAAGGAAAAGTATACCTAGTGCTTTTCTTATGTTTTAATTTGTTATGATAACATGCATAGTGCAAGTTAGAAAACATATTTTTAAGGGAAACCAATAGGACAAGCTTTAGCTTTTAACCATGAAAAGGATTCCTTGAAAATTTCAAAGGAAAGACAGATTTTGTTCTTTAGGTAGATTATGCATTGATTGGCAGAGGTTTTATGCAAAAGCATTCAATGCTAACAAAATCATTCCATTTATTAGTCAAGTAGCAATATTGCCATAAATACCAGACTGATGTTATGGAAGATTGTGTTCATACCCAATGGAAGTTAATATTTTATCTTTTTTTTTTTAAAAAAGGAAAGTAAACAGCATTAAGTTTCTCCCATTTTGTAATTAGCACCAGTGGCACCACATGTAAAGGGCACAAACGGGAAACAGAAGACCAGGGCACGGACCCAGCAGTGCAACTCCAATTGAGTCTCTTACTTGTCCTCATACGTCAGGAATGACTGTTCGGTCTCAAAGTGTCTGAGGAAGACCAAACAACTAGTTCATACAAAAGTACTCTACAAATACATAGCATCATCTCTGCCCATTTTTAGTCCCCGCTCTTACTTTACAAAATTATTAGGTTGACACTCTGTACTCCAGTTGCAGTTGTGTGTCCTTCTCTCCCAGCCTTGACCACACTGAGCTGTATTTATATCTGATTGGTCCTCCCAGTAGTCTCGGACCTCCTTCAATTCATCTTCCTAGCTCCAGCGTCTAGGGCAGTCTTGGTACATGTCTGTCGAATGATTTACCTGCTAAATGAATACTTACATAGGTCCCCTTTTTTCATTAATTCTTTCTCATTTTTCTTTTTTGCATTAAGAACTAAAACTCTTGTACTTGCCTCATTACATTGAATAATGTTAATTTTTGTTCTGTTTTCTAAACATTCCTCTACTGTTACTTTTCTTTGGCCAAGAATCAGTACCATAACTGAAGCCATTACAAGCAAAACACTTCTTTGAAGTCTTAGGAATTACTCTTTTTAAATTCATGGATATTTTGAATGGAAATCCATGATGTAACTGAATTCATTTTACTAAAAATAATATTTTTCTCCTAAACATTTGAGTAAAATTGGTGCTCCAGAAAAATGGGTCTGTGCATTCAAAGACCTAATAGTTCTCAATCTTGGCTTCACAGAAGCACAGGAATAACCTCTATTAAAACTATTAAGGAGAAAATCTGAGCTCACAAGTAAAGGTAATTTAAGTGTATATTCTGAACATACCATTACCACCAAATTAACTCAAATGTCCAGAGAAAGTAAGAAAACTGATTTTTAAAAAATCACCCAGGTAGGTGTTTGTTATAATAGAATATATAATCTTACTCTTGCATTCTTATTTAATTGGTCATTAAGCCTCATGAAAGTATTTTCCAAAATGCTTCTACTGGAGAGCCAGTGTGGAGAATTTCTGAAATACACTCAGAATCAAGAAGCACAAGAGGCAGTATAACTTAAGAACCTAAGAATAAGGGACAAGTATCTTTTAGGAGTTAAACTCCAAAACAGGAATCTGAAATTACAGAGTGTAGATAGGTCCTCGGGTTTCTCACTAATAAAATAAGGATAACAAACTAGGGTTTGGGGTGGATTAAATAAAGCAATAAATATGAATGTACTTTGTGACCTGCAAAACTGTGTTAGGCATTGTTTGTCCAATGAATTTAAAATATTTACTGGGTGTTACTACAAGTCAGGCACTGCTCTCGGCATCAAGCAGTAAATGAAACAGAGCTGTGCCCTCACTCTGATGGAAAGAGGCAAATACAAACAAATAAATAGCTCATTGTAGTGTGATCATAAAAGTGCTGTGAAGAAAAATGGAGCAAGTGAAGGGGGATGTACAGTGATGAATTGGGAAGGCCAAGTAATAAGATCATTTGATCAGGGACCTGGAAGGAGTGAGAGAGAGAGCCAAGCAGATAAGTGGATAGATGAAAGGGCAAGGGAAAGACAAGTGCAAATGCCCTGGGGCAGCAGGGGTGAGGGTGTCAGCATCCTTGTTAACTAAGGGTCTTTCTAAAACCAGAAGGAAGCAAGCTTCACCTACCTATATTCAAGAGAACAAATTATATCGTCTTGAGAGCAGGAAAGGGACTGAGAGGTTAGTAAGGAGACTCAGGGGCTGAAGACATGACTAATGGCACCGGGCACTGACTCTGGAGACTCAGCCATAGTTGGGAAATAGATGCACATGGGGCAAATGATAAGGTTTGACTTGAATGTCTCTTCCTCTTTCCACATCAATGTCACCCCTGTTCCAGAGGCCAGTGGGCGTTGGTCCAAACAGGTAAAACTTGGAATGCCAGGAAACTGGTGGCAATGGTCACATGCAGAAGGGAAGGAGGAAAGAGAGAGCACAAAAGGAAGGAAATGCCAACTGACTGTCACAGAGAAAAGCGCATTCTTGGCTCATGAGCTGCAGGGTTGCTGCTCCTGAGTGGAGAGGGGAATGCTTACAAATGAATCTTTAATTCTTCTTGGTGTATTTGTCATCTGTATTCTGAAGAAAACAAACAGCATCTCTGTATTCCAATATGGAAAATCACTCACAGAATTTTATTTCATTTTGTGACCTTCAATAGCTATGAATAGTGAATCATTCAAAATACCTTTCTAGAAATGTTATTGAATATGTTTTATTTTAGTTGAAGGATTCTATGCATGTGACATACTTTTTATGCATTATTCACAGAATTTTATGTTAACCTTTAGACATCAAAATGAAGTGGACATCTTCATATTGATACATATCACCCCCTTATATGATAAAGAATAACAATATCCATGAGGAATCTTTTTTAAAAGGAAGTTGCTTATATGTATATTTGTATTATTGTTTTCATCATCTTTGATTCTGGATGAGAGACATATTGCTAATGGAATTCCCATGTATCTATGACCCTTTTATGGGTCATAAGCCCTGTATAGACTATGGTGAATGCAATGGCTCCTTTCTCCCACAGATGACAGACACAAAATTCTACATTCAGTTTCTAGGTTGTGGACCTCCTAGAGTCTATGCCCTACAGACCCAAGGTTCAGAACCTCTGCTCTAAAAGATTTCAGAATCCGACCATGGTAGGCTCATGGTCGCTACCATAGTGGAGTCAGAGTCGTATGACTTAAATTGTTTATATTTGCTGGATTCAATTTGTAGTTGAAATTACATTAATCTGTACTCTGTGAAATAGTTTAGGCTAGGCACTCACTACATGAGTTGAAAAGACAGTTGGGAGCATGAAACTTTCAGTGGTCATGAATTCAGATGATAATGTAAATGAGAAGGAGCTGTGTTGACAATGTGTGTGTTTGTAGTCACAAAACAATATGAAGAGTAGTTCTGGTGTGTCTTTCATCATACACATTATTGTAATCCTCAAAATGGATAGGAAACACCATAATATAAAAATAGTACATCTATATAGCCAATTGTTGAAAGTTTATTTCTATATGATTTGAACAGGCAGGGCCTGGAATATGCTGCGTTTTCCCTTTAACCTACTGCCATAGCAAGTGTGATGCTTCCTGCAGTGGTCCCTACTGGCAGCCTCTTATCTTCTAAGTAGTAGGTCCAAACAGATATAGTTAGAACTAATGAAAAGAATATTCCTGAGAGTATGGATTTTTACTTCCTGCCAAGGACTCTATTCTCATACACCCTTGTGACCCTATGGAAATGGGAACCATGAAAATATTTTCTGGCTTGGAGGTTAATCTATAGTTCACTTTCTGCAATGTGCTCCACCAAAAGCCAGATGGGATACTAAAATGATAGGTTCTAACTACAAAGCACCCTTGTAGCCTGAGGCTGGGGAAGGCATTACAAATATGTGTGCTATGTGGCACTCCCAGCGGGATTTCCTCTAAGAGCCTGTCTGAGGCGCATGTCCACTCTGGGAAGCAAACCACTCTGAAATTCCCAATTTACTCTGAGCACTGACCCTGCAGCATGGGTAAGAAGGCCAGTTGGAACAACGTGTATGGGCTACAGCTCTGGGAAGACTGCAGTGCCCTTGCCACACTGCCTATAGTAGTGGTGCGGAGCCATCCCAGATACAATGTGGTAGAACACGCTCCCTAAAAGCATTGACTTAGTCTTCTAGAAAAAGTATTCTTGTGACAGTGAAACAGAAGCTTGGGCATCACTCAGTCCTGGGTTGAATTCTTTTAGTTTTTTAAAGTATATTTTATTGATTATGGTATTACAGTTGTCCCAATTATTTTCTCCCCTTTGTCCCCCCTCTGCCATGCACCCCCTCGCCCTCTAGCATTCCCTGCCCCCTTAGTTCATGTCCATGGGTAATACATATAAGTTCTTTGGCTTCTACAGTTCCTATACTATTCTTAACCTCCCCTGTCTATTTTATACCTATCATTTATGCTTCTTATTCCCTGTACATTTTCCCCCATTCTCCCCCTCCCCGCTGATAACCCTCCATGTGATCTCCATTTCTGTGATTCTGTTCTTGTTCTAGTTGTTTGCTTACTTTGTTTTTGGTTTTGTTTTCTAAGTTCAGTTGATGATAGTTGTGAGTGTGTTGTCATTTCACTGATCATAGCTTTGATCTTTTTCTTAGATAAGTCCTTTAACATTTCATATAATAAGGGCTTGGTGATGATGAACTCCTTCAACTTGACCTTATCTGGGAAGCACTTTATCTGCCCTTCCATTCTAAATGAGAGCTTTGCAGGAAAGAGTAATCTTGGATGTAGGTCTTTGCCTTTTATGACTCTGAATACTTCTTTCCAGCTCCTTCTTGCCTGTAAGGTTTCTTTTGAGAAATCAGCTGATAGTGTTATGGGCACTCATTTGCAGGTAACTCTCTCCTTTCCTTTTGCTGCTTTTAAGATTCTCTCCTTATCCCTAATCTTAGGTAACCTAATTATGATGTGTCTTGGTGTGATTCTTCTTGGATCCACTTTCTTTGGGACTCTCTGAGCTACCTAGACTTCCTCGAAGTCTATTTCCTTCACCAGATTGGGGAAGTTTTCCTTCATTATGTTTTCAAATAAGTTTTCAATTTCTTGCTCTTCCTCTTCTCCTTCTGCCACCCCTATGATTTGGATGTTGGAGTGTTTAAAGTTGTCCCAGAGGTTCCTTAGCCTCTCCTCAATTTTTTGAATTCTTTTTTCTTCATTCTGTTCTGGTTGAATGTTTATTTCTTCCTTCTGCTCCAATTCATTGATTTGGGCCCCAGTTTCCTTCCCGTCACTGTTGGTTCCCTGTATATTTTCCTTTATTTCATTTTGTATAGCCTTCATTTCTTCCTTCATTTTGCAACTGAACTCAGTCATTTCTGTGATCATCCTGAATACCAGTGTTTTGAACTCTGCATCTGATAGGTTGGCTATCTCCTCATTGCTTAGTTCTTTTTCTAGAGTTTTGATCTGTTCTTTCATTTGGACCTTATTTCTTTGTCTCAGTGCACCTGTTATGTTGAAAGGGGCGGAGTCTTAGGTATTCACCAGGGCAGGGCAACCCCCTTTGCTGTGTTGTGGCTCTGTATTTGAGGGAGGGGTCAGAGAAGGTATAATGTCGCATGCTCAGCTCTCACCCCACTTTCTGTCATTTCCCTCGCTTCCCACAAGTGGATTGTGCCCTTTTAGATGCTTATTCCCAGGCAGGTGGGTTTGTGTATGTTCTAGGACCCCTGTCCTCTTCAATGGACTCCCTTGTGAGGCTGGGAGTTCTTCCCACTTCCACAACCCCCATAGGTTTTTATAGCCAGAGGTTTGGAGGCTTTCTTTTCCTGTGCTGGAATGCTGGGTTCATGGTCTGTCTCCTCTCCAGTTGTTCCTTTGGGCTTATCTGCATGAGTGTCAGACTGCCAGGTCAGCCAGCCACCACCTTGCCTGCCCTGGTCCTCTAGCCGCTGCCTTGTCACAAGTCTTCTTCACCCAGCTGCCCATCTCCACTCCTCCTACCAGTCTAGTTGAATGTTTCTTTAACTCCTTGGTTGTTGGACTTCCATGCAGTTTAATTTTCTGGGAGTTCTGGTGGTTTTTGTTTTTAGATTGGTTGTTATCCTTCTTTTGGTTGTGTGAGGAAGGAAAGCATTTATACCTACACCTCCATCTTGTCCAGAACTGTCCTGAATTCTGATTCTATCACTTTCTAGCTGTATGATTTGGGACAAGTAACTTAATCTCTGAGCTTCCCATATCCTCCTGTAAATGTAAAAGGGATAATTATGCCTATTTTCAGGTTATCACAAATATTGACTAGGAGAATAGAGTAGTATAGAGAAGCAAGCTAGAGAAATGGTTAAGAGGTCTGTCAGCTTCAGTTTTCTCATTAGCAAAGTACAAATAACAAAATATCTAATGCGGTTCCTGGTAAGTACTCATGAGTTAATATACATAGAGGGCTTCAGCTATAGTTTGACACATATTTAATACTCAATAAATGTTTATATTATTGGATAATGCACGTATATTTATCAGAATGCTATGGTAAAGTAGAAGCTCAAAATGGTATAATTATTATCTTCTTATTTCTCTCTAAACATAGTATGAAGGGAAACTATAATGTTTATTTCTGTTGTCCTACAGACAAATCTAGTATATTTTTTTGTCCCCAAAACCAACTCTTTTAAAACACCTTAAAACTTTGTATGCCATATCTACAATGTCTCTACTGAGCTCAGTCTGTGTTAACACCAAATTTTCTGAGACTATAAAGCATAAGCTGAATTAGATAGATTTGACAAAAACTAAAGAAAAATGCACAAAAAAATAATGTTGGTGCAGGATCAAAGATGTGTGACAGAAGAATTTGTTAATCTACCAAAAATACTCTGGTACTTCTTAAAAATCTCAAGAAGAAAAAAAATGTTTTCAAAAAAAATCTTTTTCTAGTGGCCAAATGAAAGATTTGTATAACGTTTTACTCAAAACAGCAATTTTCATTCTTCAGCCAGGATACTTTAAAGAGGAGAAAGTCCAGTTGTATGCACTGCCATGAAAATGATTCCAGGTACAACAAGCTCTCAAGATTTATATAACTCAGCTTTTAATTTATTTCCTTTAATCCACACAATATTTCTCAGCTTCTCAATTGTCAGCCACATGTTTCTCAATAAAGACCAAGGTGGCACCAAACTTCCAAGTTAGATGCTGTCTGTTTTCCTTTGTGCCCAATATAAAAAGTAGTTAATGTTTTTTAATAATCACTTCTTGTGGTATTTTCAGAGGAAAAAGTTTGTGTTTAAGGCGAAACCTTGGTCTAATGCATAAAATCAATGTGTGCATAGGTACTAAAAAGTTGGATTTTCAAGCTTTTATGTTAATCTTACTCCCTGTATTTTAGACCCCAGCAAGGAGCAGCACTAGGGTAAGTAAGCAGCTATCCTGTGGGTGTAATGCAGGGAGCATGGGCAGAAGGCAGCTCCTCAAAATCCAAATCAATTGCAATCTCAATATAGAAGCATTCTTTGAGATAATTATAAAAATATTACCTAATAAGAAATATTCCTATCATCTATAAATGAGGAAAAACAGTATAAATCTGTGCAGATAACCACAAGGATAAGAAGGTCTATAATATAACAAGTTTTAGTGAACAAAAGTTTACTAAAAAATTACTAAAAATCAATCTTTTGACAGACAGAAATAGGCTTTTATCTATCAGAAGTTCTATTTTAACATCTGCCTGCTTGTACTTTGCATGCAAGAACAATTTCTTGCAGTCAGCTGAGATGATTATGCAAACAGAAATTTTCTTATTACAATTGTTTTAATTATATCTATAAAAAGAAACTGTAAAATTAAAAGGTCAATCAGATTGACAGTATTAATGTTTTCCTCTAAGAGGTCTGAGTAGAATGCATTATATTGGAAAGGAAATTTGTGAAAATTTTAGACATAAACACCCCACTTTTAAAATTAAACATTAATTTATAACATCCTCTCTTCAAATAGTGAAATCTATTCTGCACCATCAGTTACCTTTAAACATTCCAAAAGAAGGCATTTTGTTGACTTTGTGTATCTTAGAGCTTTTGGAAATATAAGCCCCAGTCCTTTCTCATTGTACAACTTATGATGATAATTTATTTTTGAGGATGAAACATCAATCTGAGCAGCTTTTCACACGCTGTGTATGCAGTGTCCATGTCAACATCAGGCAGAACAAACGTGGCTTATGAGCAGAGGTTAAATGACAGATAAATCATTTCATGAACAACACACGCAAAACTTTCTACTCTTTGTGTATATTACAGCCTTGGTGCTGTCTCTATCTTTGCTGCAGCCTGCATTCTTTTCTTTTTTCTTTTTAATATGATTCCCTGCATTTTGATGTCATATGTTTTGCCTTAGTCAAGCATTTGGAGTACAGGTGTGCCCCTGTGTTTTTGATGGGGTGTTGCTATTCCAGAAAGCTCCATCCAAAACACAACTCCACACATGTAACCCAAACCCAAAGATGAGTCAGCCATTGTGCTTTTGCTCCCTTACTTAAGAGAACTCCTCACACAGCTCAACACAATACAGAATTAGTAACACACACGACCATTAAGGAATGATCCTAAACTTTAAAAGAACTCAATCTTCCTCTATGAATTGTCAAGGGAAAAAAGGATTGTTTTTAAATTCTGTGTGCATCCTACCCAAACTACAGTTGGTGTTTTTAGATTATGCAAGTCTTTCCTTAGTGAATAAACCCCATGTGCTTGCTTTATACCACCTCAAAAATGGGAATATGCCATAACACTGATTAAATTATTTTCCTAATTAGAATAAGAAGCTTGAGAGAATTTCTTGCCATGGAAATATTCCCTAAAGTGCTGGTTAAGATTCCATTTATCCTGACAAACACATAACCAAATTCTTATTTCTTATCACATTAAGGAAATGACTGCTTTCAAAAAGCTTGCAACAACAAAGAGGCTTAATCTGGGTATTATTTTCAAGACACTCTTTGGAGAGAAACTTTGAGTGCTCTGCTGGAGGCTTGTCTCTGCCAGTGTTTATTTCTCGTACTTGATGCAGTTCAGAGGTGATTAGTGAAAAAGATGGTGAAAGAAAGGGAATCAACGAGAGGGCAGGTGTCATATTCTTTGTGCTCTCATTCAGAGCCTACACAGCCAATTCCACGGTGGCAAATTTGGTACTATGTGGGTGGCTGCCCACTTCAAATGCTCAGCTGCTGGGGCTCCCAGGGCACTGACAGACTGTCTCCTCCACTTCAGAACCCACAGATGATGAGTCTCTGACATTTTAAACAAAAAGCCTGGGCACCATATGGTGATTTTTTAAAGTGCTATCTGAAGATACAAGGACTTTATGAAGAGCATTCTCAAGTCACTCTGCTACACGGGGTCAGTTCATTCTACTGTTTTTGTTGTTAGAAACTACCTTCCAGTCTCTATTCTTTCACAGAAGTATAGCCACAGGTTAGTAGAAGTTTAAAGCCAGGAGAGACTTATAAACCATCTAGCCCAAAGTTCTTAGAGGATCAAAAAGGTAACGTGTGAAAACACCTTGTAAACTGCAAAATTCTCCCTAAGAGTAAGGTATTTTATTTCGAAGATTGGGAAACCAATGACCAGAAAGTTACGACTTAGCTACTATACCTGAGGCTGGTAGATAACTACAGAACCCATTTTCACATTTTCATACAAAGTTTTCATGATAAGGTTTGAAATTAGATCCTGAGTTCCATGACTTCTATTTTGAATGTATATTTTGAATGAGGAATTCAGGAATTGTTAGTACAAGTAGTCTATCTTGTGGGCAACAGGTAAAACTTCAAACAAAGAAGTTGTCAACTGTAGCCGAAACACTTCTGTATAGGTGATCACAGTCTGACCTAATGGAAGTGCAAGTGTGGAGCCAATATTATATATTTCAGAAGACAGACACACTTTGTTGAGGTGTTTTCTTTGGATAAAAATGAGAGTATTATATGAAATGTTGTGTGATGTTTTAATACCACAAGTCTCCCCATGCCTTTGTCTAGGAGTATTTGTGATCCAAAGAGCAGAAAGGTGTAGGAGGCTGCCCACTTTGGTTATCAGATTTCCAAGTCTGACTCCAAGGAACCCTAAACAACCAGAGCCACAGGGGTACTGTGAAGCAAGTTCCAGGTCCCATTCCCAGTGGCATTGTACAAGGAGGCACAGGAAAGAGACAGACCTGCCAAATGGGCTCAGACCAGACCAATGGGTGATCTCTGACCAAGCACTTGATGTTTCTGTGGTAGGGAAGCCAGGAGCACCTCTGGCTCTACACTGTCAGTGGTGTTCTCAGATTTGTAGGAGTGGAGGTGAATAATTGTTCATTTGCTTGTAGATTCTCCAAAGCATCTACAATTGTTGTGGAACTGGGACTATATTGAAAAACCTATGTGTCTACAGGGGCCTGACTACAGGCTCAGAGGCCTGACTAACAGTGGAATCTGGTAGAGTCATGGTCCTTTCTGGAATCCTGGCTGACCCACCATCCTGTTAGCTTATTTTCATATATGCCCCAAATGCCTCCCAGCCTCTACACAGACTGGGGGATTCCCTGGCCCAAGTGTCTCCAGTTCTTCCATTAAAACCCTCTCCCACATCTGCTGTGGTGCCTCTCAGCTGCTCATATGAGTTAAAGAACCAGGGTATTGATACATGAAGACGGAAGTTCAGAAACTCAGAGAGAAAAAGGAAGGAAGTAGAGCAGGGTTGACTTTATACATACCTAAAACATAACTTAAATGCCTTACTATAATTTGACATTTTTTAGCTTCTCCACAGTTTTAACCATGGACATCAGCAATGTAGGAGAAAATGGGTGCAAATTTGCAGCAGTTTTCAAATTATCAAATGAATGTAACATGTAAGACAATCACCCCATTTTAAACAGCAAGACTGAAACACAGGGCACTTCAGTGACTTCCGGAGCCCAGAAGATGCCAGATGTCCACTATCTTGTATTTCACTACCCAGCCCTTTTTTGTTTGTTTTCTTTTACAAAGTGGGGATGCTGGGGACAACATGAACAATGTTGCTTATTCAGTAGGTCTGTCAAAGCTACTGATGACAACCACCAGCACCTCCCTGGTTGGACTCTGCCTCCTTTCACAGGCTAAAGCCAGGAATTCCGTGGCAGAACATGGGGGGTGGGGGGAGAATTTCCATCTACCCTTATTCTCATGATTCTCTCCCATTTTAATAACTGAGGGAAAAGGCTTCATTAAATTGTTTCAATATTATATTGGGAACTTTAAAATAAATTTCTACTTTTATAAATTAGATTGGGTCCCAATTTAGCTTCTAAGCTAATAAGAGGGAAGAAAACTTGTTAATATAGAGCACAAACATTACTAGAGAGCAAATATCTCCCTCAGTGTGGTGCTTAGGATAAACATACATTCACATACTGTTTATTATACTTCAAAAAAAATTTTTTTAAAGTTTAGTGTGGGGAAAATTTTTCTAGCTGTATTTAGAGAGTGACCTGAGATGTGGGAAAGTTGTCTGTTGCTTATGTTATTTTTTCACCCACTTTTGAATTCTTTGAGGCTACATTTCCCTTGAGTTAGGCAGAGATTGCCACCCACCTTGGCTCTTCCTGCCTCTGCCCTGACAGAACCTCTTTGTTGTTTTATCTAATCAGATTCAGAGGCCCTGCTATGGTTGGCTCACTTGGATTTTTCAAGGAGGTTATATTTCTTATTTCCCAGGCTTCAGAAGAACTAAAAATAACTGGGTGAAAATCTGAAAGGCAAAGCTGCTCTATCTGCCAGCATTTTATGAGGAGATAGGATCAGGCTTGACCAAAAGAGAGCGTATCTTTGTCCTCCTGTGACGATTAAAGCAAGTTTGTATCTGATAGCAGTTTTGTGGCTAGAGACTCTGGTTTGTTTTTTGTCTGAATTTAATAAGCTCATTTTTTCTCATTTGTTCATTCAAAATATCCATATGAACACCTAAGCTTCCATGACCGTCTTAAAAATGAAACCACCCGTAGGTCATGCTTGGCCCTTCCCTTTGTGCATCTAACATTTAAAAAACCAGTAAAAGTAACTTTAAAATGGTACCAATAGAATATATTCTATCTGAATGGCTACTATCTCCATTAATATACTTAGAGCCACTTTCTAGGTTTTAGTCTCATGCTAATCCTTTTGCCACTCAACATAGAATCTCAACCAGAAAACTGAATAGTGTGTGGCCCTAAGATACATTATGAAGGATTTGTTAATCAAGACAAGCAGGCTTCTTTTCATGAAGCTTTGCAGGCAGAAACATCCATCTCTATGTTTTCTAAAGATGGATTATGTCCATGAAACACGGCTGACGGAACATCTGTCATACATGAAAGATAAAATATATCTGGCTTTGACTTTTCATGTTTTATTTTTTAGAGCCATAAAAAATTAAGAGGACTAAGTCAGGGGAAAAAGTTCAAAAAGGGAATTTGTACCATTAACTCTGCTAGAGAGTCAGAGGAGATATAGGATTTCAGGTCTGAACTTACAAATATGTGAAACTAGAGATTACGAAAATAAATATTTAGCCATAGTCCTAGTTGTCTATTTGTAAAGGTTAACAGTTTCATATGGAATTAAAAGCAAACAAACAGTGGTAAATTAAGAACTTTGTTCAAACTGCTGTCTCTGTCGTGTTCACAGTGATAATCCCTCCTTACAAAACTAAGCAATAAAAGAAGATAGAGACTCTTCAAGATAACACTAAGAAATAACACTGTTATCAGAAAGCATTTACATGCACCATGGAAATTTTAATAACTAATTCATCTTAAATATAACAGACAATTATATATAACATAATTATAAATAGCTGAGTTCAATCATCAGGTCTGACAGGCAAACTGTTTCATATTATCAGAGCTAAGTCCCAATTGATAAGTCAGATCAATAAAACTGACTTAGGCAGATAGGAGAGTGATTAGTAAGATGGTCAGCGTATGAGAACAGTGAAGTGTGTTGTTCCCAGTGCCTGGACTTTGCCATACTGGATCATGAAAATGATTGGTAGAGATTCTGGGTTCTTGGTGATTTTTGCCAAAATTTTCCCAACTCTATTTTTAAGCTCTGTTCAAGGCAAGGACCAACTCTATACTCTAGTCACAGCTCTTCTCCAGAGCCTATCAATCACTGGTGTTCAATAAATATTTGTTGAATAAATGAATGAAAGAACGAATGTATGAACAGCTTGAATAGAGATGGTCTCATTTCTAGTGATTATATTTTAAATGAGAAATATAAGAAACACACAAAACTTTTTGTTGGTATTGACGATAACATTTTACATTCTCTCTCACTCTGAGATATTTTTTCAATCTAAAACTTTGCCAACAACACCATAGAAAAGTTAAGCCATAATCTGCAAAACTGAAGGGTTTATTACTAAATAGTTATTCCATGTAAAGTCTTGCTTAAGAGGGGGAAAAAAGATGAATAGATTGGCAAGGAGTAGGAAATCTCTTTGAGGAACTTTCTGAGTTTGATATAAAGGCAGACAAAGGAAGAGTATATGGTATAAAAAAGACCACAAGCAATTAACAAAATATTATTTTACCAAAATGAAAATGGTCAGCATCTGCATTATTTTGCCTTGTCCAACAGACCTTTTGTTTATTTTCACTCTAAAAGCTTGTTTTGCTGAAAAATGCTTTTAGAGCACACATTTGTTTCAATCATACTAGGTGTTTGGAAGCAAAAGGCACAAACATGTTTGCACGATATTTCCATGGGTCACGCTTGCTCACAGATTGTTAGTTAGCAATATCTTAAAAATATTTATATAGTTCAAGTCATTTTGAAGTGGGATCTTGCACACACAGTTTTTAAAAATACTTTAACTCCATAATAAATGGAAGACATAGTTCCCCATGCATATTAAATGATTTCACATATTCAACATCTCTCTCATCAATGTATAAGCATAATACATATCTCTTCTGTAATGCATATGTGCACACATACAGGAGAAGTCAATTTTGAATGAAAAACACAAAGAGAATGAAGTGGATGCCCACTTCAAAGGACATATGCTAAGTACATACATTTTAAATATCTAGGAAAATAGATCAGACCCATTTCTTAATTACTTGCCAAGCACCAGTGCCAAGTACATTGCCAGCACTATTTTGTATCTCAACAGTCCTAAGAGACAAGTATTACTGTTATTCCAATCTTACTTATAAAGAAATTAATGCTGAAGGAGATGAAGTCACTTAAAACCCAAACCACCCAGCACTAAATAACATAAGATTTCAGCCTCATTCTGGTGGCAAAGCCATTGTTCTTTTCAAAGCAGTCCAGTGATTTTTAAGCTGTGTTTCATGTGTAGTAAGGCATTTTTGACTGGAGGTTGATGGTTTAGAAATGCCCCCCTATACTCTCCTCACACACATACACTCACACAAATGTATACACCCACTTCACTCCTTTACAAACATATCTATTTGACTTCATTTATTTGCCTTTGGTTTTTATCAAGGTAAGGGACAGTAAAATAAGGTATAGATAGAAAAGATGGTATGGTATCTGTTCCTATCTGGACCAGTAGACTTATTTCTGGACCAGTAGATTTATTTAAAAGGCAATGGCTCTAGGCAAATGAAAATGTTCATATGTGCTTTGGGCTACCATGAAAGGTACGTTACAGCGTGGGAGAAAAAGGCCCTTACGTCCACCTGTGTCAGATGCCTGCCGTGTTTTGGCATCCCAGGTAAGGAGCTTTGAGAGTAGCCTGAGACAGTTCCCTTGTTGTGGGCTCCAGTGTTTTCTTCGTAGCAGGTGGCAGTGTGCAGCTCCTCCATACGGTATTGCAAGCGCCTAGCAGAGACAAACAGAAGCCCAGGCAGCACAGGCAAGGAATCAAAGGACACTGCAGAGGGTGGATCTACTGTTATAGTTCCACACATTTATACATACCAATGTATATTATCCCTGGAGCCTTAGGATTCTGAAGAGGGGCCTCAGCCCCTCTTGTCTTGGAAATTGAAGAGGAGGCCCAGCAGGTGGGACTCCTTCCTGGCCTATGTGTCTGTTTCAACCAGAGCCTGTCTATTTTCAAACATCTCATAAATTGGAGTTCCATTCCATAAGTAATTTTAAATAAATTCTGCTGCTTTAAAAGTGAAGTACAAAACTAAACCATGATACCTCTCTCTTTCTCAACTTCAATTAAAATTGAATTTGAATACCCTTTACAAAATTATACAACAAAATAACTGGTAATGGGTGAAAAATCTTTAAAGTAGCATTGAGAGTGGTTGCTCTTGATATTCCTGAGGCTACTTTCCTTAGCCAGCTGTTTACCTGTCTATAACTGTCAAAGGTGCTTCATCTAATCTGACCACCTACAAGGTCATCCATGTTTTTCATCCCTCACTTCTCGGTTCAAATTCAGTTCTGCATATATACCTGCCTACTGGATATTTCCAACTGCACCTTAAATTTAATAATTTGACATATTCAAAACTTCTTTTGTTCCCTTAGTCAATGGCCCCATTACCCATGTGTCTATCTATTCATCCAAGCTAGAAACCTCAAAACTATCAACACTTCTCCCTCTAACCCACTCCATATGTCACCCAAACCAATATATTTAGCTTCTGAAAAAATATTTCAAGTCCTCTTTCTCCCTCTCTCCCTCACTGCCCCTTTATTTTAAAGCTGTCATTATCTCTTGCCTGACTATCACAATCGTCTCCTACCTGGACTCTTTGTCTTCATTATCCTCCTTTCCAATCTCAAAATAGAAACAGAATTATCTTTTTAGAACACAAATATGATCATATCATTTCCTTATTTTAAAGACTTCACTGTGAAAAAACTCAGTATGGCATATGAGACCCTTAACACTCCATCCTCACCTTCCCAAATCAGATGTGAACACTATTGACCTAAAAGGGTCATTAGATGCAAGAATTATGGTGGATAAAACAGGAAAGGAATTTATGACAGCCCATATTGAGTAGCTCACAGAAATTTTGGGAAAGTTGAAGAACCAGATGCAGAAAAGGCAGGAAAAAATGAAGGCTAAGCAGAAAAACCACAGCTGAACTCAGACTGTAGAACTAAGACAGTTGAGACCACAACTTCTGCCACCATAGAGCAATGGTCTTGTGCTTTGTACCACCAATGCCACTCTCTCTGGACACTGAGTGTGGCCCTGGCCTCACAGCCACTGCCCCTGGAAACTTATACCACAATGATGCTGTTAACACCAGAAGAATTCTCTACTCAACGTATTCTTCTCCTTCCCTTGCTCTAGCTGACTGGCACAGACTGTTAGATATCCATTCCTTCTGGATAGAAAGAGAGAGGTGGCATGGGTTGCAAAAATAGCAGGTAGGCCTTTTAGCTTCATAGGGAGAGGCTGGCTGTAAAAATGGAATCAGATACTGGACAACAAAAAAAAAATCAACGGAGGTACAATCTACGCTTCAGGTACCCAGACTATACAATGTTCTCCAAAGGAGACTTGCTCCATTTGCCTTTATAAACAGTGCTGCTCTCAACACTTCTTATTTTCTAATAAAGGAGCATCTGTCTGCTCCTGGTTTAAAGTCACCTCCTTTGTGAAGCATTAGCTGGTGCTTCTTTCATTTGTGGGCACCACACTTTCCTGTGGCACCTCTCATAAGGAGATGGGATTATAATGTCATTTCACAATTCATTTCCCATTTCAACAGTAAGTTCCTCCTGGCAGAGACTGTCTTTTATCTCTGTGCCTTCAGGGCCAGGCATCATTCCTGGGGGGAAAAATATGTGCTCAGTAAAGTTTGTTGAATAAATTTGTGGTTCCCCTAGGGACAGTGTTTTGGATTCTATGGGTGACCCCTAGAAGACACTGGCCCCTCTTGTCAATAGCAGAGGCACCATCTTCCCCTTGCCCAATGGCAGGAGCTGACTGTTCCCAGAACATCACAGGACAATTGGAAGCTGGAAGGCTCTCCTAGCATGAACACTGGCCATCAGCCTCATAACTGGCACCTCTTAATGCCATTCTCAGTTCTATAATGTATTATGTTGTGGTTTTTTGCATACTGCTAGAGTTACATCTATAGTGAAGCTTACATGTGGTTCTTTTATTGCCTAAACTAGTGATAAGCTGGGTAGTGTAGCAATCTTTTGAAAAGTTTTTCATCATTTAGAGATGAAAGCTAAAGAAATTCTGAAAGTATTCAAATCCTGATGGGTAGTACTCACAAAAACTGAAATTCACATGGGGATCCCTGTGCAGTGAAGACAATAGAGGGTCCATTGTCTCTAACTAGATTTCAGATTCCAAATGAGATACAATTCTTTAAACTATTTAACATTGCACAATATGTAAGTACAGCAATATACAATTTGATTATTTTCAGCATGTGTTGTAGTTACTAAATTTATAAAGGCAAAAAAAGTGCATGCTAAATATTAAAATTTTGATCAATAACAAAATAGGAGATAACATTCTTTATTCTATTAATATTAACTGAAATGTAACAGAAGGCATTGGCAAATAATGTTTATTTATTTTAGGGTTGATATTTCTTTTACTTGGTATTCACTTAGATGCTGGCAAAAAAGCAATATGATTCTTCACAAACGCCATTGTCAGTTGTTGGCTGGATGCCTACTGGAGGCACAGACAACTATTGTTCTTCAGGCACTTGATAGGTAGTGGTAAAAATCATAAAAATTCCACCAACATGCACCAAATGAAACTGAAATAGTTAACTTTGTAAAAAGAAATGATGCAATAGTTGCAATGGGAAAATTGTGTGAGGAATAAATATGCATAAATTCAGGGGAGTATAATTATTATTTTAAGAGTCAGTGATATATTATTTTCACACATATGTAAATGCACTATTTCATTGCACAAGTTACAACTTTCATCAAAGTGCCTAGGAGGCTTTGGCACTCCAGCAGTCCTCAGAAATTTATTCTGATAAAAATTTTTAATCTGGGTTTTGGGGAACCTTTCAATTCCATACAGTCTTGCTTGGGTTTGTCATTACATGTTCTGCCAATGTAGGTGAGTACAGTATTTTCATAAAATTATTACAGTGTATTATTTGTTCTTTCTCTACTTCTGTCTCTAAACTGTATTCTCATCTCCACCCTGGGCCCCTGTATTTGGTCCAGTGTGCCAAGAATCAAGTAATGGGAGTTTCCAGCCTTAGGACAAAATATTTTGATTCATCATGGCCTAGATAAAGAAACAATAATGGAAAAAAGGGAGTTTTGTTCCAAGTTTCAACTTGCATCTACTATTCCTATTTTAATATTTATTTATTTTATTATTAGAGCATTACTACTTTGGACTCCTTCCACAATATGAAGTCTTTATTACACATATATAACAATTTACTTTATTTTCATTTAAGCTATCAATATTCTTAAAATTTAATTGATTGTTCTGTATTCTGTGGATTTCTTAAAATATAAAGCTCTCACATTAGGAACTGCCCATGAAATAAGCATAAACATGAAATGCAACCATATTAACCATAACTTCTCAGAAAATTTAAGGTTTTATTGATTTTTTTCTGATTATAAATGTATTTGTAAATTGAAATGAAACAGAAATTTAATTTTATCTGTAATTTATTTCTCTCAAAATATCTCAATAAAAAAATTTTAAATGTAAACAAAGGTAGCACATATTTGCACATTTCATATATTACTTCACACTTTCCACTTTTTCAAACTTCAAAAAAGACTACATTTCTAGTGCAGATAATTAGAAAAATATAATAAACCATAAACAAAATAAATCAAATATGTTCCCTCAACTGCAATAATGTTTATGTGTGGTCTATGCATTTTTTCCTATGAGATTATAGGTTATACATTTAACAAAACTTGAATCGCAATTGTAAATTTGATATCTGAATATCATATCCTAAAGTTCATTCTTTAAAGACTAGGAAACATCAAAATTTAAAAAATAGAAAAGAAACTAATCTTTTGTTCTTGAAGAATTGCTAGGATTAAAAATGTAAAACAAACTCAGATTAGCAGTAAATTCTGGTTGTGTAATCAGAACATAAAAGGCTGTTAATCTGAGACAAAAGCATACAATTCTCTTCTAATGTTCAGGTGATACCTTCTAGGTAGCCTGTGTATAACTGGTTTTCATTCTGTTTCCTGCTAGCCCTCCAGCCCCCTCCCACCCCTGCTTTTCAGACTCAGAGGGCTTGTGGGTCCAACTTAATCCTTCATAATGGTTGTCACCTCTGGTCATTTGTCTGCCATATTCCCAGTGTCAAACAAACCCACTAGATGTTTTGTTTCAAATAAAGTATAACGTATTCGTGATGGTGACATTTCCAAGCTCTATAAAGGGCCCAGTCTCCACAGTTAAACCATAACTGGGGCTCTCACGAGAGGTTTTCCCCCTGAATCAGCCTATGAACTCTTAGATTTACACACAGAAAAGTTTTAAAAACCCAGGGTTAATGTTAATAATGTCAATATGTGCTTTATTTCTTGAAGTGTCTGTATTACATATTTAAAAATTTTTTAAACTCAATTTCAACAAAACTTAAATCAAATTTATCTCCTTTAAGAGAGTATCAAGAACTCAGAAACAACCTTAAAATATGGAGGTCATAATCTCATAGGTTTTATTCTCTTTTTAAGAAAAATAAAACAATGACACCTCTCTTCCTGGGGGTGGGGAGTAGGGGAAGAAAAGGGAGCATAAATCCTGCATCTTCACCTATGTATTACAAAGTAGAGTAGATGAACAGCCTAAATGTGTTTATTGTTATGAGAGGAAGGAAATAAAACTGCTGAGAAAGTTACTTTAGGTTACATTAGCTTATGAGGAAAATGTGGTAAAAATAATAGCAAGGCTTCTCACATTCTTCAAAGACACTAGGACAGGTACCTCATCCTGAAGGTCATCCACAGTGGTCATCCTCATTCTAACGACTCTGAGGAACCCTCTTCTGGAGTAGTCAGAAATTAGTGAAGATTTTTTATTTGCTGTGAGCCCTTCAGAATTGACACAAAATTAAAGAATTTTCTCATGATGCAATATTTATCTAGATTAAAGAAAGAAACTTATTCATCCATTTACTAAACTGTAGGAGGGTAGAGTTGACTCGAGCAATGGCTGAGCTGACAGAGGAGATTCTACAACTCCCATACCTCTCATTGTACTACTCACAGTCATTAAGTTATCATTACTATCTGTAAAATTACAGAAAGAAATAATGGCTCACCATATTTCTATTGTAATTGTAATTAGCTCTGCCTAGAAATAAAGTGCTTGCCCGTGCTCAGAAAAGATAATCTGTCAATGCACAGGGGTGGGCTAGAAAGTTGGTGGCTGCATGGAGTGGGAGGTGGAGCATTATTTCCACGTATATGACAACCATTCAAGAAGTATTAACACTTAGAAAAGTGTTAAGTTACAACCTAAAGCATAAGATCATAAAATGCACCCAAGAGACAATTAAGCAAATAGTTGAAACAACTACCTGTTGAGTTGAACACCTACTTTGTACAAAACATTGGTGTAATATAAAAATTAATAACAAGAACAATCCTCAAAGAGTTTATGATCTGCTCAGAGAAAAGATAAAGAGCAATCATTCAATCAATCAATATTTTAAAACATAAATAAATAAGATAACTCTTCTACTAGAGATACAAAGCACAGAAGATCTGTCTTTTCCAACTGAAGTGTCAGGAGGATACTGAAGCCTTGGGTATGAGCGTGAAATAAATTTGAATTCAATGTTCCTTTGCCCCATATGCAGTTTTCTCAAAGATAAATGGATTCCTTTAATAAAGCACTGGTGCCATAGAACTAATGCTACTCTCAATGTCCTTAATTATTAAATGTAAAATAATGCAGAAGGTGGATTATTCAGAATTTTTCTTCTTTTGGCTTTCACCATAAGAACCAGTTCACTGCTCATTAAAACCTCCTGCCGAGGGCAAACAAGTGAGGGAATGGAGATGAAATTCATTTTGGAACTTGTTAGAAGCGCTGGTGAAAGGTTTGGTAGAATTGTAGAAAGAGTCTCTTTATATTTGCTATTTCTTTCAAAGAGAGTTTGCTTTCCATCACTGAGATTTATATGGTGACTAGAAAATGGTACGTGTGCTTTGACTTTCTAAATAAAAAAAAAAGCTCTTCAAAGAAGAACTTCAAGAAAGAAAATTTAAAAATTTCTCCCATATCAAATATTAATTTATATTTTTCCTTTTAAAATTGATTATATAACCAAAAAGAAACAAAAATGACTAAAGTATTTCTTAACTAATAGAACACATCAGTATTGTAAATACAGGTGGCAGATCTATTTTCATGTATAAATGCCGTATTTTCATATTAAAATTGATGAACCCTAAATTTACTAATTTTACTAAGCAGGTGTTAGCAACTAAAAGTCTAAAATTAATTTCTGAAAAGCCTAAAGAATGACTTTAGAATAGTTATTATTACCAAGAAAGCAGCATAAACTAAAATAATAAAACCTGTAGTGAAACTTCAGAAGTTGACCTGTGCTCATCGGCCTCCTGCCAACAGCCACACATGGTCATTGCATGGAAAGACAGGCATTTCAGGGAGGAGGCTTCTGGAACTTCAAAGCTGCTGGGAGATTAGAGAGTAAATCCAGTGAGATAGAACTGACTCCAAAAAAAGGAGTAGAAGTGAGAGGAGGGACAATTGTATGGACATTAGTGAAGACTAAGGTTTGGCTATTTAAATAGCACACAAAATGGATACCTCTACTTAGTCACAGAATGTATTTTTACTATTTTTAAAGCTTTTTGATACCTGTGATGCCAGAGGGGCTCAAAGAGACAAAAATGTCTTCTAATATACTAGATTGGAAAAATGGAACAAATAATCATGGTGATAATCATTGGTATCAAATTGTTTACCACAAACAGTTATTTGTGACATGCTTCACAAATGTTCAAATTTCTCACATATTTTAACTCATTTATTTCTTACAAACACTACGGTGTAGACGCTATTGTTGTACCTACTGAACCAATGAGGAATTTGAGATGAGCAATGTCACATTCTAATCTAAACTTCTTGTGGAAGTCAAATAGGGTTTCTCTCAGACAGGCACTCTTTCTGCAAGGGCTCCTTTGCCCACAGGTACCCCCTTTGGAGAAGACATGGAGCTGCTGAGAGGACCCACAGGTAACCACAGGTGCTAGTAGCATTGGACTGCAGCTTCAGTGAAGAGAATTTTGATTGTCAGGCGTCAATTTATGTGGCACAGCATTTTTATAGTGGTCAAATACACATGACATAAAATGTACCATCTTAATCATTTTAAGTTACAGTTTAATAGTTTAAATTCATTCACATTGTTGTGCAACCACTCTACAGAATTCTTTTCAAGTCTTGAAAAACTGGAACTGTATACCCATTTAGTAACCCACAGACCAACCATATCTCTATGAATTTGACTACTCTAGATACCTATATAATGGGAATCACATAGTATTGGTCTTTTTGTGGCTCACTTATTTCATATGGTACAGAATTTTTGAAAACAAAAACACTATACTAATGCTAAAACATTAATAATCAGTTTTATAAGGTTTCTTATTATTATTACTAAAAAGGGCAATGTCAGCTAATGACTTGCATGTTTTAAAACCCAAATGCAAATTATTTTTAACTTCTTAGGTTTTTTTGCATTTCTAATAATTTATCTAGGGCAAAAAAAGTTTAAATCAGTATATGCTACCTATGACAACCAAAATGCATATAGATAGTAGATATTTCTATTAAAATATATTATTATCAATACATATTTGATACATTTTTCTTTTTCTTTTCTTCTTTTAAATATATTTATTGATTATGCTATTACAGTTGTCCCATTTCCCCCCCTTCACTCAACTCCATCCTGCCCACCCCCTCCCTCCCACATTCCCCCCCTACAGTTCATGTCCTTGGGTCATACTTATAAGTTCTTTGGCTTCTACATTTCCTACACTATTCTTACCCTCCCCCTGTCTATTTTCCACCTATCATTTATGCTACTTATTCTCTGTACCTTTCCCCCTCTCTCCCCCTCCTACTCCCCTATTGATAACCCTCCATGTGATCTCCATTTCTGTGGTTCTGTTCCTGTTCTAGCTTTTTGCTTAGTTTGCTTTTGTTTTGGTTTTAGGTGTGGTTGTTAATAACTGTGAGTTTGCTGTCATTTTTACTGTTCACATTTTTTATCTTCTTTTTCTTAGATAAGTCCCTTTAACATTTCATAGAATAAGGGCTTGGTGATGAACTCCTGTAACTTGACCTTATCTGAGAAGCACTTTATCTTCCCTTCCATTCTAAATGATAGCTTTGCTGGATACAGTAATCTTGGATGTAGGTCCTTGCCTTTCATGACTTGGAATACTTCCTGCCAGCCCCTTCTTGCCTATAAGTTTGTTGGGAACCGCCCTGCTTGGTTTCAGAGGCTGTAACCCCTCATGGTTAAGGCTGAGTCAGACTTGGGACCATAAGCCACTAAGGAGACAAAGCTTGTCTCCCTGGCAGGTGTGCCACCTCTGCCCACTTCACCCTGCTTGGCCCTGAGCTTGGCCAGTTAGCCAATGACGGGTAAGAATCCTCAAGGGAGGATCAACCTAAGACAGGCATGGTCACGGAAGAGGCCCGCAGGGAAGGACTCGCGGGGCTGTGGAAAAGGGTGGTGATGGACCCTCGCCCCTCGGCTTTGAAATAGCCTGAGTCCTCATTCTGTCTGCAAGAAGTCTCCTAATCTCTTGGCTGCCTTACTTTCCTTGCCTGACTTAAGCCTGAAGCAATAACAGAGGGCAGTGCAGTCCTGTGCTGGGAGGGGCGGATTCCCTGGGCAATCAGGCCTAACAAAAATACATACATTCCTGTGAAACCTACTTACTTTGTACCCTCAGTTTAAAAGATAAGGGTCCAGACCTGAGATGAGTCTGGCGCCTAAAGTTTTATGGCCCTCTAACTAATTGGCTGTAACTCAGAATAAGCCCTCAAAGTTCTCTGTAAATCTTGTATTGTTTAACCCTTACTGGCTGACAATGATTGATGAGCTTTATCTGTATTCCTATGCGAATGAACCTAATAAAAGCCCCTGGAGAGAGAAGCTCTGGGCCCTTCACCTTTGAGAGAAGCGGCCACCTTTCTTCCCCAAGCAGATCACGTCTTGGTAGTCTTTTTCTTCATCCATGGCGGACCAGGGGGGCTGAGTTAAAGCCCCCCGACATAAGGTCTCTTTGGAGAAATCAGCTGACAGTCTTATGGGAACCCCTTTGTAGGTAACTGTGTCCTTTTTTCTTGCTGCTTCTAAGATTCTCTCCTTCTGTTTCATCTTGGGTAATGGAATTATGATGTGCCTTGGTGTGTTCCTCCTTGGGTCCAGCTTCTTTGGGACTCTCTGAGCTTCCTGGACTTCCTGGAAGTCTATTTCCTTTGCCAGATGAGGGAAGTTCTCCTTCATTATTTGTTCAAATAAGTTTTCAATTTTTTGTTCTTCCTCTTTTCCTTCTGGCACCCCTATAATTCAGATGTTGGAACGTTTCAAGATGTCCTGGAGGTTCCTAAGCCTCTCCTTAGTTTTTTGAATTCTTGTTTCTTCATTCTTTTCTGGTTAGATGTTTCTTTCTTCCTTCTGGTCCACACCATTGATTTGAGTCCCAGTTTCCTTCGCATCACTATTGGTTCCCTGTACAGTTTCCTTTGTTTCTCTTAGCATAGCCGTCATTTTTCATCTAATTTGCGACCAAATTCAACCAATTCTGTGAGCGTCTTAATTACCAGTGTTTTGAACTGTGCATCTGATAGGTTGGCTCCCTGTTCGCTGCTTAGTTGAATTTTTTCTGGAGCTTTGAAGTGTTCTGTCATTTGGGCCTTTTTTTTTTTTTTTTTTTTGTCTTGACGCATCTGTTACTTAAAGGGGCGGAGCCTTAGGTGTTCCTCAGGCAGGGTAACGCTGGTCCTGCATGTGGGAGAGGGTCAAAGAGGGAGCAATGGTGCTTGCTCCACTCTCCACTGCATTTCAGTCACTCCCTCTGCTACCCACAATCAAACTGGGCCCCTCTAGTGCTGATTCCCGAGTGGGTGGGCTTGTGCTCACTCTGGGACCCTGTGGGTCTCTCCAACTACCTCTCCTGCTGCCCAATCCCCAGGAGTGTTTTCAATCAGAGGTTTGAGGCTTTCTTTCCCCACACTGGAGCCCTGGGTTGCACGGTCTGCTTCGCTCCCCACGCCCCCTGCCCCTGCCATTAGTCCCAGTTTATCTATGCGCGAATGTGGGGCCTCATGTGGGGCCACCGGGTGCTACCCACAGCTCTGCCTGCCTCGTTCTCCGCCACTCTGAGTCTTGCCCTCTCGGTTTATCTGTGCGCGAATGTAGGGCTGCAGGGTCTGCTAGTGGTCAGATTGCTTGCCCCATTCGTCCCACACTCCACCAGTCTTGGTCCCACCACGGCAACTCCAGTCCTTTCCGCCCCAGCTGCCCATCTCCACCCCTCCTACCGGTCTGGATGAATGTTTCTTTTTTATCTCCTTGGAGTCGGACTTCCTTACCCTTCAATTTTCTGTCAGTTCTGGTTGTGCGAGGAGGCTTAGTGTGTCTACCTACACTTCCATCTTGGTTCTATTTGATACATTTTTCATTGTCAGTTAGATGCATAGTTTGTGAGACACACTTTACTATGCTTTATGAAGTATATGCTGTGTTCACTAAGAAATGTATTTCTAGACACTTCTAAGTTTAATTTTACTTATTTTCTTTTTTTTGTCAATTATAGACCCCAGAAACCCAGATGAAATTAAATACCATATATTTCCAAGACAAGCAGTCATCAATACTTTGCAGTTAAAATTTTATTCTTTAAAAATTGAGAGCACCGAAGTCAAATAATAGTCTGGTGTTCTTGTAACCCAGCAGATAATTTTATTCTTAAAAACTGTTTTTCTCTCATTACAAATGACATTAAGTAGATTATGATTTTTCTTTTTTAACACAGCTTTTAGAAAGTGACGGTTAAAATTTCAAACTTAATTTTCAACAAAGCTCAAATTTTCTGTTCTACATTGTCCTTTCATGACCTCTGATGGTGAAAGAGTAAACTGACATTACAAACACCAATAGAAATGACACCTCAAATCCCATTGATCTTGTTATTGAAGAAACTTTCTTTTCATAATTATTTACCATGAGAATGTAATAGTATCAGTTATTCAACAATATAGAAAAAATGTTGGACAGTTTCATTCTACTTTAAAGCACAAAAAAAGCTCTCCTATTAACAATCTGTAAATCTCTAAATATATGTGTGCACTTTCTATAGCAGAATGAATAGTTTAATGATATAGCAACTTACTGTGACCACTAATTAGTTCTTGAATGTAAAATAAAGTTTGAAAAACTTGAAACAATTGGCAAAATTATCATTGTCTCTATACATGAATATTGAAGCATAATTGTATATTAATACCTGATTACTTATATTTATTATTTCAACTTAATAGACAGTTAATTATACACTCTCTTGGCCTGATGGCCAACTTGTGCTGGATGCCATAGGTCTTCTGAGAAACCTTAATGAAATCCCTGAAATAAAAAGGAAAAGAATTTTTCCATGGTCTTCCATCCCCTGTGGGTGAAGGTGGCCCCTTGGACTTAGACTACTGCATAACCAATAGTAGGCTGCATGCACATCTGTAGCAATTCAATGGGCATTTCACATTTCTTTGTCAGAAAAGTCCCAGGGAATGAAACAAGAGGCTCACATCTTGACCAGAAGCAAGGCACTCTGCAGTTGCACCTTAAGGAAGCTGGTCAAAGTCTATGAGAAATAGTTGTAGAAACAGTGACTTCAGTAAGATGTGGATGGGAAGATTTGAAGTGATGCACAAGTAGTATCTGATACAGCAGAACCTTTGAACTACTTAGATTCACCCTTTCTTGTTATTAACTCCAGTCTGTCTCCAAGTCTCCTTCAAGGTGCTGGAGGCTTATTGATAGTCATCATCTTTCTCCTGCACTACCTCTTCTAAATTTCTCTCACCCTTAGCCAGAATCTCAGCTGGTGTAAGATTGTTTGCTTGAGAGTGATCCAGACCTGCTTCCCTTAGGTTTTGCCGTTATCACCTGGCACAAAACACCAGGAGATGCACCAAACAAGTTCATGGAAATTCTCCCAGCCTCTATTATATGAGGTCTGTGCAGAATGCATCCAGCCATGTATTATGAATAATAGAGACACTTATTGAAGAAGACAGAAGATACAAGAAACATTGTACGTAGGACAATGATGCCTCAGTCCCCTTCAAAGTAGGCACTTTGGGACCTCACACAGTTCTCCCAATCACCATTAGGTGTCCTGTTGTATTTTTCTGAATCTCATCGATGGTCTGAAATCACTTCCTTTTCAAAGGTGATTTTAGTTTTCAGAAAAGCCAAAAGTTGCAGGGTGCCAAATCTGGATTGTAGGGGGTGCTGAGTCACCTGGATTATTTGATGTTTCACCAAAAAACTCTGCAGGAGACATGATGCATGAGTGGGCACATTGTCATGATGAAGCTTCCAGTCACCAGTTGCCCATAGCTGCAGCCTTCTGAATCATCCGGATAGTTTCCACAGAAGAACATTCAAGCTTAACACAAAATTTGATGCAGATTTGTTGCTGTACTCACTCAGGCATTTTGAATGCAGTGGCCACAAGTACACATGCTCACTCAATGGAGTCTACCACCCCCACTGACTAGTACAGTGAAGTTATCTTTGTTCACACATGCACATTCCAGTCCGCTCTTCTTGACTGCCAGGTTACATTGATGTTGCGCAAACCATTCTCATTATATTAACAATGGCCAGACTTTTTCTGGATAGATCTGTATAGCAGCTACCCAAGCTCTTTACAGTAATAAGGATAGATTAATCTTGAAAATATATTCATATATTATTCCCATTTGCTTGATGTTCCAGTAATGAGAAGCCTAATCACTGGAATGAGGAGCCCAAAATGGCCAGGTGATAGTCATGTTCTGTGGAACTATTTTACTTTGTACTCTGGTGGAGCTGTTCTTCCTCCTTGGATCCATAACCTCTAATCCAGCAGAGTTTAAGCTTTCAGAAACAGGAAGCATAAACTTTGAAAATGGGATACTAGGCGTAATGATGAAAGGAGATGATTGCACTTCCACCGCTTAGTTCCTGAAGGGACATAGCACCATATGTTGGCCATTGATTGATACAGCACATATCTCATCTTTTCTCCAACCTGGAACTTTAGCTGAGACGTCAATAGGCCATTCCACCAATTTAGTAGGTCATCAGCTTCTGGGTGATGAGATATACCAGTGGTATACCAGGTAATACCAGTGGCTCCTTTGGTCATGCACCCATTGTTGCACCACCTTTGCCATAAATTAATCCCTTGAGCAAAGGCAATGTGTGAGGGAAGCCATGCCAATGGATACGGCATTCTGTAAGCCCTCAGTTAGTGGTGCCAGTGGAGACTCTGCTGGCAGAGAATGCAAATTTATTGCTATATTGGGTTTTAATTCCAGTAAGGATGAATTGCTGCTATCTCCAGGGTGGCAGGACCATGGACTCATTGAACCCTCTGTGAGATATTCTTGGGCTAAAACTTTAACTTTTACCTGGCCTCCATATGCCCCTACTCTAACTGGAAAACCATAATGGCATTTCTGGTCCCCTGACATTAGTGTCAGCTCATATCCTTTACCCAACAGTCCTTGAAAAGTCTAATTATCCTTCTTTTCAATTTTCGACTGGACTCCATATGCCCCCCTTCTAACTAGAGGACCATGGTGGGTTTTCTGGTCCTCATACCCCTTATCCAAAATTCCCCAAAAGTCTAACTATTCTTTCTTATATCTACTCTTACTCTGGTAAATGGCCACAGGGCTTTTTGTGGAAGGGTAGGGAGAATGTTTACAATTGTTTTTGTGATATAGAGGGTCCTTCTTCAAGGGCACTCAGCTTCCCTTTTAGCCAATGAGACATGGATCTGTGAAGTTGTATAAATCTAGAAATTGGGTAAAGGACCTGGATTTTCCATTGTGATAGCTGATAGCTAGCATTCTGCTCTCCAGATCTCTATTTTTTTTTTTGTTATACACACAAACAAGTATTATCACCGAGTCAGCTGTCCATTTGTCTCATCTCTCAAAATACTGTGATTTAGTAGCCCTTGCCACAGATTCCTGCAAGTCAAGGCAACCTGATTGCTACTACAGACTTCTGCTCATGTCAGTAATTACATCTTGTCTTTGATAAAGTATTTGATGTGGGTTCTGCCATTCAAAAATCCCCTAGCCCCACTGATACTAGGGAGACTCGTTCCATAGCAACATCTCCTCTTAATAACTCTGACCTGTGGAGGACAGATACCACCAAATTTGTTCATAAAAGTTGATGTTCCACTCACCAGTAAATTCCTTATTGCCTTACTGAAGGGAATGCCCCATGAATCCTACCAGGGAACAAAGTCAGGTGCTAAGTTTAGGTATCACGTAACAAATCCCGTCTAATATTCCCATCTCTGTGAGCCTTCTGACATCTTCCTTTATATTATGCCAAAGCAATTTCAGTATCTCTACCTCATTTTCCCATTGGCCATTATCACATCCAGCCTTCAAGGAAACATCCCAGCCGCATATTAAGACTAGCTCCAAGTGTTCTTGCTAGGAAATTGAACACCAAGTCATGAGTGAATGTTCCCATGTTAATAAATTCTTCCCTAAGTGGCCTTGTTTTATTCCCCCTTCTAGTTCAACACCTACACCTACATGTTTTCCCATGCTTCCTTTTAGCATACAATGTGGGACCAGCAATTACTGTAAATCATTACTTCCTGGAGCAAGGATTATATTTCCCTGCTCAGGTGTCTGAGATCTGATCCCGGTTATTGCCATGGAGATGATGAGTAGTGGCAGGGCTGGATCCTGAAGGGCACATAAAGAAAGCAACATCTTGTGAGTTGCCTTCTTTATATGGGGCCTCTAAATCTTTGTAGGGTCTCCAGGCAATTGGGGATGCTCTCCTTTAGCAAGGAGAATGAGACTGCTTCTGCCAGTGTGGAGAGTTCAGGGAAATCTGAGAGTAACTCCCACTCATCTGCCCAAATGTCCGTATTTCAGGTTTCAGGATGACATTGTTTTCTACCAGGGCCCTAACTCAGTACACCCAAGGAGGTTGTGTCTCAGTCTCCTTTGCAGCTGTGTTGTCCTGATAATTTGCTCCAGGGCCTGAGTTTCACCACAGACTCTTCTGCAGGTGCAGAAAATGATGATCTCATATAATAGTAAGTGTACAAGTATACAAGTCAACCCTTCACCTTCCACCTGTACCTCTGCCCAACCAACTTCACATAAGAATCTTAGTAGCTGCATATCAGTGGGTCTTCATTGCCATCTGACTGGTGGAGTATCCAGTTCCCAAATCCCATCCTAATGGTCTGGTTTCTAGGGCTAATCCTGACACTAGCTATCTTTCCCACAGTTCCCCTGAAAACAGAACATGAGGCGTACATCTACATAAGAGCAATTTATTTGAGAATGTATTGCCAAGTAGCAAAAGTGATGAACAGGAAAATGACATAGACAAGTATGGAAAGTCAATACAAGAATGTGAAATCAAATTGGCTGTGAACTGGTTCTGGACCACACAGGGCATTCTGAGAAGCTTTATGAAATTTGCATCAATACTGTCCATCCTGAGGTTGAAGAGGGGAATCATTTACTCACCAGCTTCAACCCCCTTTGTTTAATGATGGGCCCACAAAGGTTAAGACCCCACACTTTCACTTTGTAAGTGTTGAGTGCTTAACAGATTCCCTAAAGCACAGGTGGCAAACACAAGGCCCGTGGGCCGAATCCAGGCCTCTACCTTGTTTTATTTGGCCCAGCACCTCGTTTCTACCCGGCAGCAAGCCAAGCTCTCACTTACCTGTTAAGGAGTAGTTATATTTTTTTATACAGTCCTAAAATTACATTCAGCCCTTTGAAGGCAACCACGGAGGCTGATGTGGCCCCCGGTGAAAATGAGTTTGACAACCTAGCTCTAAAAGATCAGAGAAGCCTCAGGGATCAGAAAGTGAGAGGTCTGCATTGCAGGCCCACAGTCGAGTTACACCTGTGTGAAGCTAGTCAAAGCCTGAATGGAAATTTTCCTAAGGAGTTATGGCTGGAGTAAACAATGAGACCAAGAAGATCTGAGACTAATGCATAATATAAATTCATGTGAAAGAGGCATGATTTGCCAGAAGCTTACTAGTAGGGAGAGCAACATAATGGGGCGATAGAATTGGCACCTATCATTATCTTGTACCTGCACCAAACAAAATACAAATGGAATTGAAATGATTTGTAGACTGCAATGATTGAATGAAATAATGCAGGCAGAGCTCCTATCAACTTAAGCATGCAATAAATAGTAGCTTCAAAAAATCTGTATTATTCAAATATTTGTCATGTGGCACAGCTCCTGGCATGTATACATTTGTATCACAATAAACACATGCTGAATTAAAAATTGAGGCTGAAGATGATGAGGTCCTTAACTTACGTCTGCCAGCAGCAACTCTTTCAACTGTTGTGGATTTTACTTTCACTACCCTAAATGCTGTCCTCCTTTAATTCCAAACCGTTGGGTTTTTTTAACAGAACGAGCAAAAATAAAATAAAATTCCAAGAAAGTAATTATAAGATGCCGCTAGATTGGGGGGAAAGGAGGAGGTGTAGTAGGTTGTGGCGTGCAGGGTGTGTGTTTAATTTTCTGCCCACTAGATGGTAGAACAGAGTCCCTATTCTGACAAGAGTTCTTTCTCACAGGTGTCAGTCTCCCTTACAACGCCCACACAGGACTTCGCACGTAGAAGAAATCAAAAAAATTAAATGTTTTCAAAGCTTGCGTTTGAAATACAGAGAGCTGAAACAAGGATGGGGAAGATTAGAAAGGGGAGGTGAGAAGTGCGGAAATACAAGCACTAGGGGAGTTAAACTACATTTCCCAGAAAGCCACGGGTTACGCCTACAACACCCATCAGGCATGTTTCTGCTCTCTTGACTGGTTGCTGTTCCCAGGTTTCCAAGAAGCGCAGAAGAAGCTGCGGGGTCTCTATTGGTGCAGCGGCGACGGTTCTTACCACTAACGAAAGTATCCCGAGCGGAGGTTATTCCAACTTTCACTCTTTGGGGCAAAAAGACTCTTAACGGCAGTCCAGTCCCAGGAACCACGTGACTAGACCCGGTCAGGTGACCCCGGAGCCTGGCGGCTTAAGTCTGTTACCCTGACAACTGCCGGGACCCCGGCCGATCTTCCAGCAAAACGAGGAATTCGGAGGCGAAAGTAGGTGAGACGTGGATACTTGCTTCCCACTCGGTTCCCCGTGTGCGAGACTGTCCTCTGAGCTTTAGTTTCGGGTCACTCACCACCTCCGGCCGGACTCCTGCTGCGAGCGTGTCTTGGTCTTCCGGCCAGCTCGAACCCGCGCTTCCTGGAGCCGGGACACTGCCTTTGATGGCATCCGCCTCTAACCGAGAATTTGGGTCCAAGAGTTTAACCGCACACACCTTGAACTGATCAGAAATGCTGATGAGGGTGAGGAGGTGTTACTCCGCCGGTTGGGCGAAGTGTTGCTAGGGTCTCCACGTCCCCTTCCTCCCTTCTTCCCCGCCTCTGAGAAAGGAAGCTGTGGTGTGGGGCAGACCTGAAGTTGAGTTCGGTAGGGGTGCAGAGGAGAGCTTTGCGTTGCAAGTCACGTTGCATCGTTTTTATTGACTTTCCCTCCCTCCAAAACACACATAACGAATTCTGACTGATTTGTGTACTCCATTAATTTTGTTTTAGGTAGATTTTGAGTCTTAATTCCATTGGATTCCATTTGTATTTGGAAACATCCCCATTTCTGGAAAGTCTGGTTTTTGCAAAGCTGTTACTATGAATGGATAAATAACTAGTTGAATGATAAGGCAGCTCAAACTGTCCTTTGCTTTGCAAAACAGAAATGGTCTTTTGGATTTGGTAATTTATAATTTTTAAAAGATTCCCTGAGAGGACCTGGTTTGTTTTAAGGGCTGTTAAATTTTAACATCCCTCCCCACCCACCACGCATACAAATATGTGTAGTGTAGAGGCCACCCTTTAACAATTAGGCGTTAACAATAAAAATGTATTTCTGGACTCTAAGTACAAGGCAAACTGCTTTTGAAGGCCGCTTTTCCAAATCAGTTTTATTTTTATGAACGAATTGAGAATCTCTTCTGCAGCTTACTGGTCCTTAAGTGTGTATATATGCTAAATCATAAGAGAAATGTCTGAGGTTTAAGTCTGGTTGTTTTCATGATGTGAGATGACTTCCTCAAAAGATGTTTATTATTTCTTGTTATTTAGTGTTTCCAATGTTGTAAATATTGTGGAACATTTACTTTGGGAAGTGAAAGTTATTGACTATGGCTCACTATTTCAAAGAAGAACTGGATAAAGAATTTGAACAGTTCATGAAAGAGGTAAGTTTATATTTTTAAAAGCTATATTCCTTCGATTTGCTCTTTCACTTCTAAGACGTAGTCCATCATCTTTCTAGTTCCCTCCCTTTTCACGGCCACCATCCTATTCCAGGACACCAGCAGCTCAGCTGCACCACTGCATCAGTTCCCAGGTACTACCCCAGCATTGCTTCCCCACTCTGTGTCCTGCATCATTTGTCACATAACTCACACTCTATTCCTCTGTTATGTACAGCATATTCTATCGGATTCCTACCATACAGAATAAAAGTACAAACTCCTCCTTCCCATGGTTTACAAAACCCTGGATGATTTTATTCATGCCTACCTCACTTCCTCATTGCCCACTCATGTTACAGTGGCCTTTCCCCCCCCCCCAGACATGTCAAGCTCAGTTCGCATCGGGAGCTTTGTACTAGCTGTTCACCTATTCTTCACCTGGGTAGTGAAAATCTCATCTTAAATATCACTACCTCAGAGAGGAATTTCTCTGTTTATCCAGTAAAAATGTACCACCAAGTCACTTGTTAATATATCATGTATTTAATTTTCTGTGTAACACTTAGCATTCATTACTTTACTTGTATAGGTCTGTGACGTGACACAGACCAGGATTATATGTTCATTGCTATACTTGTAGAACCTAATAGGTGCTTAATGAGTGTTTGCTGAATGTACAAATTAGGGGGTTACAACACATCCTATGTATTTATGTGGAGAAGCCTTGTAGAGCAATCAGAAGAGTTACATTTAAACTATTATGCTAACATTCTTGTTCGTAAAGGGAGTTTGATGAATGATGTAGTAGAAAGAACCTCACATTCATTATCTAATACGTAAAATGATGCCTACTCTGTAGGATTGTTGTGAGGATTTAAAAAAGCATCTGCCAGGTTCCAGTAGATACTCAGGGTATGAGTGTCACTTCCTATTTAAAAAAAAAATTTATATCAAATATGGGCACATTTTGAAAATTTTTATGGGAAATATTTTCAGTGTAAAAAATAAAAAGCAGTACAAGTAATTTTTTTCTTCTACCCCTCATCACCACTGCAACACTCTCCTTCCGCTTTCATCCTTTCTCTGTCCCTTCCTCCTCCTCTCTCTTATATTCAGCCTCAACCGATAAAAGCTCATATGTCACATTAGAGAGTTGGGAGAGATAGTGTCTCATTATTAACAGTGAAAAACACAATTTTAGAGTCATGCTAAAATCATTTTGATAAATTATTGTTCAAGTAGTTTATTCAGAGATATATGGTTTACATAGACATGTTCTTAAGGTGATTGATGATACCAGATTTTTTATATACAATTCTATTGAGATATCACATACTTTACAATTCATCTACTTAAAGTGCATAATTCAGTGGTTTTTAGTATATTCACAGAGTTATACACCCATCACCACTATCACTTTTAGACTATTTCATTACCCCCAAAAGAAACCCATTAGCAGTTACCCCCTTTCCCAGCCTTAGGCACTTTTAATTTGCTTTCTGCCTCTGAAGATGTACCTAATATAAATATTTCATAGAAATGGAATCATACGTATGTGGTCTTTTGTGTCTGGCTTCTTCCACTGGACATATGTTTCAAGGTAGGTTCACATTGTATCATGTTTCAGTACTTCATTCCTTTTTATAACTGAATAATATTCCACTGTATGAATTCACTACATTTGTTTACCCACTTAATCAGTTGATAGACATATGAGTTCTGTTCCACTTTTTGGCAATTAGGATTAATTCTAGTGTGAACAGTCACACACACGTCTTTGTGTGGATGTATGTTTTCATTTCTCTTGTGTATGTATCTGGTATGGAAATGCTGAGTCATGTGGTAACTCTGTTTAACCTTTTGAGGAACCTCCAGACTGTTTTCTAAATGGCTGTGCATTTTACATTGCCATCAGCAGTGTATGAGTGTATTGGGGTTACAATTTCTTCATATCCTTGCCAGCACTGTTATTGTTTAGGGACCAGCTTTTTTCTTTGGTTTTGTTTTCAATGATAGTAATCTGGAAAACTGCAGAAGTGTCAAAAGTGGTAATATACCTACTATGTATTAAACAGTAGGATGGGTATTCTCCATTTTTCCCCCGATTTTTGCCACAACCCTGCAAGGTCAGTGCTACTATGGCTATTTTTAACAGGTGAATAAAGTAAAAAGAATGGTAATTTCACTAAGCAAGAGAGCTGGCATATTTTGAAGTTGAAATTTGAACTCCGATTTGTGAGGCCCCAAAACCTATACTCTCTCCACACTTTTATGTGACCATGAGGTTTAGGAAGAGTAGGCTGAGTCTGGGGCAGATTCTCAGGACTTGGTAAATGGTGAGATGTGGGGAGAAGAGAGAAATGGAACACTGTAAGGTGATAGTAAGTTTAGAGACTGGAAGGTGATTTGCTAAAATTCAGGTGGGATAAAGAATATTTTCTTCCCTTCTCTTCCTGCCTGGTTGTCAGGGAGGACAATGGGTTTCTTTTGAACATCTTAAAATTGACATTCTTACAAATCATTGCGGTAAAGTTGCTTGGCTGGCAGATGGAAATGTGTGTTGTCATCTTGGAAGTTTAAAAGGTCACTCTGGTAGCAATGTCCTGGTTGGGGGGACTACACAGTGTGGTGGAGTGCAGACAGGTTTTAGTCACGGAGACTTCAGTTTGGATCCCAGCTCTGTAGCACTAACAGTAGCAATTTGGGCAAGTTGTTTAACCTCTTTGAGCTGTTTCCCTATCTGTAAATCCCCTTGATTATTTAAAGAATGAGGTAACCTGAGAATAGTTCCTGAAATAGAGCAGGTATGAGGTAAATGTTGGTTGCTTCTCCAGAAAGCTTGTGTAGAATGAGGATAAAAAGGACAAAGAGCTGAGTTGTGGTGAAGTCTAATGTTAAAGAAATAGACAGAATTGCCAAGAGCTATTAAAATGAGATGAGTGGGGAAGGTAACCGAGCTTTTGCCACCCAACCACCAAGTTTTTTACTGAACTTGGAGGAAGTGGTGCTATGGCGTCAAAGGTAGAGAGTTTCAAGAAGTTTAAGAGTTGGTCACCAGTATCAAGTTCTATGATGTGATCAGGGAAGATGACTGGCAGTGGTCCTTTATCAGTGGCATTTAGGAGGCCTTTGGTGCCTTGGAGGGTAATTGTTTTGGATGAGAACCAGATTTTAAGGGATTGAGCAGTGAACTCAAGAAGTTGATAGATAGTCCTGGTCGGTGGCTTGGTTGGTTGAAGCGTCATCCAGTACACCAAAGGGTTGTGAGTTTGGTTCTGGTCAGGGTATATGCAGGAGGCAACCAATTGATGTTTCTCTATCACATCGAAGTTTCTCTCTCTCTCTTTTTCTCTTTCTGAAAATCAATAAACATATTCTTGGGTAAGGATTTTTTTAAAAGTTGGTATATAAAGGAAAAATACTTTGAGTAAAAGGGAACTAGGAATATGGACCTTTTTCTGTTTATTTTACTTTGTTGTTGTTGTTGTTGTTTTGAGTAGGGTAGACTTGAGTGTTCTTTCTTCCAGTCTACAGTTGTGCCAGGTGCTATTTCAGATCCTGGGGATGCAGTGACAAGCAGGTGTATAATCCAAAGGAAGGGTGGAGAGGAGGGATTGAAGAGGCAGAGATAAAATGGGATAACCAAGGTAGTAAGAACCTGGAGAGATGGGAAGTAACCCCTCTACAGGTTCACCTTGAAGTAGAAGAAAAGAATTTCTCTTCTGAGAAAGGAAAGCAGTGTCTTAAAGGGTGAGTTTACTGATGGAGTGAGGGGAAGGAGGATGGTTTTTGACTGAAGGTCTTTTATTTCCTCAATGAAGAGAGAGGCCAAGTTATTGGCTGAGTGCGAGGCTAGGTTGGGGTTACAGGAGGGAATTTAGGATTGTAGTAAAATTTGGACCTGAAGAGTTGAAAAGGACAAATAAATATTTATTAAACTTTATAAATTATTGTGACAAAATGCTAATTTATCTGGTAAACACCCGAAACTCAATTCTCCTCCGTCTTAGAATTCTTTTTTTCTTCTAGAGTGATGCTAGGTAATTTTGCTTAATCATTGTTTATTTTTAGACTCTCGAGAATGTATAGAAGAGGATTGTATTTTTCTTTTTTTCCTTTCCTGATTAAGTTTCTTGATCAAATTTTCTTTATTTCTTTGTTAATGTTTTCCTTGATTAGTTTACTTGTTTAATTCTGTGTATAAAATTGGTGTTCAGAGATACATGCTTGATTTTTAAGTTATTTTGGTCACATGTTTAGACGAAACAATTCAGTAGTGTGTGAATTCACACATTATTGCTGAGAATATTGCTTATGTGTGTGATAGCTTAACTGTGAGAGAACAAAGAAACATTTTTCGTGATGATCTAAAATTCTCAAATTTAAAACTCAGCAGCTTATATCTGCTTCAGCTTTCAGATGATTCTTTTGAAAATTCAAACAAAACACCTGGACAACTTAAGAGAGAAGTGAAAAATAAAGATATACTTCCATGGTGGATAACTGCAGATGATTTTGAAGATGGTGGTAAATATTGCTGATTTTTAATTTCAAATTATTTGACCACAAGGGGTCAGTCAAGACTTTAATTCTGGATTTGTTACTGTAGTAAAATATGTAAAGAAAATAATACTAGTGGTGTAAATTTTTGAGGTTTAAATTGATTTTCATCTTCACTGTATTATATATTATATAATTGAGGATATATGTTTGTACATTATTAAGTTATTTTACATTTAGGTAATGTATATTTACTCAAAATGATGAATAATGGCATAGGTATATTTATACATTATCATGTTTAATGGTAAATTGATTTAACATGATTTAATAAAATATTCTGACAACACATTAATGTCATCTTATGGGACAGATTTTAACAAAATCTATAGAGTTTGGTATCATAGTCTCATAATAACACTAGTAAAAGAACTAATTTATTGCCCTTTTAAAAAAAAAGATATTATTTGTTTATTTTTAGAGAGAAGGGAAGGGAGAGAGAAAAAGAGGGAAAGAAACATCAGTGTGTGGTTGCCTCTTATGTGCCCCCTACTGGGGATGTGGCCTGCAACCCAGGCATGTGCCCTGACTGGGAATCGAACCAGCAACCCTTTGGTTCACAGGCTGGCACTCAGTCCACTGAGCCACACCAGCCAGGGCTAATTTATTACCTTAATGGTAGAGAATTCATTCTTAATCTTTTCTGACACATTTGAATACCTATCTCTGAAGTGTTTCTCATTGCATGGTTACACATGGAAAATTACTTTGTGGAGTATTTTGTTCACTGTACTATATGTGATAAGCACTCTATCTGTAAAGAACCTCAAGACTACTTCTATGAAATACCTATGTTCACACTGTGGATCATTAAGCACCATTTTACATACTGATAAGATTTGATAACTCTTCTCTAGGGGAAAAATTTACCTATGGCTTTTGTTTTTTCCTATAAAATTGAGCCTGAATTCCTTAATATGTCAGTAAAGGCTCTATATAATCTGATGGGAAACCTCCTTTCTAGCCTCACTCCAGCTACACTCAGTTATTCCTTATCTCCTGGAAACACCATTGACTCCATGCCTGTGTATGTTAGCTGGTGCTTCTTGCCACCAGAATGCCTTTCCTCTCATCCTTCTTGTCCAGAAAAGTCTGGTATTTTTGCAGTCCTCCCCTAACTCTTCTAGCTCCCTTATCACCACAATTATTTTCTCCTTTGTTGCAAAGTCAGAACACCACAATAGCCTCTGTACATTGTGTTGATAGTTGTAACCTATAGGGCTACTCTGGAGGTTGGGAGCTTTGTGAGGGCAGAAAACACTTCTTTTCTTCGTATCCCCTGACCCTCAATAATAAAGAATAAATTTGTTTAACAAACAAATGTAAGAATGAATTTGATAGTCACTTCTCTGTTCTTAATAGTGTGCAATAAGGAATTGCCTTACTGAAGAATTCAGTGCAGTTGTCATAAATCCCCAAATCATGCAGCGTTGCTAAAGTTAGCATGTGAAGAATTCATTTTTAGAATCTTTCTCCATGTTGGTACTTGAAAGGATACTATATAATGAAGTACTACAGGAATTGTTGACAAAGATTTAAGACTTAAATAGTATTAAAGTCTCTTTTCTAGAAAATAATCTGATGGAATGCTGAGTACACCCACCTCAAAGGGAAAGAATAGGTCCTAGACCAACACTGGAATGTAATATGACTAAAGGTATTAATAATCTTTAAAAGAATTTACCAATCAGAAGTAGATTTCATTAGTAAAGTATACAAGGAAGGATACTTCAGAAACAAACTTTGACAATGTTCCTTTAAATAAAAGCAAAGAGCATTTATCTACCCAAGAGAATAACCTGGTCCCTGGTTCAATCACAAACTTTTACTGAGTTCATGTCATGTTCTGAGTACTAGGTAACTCCTAGTACTAGATAATTCCTACCATCTAGAATGTTAGCTGCTGAGGCAGACATGAACACCCTGTCGAGGAGAGGAACACATTACCCATCTTAGATAGATGCCATTAAACATCTACATTGAGCAACTCCAGCCTTCTAATGTTGCTTTCTCTTTCAGTTACCATAAGGATAAAATCTTCTGCTTAGAGGGTAAAACTATCTAATCCTCCTGTGCTCTTAAGTACAGATAACTAAATTGGAATCGTGTTTTCAGTTATAGTAGTCTCTCCTGAGCACAGTTAGTGTGGGTCACATTCCTGCGTCCCGCTTTGGAGCCAACGTGAGACCCTAGACAGACACCACCACATCACCCCAACCTTGGCAGGCACTTTTCTTCTGATGTGTCTATAGATATATCTCTTGATTTTCTGCAGCTGTGAAAGTTATTTGAGCTATAAAACCTTTATTCACACAAAGCCATACAATAAATAGATTCTGAACCCTTTCCAAGAGGACACTAATTAGGAAATTATAGTCAGAATTTGTGACTTCTTAATAAAGCTTCCTGCTAAGCAAAAGCGATATTATTCTAATCTTAATATTCTTATCACATAATATAATTTTTTACCTTTTCTGTATATCAGTTCTTACAACAAATATGTACTCTTAGGATAAAGAAACTTTGATTGAATAACTTTTTCAGTTTTCTAGTGCTTTTGGAATAAAGAGCGAATCCTACTCCCAGGTTGTGAGGATGAGCATGGTGTAACCATGCCTGCTCTGGGCTTATTTCTACCTGGACTTTACCCTCACTCTCCAGACCCACCTGCACTGGCCCTTTTGTACCTCAAATGTGGACTGTCCTTCCCACTGTTGACCCTTTGTAGCTCTTCTTCCCTTTGTCTGGAATTGCCTCCCTTTTCCAGTTCAGCTAGTTATTTCCTACTCTTGCTTTATATAGGACAGAAGATATTCATTAAAGTGGCTAGGTATACTGTAAAAAGTACTATCCTTCAAAATAATCTTTAAAAATCATGTCTCTTACCACCCTATTATGCAGAATTTTGAAATATTCTTAGTAAGATATACTGCAAATAGAATTACAATTTTTCTTTTGTGAATTTTAGATCTGATGGATTTTTATTCAACAGACTAGATTTATTTTATAGTGATGGTCCACAAAATTAGTATTACAGTGTTGGCATAATTGTCAAAACAGTGCTCTGAATGTAAATATCCAACTGTGTTAAATCCCATCCGTAGGACTGCCGGGAACGAATGTAAGTTACTTGAAAACAAAGAAGACTTCTCAGCCTATTATGGAACTAGAAACGGAGTCTGCCGAAAGGATTCAGTTTCTCAAGAGCAGTGGAACCTCTATCTTAAGTGTTGACAGCTTAGAAACAAATGGTAAGAAATATGAGACATAAGAGTTGATGGGTTAATTACTATACTTACAATTTTTACAAAAATTAACTCGCTATACTGGAACCTCCTTTATGAAGCACTTAGATAGATTTAATATCTTCTAAGAAGGTTTATAATTACACTTCTAGAGAAGCTTTACTGATTATGAATATAAATCTATATTGGCAGTGAAAGATTAAGTAAAGTGTGTTCCAGATTTTAAAATTTTTTAATATATAATGTCAGTAAATGCATCATTAAAATTAACTTTTATCAAAATTCTGTGTGTTAATAAAATGTGTTTGTGCCCTTCATTTAGATGTAGTTTCTGAGCTCAATCATAGTGTTCTCGGATTTGGATTGGACACATTAGAAGAACAAGAGGAAAAAGAGCAATTTTTTGCCAGACTTGAGAAAGGCTTAACATCATCCATTGATTATTCAAGATTAAATAAGGAATTGGATTCTAATGACACCACGCATTTTAAAGCTTTACATAGGTAATGAAAATAAAATATAAACTAAACATTAAATGATTTTTGTGTTTTTCTATATTTTTGAAAGGCCAGTATATACATGGACTAAAATGGGTAAATATTATAACAGGCAAAGGTGGAATCTTATTTTTAAGTTCATTATATTGGTCAGAATTTTTCTTTTATATCAACAGAATACATTGGTTTGTATTTGAGAGCCACTTGACCTCTAGCTATCTGAAATTTCATGCCTGAGATAACTGTTGAGACTGATAGTACATTGCCAGAAAGATGTTACTGGGAAAGTAATTTATCAAGTGATTTTCTACAGATGAGGTAAATAAGAGAGTCCAGGTAGCTCCTGTAAACTCAGGGAAAAAAGAAACAGAAAGGGGATAGGGAACCAGGGAGCAAAGACAGGTTTGGTCTCTGCCCTACCTTCGTGTATATTTTACCCTAAAGATTATCTGAAAACCTCATTTATTGTAGAAATCCTACTAGTTGACCGAGCTGGTTCTCTGTAAGCATGGTGGACCTTTGACATTTTCAAGACCTTTGTGAAACCTGATACCTTTAATTTCATATATCATTTAATCATTTAAGTTTTAAGTAAAAATCATAATTTTAAGATTTTTAATAACACCAAACTATAATTATATTAATTATATTAAGGGTCAAGAATCATGACCTCTGATTACTACAGTGCCTGTTCTTACGATGCTTAGTTTCTTATAGGAGGTGGACAAAGCAGTGATTGTCTTGAACTGTATAGGGTCTGGGATTTGTACCCTACCTGGAAGTTAATGAGTTAGCCTGCCAGTTTTATGGATGCTGACAATAGACACAAGATTCCTGGGTCAGAAACAAAGGACTTTATTTCTCACAACAGAAGAGGTTCAGTACCTGACTGTCAAGTTTGTTTGTCTCAGTTCCCTGTGCCCCACAAGGCCTACGGAAGCAACACGAAGGGTCCGCTAAGGGTCTCTGCACGTGTGGTGGGTTGCTTTATAAGAGAGGATCACTGAGGCTAGGGATTCCACTGCTTGTAAAGTGGAAACAGTCCTCCTCTCAAGGTGGCTCACTGCAAACACAACCCTGAGAAATAACCTAGGAAAGGGGAATCCGTGCCTTGCATCCTTGTCATACCCAGCAAGAATATGCAGGCCCATGGTGATTGTGTCTCCCAACAGTGGTAACATAGACTAAGCATGCACAGGTTAGTCACAAGTCTTTGCCCTTTTGCAGTATTTCTTAACTTTTTTTCTGATTTCTTAACAATATGCTTCATTACTGATATTTTTACTCCAAAACACACTAGTCAGAGGATAGCATAGTACTGAGTATGCAATACTGTTTTCTGCTGCTGTTACGGTTTTATAATTTTTTGGACCTTCTAATCTCACTAAAGACGGGATTGATGGACTGAAAAAGGCAGAACCGATTCCTGGGTTTGAAAGAAAGCAGTATCTGAACTAATACATCTAGTGCAATTCAAACTGGCTCAAGCTGCTTTGTTGCCTTGCTGAGTTTTTCTTGGTTTAAGGCTCCTATGCAGCTCCCATTTCAGGAGTAAATTGCTTATTAGCATGTAAATGATGACCCTGGCACTTTTTTTCTGGCCTCCATGTAGATTTCACTGATTCTCATAGCTTGTGGTCCGTTTCTAATTTTTAGTCTGGAAAGGGCATCTGGATCATGAAACACATCAATGCACCCACTTTAGTTGTAACACTGTGTATATGTATGAAGTTTAAAACATGGCACTTTTTCCCTGTTATTTTGTCAGCTACATTTAAGCTTTAAGAAACCTTTATTTTCAAAATATTTTCCTTATAACTCCCAAATTTTTTGCTTTTGAAAAAAACAAGAAAACTTGAGAAGGAATACATAGTGTTAGAGATTTTTTTGAATATACACAAAGGATTGCATGGAAATGTATTAATAACATGTAATACTAAATTAAGTAAATATTTTTCTAGTAATCAAGCTAACATAGAAATAACAGAAGATAAATATGAGAATGAATTGAAACATGAAGAACTGGCAGGTAATTTCATTGGTTTTTAAACAGTGGTGATTGGGTAAGCGGGGAGGGGGTAGATGGAGGTGGGAAAGGGTATTGGGGAATAAATAGTAATGAAAAAATATAATAAAAATGAACTATTAAAAGAATAAATACAATAAAATTTCCATATTTGAAAAGATAATAGTTTTTAGTAAACACATTTATAAGAGAAAAATAATTTGTAAAAAATATTGTCTTGGAAAGACCTTTAAACAGGTAGAATGAATTGCCTATGTTGCAATATGAGCTACCAAGAAATTGCAGAAAGTGCATTGCTGCCTATTTTGTTGGGAGTGGGCAGTGGGCCAGTTGGAAAGACAGGACCAGGGAAATCATTGGAGCCAAGACAAATACCTTTAAATCGTGACTGGGGTGGTTTATCTTTTTCTATCTTTTGACTTGTAATGTGTCTGTTTTTATATTTAAAATGATTTTCTTATAAACAGTATACAGCTAGGTTTTGCTTTTTTATCCAATCTGATAATCTCTGACTTTTAATTCACATGTTTCTACACTTTACAAAAATGAATTTTTTGGAATGGTCATATACTGTTTTTGCTGTTTGTTTTGTATCTTTCCATCTTTTTTGTTGTTACGGCTCCTTTTGTCCTGCATTCTGTTGGACTGAATATTTACAGCATTCCATTATTCCTTCTTTTGGCTTGTTGTACCTCTTTGCTATATATTTTTTTAGTTGCCCTATGATTCACAATATGCATCTTTATCTTATTAGACTACTTTCAAATAACATTATACCATTGCTGATATTCTGTAGCTGAAATTAGTAGAACTAAGTAGTGGATCCAAGCTTCTGGCTCTTGGTCATGCTGTTAAATTTTATGTCATACTGCCTGCACTGTTTCTTATACCACCTGTTTGCAGTCACACAAACACTGATTTCAAGTAGTTCCCAAATCCCAAGTAGTTGTCTAAGTTTATTGTCATACTCTCTCATATCTCCTCTCTCCTTGTTCATCATCTCTTCTTAAGCAAATCTAATGTCTTCGGTTCCTTAAAATTCAGTCATTCCCACCCAGAATATTAGAATCATAGTCATTTTCATAAAGATCCTAGAACAATGTTTGATACAAAGTAATTTCTCAATAACTATGTAAATTTGTGTCTACTGTTATTTGGAAAAGCCCAGTGTTCTTTCTCATTTGGTGGAGAAACAAAGGTAAGCTTCTCAGCCTCCGAATATAGATGTTAACCAAGAAACCTAGCTGATCTACCTAGGTTACAATACCCATGCTGTTCTAACCTCGTATTCCTTACGAACTCAGATGGAGGTGTTCTTTAGGCAGGTCTCACTGGAAGCATCTATATTTAACTTCCAAGCCCTCTCAAGTTTATTCCCAAACTTCCATTAATAATTATACTCAAGTTGTCCCCTCCATTCAAAGAGAAGACTAAAGGACAGCCTTTCCAGAAGCAGACTCCCTACCTCATGCAGTCTTTCTCGCATCAGGCCATCCTGTTTCTGAATGCGATCTAATGTTTGAAATACAAGTAAGTGTGCATTTCTTTTTAGAATGATTGATTCCACCCTGAAAAGGTCATTCCCCTTTTACAGCCTGCAGATTTCAGCCAAACCTTCATACGGTCTATAAACAACAAGTTGAAAATTGATGAGTAGATCTTGACTAAATCATCCCTGCCCTGTCTTCCCCATAACTAACCTGATAGCATCATGTTAACATGGACACACCTTTCCCTTCTACTGCAAAGCCATTGAGATATAATTTGGGCCTTTAGCTGAGAAGTGCTCAGGATTGGGAAACTGAAGGTCCCATAGGGTTAGTACTTCCTAAGGGAAGTATCAGAGTTAGACTTCTTATGAGTACCATTTAACGTGTATAGTAGAGATACCTACAGAGACCAAGAAAATCAACTTTAAAAATGAGTAAAACCCATTTGTTTATGAGAGTCAAGATTTTATAAAACTGCTGCCTTTATAAAGCAATATGAGATTTTTGTCTCTAAGAAACAAATATTAAAGTTTCTGTTAAAGATGACACAAAATCTTTTTTTATATCAGCTCTAGATATTTCTAGGGCAGCTCTGGAAATTCTTAGTTAATAATATAAAGGACTAAAAATATAAAACATAGTTTTATAAGTACCTTGTAGTACAAAAAAATGAAATAAAACTTAAGACAGTCTCATGCATGGTATTAATAAATCTTTGCCCCCCCCAAAAAAATCTGTTCTCTAAAGTAATATTTATGTTAGTATTTCAATAAATTATTATTATGTAGAATTCTTCATTTGGAAATCAATCTTTTCCTGGAATTTGACTTTTTGACAATGTGATTCTTATATTTTAAAAAATTTTTTTTTTCAGAAAATTACACTGATGATTTTGAAGATGAGGAGGATATTGATGCACCTTTGACTACTAAAGATGAAGAGACTAATTCCAAAGAAAATCCCGAGTCACAAAAAATAAATGAATCCAAACAGGTATACATCAATTATACATTTGACAGTTTTGAAACTACTTTTATCATTTTAGCTGTCACTATTTGAAGAACAAGAAATACACAATTCTTTCCAGTCTTGCTCATTATTGTAAAGTTATAGCCTCAACATGCAGACGTTTTGTTAGGATGTCAGTTTGGCATAAATCTTAATGAAATATCATGGCCAATGATGATATTCTTAAGAATATCTTTTGGCAAGTAATTTCTTTAAGTTAAGCTTTAAAAGGTAAAAGCTTAATTAAAATCTCAAAGCTAATTTTAAGCAGGTTTAGTAAATTATGCTTTTCTTTGGTAAGTCTTATCCTTGTGAATGCAGTAAATACCCCTCGGTATTTATGCTAGTAGTAATATAAGTGCCTGAGATTTACTTAACTGAGATCATGAATTAAATTATTCTCTTCACATTCAACATTGCTATACTCTTATCTCTTTTTCTCAGTTCCTGCCAAGACTAGTTAAGTGTACTACAACAGATTGACTGTCTGATAGACCTTATCCTTGAGCTATCTGATAGTAACCAGAAGGACAATTATTATTATGTTGGTCTTGATCTGGACACGTGTTGGGACTACATGTTAGGTCTAGATGTTTTGAACATGTGAAACCATAAACTCTCTAAGTAAGGAACACTTTCAGGTATTAATAAATACTCCTAAGAAATATCTTCTTCTTAGCTAGTACTTTGTGAGTGTCTGTATCATGTAGTTTGGGTGGAAAAACAAGATGGCCTTAGAAATACACTAAGATTGATGAGATCTGATGAGTATCCTTAGAAATTTAATGGGATTTATACTTGGAATATGGCATTTACAATATTTGATGAGAAACAAATAGGTCAGTAGAAGGCACGATATTGTGGTATACTAAGAAAGGGTAGCCTGCATGAAAAATGTGTCAACCTCAATATGGAAACCGAGGAGAGAGTTGTCTAGGTAAGGATTAAAATAGAAAGGAAATAAGACTTTGTTACAACAAGACAATTCTACTTTGCCTGTCCACGTGGAGAATATAGGTGACACTAATTAGAAAACTTACTTAATGTAAGGGAACCTATAATATTGATGAATTTTAAATGTTACCATTTGGTGGCCTACCTTTTTGAAAAATTTTCTCAAAATGTAGATGAGACCATGAGTACAAATTATATTTCATCATTAGTTTTAACAATAAGGGAGGAATAATGATGTTATAATAGAAAGAATCTTATATGAGGTATACATGTTGTCCTGGAGTTCAAAAGGAAGAGTTTCTGAGCAAAGTAGATGAGCAGATGGCATCTGTATACTTTAAACAAGACTTTTATAAAGGTCTAAATTAATTTCTAATAATTTCCAAGGTTCTGAAGAGACTTCTAGAGGTTCTGTCACAGGTACAATATCTAGTCTTGTAGAATTATCAGTGAATGAGTGTGATAAACCTAGAAAGAACATTTCCTGATCTTTTCCTAGTGGAATAAAGCATTGACTTTCAAGTTTTGTTAATATTTCCATTGTGGTCATTTTAAATAACTTTCATTTTAAATGATATGGTTCTTTTCTACCTTGAATGTAGGAAGAAGAGAAAACTGGCATGCTGGCCAATGGTAAATATTATGTATATTCATATATTTTAGTTGGAATTGCATCTAAATAATTCTTAATAAATCACTATCTATTCTTGTTTTTTAATATCTCTAGAGAATTAAAGTTCATGGTTTGTCTCAATAATATATCCCTTCTGCTATCTTGAAGCATTTCTTTTTTAAAAGCCCAAGACTGGATAGCTTTTGGTGTAATTTACCAAATATTCAAAGAAGAATTTATGCCAATTTTTTAAAACTCTTCCAAAGAACAAGAAGGAATATTTCCAAACTCATTCTATGAGGTCAGAGTCACCCTGATACCAAAACCAGAGGAACATCATGAAAAGAAAACAGTCCCATTTAAAATAACATCCAAAAGAATAAAGTACTTAAGAATAAATTAACCAAGGAAGTAATATACATGTACATTGGAACTACAAAATACCAATGAAAAAAATTGAAGCAGATGCAAATAAATGGAAAGATATTACATGTTTATGGACAGGAAGAATTAATATTGTTTTAAAGTCCATACTGCAGGACATTAAATCACTGGATCTGCGAACTACAGACCCAGTGTAGTCCCTATCAAAATTCCAATCGCATTTATCACAGACAGAAAAAAGCAATCTTAAGATTCACATGGAACCGACAAGAAAAAGCAATAAAAGGCATCCAAATTGGAAAGGAGGAAATGAAACTGTCACTGTTTGCAGACGACATGATAGTGTACATGGAAAACCCTATAGACTCCACTCAAAAACTACTCGACCTAATAAATGAATTTGGCAAAACAGCTGGATACAGAGTCAATACCCAGAAATCAAAGGCATTCCTGTACACCAGCAACGAAACTGCAGAAACAGAAATCAGGAAAAAAATCCCATTCGATATAGCAACAAGAAAAATAAAGTACCTAGGAATAAACCTAACCAAGGAGGTAAAAGACCTGTACTCAGAAAACTACACAACACTGAAGAAAGAAATTAAGGAAGATACAAACAAATGGAAGCATGTACCATGTTCATGGATTGGAAGAATCAACATTATCAAAATGGCCATACTACCCAAAGCGATTTATAGATTCAATGCAATCCCTATTAGAGTACCCATGACATATTTCACAGATATAGAACAAACATTGCAGAAATTCATATGGAACCATAAACGACCTCGAATAGCTGCAGCAATTTTGAGAAAGAAAAACAAAGCAGGAGGGATCACAATACCTGATATCAAACTGTATTACAAGGCCACTGTAATCAAAACAGCCTGGTACTGGCATAAAAACAGGCACATAGACCAATGGAACAGAATAGAGAGCCCAGAAATAAACTCAAGTCTATACGATCAATTAATATTTGACAAAGGAGGCAGGAGCATAAAATGGAGCAAAAACAGCCTCTTCAACAGATGGTGTTGGGAGATCTGGACAGCTACGTGCAAAAAAATGAAACTCGATCACCAACTTACACCATACACGAAAATAAACTCAAGATGGATAAAAGACTTAAATATAAGCCGTAACACCATAAAAGTCCTTGAGGAAAACATTGGCAGGAAAATCTCAGACATTCCACGCAGCAACATCCTCACAGACACATCCCCTAAAGCAAGGGACATAAAGGAAAGAATAAACAAATGGGACCTCATCAAAATAAAAAGCTTCTGCATGGCTAAAGAAAACAGCACCAAATTACAAAGAGTACCAACAGTATGGGAAAACATATTTGCCAACGATACCTCAGACAAGGGCCTGATCTCCAAAATATATAAAGAACTCACTCGACTCCACTCCAGGAAGACAAACAACCCAATTAAAAAATGGGCAAAGGACTTGAGCAGACACTTCTCCAAGGAAGACATACAGAGGGCCCAGAGACATATGAAAAGATGCTCAGCATCACTAGCCATCAGAGAGATGCAAATTAAAACCACAATGAGGTATCATCTCACACCAGTCAGAATGGCCAACATAAACAAATCCACAAACAAATGTTGGAGAGGATGTGGAGAAAAGGGAACCCTTGTGCACTGTTGGTGGGAATGCAGACTGGTGAGGCCACTGTGGAAAACAATATGGAATTTCCTCAGAAAACTAAAAATGGAACTGCCCTTTGACCCAGTAATTCCGCTGCTGGGATTATACCCTAAGAACACTGAAACACCAATCCAAAAGAATCTGTGCACCCCAATGTTCATAGCAGCACAATTTACAATAGCCAAGTACTGGAAGCAACCGAAGTGCCCATCAGCAAACGAGTGGATCCAAAAACTATGGTATATTTACACAATGGAATTCTACGCAGCAGAGAGAAAGAAGGAGCTTATACCCTTTGCAACAGCATGGATGAAACTGGAGAGCATTATGCTAAGTGAAATAAGCCAGGAAGTGAGGGACAAGTACCATATGATCTCACCTTTAACTGGAACATAAGCAATAGAAGAAAAAAGCAAACAAAATATAACCAGAGACATTGAAGTTAAGAACAATCTAACAATAGCCAGGGCGGGGGTGGGGGCGGGGATAGTAGGAAGAGGGTATTACAGGAACTACTATAAAGGACACATGGACAAAACCAAGGGGGAGGGTGGAGAGGGGGGAGGGAGGTGGGTTCACCTGGGGTGGGGTAGAGGGATGGGGAGAAAAGGCATACAACTGTAATTGCATAACAATAAAAATAAATAAATAAATAAAAATAAATAAATAAAATAAAAATTAAAATTAAAAAAAAAAAAAAAGATTCACATGGAACCACAAAAAATCCAAATAGCGAACACAGTCTTACAAAAGAAAAACAAAACTGGAGGCACCACACATCCTGATTTCAAACTATCAATATGTTAAAAAGCTATAGTAATCAGAAGAGTATGTTATTGCCATTAGAAACACACAAAAATAAATGGAACAGGATAGAGAGTCTAGAAATAGACCTATGCACATATGGTCAGTTAATTTTTGACAAAGGCACCAAGAATACCTAGGAAAAGATAATGTCCCCAGTAAATGGAGTTTAGAAGACAGCTACATGCAGAAGATGAAACTGAACTCCATGCCTCAAACCACAGGTAGCAAACACAAGGCCTGCGGGCTGAATCCCTCCCTTCACCTTTTTTAATCCAGCCCGGCACCTTGTTTCTACCCAGCAGCAGTGCCGAGCTCTCACTTAACTGTTACGGAATAGTTACATTTATACAGTCCTAAAATTGCATTCAGCCCTTTGAAGGCAACTGTGAGGCTGATGTGGCCCCCAGTGAAAATGAGTTTGACACCCCTGCCTTAAACATATACAAAAATAAATCAAAATGGGTTAAAGATACACACACACACACGTACATATTTATTTCAGCCTTTAAAACAAAAAAGGAAATCCTGCCATTTGCAGCAACATGGTTGAGCATGATAAACATTTAAGTGAAATAAGGAAGGCAGACACAGAAAGGCAAATACTACGTGATCTCATATGTGAAGTCTAAAAATGCCAAAATCATAGAAACAGAATAGAATGATGGTTACCAGGGACTGGGAGATCAGGATATGGGAAGATGTAGGCCAAGGGGTACAAAGTTGTAGTTAATGCAAGATAGAAATGTTCTGGAGATCTAGTGTGTAACAATGTGACTGTTGGGGTTTTTTAAAATATATTTTATTGATGATGCTGTTACAGTTGTCCCATTTTTTCTCCCCTTCATTCCCCTCCACCCTGTACCCCCCCCAACATCATTCCCCCACCTTAGTTCATGTCCATGGGTCATACATATAAGTTCTTTGGCTTCTACATTTCCCATACTATTCTTACCCTCCCCCCGTCTATTTTGTACCTACCAATTATGCTTCTTATTCCCTGTACCTTTTCCCCCATTCTCCTCCTTCCCCCTTCCTGCTGATAACCCTCCATGTGATCTCTATTTCTGTGATTCTGTTCCTGTTGCTTAGTTGTTTGCTTAGTTTGTTTTTGTTTTTTTAGGTTCGTTGTTGGTAGTTGTGAGTTTGTTGTCATTTTACTTTCCATATTTTTGATCACCTTCTTTTTCTTAGATAAGCCCCTTTAACATTTCATATAATAAGGGCTTGGTGATGATGAACTCCTTTAACTTGACCTTATCTGGGAAGCACTTTATCTGCCCTTCTGTTCTGAATGAAAGCTTTGCTGGATGGAGTATTCTTGGATGAAGGTCCTTGCCCTTCATGACTTCAAATACTTCTTTCCAGCCCCTTCTTGCCTGGAAGATTTCTTTTGAGAAATCAGCTGATAGTCTTACTAGAATCCTTTGTAGGTAACTGTCTCCTTTTCTCTTGCTGCTTTTAAGATTCTCTCCTTATCTTTAACCTTGGGTAATATAATTATGTTGTGCCTTGGTGTGTGTTTCCTTGGGTCCAATGTCTGACTGTTGTTAACAGTAGTGTATTATGTAACTCAAAATTTGCTAAGAAGGAACATGTCAAGTGTTCTCACCACACAAAAAAAGGTAAATAACTAGGCAAGGTCATGGGTGTCAATTTGCTTATTGTGGTAAATATCTCACAATGTATAAATATATCAAATTACCAAGTTGTACACCTTAAATATATTTAATTTTTAATTGTCAGCTATACCTCAATAAAGTTGGGGGGAAAAGAATTTTTTTTTTGTTATTTTTCTCAGGCCCTTTGCCTTCCACATGTAAGTGTACATTAGGCATGTATATAAGCATATATATGTATGTTGATGTAATCCTACTCTTGTACATAAGAAAATCATGCTTATTATAGATATATGATTATGATTATATATTCTTTATATATAAATATTTATCTTTGTTTTTATATGGATTGCATATGATTAAAATGCTTGTTTTAAGGGACCATACAAGTTTCTCTACATTTATAATATCTTTTCTTATTTTTTGTTCTAGTGGTGCTGCTTGATTCATTAGATTCTGTTGCAGAGGTCAACCCTGATGAACAAGATAAAGCAACAACTATGCCTAAAGTTCTGCCTGAAATAACTGATAATGAAATGGCAGGAACAGGTAAAAATGTTTGAAAAACTCAATATTTTCTAAATATGTAATATTTTATAACTGATTAACTTCATTTATGTGTACTATATAATAACATATAGTAACTATACTAACAAAATTTTATATCTTACATTTTTTTACAGTATTTAACACCTTAAATAATCTGAACTTGCTGATGGTCACATCTAGTGCTAGTCAACCAAGTAAAGTGTATTTTTAAGTAAATGTTGTGTTTTTTTTAATTTACTGATTTGAGAGAAAGGAAAGGAGAGAGTGAGAAACATTGATTTTTTGTTCCACTTATTTATGCATTCATTGGTTGCTTCTTGTATGTGCCCTAACCAGAGATAGAACCCACAAACTTGGTATATCAGGATGCTACTCTAACCAAATGATCTACCTGGCCAGGGCTTAAGTAAATGCTTATTAACGAATGAATGAATGATGTTAATATAAAGTATAGCACTATAGGTGAATATTAACTAAATTTTTTGTCCTTCTCCAGAGTATTCAGTTAAATTTGTCCTGTATAGGAGAAATGAAACTTAGGTCTTATTGTGCTTTTCCACAGTTCCTTTGTTGAGGAAAAAGCTGGATTATACCCCAGAAATTTGAAATGCCTAGGACCATCTATACTTTACTAAAGATTGTAAAGGTCTATTTTTTTTTTCTTAAGATTTTATTTATTTTTTAGAGAGAGGGGAAGTAAGGGAGAAAGAGAAGAAGAGAAACATCAATATTCAAGAGAAACATCAATTGGTTGCCTATTGCACACCCCCCATAGGGGAACTGGCCCGCAATCCAGGCATGTTCCCTGACTGGAAATTGAACCAGAGAGCTTTCGGTTGGCAGGCCAGTGCTCAACCCATTGAGCCACACCAGCCAGGGCAAGGTTGTAAAGGTCTTTAAGACAATGTGGACTCCTTATCTCCAAATGAAATTTTATGTATACTCTATATAGATAAAAATGGTTTATTGTTGGTATAAACATAAATGTTTACAGTTGTAACATTTACAAATAAAGTTAGAGCAGTAATGGTCTTTGAAATTTTTGAAATCAGAAGTTATATTTGTTGTTCTCATATCACCATCAGACTTCTAATATGTTCGTGTATTTTGTTCTTATTGTATAATACGAAAATGTTCTTGATTTACCACATAAATAGTTTCAAATGGGAACTTTTAATCAGCTTGCTTTGCAAGTCCCAGTTGACCAGTATGGTCAACTAAACGAAACACTTAGGAAAAAAAGAGCAATAGAATTGATAAATCACTAACAAACTCTAAACATCTGTTAGAATTTTATTGTTATTTTTTAATTTCTACTTTCTTATTGAACTATAATATGCCTATAGAAAAGTAATATAATACTTCTATATCATGTATTATAATAGTGCAACTTGATGAATTTTCAAATACTGAACAACACACACCCATGTAACCAGCAACCAGATCAAAAACGCATGACCCAACCCACAAAGTCTGCTCAGATCTCTTTTTTCTAGTCGCTGCCATTCTAAGTCACCACTACCTTGACTTGTTTCACCCATTTCTATTTTAAAATACACATAAAAGTCAAAAAACTACAACAGAATTTTTCCATCAAGACATGTTACTCATTTATTTGTTTTTACTCAACTGGGTATTCTGCTATGACAAAAGCATGTGCTGAACACATGTTCCTCAGTCCTACTGCTGTTTATTTAAGTTCACGTCACTTAAGTACTGTGATAGTAGATCCACCTGCACGGTTTTCAGTAAGTAGACATGAATTCTTTTAAAAGACCAGTGTCAAGCTATAGTTTTTCTAATTAGAGACACATTATAGGAAGTTCATATATGTACAGTATGGCCAGAGAAACTTTATCCTAAGATATGCATGAAAACAAAGCAGAGTTATCACTGATGGTCTTTAAAATATTACAGTTACATAAACGGTGCATTTAGAGTAACTTCTATTATAAGCATTAAGTTTTAAAGCATGTTTCAAAATGAAATTTCAGCCAAACATCTGTGAAATCCATGATTTTCTGTGAAACACTATGATTTTATAAAATACAGTATGAAAACCACTACTGTAGGTTATAAGAAAAACTCGAAAGTAAAAAATGTATTGCTAAAAGTAAAAATTATTTCAAGATGATCCAAGCAGTTATATAAAGCTGTAGGGTTTTTGTTTGTTTTTTTGGTGTCATTTCTTAAATGTTCTATGAAATATTTTGATGAGTTAGTTACTGGAAGACAGTAGAATATGAATTTATTGTCATGTAGACTTTGATTCATATTCTGATCCTTGCCAGTTATTACCTGGGTGACACTGGACAATTAATACTTCTAAGCCTGTTTCCTCTTTAAAATGTGACCTTGTGATAATCAACCGAGGTAATGTATGTAGAATGTTAAGATTCAGTAAGCAATAGCAACTCTATTGTTGTCATCATTATAATTTATATCAACTGTCTATTAATAGAAGTTAAAGAACCTGGAGGCATTATAGTATAAATCTGATTGGCTGTGGGATATTGAATTTACCTGGCACTTAAGAGGTAATACACTTGAAAATCTTCAAATCAGCATCTGAACTTTATTTAAGAACTGAATAGATTCTTAAAACAAATAGATTTTTTTGTTTTGCTTTTTTTTTTAACCATTTTTTTCCAAGATTAAGCAGGCTCAGACTAGGTGCTACATTGTCAAAGATCATCTTTTTAAAATAATATTTATGAAAGCCTTTATGCTTTGTTGTATTGAAAAGGTTAGTATATATAACAGTGAGGTTTTCCTGACACCAGGTGAGAGCTAGTCTTTCACTTACTCTCATTTGCTTCATGGGCAGGTACCATCTTGTGCACTGGCTGCACGGACTGGAGCGGTCACAGGGTGACAGTATTGCTCCACAACCTGGCCCTTGCCTCTGCAAAATAGGATTTGACCCGTCTCAACTTTCTTAAGTGGAAAAATACAGGGAGCTTTGGACTTTTGTAGAAATATATAAAATAACTACATAGAATACTCTCTTTTTTAATATAAGATCCAGGCAGGTCCGGCCTTTTCATAAAATGCAGGAAAAAAGTTAACTTGTATGACTTTGAAATATTTTAATGTCACTTGGGTTAATGACTCAAGTTAGAAGGAAAGTATCTTTCCCCTGGTCTGTTTTCTGAGCCGCCCTTAAACCTCTCTATCCTCTATTTCTAATTTCTAACTTTCAGGTCATTTGTTTTTCTGCACGTTTGTCCTGCTGTTGCTTTAGAGAGCCAGGAACCTCTTCTTTCTGACACTTCACACCTGATAAATTAGGTATGAACATTCAGTACTGCTATGTTACTTAACATCGGGGTCATTTCAGTTATATATACTCAGCAGATACTGAAGTATTCTGATATTTCTGTACAGGAGAGAAAAAAACACCTGTGCCTTTTTCCTTTTTTTATAAAGACTAATTCTCTCCGTCAGACATGCTACTCAGTCAGTCAGATGGTTAGGGAAAGAGTTAGGCTTACCTTCACAGGCAAGATCTTTTTCCTGAAGTCCTATTGAAAAGTCCCTGCCACTTGCCACTTAACTGTTAACAATCCTGCTCTTAACTATCCCCCCCTTTTGTTTATAATTCATTTAAGCAAATCTGTTGTTTATTGAGCACTCTCCAAATAGCACTGGTGACCTGAAGCATTAGGTAGAAAGATATCCCATTGTAAGGCATTCTTAACACAGTCTTTTTGTGTGGCATTTGGCTGCTTCTTTCATTTATAGTTAAAAACAGCTCCTTAGATAAATAATAGCCACTATACAACTTATATAGAAGAAGATAGGCTGTATGTACTTTTGTATTTTTAAGCATTAATCAAAAGAAAAGGAGACTGGTCATCCCATTTTTCTCCTTTTCTATGACTTGCACTTTTTTCTAATTTTGAAAATTTCACTGTTAGTAATGAAAGTTACAAAATGAGTAGGAAAGTACTCATAAAAATATTGGATCTTTGTTATCATTACATTCCTTTAAATTTTTTTTAAGATTTCTCAATTGGTGGGAGGAGGAGAAAGTTAATAGGGAAGGAGGAGTGAACAGTGACATCAAGTGTTCCGTTTTTGGATGACTAGGTGAAATAGTGATGCCCTTAGCTAAAACAGGAAATACTAGTAGTAAAATGAGTTTTGTTGGGGAGTATAATAAATTCAAATGGGGATATGTTAGATGTGATTTACTTACCAAACAATCTAAATGTATTTATTCAGGAAAAAAAATAAGGACAAAAGACAGGTATGAGCATTACAGGCATACGTGTAATAGATAAAGCTAAGGGTTTTGATGATGTTTGGCATAAATAAATAAGTGAATAAATAAATAAACAAATAAATAAGAAAGGAGTTTAAAAAAGAAGGCTAAAGAGGGAGCTCTGAGGTGAGCCACGTTACCGTAAGAGATGGAAAAGTAGCCATATGAGTGGTGGGAGAACAGTTCCCAGGAAAAGGACAGTGCCAGATGTCTCACAGTGTTGAAGAGAACTGAAGATGACTGTATTTGGCCATTAGGAAATTGTTTTTCATTATAGCAGCATGAGCAGGATATTGGAACACATTGAACTGCAAAGTTAGAGGAGTTGAATTTTAGTTGAAGAAATACAGACTACTGCTTGGTGGCACAGGGAAGCTGAGAGAGGTAGTGGCAAGGAAGAAACAGAATCCTTGAGATGATTGTGTCAGTTTGGGAAATTTAGGAGTAATTTTATCCAATGCAGAGGGTCTGATTAAAGGTAGTAGGAAGAGAGGGAAATAACCAATGGAGTCAGATTTTAGAGTTAACATCTCAACTTGCTGGAAAGAGTTACTGAACCTGCTATGATTTCACACTGGTAGGCCATACCTACATATTACCTAGTTTTGTATTTAACTCCCATCATTATAATGTCTTCATTGTCCTACAGTGGTGTTCACATTCCTAACAGACTAAGGGATGATATTAGTTGTTTACATTTCTCATGTATTTGTCTGATTATACTGGAGGTTACATTTATTTTAACAGGTGTTTCTTATGGACAAAGCAATAGTGACATTGAAGCTCTTTATCAGGCTTATTGTCATATAGCCCATTCCTTAGGAGATGCTGATGAACAAAGAATTGAGAACACTGCCATGGAAAATACCAAGAGCTCGGTGAAAGGTTATCCTCAAGAAAATGAAGACTCCTCCAAAAACATCTCTACTACAGAATCTGGTAAAAGCTCGTTTTAGACCCTCTCTGAACAGTTTCCAGTTTAGTGTAATTTAGATACAATTTGCTGTAGTGATTATTTCTCAGTCTCTGAATTTATTTAAAGGGTTTGTTCAAATAAAATCTGGAAATCAGTGGTTTACCTGGTGTCAGGGAGCTTTAACGCAGCACCCCCGTCTGCCACGGATGAAGAATAAGTCTACCAAGACATGATCTGCTTGGGGAGGAGAGGTGGCCGCTTCTCTCAAAGGAGAAGGGCTCAGAGCCTTTCCCTCCATGGGCTTTTATTAGGTTCATTCGCATAGGAATACAGATAAAGCTCATCAATCATTGTCAGCCAGTAAGGGTTAAACAGTACATCATTTACAGAGAACTTTGAGGGCTTATTCTGAGTTACAGCCAAGTAGTTAGAGGGCTATAAAACTTTAGGCACCAGACTCATCTCAGGTCTGGACCCTTATCTCTTAAACTGAGGGCACAAATTAAGTAGGTTTCACAGGAATGTATGTATTTTTGTTAGGCCTGATTGCCCAGGGAATCTGCCCCTCCCAGCACAGGACTGCACTGCCCTCTGTTATTGCTTCAGGCTTAAGTCAGGCAAGGGAAGTAAGGCAGCCAAGAGATTAGAAGACTTCTTGCAGACAGAATGAGGACTCAGGCTATTTCAAAGCCGAGGGGTGAGGGTCCATCACCCCCTTTTTCCACAGCCCCCTGAGTCCTTCCCTGCAAGCTTATCCCTGGTGACCAGAGCCTGTCTTAGGTTGATCCTCCCTTGAGGATTCTTACCCGTCATTGGCTAACTGGTCAAGCTCAGGACCAAGCAGGGTGAAGTGGGCAGAGGTGGTACACCTGCCAGGGAGATAAGCTTTGTCTCCTTTGTGGCTTATGGTCCCAACTCTGACTCAGCCTTAACCATGGGGGGTTACAGCCTCTGAAACCAGGCAGGGCGGTTCCCAACAAACTGTAAAGTTACAGCTGAACACAGGATAAAATTTCAATTTCTTTTCTAATATGCCTTGACCAGAATAAGAAATTACTTGAGTTTTTACATTTTTAAATCTTTTCCATGTATATATACCAAAGTTATTTTTTAAATAGAGAATAGTATTTTAGGATCAATTAAATACATACTCAGCAGATAAATATGTGTGTGGATATACCCATACACATGTATTTGATGTATGTATAACTATGCATCAAATATATATATGTATTTCAAATATAAATATCAAAGAGGTTGTCTTGGTACAAGCAACTTTACAGTGGGAAGTTGGATTAATTGTATATGCCATTTTAACTATGTCAGTCAGAGAAAATGTAATTTTGTTGGTATGACACATAAAATTAAGCAAGTGAAATACATTTTTTATTGCTATTTTAACTTTTCCCCCCTCTTAGATCTTCCCACAGTAGAGGAGCTAATGAAACCTATCAGAATAGATTCTTGTGGGATCAGTGGTTTGGATGTACAACTTGTCAGGTATGAGTTTTTTGAAATGGATTGTGCAAGTTCTTTTTCTTGTTTGTTTATTGTTTTGTCACTGGAAACATCTAGAATCGTTTGTTCTACACAATCATTCCTTGTGAATGGTTAATGTAGTTACATGTGTTTACCTATGAGTCACTGCTGTCCTCTTTTTAAGAGTTTTTTAAAATTAGTTTTTACTTAGTTCATCAAACTTCTTCTATTGCTAAAATTAAAAAAAAAAAATAGATGCTACTAAAAAAGTTAGTGCCACTAAGTTGTCTTAAAGCTTTTTACTGAAAAATAATTTCTTCAGCTTTCAGTAGCTCAGGGACAGTTGATTCGAATGAAGAGATGAAACACAAATTTTATTCTGTATATGAGTCATAGACTTGCTTGTTTATAAACCAGTTAGTTATGTACTTTGTCATAGACTGCCCATCATCTCATGGGGTGAGTTCTTTGGGCACAAGAGAAATGGGCTTCATGAAAGTGCTGCAGCTCCAGTACATTTAAGTTGAAGCTTGTGGGAGGGACCTCACTGTAATTCTCTACCACTCAGAATAGCACATCATCATAACCTCACCATAAAACAACTTTGCATTTGTGTATCACTTAAGAGTGTCACATTCATTATCTTATGTGGTTTTTCTAACAAGTAGGAGAGGCATCCCTTTTTTTTTTTTTTTTTTTTTAAATTTTCATTGCATCCTTAATCTCCATCATTCAGGTGATGAAACTACAGTAAACTCGCTTTAGTGATGAAGCTCTTACAAGAACTGGGTGATGATGTGGATGAATACAGCTAATATTTTTTGTTAAGATTTTATTTATTTACTCTTAGAGAAGGGGAAGGGAGGGAGAAAAAGAGTGAGAAAATCATCAATGTGTGAGAGAAACTTTGATCAGTTACCTCTCACACACACCCTGCAACCCAAGCATGTGCCCTGACTAGGAATTGAACCAGTGACCCTTAGCTTTGCAGGTCAATAACCAACCAACTGAGCCACCCTGGTCAGGGCAACAGCTAACATTTTTATCACATGCTTACCGTGAGCACAGTACTATGCAAACTGGGAGGGAGGGGAAGAGAGAGAGAGAGGCATTAATGTCAGAGAGAGAGAGGCATTAATGTCAGGGAGAAACATACAAGGCTGCCACCTTGTATGAGTCCCGACAGAGGTTTGAACCCACAACCTGGTTATGTGCCCTGACTGGAAATCAAACCCATGATCGTTTGGTCTACAGGACAACACTCCAACCTACTGAGCCACACCGGCCAGGGTACTATGCAAAGTCCTTTACATACACTATTTTATTTAATCTTGTAGCAACTCCATGAAGTATATTCCATTATTATTTCCATTTCATAGATAAGAAAACTGAGTCTTAAAGAGGTTAAATAAATGGCCCAAAGTCATCTGACTATGGCCAGGGTACACAGGACATCCATGTGCTTAACCATTTAATAATGTCAGATCTTTGGTGTCCAAGAAATATGTCTGAAAAGGCTATCATCCATTCATGTACTATTTATCCATTCATTTATGTTTTCAACAGACACATTTTGAGCCCCTTCTTGTATTACATCTGTGTCATGGAAATCCACTTGCATTGATTTCTTGGCCTTGTTTCTATATTCGTACTAAAGCAAAAATGATACAGTGAAGCTTACACTAAAACCCACCTACTTGTATGCTCAGTCTAGTATTCTTCCACAAATGTGCAGTGCTAGTTATTATTTTTAAAGGGTAGGTTGTGCTTACTCGTCATTGCTGTTTGGGGATATGTTAGTGTTACTGAAAAGATTTTCTATTTCTTGTGTCTTTGCTGGCATACATGGAACAACTTTAGTAATGTGAATTCTAAAACATAGATTATTACATTTGTGTTTAAAAGCTGGAAACAAGTATACTTACATTAAAAGCATAGCAATAACTATAGAAATGCCAGTAGTGCAAACTTTAGTACACATACCCAAAAATTCTTTAGGAAACTGTAGGGTAAATAATCCTAGCTGCTATAACAGAAAACCCTTGAAATTTTTGTATCTTAACATCATCAGAATTCACTTCTTGGTCACATCATAATTTCCTGTGTGTTATTGGGGTTAGGGTAGGGCTCTACAACACACAGTCATTTAGGGACTCAGGCTTTTTCACTCATAAACACGTGGTTTTAAGGATGTCATGGCCTCATCCAATCAGTTGATAAGGAAAGAAAAAGGGTAGTTAAGGATACTTTCTTTTAACTGCCTCACCATAAAAGAATACACCACTTTAGCTCACATTGTATTGATAAAAACCATAGCACATCTAGCTAACAAGAGGTCTGGGAAATGTGGTTTGCTTGTAAACCCAGAAAGAAAAATAAATTACTTTGGTAGGCATCTAGCCAGTCCCAAGCAGAATATACCCTTCTGATAGCCAAATTTCCATTTTAACTTTCACGCACAGACCCTCTCATCTCCTCCCCAAAGCAAACAGCTCAGAGTCCCATTTAGGTCTGTATCCATCTGAAAGGCCAGGATTTCCAGGTGAGGTGCAGTCCTTTCCATCAGGTTTGAATGGGGCTTTTGATTGTCTAATAATCAATGATTTAAAAAGGTAAATTACATACTGCCTCATTCCTGCAATTGCAGTGTATAATGGTGGAACTTCAACAAGTACTCCCATTCAGGAAGGAAATACAGTAATCATTCAAAGACACCCCCCCCAACATACACATACACACACACACCATTGCAAATAGGGATTTTCCTTGATTAGGCCATTGCTCTGCTCTTAACGAGGAACTACTGGATTAATAAGTTGTTCCATATAGCTCCTGGTTCCACTCCTTAGAGGATTTTTCTAGTGTTTAATCACCCTGGGGCACACTAAGGTGAGTTTTGCAAGGCAGGTGCACCCATCTTGGAGGATGCACTCCTTTCTCAGTTCACTTCTTACCTGCAGATGGTTTTAAGTCTCCCAGACAGTCACTGGCCTTCTTTTTTTTTTTTTTTAAATAAGGTCGTAGTTTCTTTGGCATTAGAGTTCCTTCAAAAGTTTAGTAGGCTTCTGATATTTTTGGTTCCAAATGCGAGTGCCAGTAACTACACGAAGTGCTTTGCTAGTTCTTTGCTATTTGACAAAAGTTTCAAATCTTTTCTCCCTTGTCCCTCTGGTTTTTTTCCTCTTGATTTAATTGCAGCTGCCTGGATATTATTGGGCATAATAACCTTATGTGTGAAGATGGCCCCTTTAATATAATTTTTGCCAAGGGACTGAGTTAGTTTTCTCAGCTAAGAGGTCTCATGAAATACCGCTTTCTTACAGCATTTTTCAATGCCAAATCTTACTGATCCAGTCTAGACACAGAGAGTGAACCCAAGAGACCCTGAGTTTCTAGACTCTCTTTCCCTTGATTTCTTCTTATAAACCTGCACATTCTTAAGTTCATCTCTTTCTTATAATATCTCGTCAAAGTAGACAGCAGTAGCTGGCACTTAAAAACTCCCCATTTTCTCTGGCCACTTGTCTTAGTACCCTGACTCAATAGGCACAGGGTCAGCCTTATAAAATATTGTAGGTGGCAATTTAGCAAATGTTTTGCCACTGCAAAACATGCGTTGCCACTTCTCCAGCCTCTGTTATCAGTTTCCTTGCCACCCAAAACCCAACCACCATGCTAATGACACATTTTAGGTTCTCGTCACGATGGCACTCACATTCTAAGGCCAGAACTAGTAAATGACCCCATCTAAATGTGAGGTGGAAAGGAAATGTAGTTTAATTCATACACAGCAAAAGCAGGAAATAGTTTTGATGACCATCTAGCCAGGTTCTGCTACCGTAAAGAATAAAAGAACTATTATATTTTCAGAAGATTCTTTCTACTTTAGAAGAAGCTTCTAACAGTAACTAAGAAGTTTGTCTAACTTATATGAAAATGGTAGCCTCTTACATTTTCTTTAATCTTATTTTATACATAACAAAATTAAGTGACTTAATTGACTGTGATTAAGTTGTTTGAAAATAACAATATCCATGTTGTAGGAGCCCCTATAATATGCTGATCTTTAAGCACATGTAGAACATTTCAAGGGACAATTTTCCATATTTTTAAAATTTAATGGTCTTAAATGTTAAATCGCATTTAAGTGTTTTAAACTACAGAAGTAATTTTACTAAAAATCCTCGTGATTTTTTGTTTCTCTTTAAAATTTTTCCTAAACTGTGATGAAATTTATGCTTTTTAATATTTGTATTTTATGCCTCTGCCATAAATTATGATTACCTCTTTAATCTCTTCTAAAAATGTATAAAATGTTTTTTCTGCCACAAATATATGTTGATCTTATAAGGTAGCATGGATAAAAGATATATTATTAAAAATTAACCTAGAAATTCATATTTTATTTTTTCTTATACAAAAGCAATCTTGGTCACATTTGGTTTGGCTTTTCTTCAAAGGTAGGTCTGAGTCATTCATGTAATCCCTTACACTGCATTAAAATTATTATTTGAAATGCAAAATAGTTATATGATACATGTTAGTATACTCTATTAACCAGGATTGTAAGTAGTGTATTTAACATTAATGATCTAATTTGAATAGTTTCAAATATATATTAGAAACTATTCAAATTAGGTCATTTGTGTATGTGTGTGTATATGTATGTGATGTGTGTGTTAATAAAACTGATATTTGAAGAGTCATGTAAGGTTTATTCTGTGTGTCCTATTTTGTTTTATAGCTGTAAGAAACGGGCTGGTAGTAAAGAAACTGAAATTATAAGACCTTTACCCCTTAAGATGAAGCTAAATGTTGTATCTCAAGAGCCACAAAGTGTGAACCAATTTTTTGACAAAAAGGAGAATGTGGTTTTACACAAGACAGCAAGTGAAAGCATAGACCATAGCTGTCCAAGAGAAAATACTACAGAAGAATATATAGATAAAATGTACCTAGATATTTTGAGGAAAAAACTATCTGTTGGTCCCTCAATATTATCTCAGGATGACAAAATAAAGAAAGTAAGTGTTTATACTTTAAATTAATATGACACATTGATAAATGATATTATATAAAGTCATATAAGTACCCTATAATATAATTATGTAGGTACTTCTTAAACTTGTAGGATTGATTACTTAACTATCCTCCACATAGATCCTGGGTATTTGTGAGCAGTATTTATTACAACGCCCTGCAGTCCCCAAATTCAAAAATACCTCTATGGCATTAGCTTTCTCCTTTTTAAAAAAAATTTTATTTATTTATTTATTTATTTATTTATTTAATCCTTTACTGGGGACATTATTTCATTGCTTTTAGAGAGACAGGGAGGGAGGAACAGACAGAGCGAGTAGAGAAACATCAATTGGTTGCCTTCTCCTATGCCTTCTGACCGAAGATCAAACCCACAACCTGGGTATGTGCTCCATCCTGGACTATTCGGGTCCAAGGGATGACACTCATCCAATTGAGCCACACCGGCCCGGGTGGCATGAGCTTTCTTTTAGAAGACACCCTTTACATTTCCTTTTTTTAGTAACCATAGTTCAGAACTTTAGTAGCATACAGAAATAAAAGTTTATTCATCATTCTAGTGCTTTTCATTCAATCTTTCTAGTAATTTGTGTTCTATAAAAGTAAGTTAAGTTGGCATCTCCCATAAATGCTATTAGAAACTGTTGATAACTTGAATTTCACTGTTTCTTTTTCCTCTGCTTTTGATCTATTCTGATTTATAGTTTATGATCCAAATATTTTATTTTTATTTTTCAGTATTGAGTTACATGTTTGTCGTAAACCATCTCCTGTTCTTTGTGGAATAAGGCAGGGTATTAAAATTTTATTTTATCTTGAGAAATTTAGAGGAAAAAGAAAAGACTTTATGTCATTTCAAAATATGTTCTTCTCCTTCTCCATGTTCATTCTCATAATTACACATATTGCTTTCTGGCAGGCTTATTTTGTTATAATATTTTGCTCTTTTGTTCCTGACTTTAAGATGTGCTTCAAAATACCAAAATTCTGATGAATTAGACTGAGAGAACTTCAATTTAGTGTTTTCCCTTTAGCAAACTATGTTACTTAGTAATCACCATGATTTTGCTATCTGTTAAATTTTCATTACAACTGTAGTTGAAATTTACTTAAGTACTTAAAGAGTTTATACTTGTCGTGTGCAGACTTTTAGATCTCGACTCAGTTCTGGAGAAGGGGCTATATTTGGCAAACAGGTACCATACAAAGCTAGAAGTGCACCTCCTTTACCTGAAAGACATCCCCAGAGTGGATTATATGCATCAGTTAGGAGCTCGGGCTATGGAAAACCGAGTTCACCATTCAAGACATTTTCTACTAATGAAAAGAAAACTTCAAAAGACATGAAAAGCAGAAACTTGAGGTCCATTCCCACCTCTAATCAAGCCAGGAAAAAAGGTAATCATCATATACTCCCTTCACGGTAGACTTCTGTGTATGTACATTTGACCCTTGAACGTGGGCTTGAACTTCACAGGCCCACTTATACGCATATTTTTCTTCAGTAAATACTGCAAATATGTTTTTTTCTTATGATTTTCTTAATATTTTCTTATTTAAAGCTTACTTTATTGTAAGAATATTGTACATCAGCAGTCCCCAATCTTTTTGGCACCAGGGACCGGTTTCATGGAAAAATTTTTTCTATGGGCCAGGGAGTGGGGTGGATAGCTTTATAACCTGCCATCAGATGAAGCTTAATTGTCACTTGCCACTCACTGATAGGGTTTTGATATGAGTCTGCAAGCAGTTGATTCATTAGGGTCTCTGGGCAGTCAAACTTCTCTGCTGATGATAATCTGTATTTGCAGGTGCTCCAGCGCTAGTATCACTGCCTCAGCTCCACCTCATCATCAGGCATTAGATTGTCATAAGGAACATGCCCAACCTAGATCCCTAACGTGTGTAGTTCACAGTAGGGTTTGTGCTCCCATGAGAATCTAATGCTGCCCCTGATCTGACCAGTAGCGGTCCATGGCCTGGGGATTGGGGACCCCTGCAGTACATAATACATGTAACATACAACATATGTGTTAATTGACTGTTTATGTTATCAGTAAGGCTTCCAGTCAACAGTAGGCTATTGGTAGTTAAGTTTTGGGGGTGTCAAATTATATGTGGATTTTTTACTGCAATGGGGGGATTGGTGCCCTTAACTCCTGTATTGTTCAAGGGTCACCTGTAGTGTATTATTTTACTTTCCTTTTTCTCTACTTTCCCTGTTTCCTTCTATCTTTCTATGAACTTTCCTTATTTACAGAAAATAATTAACATTAGGATACGTATTCTATTTCTAAAAGATTCAATTTGTAGGAGGTTTTTCATTATTACATTTGGGTTTTCCTGAATGAGACCCAGCAAACATGGAAAGTGAATGTAAGAGTCAAACCTCTCCTCATCTGGTTGGCTCTGTAGTAAATTCAGAATGCAAATGGCAGCCTACAAATAAAGGGTGATGGAGATTATTTAGACATTAGTTCAATATAGACTTGGAAAGGCAGGATGTTTTACTTATCAAATACTGCATAGTTTTATACATCACAGTGCCTCTGTTATTTCCTAATGGAGTCATTTATATTGACAGTTGAAAGGGTAATTTTCAACTTAGACCCCATGCAGCTATTAAATAGAAAGGTTCAAGTCAGACAACATTCCTGCTGCCTTTAGACTCCAGTGAGGAAGGAGAGCAGTGATAGAGCCTGAAGCATTTTGTCCTTTTCTTTGTGACTAAATTGAGTAAGTGACCAATTTCATCATTGTTATATGGTGGTGGTTGTCAAAGAAGAGCTGTCCTCATTGGAAAATTCATTTCTTGCTTAAAGTATCTTCCCTTGCCTTTCCCTACAATTATCCATTTCAGGGCCACTTTGACTATACAGGCATACCTCATTTTATTTCTCTTTGCTTTATTGTACTTCACATAAATTATGTTTTTTTAAAAATGGAGGGCAAGACCCTCCACCAGCAAAAAGACTACAACTCAACTTTATTGTAACTGTTGGTCTATTATGGTGGTCTGGAGCCAAATCCCCATCTCCAAGGAATGTCCGTATTTAAAATTCTCTAGGCATTAAAGGCTCTCTTCTTCTGTCTATGTGAGTATGTTTTTGTTGCAGCAACCTGTGCATGTAAGATGAAAAGTCTAGGACAGATCTATGTCAGAATGAAGGAGAATAGCAGTAGGGGTCGGTTATTTTGGAGAGACAGGACTGGATTCTGCAAGCCTCCTTTCCTCCTGTTCTTAACCTTGGGACCTGTAATCCCTTCCCCTAAGAATTCTTTTGTGTTCTCTTTTGGCTTACTTTTGTGTGGAACATTTGCTTGTGATGTTATCATCTATTAATAATTAACCATTCATTATGTCTATTACTTATTAAGAAAAGACACTTGGAATGTTTTATCACAGTTTAGAATCATCAAGAAGAATATGAAAATTTTTCATTAATGTTTTAGGAGTATTCATTTTGTACTCTGGAAGCAAGAAAATGAAATTTTGCTTTTAATATTATTTACTGTTATATTTATTTGAGATAAAATGACCCCCAACATTTTTGAAGTTTACTGTTTCCATATTTATTCATTTATAAATATTTTTTCAGCACCTACCTTGGTCTAGGCACTGGTAGATAACATCAGTAAACTAAATAAGCAGAGAAGCCTCCCCTCTCCCATTCTGTGGAACTTTTCATCTGAAGAGGAAGAGAGAGACATTTAACAATAAGTACAATTAAGTAAATGATGTCATATGCTAAGGAAAAGAAAAAGTAGAGCAAGCGTGTCAGTGGTGGAGTGAGTCAGGTCACAATTTTAAACAGGATAGGGTAGGTCTCCTTGAGAAAGAGCTATTTGCACAAAGACTTGTAGGAAGTAAGGGAATTGATCCTGTGGATATTTGGGTAAAGCATATCCCAGAAAGTTGAAACAGCCAGTGACAAAGTCCTAAAGTAGGGATGACTGCCTGTACGTTCAAGGAAGAGCACAGAAGCCCCATATGGCCAGGGCAGAGTGAGCAAAGAGGGTGGTAGGAGATGAGACCAGAGAGTCAAAGGGGCAAGCATATATAGGTTTTCCTAGGGCATTTGAAAGACTTAGGCTTTTACTCTGAGTCAAAAGGTGAGCCCCTGAAAAGTTTTAGGCAGGGGAGTGACCTGTCTGACTTACCCTTTAGGCAGATTTCTCTGGTTGCTTTGTCAGACCATATATATGTAAATGCATGCCATGGAGGGCATAGGAAGAACAGAGACTAGTAGGAAGGTTTTAGGAATCCAGGCTAGAAGTAATGGGGCTTGAACCAGGATGATGGCAGTGGAAGTAATAAGAAGTGGTTGGATAAGGATACATTTAGAAGATAGAACCAGAAATCTAAAAGATTGGTTGTGGGTAATTAAAGAGGAGCCATGGATGATGCCAAAGTTTTGGCTTAAGACACTGGAAGAATAGACTTACTATCCAACTGGAATGAGGAAGGCAAAGGCAAATAGATTTCAGGGTGGAGAGATCCGGAATCTAGTTGTTGATCTGTTCTATGTGCAAGTAGAGATGATGGGGCAGTTAGATAACAAAAGTCGGGAGTTCTAGAGGGAGGTGCGGACTGTACATACCATGTGGGAGACATTAAAAACTAGTATTTTTTGAGCCATGGTTTTTTAAGCCGAGAGACTGATGATTATCATCAAAAGAGTGAGCGTAGCTAGAGAAAAAAGCCAACCAAGGCCTGAGCCCTTGGCATGCTTATCTTAGGAGGTCAGGGAGCAAAGGAGTAACTACAAAGAATGCAATAAGGTTGAAAGAAACCTGAGTATGTGAGATCCAAGTGAAGAAGGTGTATGAAGGAGAATTGATCTGCTCTATCAGTTGCTGCTGGGAGGTAAAAATGAGGACCGACTACTAATCTTTGGGTTTAGCAAGACAGAGATCATCAGTAAGTTGGGTAAGCATTTTCCATGGATATGTGGCTGTAAAATGCAAATTGAATGGGAATGGGAGTAGAATTGTGTACTTCAAGTTGTAGACCACCCTGGAGAAAAGGATGTAAAAGGCAGGAAAACAAAATGGTCAGTAGTTGGCATGGAAGTGGAGTCAAGAGAAGCCTTTAGTTTTGCTTTGCTTTGTTTTTAATGGGAGAAATAATAGTATAAACTACAGTATGTTTATGCTTTTTGGAAAGATTCAGTAGACAGGAAAAAAGTCATGGAGAGAGGGGGAAGAATTGCTAGAGTAATGTCCTTGAGTACAGGGGCTGTAGTGGGACCTAGTGTACATTGGAAGGGTTGGCTTCAGATAGGAACATGGACTGTTCATCTGTGAAAGCAGATAGGAAGGTACAGATACTGTTAGGTGGGTAGAAGTGGTGAGAAAGTGGGTGATTTCTTTGATTGCCTCGTTTTTCTCTGATAAATGTCACACAGTGTCTTTGGCTGGCAGTGAGGATGGGGCAGGGATGTTGGAGGACCGAAGAGGGGATGTGGAGGAGTTTTATCCTAGAGGATTAGACTACCAGCAACAGAGTCTACTTGAAGTGAGTGATCATGAATTTACATTGAGACAAGGCAGGGTGTGTGTCTTGTTTGTGTGCATGGTCCCATTTCGCTGACTGATTGCGGATGTTCAGTAGCTGAATAGGTGAATTTACCCAGGTGGGTGTTTTTAGCCAAATGAGTACAGTGAACTGAGAGAGGAGCAAGGCCTCCATTGGCCTTCAGGATCAAATTGAGTAGAAGGTTGATTATGGGCAACAGCTCTAGGTTCAGTGTTACACATTAGCCTTTTTGAGATCCTCATTCATCTTATTGTTACATAATTGCTGAATACACATTCAACTTTGTTTGCATTTGTGTTTTTATCTACTGTCTACACTATTTAGAAATCTTATCTGAAACAAAACTCATCAAACCTGCAGCATTAAGTAAACCAGCTCCCAAAACTGAAAGTTGTCTGGCTACTCCTGAGAAGTCTGAAGACCCTACAGAAAGTGTGTCCTGTATTCAGTTTCAGAATGTAGGTATTAAATTTTAAAACACTACTCATAGTGTTTTTATGTTCTAAAATCATATTAAAACCAAATTATGAGTAAAGAAATACATGAAATTTCTTTTGCTTTAAGTGTTCACTCTTACCGAATACATTTTCTTATTTAGCAGAACATTATTAACATTATCATTTTATTCTTTGTGGGGTTTTTTTTAAACCACCTGTGTTTGAATCTTACATGTAAATCTGTGATGAAGTAATGCTTTTCCTTAAAAGGATTCTTCAAGATACCATGGTGGGAACATGGACACAGAATTAATTCTGTTTAAAAGAGTCCAGGAAGCAGAGGAAAAATGGAGGGGTGCACAAGCCCTAATTGAGCAAATTAAAGTCAGATTCTCAGAAAAAGAGAGAGAGCTGGAAAATAAGATAGAAGAACTAAAGAAGCAACAGGAAAAGGAACTCTTCAAATTAAGTCAAGACAATTATATTCTTCAAACCAAGGTACTGGACATGTTGTCCTATGTTTCTTATTTTGATTAAAAAAGAGCTTGAACCCCCTGATAAATGCATTGTTATCTTTTTGTTCTTGGGGCTGTTTGGCTTGATATATGTGCTGTGTAAAATGTGAGCATGGTTCCTGAGAGTGCCTCCTTACACAAGAGCCCAAAACCAACCCCACGAGGGAAAAAAATGAAAATTTATATTGGCTCATTTTGATACTTCTATTCAGTTCACAGTCCTTTTTAAAATGAATCTTAGTTCACTGCGACCTTCCAAGAAGTCAGCTCAGAAAGAACTTCTATAGAAGGGCCAGATTAAGAGAATGACACTCTGGAACATTTCTGAGTAACTTCCATTTCGGAACCATCAGCACAAACAACAGTGTAATGATTTAATTGTAGTTGGTGGTAGGTTAATTCCAGTATGGTTATAAGACTGTTACTCTTCCTCACTTCTCACTTTATCATCTCTTTCCCCATATAAACAATTTCTGCATTTTCTCAAGTTAAATAGCTTTGGAGAAACAAACAAAAAACAAAGGTGGTTACATTTTGGAGAACAAGCTGGTGCTGTTACTGAAGAAAAATTGAAGCAAATCCAAAAGGAAATACAAGAACAAGAGACACTTCTTCAAGGATATCAACAGGTGTAATTTTTCAGCTCATAGTGAGGTTGTTCTTGAGATCCTTTGATTATAAAAATAAGGCATATTAAAATACTTATGTGCTCATTTAACAGGTAATGGGAATTCTGGCAAATATGAGGAAGTGATAATTTGCCTAGTCTGAGCATTTCTCATGGGCAGAATTGAAGTAGTTAACAGCATGGATTCTGAATTCAAAGAATCTGATTTTAGACTTGGCTGTGCCACCTGATGTGGAGTCTTGGGCAAATCACCTCTCTAAGCCAATTTCCTCATCCATGAAATGGGGATGATAATAATAGTACCTGTCTCAATAGATGGTTATGAAATTAAAGTAATACAATACAAATTAACCTCTTAGTGCCTGGCACAGAGTAACCAATCAATGAATGTTGCCTGTTGTTATTTTTAAGAGCTATTTTCCTTAAAAACTTGCCTATTTTTCTATAATGCTTTTTAGTAGATGATATTGAATAGTTTTATTATTATATTGAAAAATATAAATCTGAAATCACTTGAGAGTAAAAAATTTTGAATTAAATGGGAGAAAACTTGTGTGTCCTATGGAAGGCAGATATTTGTGATGCGTGATGGAATCTTGGTCATGCTGACTTGCCAGTCAGCCAGGGCAGGGTTGGTGACCTCTAGCATAAGATTTCATCTAGTTCTTCCCCCGTCCCTCCCCCTCCATTTTGTTTTTACTTCTCTCCCCTTCTCCTTCTCCCTTATCACCTTTTTCTCTTTTGACAACGGTAGCCTAAGCATTACCACATCAGAGATGACAATGTTTACTGTAAATGAAATTGTACTAATTTTGCAGAACATACCGCCCTTGAGTTAGACCCTTCCAAATCCTTGGCCTGCCATTCTGATTTGCTATATAGAGCATGAGTTTTAAGGAGGATTCCACAAACCTATAAGTTTGCCAACCACCCCCTCCCACAAAGAAGTACAAAATTTAATATCAATATATATACATTTATGTAGTTTTTGGGGTGTCATTAATTCTGCAGATATTTAAGCACAGACAGTCTGCCAGGCACAAGGCCCAACATGTTGAGGTGGTTCCTAGTTTTTATTAGATCCACAGGGTTCCTTGGTGTTTATCAGATTCCTAATTTTAAAGAGGTTAATAAGCCACAGCACCTATGCACAGATTGGTACTTTCTCCCTCTGATCTCACTGACTCACTTTTTAGCTTAAAGCCTAGGGGTGAAGTAGGCCTAGTCTCTGCTCTGCCTTATCCTGATCTTTCAGAAATGTCCTGTCTCTAACTCCCTGATCACAGAAAGTTCCAGAAACAAGCATGGATACTCATTGTGCCTACATCAAATTACCTTACTGTGGAAAGACAGGCCAAAAACAGAAAAAAGAGGTGCAAACAGTCCCACTGGCCCTTCCATGCCTGGAGCACAAAGTTGGAACGTGGCTACTACTGCAGTCACTCACCCTTTTACTGTCGTGAAATGCGGTACCTCCTACTGACATTAGGCTCTTCGGCTTTGGGAATTTTTGCAACTTTTTTTTTGAATAAGTAGTTTGGAAAAAATTATTTTCAGAAAATAAGTTTTCTTCTGTCATAATATAAAGAATTTTTAAAAGATTTTGCTTGCTCAAAAACTGAAGAAAATTTTTAAAACCTTAAAAGTGTTTAAAGGATGTATCTGTTATGAGCATATGTACTTGTAAGTACTACTGACTTTTAACTAAATGCTATTTTCTGTTTATAAAAAGGAAAATGAAAGATTGTATAGTCAAGTGAAAGATCTCCAAGAGGAAAACAAGAAAAATGAGGAGCGAATGTTCAAGGAAAACCAGAGTTTATTCAGTGAGTTAGCTTCCTTAAAGTAAGTAATCCTTAAATTCTTAAAATCAAGTGTAGTTAGATTGTTTCCAAGCATTTTATTGTTAAATTAATAATACATTTTTATACTTAGAAATGAAAAAGTGTACAGTGATTTACACTTTTGTAACTTTTATATTTTTAATTGTCAGTAGTTTTTCCTTTAGTATTAGATGTCTAATACATATAGGTGAGTATTTTCAGCATACTTATATTTGAGTTTGAGATCAGTTTCAGAAAACTGAACACACAATACTTTTCTTGATGGATCATTAAACCTGAGGTGCTTATGTAATGCATATTAGTAATCATGCCTTCAGTAATAATGCTAAAAAACCATACAGTATCACTTTACTGTCCTAGGTCAGGTTCCATACAAGTAGAGTCTCAGGTGGGAATCACTGTGGAGGTGATTTCCTAGATGATAACTCTCAGGAGAGAAGTAGCAGGAGAAGCAAGATGAGGGGTGGGTGGAGGTAGGGAAGGTAAGCAGAAATGTGTTCTCAGCTGAGACTGGCTTCATTCTGCTCTCACCAGGAAGTTTGGGAGAACAGATGTGTCATGTAGTTGGTCCTCACTTGAGGCAAGAGAGGGCAGGCTTTTTTACCCCTAAGTCAGGCAGTCACTGGCCAAGAGGTGCCCCAGGAAGGGGTTGGGGGATATCCTCTGGGGAGCAGCCTTTGGTACCCTCCAGCCAGTCTGTCACTGACTGAAGTGTGTCCCAGGAAGCAGTTAAGGGATATCCTCTGGGCCAGGGGGAGGAGTTGCTTTGTTTGAGGCATTTCTACGGAGGAGGAGAACCTGGAGTTATCAATCAGCACTCACAGTGGTGGGCTGATGGAGCACCAGCACCTGCTTAGGAGTCATATTTCAGGTCTTTGGGATATTACTACATTCATCTTTAACATATTAAGTGAAAAAACTGAACCCATAAACATGGGCACAGTAGAGTCCTATCTGCTTTTAGGAAATGATTACCAGTTGTGCATCCTTTCACATGAATGCTATATTTATGCATACTTCTTCCTCTCTCTTGTTGTTGTTGTGGGTAACCTAGGGTGTAAGAGGCAGGGCTGCTGTTAGCTCCTACTGATCCTTCATGCAAAACAGAAAAAGATACACAGGTTGGGAAGCAAGGGCACTATTTTGTATGTTAAAAAAAAAACAAACGCTCCTTTCCCAAGGGTAGCAATCTGCACAGTTTTGACGCATGAACACATTTACATCTGCTTTCTTTCCAAATGCTTCAATAAAGTATTTTAAAATATTACATCTTATACTGCCTGGTCTTTAAAATAGAGCTATTCCAGGATCCAAAACTGAAATTCTAAATGAACTTTCTTAATGAAATAAATGGTATCTTTAACACATTATGGTTAAATGAGCACATATGGATTTTTTAATTTAATCTTTATTGTATTTTTTCCATTACCATTTAGTCCCCTTATACCCCCTCCCCCCAGCCATTATCACACTGTTGTCCATGTCCATGAGTCCATTTTCCTATTTGGTCAATCCCTTCACAACCTAACCCCCACCCCCACTAGCTATCATCTGCTCTCCATCACATATGGATTCTTAAACTCCTTATATAATGTTTCGGGAAAAACAGAAAAATTGAGTCTAAGCTAAACATAGTACACTGTGTTTAATTTTATTAGTTTCCGTATGTATGACTGGCAGTTTGTGTTTCTCAGAAAGGAATCTAGGGTGATGTGACAAGGAGTACACAGCACCACGGGAAATGCGCAGCATGTCTTTCTGGGACATTGAGTTTTTTCTTCTATGAGAATTGGGAGGAAATATTTTTATAGTTACATTATTTAATTGCATATTAAATAAACCAATAATAGTCTTAGGGTTTCAGTTCCTTTAGATTAAATATAAACATTTCCCTTTTTAAAAGTATTTTCCCTTTAAGTGGTATTTTACTGTTTAAATAAACTTTTATCTTCAGTGACTCACATAGTTCTAACATCTGTTAAGAGTTTAAAAATTGAGTAGTTTGTATTGAAAAGAGTGCCTTGTAAAAAAAAAAATTTATTTTCCAAATAAATCAGAGAACAGATGCAGAAAAATAGTTTCCTGTCTCAAGTAGTTGAAGATTCAGAGCCCACCAGAAACCAGAATTTTACAGATCTGTTAGCAGAACTACGGGTGGCACAGGTGAGTTGCATAAGGATTTTAATTATTAGCCATAGTAAAGATTATTATAAAAATCACCATGTGTAAAAAATCTGTTTTTTGTAATTTATGAATAAATGAGACCCTTTTATAAATTTTATACCATTTAAAAATTAAGAAAACCAAAGATAGCATTTAGCATACATGTGACTCTCCCTAATGCAAAGGAAACAATGAAATACTGGCTTTAGATGGCATCCCATTTATAATACAACCTTTCTTCAGGTATCTATTATATGGAGCTGTATTGGAATCATAACCTGCTAAGGCATGCATACATTATTTCAAACAAGTTCCTCCTAAAAAGTGTACAGCAAAAATAGGCAGATAATTTGAAGATGATGGTTTGCCTTCAAACCTTAGTTGGTTTTTTACCTGTCTTCCTAAGTGGACTATACCCTTCTAGGGGGCAGAGACTATACCCACAAATATTTGCATCTGATGTACCTAATACAAAGGTAAAAATGCAGCATTTGCTCCCTAATTTTTCTTTATTTTTATTAATTGTATTACAAAGAATATGGCCTAGAATTTTCTAGAGCAGCATTTACCAGTGGGAGACCTTTTGGAATTTTGGGCAGGTTAATTGTATTTTAAGCAAAACAATGTTATGTATTGCATAATTTTTTTTTAAGATTTTATTTTTAGAGAGAGGGGAAGGGAGGGAGAAAGAGAGGGAGAGAAACATTGATGTGCAAGAGAAACACTGATTGGTTACCTCTTGCATGCCCTCAACTGGGGACGTGGCCTGGCCCACAACCTAGGCATGTGCCTTGACTAGGAATCGAACCAGAAACCATCCACTGAGCCACACCAGTCGGGCTGTATTGCATAATTTTTATAATCCTTGTCCCCAGTGTACCCACCAGTCATTGTAACAATCAAAACTACTGTTTCCAAACATCCCCTGTAGGAGGGCAGTTAACTCTCCCCTCAAGAATCATAGCACTAAATAAAAAAGCCCTTCCAATCTGTTTGAATGCTGTTGTAAACTAGAAAAATTCCAATTATGTACCACTTTTTAATTAGAAATTATATAAAGAGGATTACAGTTACATAGGAATTTGAATATACCATAGTTTAATGACTGATGTTTAACAGGTTTTTGTAGTGTATAAAATGCAGCTTCAAATATGAATCCATTAGAGATCTTTTTTCAGATGTATGTATATACAGAATAATTATTAGATAGGTAGATAGATAGAAAGAATAAATAATTGGACAGACTCCCTCATCCCCTTTATCAGTGGACCTCAAAATTAGCAAGTTAAAAAAGAATGTTGCCATATTTTATGAAATCTTATGGAAAAACACAGTAAAGTTTCAAGCATAGCATTAGCATCATTTGAAAGCTGTGAGACTGCATTTTAGATTGTAGGATAGTATAGCGTTTGTAAGAATTTTTATTTTGAAACATAACTATACAAGTACACTACCATGAGTGCAAGAGTTTCTTCAGCAGTTCTGCATTCAGTTCAATGCACATTTATTGAGTACGCGCCATGTGCTTAGTCCCGTCAGGTAGTAATAAATCAATCTTGGTCCCCATAGAGCTTTCAACCTGATAAGAAGAGTATGTACACAAGTCAGTGTCACATGAAACAAAGTAACAAATGCTGTACTGTAGGTACAGTGAAAGTTTGTGGGAGTGCAAAGGAGGGGATAAAGAATAGCCTCATTTGAACTAAGCTCTGAAAGATAAGTATGATTGTCAAGCAGCAGAATGAGGCCACAGAAAGTAGTGTGGGATGTAGAGCATACTGAGAATTCATTCAACATTTTCTTGATGTGCCAAGCATTTTTTATGCATTTATGACAGATAAAGGGTTAGCAAATAAAGTCCTGCTCTTGAATAAATATATACTTTGTCAGGTAGTGATGAGTGTTGTGAAAAGAAAATAAAACAACATACCTAGGGACTAGAGTGGGTTGCTGTTTGAGAAAGAGTGTTCAGGGAAGGTCTTCCTGGGGCTCCATTTGAGCAGAAATCTCGATCAAATAAAGGAGCAAGCCACCTGCTCTCTGGGGGGACAAATTGCTGGGGGCAAAGGAAACAGTAAGTGCAAACACATTGGGGTAGGAGTGTGCTGGGCATGTTCAAAGAACAGGAGGTCTCTGGCTGGAGTGGAATTGGAGGAGGAAGATTTATAGTAGATGCAGTCCGAGGCACAGGGAAGGCTGGGTTATGTGGCATTGAAGGTCATGGTAAGGACTTTGTGTCCTTAGAGGACGGGAGCCACCAGAGATTTCAGACAGAGGAGTGATACTAACTGACTCTTTAAAACAATTCCTCTGGTTACTGTGAGGAGAATAAATGGTAGCCACTGAATGTGGAGAAGGCAGACTAGTTAGGAGGTTATTATAATATCCAGAAGTTAGAACAGTAGATAAGAAGGTCTTTCAGACTGTGATGAGGTAGATGATTAGAACTGGTTTTAGTAAGTTGTGAGGAGCTATTAATTTGGGAGGGAGGGGTGGTAAAAATCACAGCTAAATTTTAGGAAACATACTATTTATGATGGATTGTGTGAGACTATACTACAATTTATTGTAGTTAAAAATAATTTGCCTTGTATTTCTATGAATATCAAGAAAGAAAAAAACAGTTTATTGGAAGACATCAAAAGACTGAAGCAAGACAAACAAGCTCTTGAAGTAGACTTGGAAAAAATGAAGAGAGAGAGAGACCAAGCCAAAGATCAGGTTGCTTATGTCACAGGTAAAACACTGAGCTAAACAGTTTTTAGGTAAAACAGTTTACCTTTATACTCATAACTGTTTAATCTTGAGTTTAATAGCAGTTGAACAGCATAAACAAAATGCTGTTCCTTAAAGTATATTGTAATGGTTAGAAACATTTTTTTAAGTGGTTATTCATAGGTATTAGCATTTGATTAGTTTTATCAGGAATAATTGTATGATCAAAGAAAATCAAGGATTATTTTGAATTTGTGCCATTTTATGTTTAGTTGTTTACATGTCTGTCATTCCACCTGGACTTTGACCTTCACATGAGGCAGGGTGCTAAATAAGGGTTTTAAGGAGCAGTGGCATTTGAGCTGTGTCCTGCAGACCGGCAAGATTCAGAAATGAAAGAATGGAGGGACGCTGTTCTAAGCGTTTCATGAGCATGTTATTGAGTGAGCATGTGGATTGGATGGCAGAATATAGGGCCAGAAAGGTAGACCAGAAGAGTTCTTGTCTGATAAAAAGTAAAAGAATTTTCCTCTGTGATGTTGGGGTCTTCAGTGTAAGGCATATACAATGAAGTCCACTTACCTGCTTCTGAGAAAATTACTTACATTTACTTTCCTCATCTGTAAAAACAATAATAAGAACAGTACCCATCACATAAGTTGTGTTGAATAAAATCATGCATGGTAAGCACCTACTATAGGTTTGCTATTGTTACTTTTTAATGTAATTATAGGGATGCTTTATTTTTATTACTTTTTTTAAATTTTTTAAATATATTTATTGATTATGCTATTACAGTTGTCCCATTCCCCCCCACACTCCACTCCATCCTGCCCACCCCCTCCCTCCCACATTCCCCCCCTATAGTTCATGTCTATGGGTCATACTTATAAGTTCTTTGGCTTCTACATTTCCTACACTATTCTTACCCTCCCCCTGTCTATTTTCCACCTATCATCTATGCTACTTATTCTCTGTACCTTTCCCCCCCTCTCCCCCTCCCACTCCCCTATTGACAGCCCTCCATGTGATCTCCATCTCTATGGTTCTGTTCCTGTTCTAGTTGTTTGCCTAGTTTGCTCATGTTTTTGTTTTAGGTGTGGTCATTAATAACTGTGAGTTTGCTGTCATTTTTACTGTTCTTATTTTTTATCTTCTTTTTCTTAGGTAACTCCCTTTAACATTTCATATAATAAGGGCTTGGTGATGATGAACTTCTTTAACTTGACCTTATCTGAGAAGCAGTTTATCTGCCCTTCCATTCTAAATGATAGCTTTGCTGGATACAGTAATCTTGGATGTAGGTCCTTGCCTTTCATGACTTGGAATACTTCTTGCCAGCCCCTTCTTGCCTGTAAGGTCTCTTTGGAGAAATCAGCTGACAGTCTTATGGGAACCCCTTTGTAGGTAACTGTGTCCTTTTCTCTTGCTGCTTCTAAGATTCTCTCCTTCTGTTTCATCTTGGGTAATGGAATTATGATGTGCCTTGGTGTGTTCCTCCTTGGGTCCAGCTTCTTTGGACTCTCTGAGCTTCTTGGACTTCCTGGAAGTCTGTTTTCTTTGCCAGATGAGGGAAGTTCTCTTCATTATTTGTTCAAATAAGTTTTCAATTTTTGGTTCTTCCTCTTCTCCTTCTGGCACCCCTATAATTCGGATGTTGGAACATTTCAAGCTGTCCTGGAGGTTCCTAAGCCTCTCCTCATTTTTCCGAATTCTTGTTTCTTCATTCTTTTCTGGTTGGATGTTTCTTTCTTCCTTCTGGTCCACACCATTGATTTGAGTCCCAGTTTCCTTCGCCTCACTATTGGTTCCCTGTACATTTTCCTTTGTTTCTCTTAGCATAGGCTTCATTTTTTCATCTAGTTTTTGAACAAATTCAACCAATTCTGTGAGCGTCTTAATCACCAGTGTTTTGAACTGTGCATCCGATAGGTTGGCTATCTCTTCCTCGCTTAGTTGTATTTTTTCTGGAGCTTTGAAGTGTTCTGTCATTTGGGCCTTCTTTTTTTTTTTTTTTGATCTTGGCGCATCTGTTACTTAAAGGGTTGGAGCCTTAGGTGTTCCCCAGGGTGGGGTAACGCTGGTCGCTGGGCTGTGATGCTGTACGTGGGGGAGGGGCCGAGAGGGAGCAATGGCGCCTGCTCCACTCTCCTCCAGGTTTCAGTCACTGCCTCCGCTACCCACAATCAAATTGGGCCCCTCTGGTGCTGGTTCCTAAGTGGGTGTGCTTGTGCACACTGCAGGCCCCTGTGGGTCTCTCCAAGGACCTCTCCTGTGAGGCTGGGAGTCTCTCCTGCTGCTGCCCCAACCCCCATGGGCTCTTTCAATCAGAGGTTTGAGGCTTTATTTCCCTGCGCTGGAGCCCTGGGTTGTGCGGTCTGCCACGATCCCCACCGTTTATCCAGTTTATCTGTGTGCGAATGTGGGGCTGCGGGGTCTGCTAGTGGTCAGACTGCCTGCCCCGTTTGTCCCACACTCCACCAGTCTGGGTCCCGCCACGGACAAGCTGCCCGTCTCCACCCCTCCTACCGGTCTGGATGAATGTTTATTTTTTATTTCCTTGGTGTCGGACTTCCTTGCCTCAATTTTCTGTCAGTTTTGGTTGTGCGAGGAGGCGCAGTGTGTCTACCTACACCGCCATCTTGGTTCTCCTCCCATTTTTATTACTTTTAATATCTTGAATCCAGTATTTATTTTTCCACAAAAACAAGTTTACTTTTGTAAAGAAAGTCAGGGCGGGGAAACAACTGATGATCAAAAATTTCTGCATAGCCAACTGTGCTACGAGTTTCAGGATTTAGCTTATGAACATAATCTTCATGTCCCTTTATTAATAATAAGTTAAACTAGACACTACCATGCATACATCGGTTGTTTTTTCCTCTTATTTTTTTCATAATACTTTTATTAGATAAGCATTGGTTTTCATTTAAAATCTTTCAATTTATTTCTACATTTTGAAAAATTACAATCAAACTTTAAGTTATTTATCCTGTAGGTGAAAAATTATATGAAATAAAAATTTTAGAAGAAACGCATAAACAAGAAATAAGTCGTTTGCAAAAAAGATTACAGTGGTATGCAGAAAATCAGGAACTTCTAGATAAAGATGCAGTTCGACTTAAAGAAGCATATGAAGAAATTGAGAAGCTCAAACTTGAGGTAATAGATCATTTCAGAATATATTTCTGTAGGTCAACCCTATTAAATTCAACAATCAGTTCTTAGTCTTGTGTCATTGAACCAATACTCCAAATTCTATGAATTAAAATAGCTGATTTGGATTTTGGTTTGCTTTTAGATGTGTAGTTTATTTCAGATTAGACTGCAAAAAAATCCAAGCTCATTATCACGTGTCCTGAACCCTGCCTGACTCTCCAGCCCATACAAACCATACTCCCACAAATCACTCGCCTTCAGCCACACCAAATCTCCTGCTGATTCTTGGACATGCCACGCTTAAACCACTTGTTGCCATAGCCTAGATTACTCTGGCCTTGGTTCTCCCCATGTCTTGCTCCTCATTGAGGTCTCAGCTCAAATTTCTACCCCCAAGAAAGACTTTTCCTGATCAGCTTTATCTAGTGTAGCTGCCAGTCTCACCCTCTCTGACCCTTTCTTCCTGTTCCTTTAATCTTTTTTATTTTCTGAGGTTATTTTGTTAATTTAGTTTATTAGCTTCTCAACTGTCTCCTTCCACTAGAAAGAGCATAGGCACCACAAAAACAGGGACCTGGCCCAGCTTGTTTGCCGTCCATATTTCTAGCAGAGTGCCCTATCTCAGATTTAATAAATGAATGAATAAACTATAATTGTACCACCCTCCTGGTGTTTCCCTGTATGTTTTAAATATACTTCTTAATATGTTTTTACTTATTGATAGGTTGAGAAACTGAAAGCTGAATCTGGAAATCCATCTATCCAACAGAAGATACATTTAAAAGATAAAGCAACAGATGCCAAAAAAATTCAGGACCTAGAGCGACAAGTATGTGTTAAGGGTAAATTTTCATTAAGGTATTTTATAAGTGATCTATTGTGTTTTTTCTTGTTGCAGGAGATACTATAAGATGTAGTCAACCTGGAAATTCTTATAGACCTAATATGCCTCGTTAGATGGTAGACCTATTGATGATAGATTATTTTGCATCACAGCTCTGTTTGGGAAGAGGAAGCAAAATTTAGGAACTCTGGCTATAGAGTTAGGATTCCTTCTCCTGACAAAATATTGGTGTCAGGAGTACAGGAAATGAAATCCTTGAGTTTGGAACGTGTTAGTAATGCTGGGAAGTATTACAAAACACCATGGAAACAGAACATTCAGCACCCCAAAGAGTTGGCCATAATTTTGAGCTCTTACTATTTAGGCTTAAAAATACTCATTACATGGTCAATGTAGCATGGAGATCTATTTCAAAAATCATACAGTAACATTTATTAGGATAAAGATTTTTTTCATTGGAGTAGTTGTTTTGTTAGAATATTAACTTTTTCCTTCTGTTTTTAAAACTTTTAATAATGTAGTATTTCTATTCATAACTAAGTATTAAAGTAAGAATTTTCAGCCTTGCTCATAGGAGAGCATGATTCTGCAGTCAAGTCATGATATTTAAATGTATGGCTATTATTCTGTCACAAACCCAAAACTGTGAGGTCATCAGTGCACTGGATATTATCCCAGTTTTATGAGAGGAAGGAAAACTAAGCAAAAAATTAACTTCATTACTTTTACATGACCTATTCTTACATTAAAAGGTATGACTTGGTAGTGTGATTCAGTGGTTCACAGGAAAGTAATCACAAAAGCGATTTGAGAGCTAGAAATATTCTAAAATAACTAGTCTAAGATTTCTTGGCTTCTTTTTCTATGCTTAAGATTTAGATTAGTCAATATGGTTTAGCCATCCAGAATTGTGAGAGAAAAAAGACCAAAGGAAATACTTCTCTAACAGATAAAATTATTTTAAGAGAAATAATGTAGAACTGAATGTGTGAGAAAAATAGTAAACATGCTTAATAGCAAAATAAAGATGTGAAATGATATTGACCAGAAATACAATGCTTTGTAACCTCCCTCTTTTGTTAACACTGTATTTTAAAAATGTACTCGTTTATGAGATTATATATTTCTAACATATTATCAATAGTATTTTGTATAGTTTGCTGCATGTACATTTTAGATCTCAATTCTATTCCCATGAACATTTCTATCCTAATGATTTTAAACCTTAATATATATTTTATAATCAAGGCATATCATATTCAGAATCATTTTGGAGCCATATATTCTGACATAGATTACAGAATAAAGTATCTTCTTTTCTAAAGAGCACATAAGTAAAAATGGGGCTAATTAAATGCATATTTTAATGAAAATTTCAGATTGTATACATTTGTACATGCTTTAATTAATAGAATATTCTATAATTTAATTTCCAGTGAGAATTAAAAAAAAAAATAGAAAAAACATCTACTTTGTAGTAGCCACACCAGTATCAGTGATTAAAGAATAATATTAAAAAAGAAAAAGAAGATACAAATAAAATATGGTTCCCCAAAACATATACATTTCAAGGTATCTAAATTGGACTGAAAATATTTCTTAAAATTTTAAATGAATGCATTGTGAATATGTTAAAAGAAATTCACTTTTTAAATTTTTTTATTTTAAATTTCTTTATTACTGTTTATCTATTATATTTCTCCCAAATGCTACAACTAAAATCTAGATCTTCTCTTCTTAATACATGCAGTATGTATGTACATACCTTTATATGCTTACATCTATTTCAGATAACTAGGTTTTAAATACCAGAGGAAGCAGAGCTTTGAAAATTTGTAGATAAATAAGTTATCAATACGTACAGCTGACTATATCCCAGTTTATGGTAAGCAGTTGTTACGAATGGAAATATTTGTTGTTAACTTTGCAAATGATGTGACACTTAAATATTTAATATGAACAGTGTTCAATTTATAAACAGGATTTTGAGCACTAGCAACTCATCTTGTCTTAAGAAAGGTAGTTTTTGATACCAAATTACAATAAAAGCTCACATTATCAAGTCCTTACTGTATGCTGGGCACTCTGCTAAGCACTTTACCAAAATAAATGCCATTTGTTCCTAACTTAATTGTATCTTGCCATGAAATTGATATTGTTATCATCCCCATTTTACCAATGAGGCTAAAGAGATTTTGACTGAGGAGTTGACACAGGTCACAGTGCTAGTGGCGGTGTCGAACGGCGTTATGTGCTCTCACCGCTGCAGGGACTGCCTCTTTGCTACTGTTTCATTTCGCTGCATACTCAGAGGCTATAAAACTGTTAAACAAAAGAATTTAGTGTTTTATGTGTTTCAAAGATATCTTAACCACAATACTTTAACAAAAGAAGGTATACAAACATACACAGATGTAAAATCAAACTCTTATTTCTGTAGACCATGGTGCCATTCTTACATACAGAAAGACCATATAATATGTTGTTTTATAGACAAAATGAGTATTAGTCTTTGTCATCTCATCCTCCTTCCTAATTGAGGTTATTTTAAACTTCATTTGAAGTGGTACTTTTGGCACTGGGGATAGGGTAGGATGGAGGTCATTGCAGGATGGGGCAGGTGCTTAGGAAGGTGTATGTTTATTGCAAAAAGTTTTCACATTCATATACATATAAGTAATATTTCAGTCAGAAGATAGCATAAGCACTATCACTTGAGGGCATCTGTAGGAAAAAAAGTGGGGGGGAAGAGCTGTGTCCTCGAAAAGACTGGTTATGTGTAAAACAGTTCCAAGATCTATTTCAAATGAATGTAAGGATTTCCATAAATTCACCAGTACTTAATTAGACAGTACACTATAGGGTTTTTAAAAATCAGATAATCTAAGGATATAAAATATGAAATTATTCTGTGCTTCTGTGCATTCAGTTTAGTCCTGAGATGTGATAAAAGCATGTCTTTGAAATCTAGATATAACTAATATAATATAGCCTAATCTGTATTAAACTGCTTAATTATAATATATTTGTGAATTTACATATATACAAAAAATTTTTAATAGGTAAAGGAAATGGAAGGAATTCTAAAGAGAAGATATCCTAATTCTCTACCTGCTTTAATATTGGCTGCATCAGCAGCTGGTGATACAATGGATAGAAATACAGTGGAATTTATGGAAAAAAGGATAAAAAAACTAGAAACCGATCTGGAGGGCAAAGATGAAGAAGCAAAGAGAAGCCTTCGTACCATGGAACAACAGTTTCAGAAAATCAAAGTAAGTGTGAGGTAGCCACAGAGATGGGGCTCAGAGATGGACCATGGGAGCTGGGACTTCTTAGATCTGATTTTAACAAATAGCTCTTTCCCACAAAACCTTTATCATAATTGTCAGATGCAAAAATAAACTTAGATTCATCCTATCTTTTTGTCCTCCTTCAATAACTTAATTCAAACGTGAAATAAACAAGCACAGGATAATTTTTACACGAGCCCCTCTCAATGATACTAGAACTAGTATAAATTAAGTCATGACAACGCAGAATAAAGCATTTCTGATACACATTCAGTATAAAATTTTTGACATTACCATGGATGAAAATATTTTCACTGAAATGTACCCGTTCAAAGGCCCATTCTAACACCATAAGACATTGAAACTGCTGCCATGTCACACTCCTCACCAGGCTGGGAACTTCTTGGAGGCAAAACCTGAGTTTCTTTATCTCTAGAGTCTGGCCCAGTGCCTGGCACACAGTCATAGCTAAATATTCATTGAATAAATGAACAAACACTGTCAGTGCCTCTTTCCACAGAGTAAACTGTTGAGGTTATTTCATTTATAATAAAAATCTCAAGGACATAAACTTCAAGCTGACTGATTTACTCCGTATGAGATTTCTAAATTGATATTAGAAAGGTGAGAGTGTGCTTTATCCTAAAGACTTCAGTACCCCCAATTGCTTTCCCTGTTAGTCTTCAAAATGTATAGTTTGTCAATTTGCATAGAGAAGCATATAAAATAGTAGGTTTGATTGTGAGGTTTAAAATAAGCTTTGGGGTATACAAAAATGTATAAGGTAATGTTTATCAAGCAACATTAATTCTGGAATCATATAACATATATTGAGACTATATAATGTTCTGGCCTTCAAAGATTAGGAATTCAGGACATTTAACTGACTGAAGGAATGCAGAGTTGGAGGCATCAGAATGGGTAATGGGTACCTGAATGAAGGATTAGGTGGGTCCTGATAATATGGGGGCTTCAGTAACTAGTGAAATGTTTTAGCACTGGTTTGGCATTACATGCATTCTTTTCTTCAGATTCAGTATGAACAGAGGCTAGAGGAACAGGAGCAGCTACTTGCCCACAAATTGAAGGCAGCACCTCAGAACCAACCTGACAACTCCTCCGGACTTAAAGCGCCAGAGAAGGAACTCGACAACATTAAGGAAGCCCATCAAATCACTGTAAGAAACCTTGAAGCCGAAATAAACAGGCTTAAACATAAGAATGCTGAATTAGAACTGAAGAAATATGATAAAGATGATAAAGATTTCCAGTCTATAGAATTCCAGGTGGAACAGGCTAATGCTAAAGCTAAACTGGTAAGACTCAATGAGGAGCTGGCTGCAAAGGGAAGAGAAATACAAGACCTTTCAAAAACTGTGGAAAGGCTTCAGAAGGAGAGAAGAATGATGCTATCTAATCAGAACTCTAAGGGTAGGGAGGAAAGGACTGGAAAAAGGGTGAAGAAAGATGTTTTGCACCCAGGTAAAGGAAGTGCTACCTCCTTCCCTGGAACCCTGGGTGGCAAGCTTTACCAACCACATACTTTTACTGATTCCCATATTTCCGAGGTTTTACAAGAAAACTGCAGATTGAAAAATGAACTGGAGGGATTAATTGTGGAGAGGAATGAGCTGAAGATGAAATCTGAAGAAGCTATGAACCAATTTGAGAATTCCATAAAAAGGTAAAATGTGAATTTTTAAATATATGGGGACAAAACAATACAAGTTTTTAAATTACAAAAATGTATATTCTCTGAGTAGTTATACACTGAATTAAATTTGTAGTCAAATTAAGAAATTACAGTGCATTGCTAAACATAGATCTGTTTCTGAGTAGGATCCTCCACCTTTGGAAGCCAGATTCTGATGAACCTGAATCTCCATGTCAACCCAAGTCATGTCTTTGGGCTGACCAGTCTCATCTTCTTTTTGGGTGTATCTAAATGGTGTTAGTAAGCTGACCTGTTGGGCCGTCTTCAAATGAGTATCATTATTTATGATTGCCATTGGCAGATTGCTGTCAAAAAATATCTATTACGAAAAGGAGTTGACATTCTAAAAGGAAATGGTCATTTTTTCCAAAATAACTTTTCAGATTAATCTTGTGATCACATCCATTCATGCCTTGAAAAACTTATCACCCCTTTTCTTCACAGAATCTCCAAGTACTCTCTAATGTCTCCTTCCAGAGGTTTCTCACATGCTCAGATTGTTTTCACCTGATCAAACCAAGTTCCGTCCTCTTTCTCTGTCTTTCTCATCTTCACCGTTCTTTTAAACCTGGTCAGTGACCTTTCCCAGTCCAGCAGTTTTCTCCATCCTCATTTTCCTTGACATTGCTGACCATATCACCCTTCCTGAAGTGATTGCCTCCCTTAACCTCCATGACTTGGCAGCTCTGACAAACTTTTTTTTCTGTTCCTTTTAACTGACTCATGATGACTCTTCATTCTGCCTCCTCAGAAATCGGACTGTCTTAGCCTAACTTGCTGAATTTCTTCACTGCCTTGAGCAAATTCATTCATGAGCAAAAGCTCATTCATATTTCAAGTCCTACCTCTCCCACAAAATATTTCCTAGAGCTTCCAGAAAATTTCCTGCTTCTGCCTCCCAACCCTTATGTGATTTATGAGTATAAACCCAGAAAGCACTAATCTGCCTTGTAGATCCTTGAGAACTGATGTAAGACTATACATCCTTTGCAACCAGTAAACACAAGAATAGGTTTGTGAGATTTAAAATGTTTCTGGGTACACAAAAACATGTAATTCAATGTTTATGAGGCAACAATTAATTATGATATTGAGAATCTATAATGTTGTGATCTTCAGAGGTTAGGACTTCAATACATTTACCTGACTCAAGGAACACAAGAGTTGGAGGCATCACACTGAGTATTGAGTGCCTGCATGAAGGAATAGGTAGGTCCTGATAGACCACAGGAAGAGTGAGCATAGGAAACCAAATGAACATAGGAAGCACCTAATAAACACCTACTGATTGATTGGCAGTGATGTCTCATTGAGTCATCATGGTAACCATATTGCTTCAAGTTGAAACTTTTTCTGTAGTCCCAAATGCAATAGTAGCCATGAAGCTATTTAGAAAGAATTACATTCCTTACTAGAAATAATTCAGATTTTTCCTATAAATTTTTCTATACATATTTATAATTTTTTAGTATTGTTAATCTGTTTCTCCAACAGCTCTGAAATAACCTTTCCTAGTAGCAGATGTAGGCTGTTTTTTGTTTTTTTTATTATGAGCATTTATGTCATGGGTGCTTTAGATTTCTATGCTTTTCTTAGGGCCCTACTTAAAATATTCATATAATCAAATAAGCAATTGATATATTTGTAGTTTTGGAATTGTCATATTAATAGGTATCAGTAGTGACTAAATATCTGCTTTGATTACAATCCTGTCATTTTTAAATAATATTTCCAATAAGAGAGAAAATGCTTATCTATAAGAAATATATCAGAGTTGTGACTCTGCCATTTGCTAAACTGCCTTTGAATGCATACATTTCGTCACAGACAAATCAGTAGTCTCTCACGGTCCAGAATAATTTGGTTCATTTACTCTGTGAGGACTGAAAAATGATTACTGTAAAACAATTTTATTCTCAGAACATGCAACTAGCCCAGAGTTATATGCATGGACCAAAAACTGGAGAAACGATGCCTAGACAAAGCACTGGCGATTTTAAAGGGAACAATTGTGATTATTCAAATAAGAATCTGGGCAAGAAATATGAGTTTTTCTTAAAAGATAAAATGACAGGCCCTTTGCTTTAAATCCAGACAGAACATTTAGAACCTTTGATTCCCTTAGATGTGCAGCACCAGGCTGAGGGTAGAATGGAAGGCCTGGCCTGGTTCAACTCTGCTGGGCTCAAACCACTGCTCTGCAACTTACTGATCTGGGACCCTAGATACAGCACTCTTTCCTAAAGTCAAGTTTGTCCTTAAAAAATTCAGTAAATAATTGTGAGTTCATGGAGTGGTTGTAAGAACTCATAGATAAATAATGTGTAAGTACCTAGCACAGTGCAGGAGATACTGGTGCCTGCTCTCCCTCTGCTTCTTTAACTTCTAGGCTTCTTACAATATTTTTGTGCTAACTCTGAATTAGAGGTTGAAGAGCCACTTTTATGTGTGGTTTTCTTTCATTTGCTCTAAAGGCTCAAGGAAGAGACTGCAGCACACATCTCATCTCTCAAAGCATCTCATCAGAGGGAAGTAGAGAAACTCCTTTGCCAAAACGCAGTAGAAAATTCTTCTTCCAAAGTAGCTGAACTAAATCGTAAAATAGGAACTCAGGAGGTAAGTGACTTTAACAAACTTTCTTTGATTTTAATATGATTTTTTTTTTTTTACTATGTTAACAGAACATTAATTTGGAATTATTTTAACTTCACTTTATGTTGGTGATAGAAAATGGTATTGGCTTGATTTTATTTTTGTATGAGGATGTCATTACCATATGTTTAACTCTTCTAAAGTTATACCTCTAAGTACCACATTTTTCAGACTATAAGACGCACCCCTCCAAATTTGGGAGGAAAATGGGGGTGAGTCTTATAGTCCGAATGTAGCTTCCCTGGCTCATTGGGGGGTGGGGGGAGCGGTGGCAGCAGTGGAGTAGTTGTTTTTCCTATTTTCCACCTGTAAAACCTAGGTGTGTCTTAGGGTCCAAAAAATACAGTATGTGTTTTACAGTTTTGTCCCTGTATTTCTCAAGTAGATCTAAGTAAGTGTTAATGGATGGTTGAGGGCAGTGTCTAATGTGATTAGGACCTTCGTCCTTGAACTTGAATGTTAAACCATCTCCCTCTACCCCAAATCTCAACTGACAAGTGATTGTCTTAGTCATTCTTCTTGCCCCATTAACTGTTATCCATTAAACAAATAATGATCCTGCGTCTGTGGACAGTCAGGCACTGGGGATAGAATAACGAACAGAGATATACACAGACAGCTCTATTATGAAGCGCAGTCTTTTAAAAATTATAACAGGGTGTATGCTGACAGTTCATCTGCATTTCCTTGAAAGTGTCTTCCTTCTCAGATATCTGTGAATATCTACAGTGTGGCCCATCTATGGAGTTAGTAAGTTGAACAAACAACATTAAAATAGAACGTGCAACTTACTTTCAAATGGTGTATCCAAGAAAAAAAGCAAATAGGGCAAAATGTTAACAGTTGGTAATTCAAGTTGAAGAATATATGAATATTCATTTTGCTGTACATCTTTTCTGTAGGTTTTAATTTTAAAAAACAAGCTAAGGTAATTATTCAAGAAATAATTATCTCACTACCACCTCTTCCACCTATAATTATTTAATATCATCTTAATTGAAAACAAATCCCCCAATTGGGGAAGTTTGAATGTGGACTACATATTAGATGTTGTGGAATTGTTAATTTTCTTAGGTATAAAAGTGTTATTGTGATTTTGTGAGAAAATATCCTTATCAGGAGATTCATGTTGAAGTATTTGGGGTAATGAGGTCTGTATTTAATCTCAGCTCAGAAACAAAGAACTATGTTTTCAATTCAGTAAAAAAGATTTAAAGTGCTTTTCAAAAGTAACCATTATAAAGCCTTGAAGATAACCTCTGCAGCCTTTTTCCTCATAAGCGTAGGGTGTCAGCATGCGGTATAAACATATCACGTGACTGTGTGGTAAGGCGTGGTGTAGGAGAGGTCAGCAAAGTAGTATCATGATGCCATAGTGGCATAAATATTTTACTTTCCCAGCATTCTAAATATAATATTGCAAATTGTGAGTTAAATAGAAGTTGGCATAGTTTGATCGTGTAAACAGTAAACGTAAAACATTAGAGATGAGATGATTTTTTCCTAAGCTTTTTCAATTTCTTAAAGGAAGTCTTAGTGTTATTTTAGTTTCTTTGTCTAAAAATATGAGACTAACATTTATTTTACAGACCTGGGGCTTGTGTTATCTTTATTTAGTCAATAGCTTTTATTTTTTTTCTTTTTTAATTTATTGTTCAATTACAGTTTCAATAGCTTTTAAATAAAAGCTATTATTCTACTTTAATCACAAAGTATAAAAATAATAATTACCACTTTCTGCAAAATGCTTAGACTTTAGAGGTTTGTTTTATTTTATTTAATCTTTATTATATTTTTTCCATTACCTTTTAGTCCTCTTATATTCCCTTATCCCCAGCAATCTTAAAAAGTATTTTTCAGGCCTTCAGAAGAAAAGTACTAGAGATAAAGAAGCCAAGTAGTTACATAATCATTAATTTATAATATGTAATGCTTTATAATTTAATATAAAGTTTATATTAAATGTTGAAAGAAGCAAAACAATGAATTTATTCAGTGAGTTTAATTAATTCAATAAACTTAATTCCTATGACAATTTATTTCTGTGTTAGAACTTGGTAATTTTAAAATATTAGGTAGTTGACTTCCTTATTTTTTCAAATAATGTTTAAGGAAGAGCTTTCTTAACTTAGTATTTCTAACATAATTTCTTAGGTGCTTATAAAACATTTCCAAAATCAAGTTAATGAGCTGCAGGATAAACAAGAGTCTCTAGTAGTTTCTCAAGTTCGAGAAGAAATTTTACAGAAAGAGGTAAGAAATAACAAAAATATTGGGCTAACATAAGGTTCTCTTAGCCATTTCAATCATATTCATATTTCTGCATAAATTTTTTAACTTAAATATACAAATAGACATATCTAGAAATATCATGTGAAGATTTTAATAACTTGTTTATGGAAAGTCTTGTTGGCTAATGACTTAATTCAGACCGCTACCAATGAACAAGATTTGGCACCTTGTGACTTCTGGCTTTTCCCCAAACTAAAATCACCTTTGAAAGGGAAGAGATTTCAGACTGTTGATGAGATTCAGAAAAATACAACAGGGCAGCTGATGGTGATTGGGAGAACTGTGTGACGTCCCAAGGTGCCTACTTTGAAGGGGACTGGGACATCATTGTCCTGTGTACAATGTTTCTGGCATCTTGTATCTTCAATAAATGTCTGTTTTTCATAATAAAAAAAAAAAAAGTTTGCTTTCCCAGATGTTATTTTCTGAGCAGTGGAGAAATGGGATTATTGGTTCTTTTGTTTGATTTTTTATGGTATATAATTGTATGATTAAACCCATTTGTTCTTTAAGTACTAACACTATTTAATTTGGTTAGGAAATAGGTCAAGTAGTCATGACAGTGATACTGGATCACCAATAATAATATAATTATAGGAAATAATCTTTTTGGAAACTCACCATAGCAATAATAGTTACTGAGTTTTAAGTGCTTAGTATGTACTAGGCACTGTGATATGTGCTGTATGAAGCTCTTCACCATAACCCCAAAGGGTAGGTACTGTTATTCCCATTTTATGATGAAGAAATTGATGCTAGAAAAATTAACTTGCCTGAGGTTGCCAAGCCCCTCCTTCTCATTGGACACGGAGGTTGTTACTATAGTTTTTTTCTATAGTATTTAAGTAACAGGAAACATTTTTGATCATGCATCTTTGCTTATGTATCCATCCGTATTTTGCTGTGTATAATGCACACTTTTTGCCCAAATTTTTGAGGGAAAAATAAGGATACATATTATACATGGGTATAATGACTATATACCATGGGGATAATAATCCCATGTATAACATGCACAAAAACACACATGCACATTATACACAGCAAAATACAATATTTACATAGGATAAATGCACTAAAATACAAGAACTTTATAAAAATAAGTATTCAACTTTAATGATACTCAAGATACATTTAATTAGGTACAAATGGAGGGTAATTTTTTTCTATTTGTCTAGAACCAATTGTCTGAATTTATGCAGTTTACAAATGAATGTTTAATTGTTGAAAGGGGAATTCATTCATTAATTGATGAATGAATATTTAATTTTTAAAAGGGGAATTCATTAATTGATGAATAATTGTTAAATACCTACTCTCTGCTGTGCAGAGTGTTAGGAAAACAAAGTAGACAAAAATCCCTGCTTTCTTACAGCTTACTTTTTATTTGGGGAATCAGACAACAAATAATGTTTGATAAATTAACACAACATCTGTAAAGTACTTAAAATAGTGCCTAGCACATAATTCATGACTCACTACTACTATTTAAGATTGATTCAAACACAGTTGTCTCAAATTAAGAAGCCTGTGGCCCACCTCCCTTTCCAGTTAGGTGTCCTTCACTGCTCTTTGGGCATCTCCCCATCATAGCACATTATATCAGAATTCTCATTCACTCAACTGCTTTTTATTCACTTCACAAGGACTCCCCAGCTAGTGTATCAGAAAGTGGATTGATTACCTGTGGATCACAAGATAGTGACGGCTGGAAATGTCGTCTAATGATATACTCACAGTTGCTTTTCAATCATTAAAAAGCTTACAGAAGTTAAAGTGATATTTGACCATTATGTGTATAAGAATGCCTCTGATAACTTTTTTAGTTTAGAGTCATAGTTCGTTTTATTTGTAAAAATTGTGTTTTACAATTTTTAGTGATCATTGTTTTGATATAAAAGTTTCATGCCTAGCACCCCTCACCACAGCATGTTCTGTAAAGCCTCTGTGACCTTTCTGCACATTATCCAATTAAAGTCTGCATATTTTTTTTAGTCAGGAATGTTTCATATTTAAAATATTTAAATTTGCCTCTGACTTAATTTACTTGTATTTTTTCCTTTTAAAAACTAATTTAGGAAGAAGATGTGTGCCTTTAGTATTATCATATTATTAGGTACTGGATATTTCCATGTAGAACATAATTGAATTGAATTTTATCTATTTTCATTTGCTTGTCAATTATTTTGCCTTTTGATGTTAACAGTTAGCATATTATAATTAATATTGTATAAAGGAAATACAGGTAATTGTTTCATCAAACCCAATATAAAGAAGCCTCACATCCTCTCCATTTAACTCCCTGCTGACATAAGATATCTCCACTTTCTTTGTGAGCCTTGGTGTGAAAAAGGAGGTAGTGCACTACACTGTAACTGCCCATGTCTTTCATCTCTGCAACCCCAGGATTTAATGCAGCAGCAAGCACAGAAAGTTTATTACTTCATTATCTCTATTTTATATGCACACATTTATTTGTGGAATGAATTATAAAGTGTAAAACGTAAGAGCCAAGAAGAGAATTACAAATAGGATTATAGGGAGTTGACAGAAGGATCCATATTTACTGAACGCTTTTTGTATTATTTAATCTTAAAAGTAATCACTATTAATAAATATATTTTTAGCAAAGCTGAATACACCAAAGAAAACTGCCCAGCTTAATTCTGAATGCTATAAACCAGCTTGGCATATGTGGGAGGGAAAGGTGGCCCAATTATCTGAAACCTTTTGGAATGCGAGGTTAGTTCAGAAGATACGGTTAACATTCTTACCTCTTAAGCCCACCTGTTAAAAATAAATTATTTCCATATCATTGTTTTTCATTTACTTCATACCTCAATTTTAGATTACAAAACTCTTGGAAGAATTGAGAGAGGCCAAAGAAAACCATACACCAGAAATGAAACATTTCATGGACTTAGAAAAGAAAATTAAACAGATGGAAATGAGACATAATAAAAGAGAGCAAGAACTTCAACAGGTAAGGTAGTAAATCACATTTACATATTTGGATAGTTCTTCACTTTTAGGTACCTCCACTTTGCTATAGTTTTGTCATCCTTAGCAAAACTTTTATATATGTATAAAACTATTATATATTGATCTTATTAACAATTTAAAAGTGACTTTAAATCTCAAATACCTGAAGACTGGTTTGCCTTATATATGGAGAAATAGAGAAATAACGTGTGTCATGTTCTTAACTATTGGTAGGTCTCTAAAAAGTTCAAGTCATTTCAATAAGTGTTTGGAAGAAATAGATCTACATTAAACTGTGATCAATTCAATTCTTATGTGCCTAGCACAAGTAATATCATTACTGTTCACAGATGAATTAATAGAAATGAAAAATGACAGAAGTAAGGGCATGATATGTTTTAGGCATTAGCCTTGGTGCTGATATTTAACTTTGCTTGAAGAGTGTTTTATTCCGCTTGGTCTGGCACAGCAAAATATCATAAACTTGGAGGCTTAAAAAACAAATTAATCTCACAGTTCTGGATGCTGGAATTCTAAGGTCAAAGTTCCAGCTGATTCATTTTCTGTTGAGAGCTGTCATCCTGGCTTATAGGTGGCTTTTCCTCAGTGTGTGTACTGCAGGGTGGAAGAGGGGAAGTAGAGAGACAAGGACAGCTCTCTGACAAGTAAGGCAGAGTTGAACAGACAGGTTCATCTCCTATGTGACTCCCTTCTTCAAGACTGGGAGAGGTGGCTCTTTTATCTAACATATAGAAACTATAACACGGAGAGTCAAGAAAAATGAAGAAATGATGAAATATAGAAAGAACAAATACCATATGATCTCACATTTAACTAGAACATAATCAACAAAAGAAAAAAGCAAACAAAATATAACCAGAGACATTGAAGTTAAGAACAATCTAACAATAGCCAGAGGGGAGTGGGGAGGGGACAGTGGGGAGAGGAGTTTTCAGGAACTACTATAAAGGACACATGGACAAAACCAAGGGGGAGGGTGGAGGCGGGGGAGGTAGGTGGGTTTGGCTGGGGTGGGGTGAAGGGGTAGGGAGAAAATGGAGACAACTGTAATTGAACAACAATATTTTTAAAAAAAGGAAAAAAAAAAGAAAGAACAATAAAGCCTTGGAAAAAGATCTTCATGAAACAAAGTTATTAACCTGTTTAAAAGTTCAAAATAATGGTCATAAAGATATTCGCCAAGCTTGGGAGAATGAATGAACAGAGTGAGAAGTTCAATAAAGAAGTAGAGATTATAAGAAAGTACCAAGTAAAAGTCACAGAACTAAAGCATATACTAACTGCACTGAAAAATGTTTCCCGGTGTTCATGAAGCAGAAGAAAGGATTAGTGAATTCAGAGACAGGGCAGTGAAAATCATCCAATCAGAGAAGGGAGGAAAAAAAAAAATTAGTGAAGATAGCTTAAGGGACTTATGGAACACTACCAAACAGACCAATAGAAGTACAAACTTGCAGTTATAAAGTCAGTCACAGGAATGTAATATACAGCACAGGGAATATAGTCAATAATAATGTGATAACTATGTGGTGACAGATGATTACTATATTGTGATGATCACTTTGTAAGGTATTTAAATGCTGAATCACTATGTTGTACACCTGAAATTCATATATTGTATGACAACCATAATTTAAAATGCTAATTGTTTTAAAAGTACTGAAATGAAAAAACTTCTAACCAGAATACCCAACAAAACTTTCATTCACAATGAAAGGAGAAATGAGTTTTCCAGACAAATAAAAGCTAAAGGGGTTAATCACCACTACACTAGCCTTACAAGAAATGTTAAAGGGACATTGTAAGCTGAAACAAAAGGGTGCTAATTGGTAACAGGTCAACATATGTGTATAAAAGATTAAATCTCACTGGTAAAGGTAATACATAGTAATATACCCTTGGTGGTGTATTAATCACATAAAGATAGTATGAAGGAGTCAAAATATAACTATAAAAATTTCTTCAGGGATACACAGGATAGAAAGATATAAATTGCGACATCAAAAACAAAACAGGGGAGGGAAAATGTAGAGCTTTAGAATGCATTCAAATTTAAGTTGTTGTCAACTTAAAATAGACTTAAAAATATAAGTTGTCTTATGTAAGTAATGTTTATGGCAACCACAAAGCAAAAACTTATAGTAGATACACAAAAGATAGAAAGGAATCTAAGTATACCACTAAGAAAACCATAAAATCACACAGGAAGAGGAAAGAAAAGAAAGGAGCAAAAGAGCTACAAAACACCTAGTAAATATTTTTAATGGCAATAAATACATACTTAAAATTACTTTAAATGTAAAAGGACTAAAGTCTCCCACCAAATGACAGAGTGGCTGAATGGATTTTTTTTTTTTTAAAGACCCATCTATATGCTGACTACTGAAGACTCATTTCAGTAGTTAAGGACACAGACAGACTAAAGTGAAGGGAAGGAAAAAGATATTCCTTGCAAATGGAAACTAAAAGAAAGCTTTGATAACGACAATTATATCAGACAAAATAAAACTGTACAGTAAAGACTATAATAAGACAAAGAAGGCCAATACATAATTAAAAGGGGTCAATCCACTAAGAACATATAACATTAAGAAGAAGAAGACATAAAACCCAAGACAGGAGCACCTAAATATACAGGGTCCAGCCCCTCTTTTATGACAAAGTCATAAGCATGTAATTCTGTAACATAACTGTCACAGTCAAGCACACCATATGACATTTTAAGTGAAATGTTCAAATTAAAAACTATAAATTCTTACACCCATATTATTACTGTACCAACCACACTCAAGCAGGCCTTACTTCTGCTGGACCCTGTATAAAGCGAGTATGAGCAAGCCTAAAGAAAGAAATACAATAATGGTACAGGACTTCAATCCCTCACTTTCAGCAGTGGATAGATCATCCTGACAGAAAATCAGTAAGGAAACACTGACCTGAAAAAAGCACATTAGACCACATGGACTTAACACACATAGGACAGTCCACGCAAAAGCGACTGAATATACATTCTTCCTAAGCACACATGGAACATTCTCCAGGATGGATCAAATACCTACAAAACAAGTCTTAATAAACTTAACCCTGCAGGAGGTCATAGCTGAACTGAGAGATACAGACTCTTAAATATTGTTACATATATCAGGTGTATAAGTTCAAGGTCATGACTGCTTCATGTTTGTACATGACTAGTGTTAAGCCATGATGTTTAAGCCATCGGTTTGGCCATAACATGTATATGTATCTCTTGGGTACACGCACCCTAAGCTGTAATTTTTTTGACCGTGACCTCCACAGGTTAAGAAGACTGAAATCATATTAAACATCTTTCCCAGCCACAATTATGAAACCAGAAATCAATTGCAAGAAGAAAACAGGAAAATTCACAAATATATGAAATTAAACCACATGTTCCCTAAACTCGAATGCATCAAAGAACAGATAAAAAGAGAGAAATTTTTTAAAAATATATTGAGACAAGTGAAAATGAAAATAGCATACTAAACCTTACAAGATACAGCAAAATCATTTGTAAGAGATAACTTTACAGCAATAAATGCCTACAAGACAGTGTTAAGAAACAAGGTCTTGAATAAACAACCTAACTTTACACCCCAAGGAAGTAGCAAGAAAAGAACAAATGAAGCACAAAGTTGGTAGAGGGAAGGAAATAACAAATATCAGTGTGGAAATAAATGAGGTAGAGACTAAAAAGACGATAGCAAAGGTCAATGAAACAATGTTGGTTCTTTGAAAAGATAAAATTAATAGTCCTTTAGCTAGACTCACCAAGAAAAGAGGACTAAATAAAATACATGAAATCAGAAATGAAAGGGGGGTTGTTACTATGGATACCAAGTACAAAGGATCATAAGACACTATTAAGAATAGTTAGTTGTATGCCAATAAACAGACAACCTAGAAGAAATAGATATAAATTTCTAGAAACATACAACCTACCAAGACAATCATGAAGAAATTCAAAATTTGAACACACCAATTACTAGCAAAGAGATTAAATCACTAATCAAAAACCTCTTAAAGTCCAGGACCAGATGGCTTCACTGATCAGTTCTGCAAATCATTTACAGAAGAATGAATACCAAACTCTTCCTCTCTTCCAAACTCCTTTACAAGAGCAGCATTACCCAATGCCAAAACCAGGCAAGGATGCTATGAGAAAAGAAAATACAGAGCAGTTTCTCCCACTGAACATAGATGCAGAAATCTTCAACAAACTATTAGGAAACCAAACTGAACACTACATTAAAAGGATCACAAACATGATTATTCAAGGAGTGCAAATCATTCATGTGATGCACCACATTAACAAAATGAAGGAAAAAAATCACATGATTATTTCAGTAAATGCAGAAAATTTGAAAAAATTCAACTTTTCATGATAAAACTCTCAAGAAGTGGGTTATGAATGGAATGTACCCCAATACAAAACAGCCCACATATTGGAAGCCCACAGTACCATCATACTCAGTAGTGAAAGCTGAAAGCTTTTTTTCCAGATCATGAATAAGAGAAGGATGCCCACTCTTACCACATTTATTCAACATAGTATTGGAAGTTTAGCCAGAGCAATTATGCAAAAGAAAGAAGCATCCAAATTAGAAAGAAAGAAGTAAAACTATCACTATTTGCAGATGACATAATGTTATTTTATAAAAAACCAGCCCTGGCTGGTGTGGCTCTGGATTGAGCACTGGTCTGAGAACCAAAGGGTCGCCAGTTCTATTCCCAGTCAGGGCACATGCCTGGGTTGCAGGCTAGGTCCCCAGTAAGGGGCATGCAAAAGGCAACCACACATTGATGTTTCCCTCTCTCTCTCCTTTCTCCTCTCTCTAAAAATAAATAAAATCTTTTTTTTTTACGTGTGGATAGTTTAAAGGACCTCTGGGACAACATCAGATACAACAATATTAGCATATAGGGGTACCAGAAGGAGAGGAGAGAGAGCAAGGGATTGAAAATTTATTTGAAAAAATAATGACTGAAAACACCTAACTGGGCCACGGAAATAGAAATACAATTCCAGGAAGCACAGAGAATTACAAATAGATGAACCCAAAGAGGCCCACACCAAGGTGCATCATAATTTAAATCCCAAAGGTAAAAAAAGAATTTTAAAAGTAGCAAGAGAAAAGCAGTTAATTTTGAACAAGGGAACTCCATAAGACTGTCACCTGGTTTTTCAACAAACTGCAGGCCAAAGGCATTAGCACAAAATATTTAAAATGATGAAAAGTAAAATCCTACAACCAAGATTACTGTACCCAGCAAGGCTATCATTTAGAATGGAAGGAGAGATAGAGTTTCCCAGACAAGAAAAAGCTAAAGGAGTTTATCAGCACTAAACCATTATTACGAGAAATACTAAAGGCACTTTTTTAAGTAGAAAAGATTGCAAATGTGGAAGAGAAAAAAATTCTCATTGACAAAGGCAGACACTTAAAAGCATTGGATCAACCAACTATAAAGTTAGTACAAAGGTTAAAAGGCTAAATTAGGAAGATCATTAGGAAGGGTAACTTCATTTCTGGGTATTTATGCAAAGAAAGTGAAAACACTAATTTAAAAAGATATGTGCACCCCTATGTTCATTGCAAATTACTTACAATAGTCAAGATATGGAAGCAAACTAAGCGTCCATCAATGGAGGAATGGATAAAGAAGTGATATATATTTATATATGTATATATCTCATATATATAAATATTTATGTATTTATATATCTCATATTTATGTATATATATACACAAATAGAGTTTTGTAAGCAGTAAGAGAAAAGCAACCTGTTGCATATGTGGGAATTTCCGTAAGACTATGATATTTCTCAATAGAAACTTTGCAGGTCAGGAGACAATGAAATGATATATTCACAATACTGAAAGAACGACTGTCAATCCATAATACTGTGCCTGGTAAACTATCCTTTGGAAACAAAGGACATAGTATATATATTATATATATATCCATGTATATAATATATATATGTAATATATATCATACACACATGCATGTATGTATGAATAATATACATCATATGATATATGGTGAATATTATATTAGCCATAAAAACATGAAATCTTGCCATTTGCGACATTAAATAAATCAGAGAAAGGCAAATACCATAGGATTTCATTTGTTCATGGAATCCGAACAAAAAACAAAATAAATGAACCAACAAAACAGAAACAAACTCGTGGATACAGAGAATAAATTGATAGGAAGGGGATTAGGGGGATAAGTGAAAAAGGTTAAAAGCGTTAAAAAATGCAAAGTGCTAGTTGTAAAAACAGTCATGGGGCAAAGTACAGTGTAGGGCCTATTGGCAATAACTATGTATGGTGTCAGATGGGTATTACTAGGCTGATCACTTCTTACGTTACATAAATGTCTAATCACACTGTTGTACCTGAAACTAAAATAATATTGTATGTCAACTGTAATTGAAAGTTTTTTTTAACATTTTAATTTCAAGCAACAAGAAAAATAAGTTTTGTAACTATGTTAACTAGATTTATTTGGTGATAATTTCACAGTATATACAAACATCAAATTATGTTGAATACCTCAAATTAATACAATGTTACATGTCAAGTGCATCTCATTAAAAAGTTTTAAGAAATCAAAGACAAATAGTTTTGTAAACAGCAAGAGAAAAGCAACCTGTTGCATATGTGGGGATTTCCATAAGACTATGATCATATTTCTCAATAGAAACTTTGCAGGTCAGGAGACAATGAGATGATATATTCAAAATATCAAAAGAAAGACTGTCAATCCATAATACTGTGCCTGGTAAACTGTCCTTTAGAAACAAAGAATAAAGACTTTCCCCCCAAAATCAAAACTAATGGATTTCATCACCACTAGCTCTGCCATACAAGTTCTAAAGGGAATTTATCAAGTGGAAATAAGAGGATGATAATTAACATCATAAGAACATATTGCTGCAGGTGCAAACTCACTAGTAATGGTAAATATATAGCCAAAGCCAGATTCTCTAATATTGTAATAGTGCATAATTCACTTATAACTCTAGTTTAAAAGTTAAAAAAAAACTTACTAAAAATAACCATAACTGTATTAATCTGTTATTGGATACACAAAATAAAAACGTGAACTGTAATATCAATAACCTAAAATTGAGGGTGGAAGAAGTGAAAGTATAAGGTTTAGGAATGCTATCAAATTTAAGTTGTTATCAATTTAAAATAGGACATTTTAAGTACATCTCAGCTTATGTAAGCCTCATGGTAATCACAAAAGAAAAACCTGTAGTGATTACACAAAAAGTTATGATAAAAGAGTCAAAGCATACAGCTATAAAAACTTAATTACATCAAGATGAGTGCAAGAGGTAAGAAGCAAGGAACATAGGATCTATATAAATGAAAAAACAAAATCTTACTTGTAAGGCCTTATCAATCAATAATTACTTAAAATATAAATGGATTAAATTCTCCATTCAAAACCATAGAATTCTCGAATGGGTAAAAAACAAGATCCAAATAATACACAATTGGGCTGGCCAGAAAGTTCATTTTTTTCAGTATGATGGCTCTAGTAATGCTTAGTTGTCTTTAACTTCATTCAAAACAATTTTGTTATGTTGTGTTGTGACAGCTGTCATATCTGGGTGCATTTTTTAAAAAACATCAAAATTGGTGAATTTTTGTGCAGCCATTTGAAGATGGAAGAAAATATGCAACATTTTTGGCATATTATGCTTTATTATTTTAAGAAAGGTAAAAATATAAGTGAAACGCAGAAAAAGATTTGTGCAGGGTATGGAAAAGGTGCTGTGACTGATCAAACATGTCAAAAGTACTTTGCAAAGTTTCTTGGTACTATTGACATTTTAGCCAAATAATTCTGTGTTGCTATGCATTGGAAGATCTTTGGCAGCATTCCTGGCCTCTACCCGCTAGAAGCCAATAGCAGGAGATAGCTGACATACTCAAAATATCCAAATCAATAAAGTTATTGGTGAAAATGAAAAGTGTCTTTTATTTTGTGGAAAAATCTGGACTTTTTGCCTAATCAGGTGCATGCAAGAGATTCACTTTAGCTTTAAAGACACATATAAAGTAAGAATGAAGGGATGGAAAATAACATTTCAAGCAAGTGTTAACCAAAAGAAGGCAGGACTGGCTAGCTATAGTTATATTAGACAAAATAGGTTTTAAGCTAAAAACAACAAAAGACACAAAAAATGATAAAGAGGTCAATCCATCAAGATAAAACAATTAGAAATATTTAGCCACTCAACATCAGCACACCTAAATATATAAAACAAATACTATAACAGAACTAAATGGAAAAATAACAGCAATAGAGTAATTGTAAGGGACTTTGATATTTCCCTTTAAACAATGAACAGATCGTCCGGAGGGGTAGAAAAATAAAGAAAGAAACAGCAGACTTGGAATGAACTATAGACAAAATGGACCTAGCAGAATATACAGTGCATTTCCTTCATAACAGCAGAATACACATTCTTCTCCATCACACAAGGTACTTTTTCTAGGATAGATCATGTTAGACCATGAAACAATTCATAGCAAATTTAAGAAGATTGAAGTTACAGCCAGTATCTTTTCAGACCACAATGATATATGAAACTAGAAATCAATAGGAAGGAAGCTGAAAAAAATTACAAATACATGGAAATAAACACTTCTAAATAACCAATGAATCAAAGATGACATTAAAAGGAAAATAAAAATGTATCAAGACAAAAGAAAATTAAAATACAACTTATAGAATGCATCAAAAGCTATTCTAAAAGGGAAGGTGATAGGGATAAATGCATACATCAAGAAAAAAAGATCTCAAATAACCTAACTTTACATCTCAAGGAACTAGAAAAAAACTAAGCCCAAATTTAGCAGAGGGAAGGAAATAAAGATCAGAGCGGAAATAAATATAGAATAGGAAAACAATAGGAAAGTTGAACAAAACTAAGCATCAATTCTTTGAAATCATAAACAAAATTGATAAAACCAAAAGCAAGAAAAAAAGAACATTCAAGATTGGAAACTTAGAAAAGAGGAGATACTACCATTGATACCACAACAATACAAAGAATCATAGGAGACTACTATGAACAATTATATGCATACCTCACAGATACTGAGTTTGGTTCCAGACCACCACAAGAACGTGAATATGGCAATAAAGCTAGTTGTAATCTTTTTGTTGGTAAGGTGTTGCCTTCAGTTTATAAAAATTGCTAATATGTGTGAAGCACAATTAAAAGAGGTATGACTTTATATCTCAACAAATTGGACAACCTAAAAGAAATGGATAAATTCCTAAAAATATACAAACTACCAAGACTGAATCATTAACAAATAGAAAATTTGAACACATCAGTTACTAGCAAGGAGATTTAGTCAGTAATCAAAAATCTCTTGACAAAGAAAAGCCCAGGACCATATGGCTTCACTAGTGAATTCCACCACACAATTTATTTATTTATTTATTTATTTATTTTTGGATAGAGGAATAAAAGAGAGAGGAAGGGGGGGAGAGAGAGTCCACCAAACTATTAAAGACAAATTAATGCCATTCCTCATATTTTTCAAGAATACTGGTACATAACAAAGCCAGATAAGGATACTTTAAGACAAGAAAACTACATGCAACTATCTCTAGTGAATATAGATGCAAAAATTCTCAAAAAAAAAACAAAACAAAAAAAAACAGATTAAACAGCACATTAAAACTGTCATACACCAGGATCAAGTGGGATTCATCCCTGGGACGTAAGAATGGTTCAACACATATAAATCAATAAATGTAGTACATCACATTAATAGAATGCAAGATAAAAATCATAATCATCTCAATAGATGCAAAAATAGCATTTGACAAAATTCAACTTCCATTCGTGACAAAAACTCTTGACAAATTAAGTACAGAAGGAAAATACCTCAGCATAGTAAAGGCCATATATGACAAGTTCACAGCTAACATAGTACTCAGTGGTGAAAGGTTGAAAGTTTTTCCTCTAAAATGTGGAACAAGACAACTGCTTTCACCACTCCTATGCAACACATTACTAGAATTCCTAGCCCAAGCAGTCAGGCAAGAAAAAGAAAGAAAAAGCATCAGAATGGGAAAGGGAGAAGTAAAATTGCCTCTATTTGCAGATGACATGATCTTATATAGAGGAAATCCTAAAGACTCCACCTCCAAACTCTTAGTTAGTCAACAAATTCAGTGAAGGTGCAAAATACAAATATCTATACAAAAACCAGTAGTATTTCTACATACTAATAACATTATCTGAAAAAGAAAACGATCCTGTGTACAGTAGCATCAAAAGCAATAAAATACTTGGTCATCTATCCAAGGGAGTAAAATATCTGTACACTGAAAACTGTAAGACATTGATGAAAGACAGTAAGGAGCACACAAATAAATGGAGAGGTATCCCATATTCCTTTCCATTTATTGAAAGAATTAATGCAGGTTTCCCCCACTCTCTGAAGGTAGTATGTCCCATGAAACCTTTCATAAGCAGAAATGGCTTAAAAAAGAAGCAGTTACCATTAATTTATATGTAAAGATTTTTTAGCATTCTCAGACCCCCAAAATAACCTTCCCAGTCATACCAAGTGTCACATAAAACCTAAAATAATACTAACATATAGTAAAAGAAGTTCCACTCTTGCTCTTTGGGGTGCAGGCTGTCTCTATCAACAGCTTGCTGCTAAACAAACACTGAATGTTATTTTCTCTTTTTGCCTTTTTTTATAAAAGTGAAAATCTTGGCATTTCTTTTGGTTAGCAAAAGCAGGTACTAATATAGGTCTGTCATAAACATGAAGTGGGATAATGCAAACTTTCAAAAAGCAGGGCATACTCGTTAAAATGTCCAAAGCAATCTGTAGATTCATTGCAATCCATTATCAAGATTCCATTGGCATTTTTTTACAAGACAGTCATGCTCTGCATAGTGGCATTTCAGTCAGTGACAGACCACATACACTATGATGGTTCCATAAGATTATACACAGCCTAAGTGTGTAGTAACCTACACCATCTGGATTGGTGTATGTGCACTCTATGATGTTTGCACAATAACAAATTTGCCTAGCAATGCCTTTCTCAGAACATATCCCCCGGGCTGGCAGAATTAAATGAATTAACATGAATAAAATGCTTAAAACCAAGCCTTGCACATGATAGATGCTACATGTGTGTGCTTTTATCATTCTTAGTTCTGTTAATGAATGCAGTGGCATGCATTGTATATTAAAGCTGTCTTGATTGCATCTCAAATGCTGTTCTGAAGAGGAATGGCATTTTGGGGATGTTTGGATTCATACCAAGGTTTTCTGATGCTTTAAATGGAACTCATCATTCACAGCTTACAAGAAAAAGACTGTAAAATTCCCTATCAGAATTTCCCTCTTGTCAGCTTCACCTGCACACCTGTTTATTGACACAGTGAAACCCGTTAGATAGGGTTCCCCCGCCTTCTCCCTCCAGGTCGTCACCATTGTCAGCATTGTTCCACTTCAGCTTTTTGAGGTCATTAAATGTTCTTCACCCCCACTATGAACTGTAACAATAATATGGAATTTTTCTGTTTACAGATAATACAGCAGACCCACCAAGTAGTAGAAACTGAGCAAAACAAAGAAATTGAGAAATGGAAGAGACTTGCACAGTTGAAGAATCGTGAGCTAGACAAGTTCCGCACAGAATTAGACTCAATATTAGATGTTCTCCGAGAGTTGCACCGACAAGGGGTGGTTGTGCCAGTTGCTTTTGCAAATGAAGTGAATGCACCAGACTATAGTAGAAATGCGGATTCCACATGACCTCCTGGCAAGGCCTGGAGGTGCACGATGGCTGGGATTGCGCCTGTCAGAGGCGGCTTTTGAAAACAGCTGCTCCAGTATGTTGCCAGAAAACAAACAACACAAAAGCTACATTTCAAAATAAATTGCCCTTAACCAATAAGGGGGGGAAAAGCATTATGTTGTATTTTACTGAAAAGCATTAACCAGTCACATTTTAAATAATTTATGGACAAGTCTCTTTATGTGAGGTGATTAGAGTTGGTGAATTTTATAGTAAAAGTTCTGACGTATATGCTAGATATGAAAAGAAAAGAAAATTGCACATACTCTGCTGTTGTTGACTCATTCTTGGTACCAGAAAAACAGCCCCTCTTTCTCTGGAGACACGGGACAGGGCAGCTTCCGCTATCATTTGGTCGAGAACCATAACTTCATACAAGCAGACAGTGAGCTTATCTTGTGCTCTCCAAATTTCCACTCCTACCCCACGTTCTTTCACCCGATTCAGCTGAAAAATATATTTCACAAGTAATAGGGGGATTTGATTAATTGTTCTATGCTACATGTCTTAAATGCCAATTTTTTTTGTAACTCTAAGATGATAGAATATAACATTTTTACTTTCTACTATTTAAAAAGTAATATATATTCATTAGAAAAAATTAAACCCTAAAGCATGGACAAAAGTAGCCAGATTGTTATTTTTACTTCTCAATTCCCATTTTCAAAAGCAGATAGTGAGCACAGAACATACTGGGAAGTTAAAGCCACCTTGTTTTCAAATGTTCTAGACCAATACTGTCCAACAAAAGTATAATTAATGTGAGCCACATGTAATTTTTAATTTTAATGTAGCCACATTTTAAAAGATTTTTAATGAAATTAATTTTGGAGATTTATATAATCTAACATGTTCAAAATGTGATTTTACAAGTTGAGTTCTTACATTCCTTTTTTCATACTGAGTCTCCAAATTCTGGTATATTTTACATTTATAAACACATCTCAACTTCAACGAGCCGTATTTCAAATGCTCAATAACCACAGGCTAATAAGTGCAATTCTAAAATGATAAATACAATGAGAAATACTGTGTAAAGGACAGGTGAAATAGATCCTGGTGAAATTATGGGTAGCAAATGTGAAATGTGGAAATTAAATATAAGGAATGCAATTAATGTCTTAATGTCCAACATTTTTTAATGTCCTTTCCTAAGAGGGTAGAAAAAGCATTAATTACAATTTGCTTTTTTTTATGTGAATCTTATTTTAAGTTACAATATAAACTATTTTGATTATTATTTGCTTTGTGTGTTTTTTATGTGAAAACTTAATAATTTATAGCTATATCCCTCCCTCTGACTGACTCTATTCATGGGCTGTTCACTCCAGGCACAGACATGGCTGACTCTGAAACACGAGGAAGTGCCAGCATTGGATAGATGATTACTTACAGTAAAAGCGCATCCTATTTTGATGAGGCTTTTGTATTGTTTGGAATAAGCTGTGTACATGGCTGGTCTTTAATTCTGTTTTCAGATTGAAGATCCATAAACACTATCAGAACTTTCAGTTACAACTAAAAACAGCAAGAATCATACTGCATTCCTTAGTCTTTGTAAGGGCCCAGGATTAGAACACAGAAGATAGACACATTTAGACTATCTTGAATAAGAAAGCTTTTATGAAGTTAAGCTCCAGGAAATATCAATGCTCTCCTACCAGTTCTATCTCCTCACACTGCATCCACAGGCCTTCCCTTCAGAAACTTGATCAGAATACATGGCCTGCTGCTGACACCACTGCTTTTGAGCAGAGGTTTCTAATCGGATCTATTACTTTTGAGTCCACAGCATTCCATCACTAGTATTTACCTATCAACCCTGGGAAATCCAGCTTTAGTATTAGGGTTCCATCCCTTATTACAGAACTCCTAAATTTATGACTAAATGTCTAGAAGGAGGTGAAAACCGTCCTCTTCCCCACCCATGCCTACTAAGGACTCTGTAGGTAAATCCAGGATCTATCTGCAGGCGCATTAAGAGGTCATCTTACTCAGAACGAGGTAAGATACTTCGTAGTTACAACAGCCATCCTGCTTCAAAGAGCTTAGCAGTGAATGGTGAGAAGAGTGAAGTTTGAATGTTTTCGAATCCTTCCAAGTTACTAATTGTTTTATTTATAGGCTTAGTTTCTGTAGAAGAGCTGTTAATAAAAAGCACACATACTTCTCAATATCTGTCCAACTTGATAAGGGGAGGTCCTACTGCTAATGAACCTATTTCTTCCCCTCTAGTTTAAGCCATGATAAGTCCATTTTTCTCTCTCCAGTTTTGTTCAAAGCTTCAATCACAGTCACCTCAATAGTGCAAACAGAAAAGATATTCTTTCCCACATACACCTACTTTATAGGATTGTTGTAAGCAATAGGGAAATATCAATTAGAGGAAATCTATTCCCTAGGGGGAAGAGGCATCAAGTTTCTTTAGAGTAAAATGAGTTCTTAGTATAATTCAAGAACAAGAAATGGACTAGACTTTGTGGAGAGGACCAAAAAATAGGGCAATTGTACCAGGTATGCATCCTTGGAGCACACAAGTGAAGAGGCAAGAACACAGTGGGAGTCTGGCCCCGTAGAGCTAGTCTCAGGGACTGCCCTGCACTTCAACCCTTCCGGCCACCTTCCAGTGGGTACTCCGTTCTTAGGGTATTTAAATTTATATTAACAGTGAAAAAGTTCTGATGCAGAAGACAGATAAGTAGAACTGCATATGGCCTGTGTAACTCAGAGAAAAGTTTGGAAGGTATTTGGGGGAAGGGTTTGTGAGGAAGGCAAAAGGGAAGTCGTGAGGGAAAGAACATTTATGAAAGGGTTAAATGAGCCAGCTCATTAGAGAAGACAGAATAGAATGAAGTATCTTTCTCCTCCCACCAGCTCCAGGCAGTCAGTGCAAGTAGTCGCAGATGCGTGTGTCCTCGTCTTCCTACCTGTTTTGCTCATTATCATGGCCACGTGCAAAGAGCCCTAACAAGAACAAACAGGTCCTCACTCCCCTGACTTGGGTACGGAGCCTTCACAGCAGCCCAGTCACTCACACATAGTTGGGACTTGCTAAACAAATCTCTTTCGTCCCTTGACCTTCACCTACAAATACAACCCCCTCCTCCCTCCAATCCCCAGAGACCGAATCTACTCTCACATTCAGGGCACAGCTACCACTGCCCGCGGGGTAACACTGGATCGGCCCCTCCACCCGTCCTCCCTCCTGAGGGCCAGCGCCTCATCCCAGTTCCTGCCAGAGTTCCTCTTATGAAAGTCAAAGTGTTTGAAGCCAGCTAATTTCTCTCCCTGAAGCCAGCTGCTCACTTCATTTTTAGTCAGTAGTAAACTTTGAGGCATTCTTTACCTTCTTAGTTCAGGGTGCTATGACTAATTACCGTAGATGAAACAACATTTATTTCTCACAGTTTTGGAGACTGGGAAACCCAAGATGAGGATGTCTGGGTGCGGGTTCACTTCCTGGTTTGAAGATGGCTCTCTTCTTCTATCCTCACACGGTGGAAAACAGAAAGAAGCAAGCCCTTTTGAGACTCATAAAGGCACGAATCCCATTCATAAGAGCTCCACCCTAAGGACCTTAGAAACCCTGATTACCTCCAAATACCATCACAGTGGGTTTCAATGTGAATTTTGAGAAGACACAAACATTCAGTCCACACTTGGCTAACTCTCCCCGCATGGAATCACCAAACCTATAGCCAATTCCTTCAAAATAACCTCTCTGTCCTTTCCCGTTCCCACATCCACCACCACCTGTCACCATTTTACTACTTACTTTTTAGATAGTTTTAATTGCCTCCTCTACCCCAATGCTCTTCTCATCCCCAATTGTCTGCAAAACAGCATTGCCTGGCAGTTCTTCCTATAACTCTGCACACTGCCTTCCCATTTTACCCTGCTGTTTTTAGGTGTAAATATTGGAACTTCTACCCTAGCCTTCAAGGCACTATTCAGTCTGATCCCAGCCTTCGTCTCCACATTCCATTCGAGACCTCTGCACAAATCCTCCATTACTTTTCTGTTACTGCAGTAAAAAATTTTGACAAATTTAGCAGCTTAAAAACAGCACAGATATATAATCTTACAGTTCTGTAGGTCAGAGGTCCAACACAGTTCTCATGGGGCTAAAATCAGAGTATCCCCAGGGGGCTCTAGGAGAGAATAGTTTCCTTGCTGTTTGCAGCTTCCGGAGGGCACCCACAATCTTTGGCCTGTGCGTCCTTCCTCCGTTGTGACAGCCAGCCCCGTGCACCTCTCCGGCATCTTTCTGAGCTCAAATCTCCCTCTGACTCTGAATTCAGCTGGGAAAGGTTTTCCACTTTTAAGGGCCCACGTGATTAGATTGGGTCCACCTGCATAATCCAGGATACTCTTCCCATCTCAAAAGCCTTAACTTAATCACATCTGCGAAGTCCCTTTGCCACGAACAGTAATGTTTTCACAGGTGGCTACCCGGCGGGGGTGGAGGGGGATGGTGGCTGCCTGTCACACTCCCCTCTTGCCAACTGAACTACAAATCTAACCATGCCATCCATGCTGCCACCTCTGCTTGGTCCTCATCCTTCCATCTGACCAGGTCACTCCCACCACTTCCTTTGTCCACCACACCAGGCTTTCACAATCACATTCTTGTCCAAATGGAACATTCATTCTGTATCTCATGTCTAACTATTGCTCTTCCTTTACACATGCAGACACATCCATCCTCTGTTTATCTCTTTATTTTGCAGGGGTGTCCAAACTGCGGCCCATGGGTCATATGCAGCCCAGGATGGCTGTGAATGCAGCCCAACACAAAATCATAAATTTATTGAAAACCTTATGAGATTTTTTTGTAATTACCTGTCACAATGTATTTAATGTGTAGCCCAAGACAATGCTTCTTCCAGGGTGGGGCAGAGCGTCAAAGGTCAGATGCCCCCGGGGAGGAATCAGTTCCGTGATGATGCTGATGATGTTGGTGATGATGGCCTGGTCCCTCAGGCACCCTGATGAGGAAGGAGTCATTGCAAAGCTGCTGCAGAAACTGGCTCATATCTGGTATTGTGTTAATCATTTTTTATTTTTATATCACTGTATTTAAGATGTTTTTAGGCCATGGAATTTTCTGTAATAATTTCTTTAATTTTTCAACTACAGTTGACATACAATATTACATTAGTTTCAGGTGTGCACACAGGAATTAGACATTTACATAACTTATGAAGTGATCACCCATCTGTCATTATACACAGCTACTTAAGATTTTAATGTAAATTTTCTTTAACCACTAATCAAGATTCTACTTTAGGACAAAAATCAAAGAGTATTTCTATCTTCTAACAAATTATGTACTAGCCCTTTAAATACATGATGCTTTAATAAAGATTTCTGCTGTGCTCCACAAATACACAGGATTTGTACAGTCTCACCAGATGTGATGACTAAGGAAGAAAAACAAAAATCCATTCCTAAGTGCCTCGACCCTCAAACTGCTCACAGGAGAAATCATTCCCCACACTGAGTGTCACGTTGACACCATGCCTGAGTGTGACGAGGAAGCTGATTTTCCTACTCATATATTATGCTGCTCCTTTGTTGCATGCTAATACAATTTTCCCATTGTATTTGTTCCTAATAGGTATGGAACAGTTTAGACTCTACAAAAAGCAGGCTAAACATATTCCCATGCTGCCAGACCACTGGACTGAATTTCTCCCATAAGAAGGACATGATTCTACTCCATGCAAAAGTTCTTCCTGAGAATAATAGGCATTTAGGGGGCAAGTGCATGACTGCAGTTGCCCCCAGATGAGGGCTAATGTAGGGCTGGATGGGACTGGTGGAAATATAGCAGGTCTGACATAAGGTATTCTTGCCCTGAGAGCCAAAGATATTATTAATATCTGCAAAGATAAGACATTCTCCCAGGAGTTCAATGTTGAGGGAGTACGTGAACAATAACTAGATTAAGATAGCTGCATATAATTATCAACTCAAGTAAATTAGAGTGCTTTGATATTTGGAAAATAATTATCCCACTATTCTTTCAAGGTACAGTAATAGCAATAAAATAATAAAGGCTGGGAGATTTGGAGATAACAAAAAATAAACCATTCTAAATCTCTTGGATTCCTTAGCAATATGCAGAAAATGAGCTATATCTTCTGCAGACCTCTCTTAAGGAAAGGCTCACTCCTGCAAAACATACAGCAAGTTTTCTCAGCACACAGAGGGAACAAGTCAAGTTTTCTGATCTTGAGGGGTTTACACTAAGCCAGGAAAGATCAGACAAGTTCATAGAAGCAACTATGAAAAACTGCAATGAGTGTTATGAAGTATGAATGAAGCACAGAAGAAAGAGAAATTCCTTTCATGTTTTTTGGAAAATGTGGCTTTGGAGATAAATCTTAAGAAATGGGTGGAATTTTGGCAGAACAGAATCTAAGGAAGAGAATTTAAAAGCTCATTCTAAAATTCCTATAGAAAGGCAAGGGGCCCCAAATTAGCCAAAAACAGCTTCAAACAAGAATAACAAAATTGGAGAACTTACATTATTTCAAGTGTTACTATAAAGTTACAGGGATCAAAAAGTCTGGTATTGACATAAGAAAGAGAAACAGACAAGTGGAACACAATAGAATATTTGGAAATAAACCAACACATGTATGAACAACTGATTTTCAATAAAGGCACAAAGGCAATTCAGTGGAGAAAGGACCTTTTCAACAAATAGTGCTGGAATGATTAGATGGCCACATGTGAAGAAAGGAACTTCAATCCATACCTCACAACATACTCAAGTATTAACTCCAAATGAACCACAGCCCTTCATAGAGAAACTAAGCCGTGAAACTTCTAGGAAAAAAACACAACATTAAACCTTTATGGCCTTCAGTTTGGCACAGATTTCTTTAATATAACACCAAAAGTATAATCCATTTTTTAAATTAGTAAATTGGACTTCTCTGCTCTTCAGAGACACTGTGAAGCAAATGAAAAGACAGCCATAGATGAAAAGAAACTATTTACAGGTCATCTATCTGATGAAGTGTTCATATCCAGAATAAGAACTTTCAGAACTCAGTGATAACACCCCATTAAACAATGAGCCAAAGTCTTGACTAGACACTTCACCTAAAGATATACACATGAAAAATAAGCGTATAAGAAGATACTGAATCCCATTAGTCAATGAAATGCAACTTAAAACCACAATGAGATGCTACTACACACACATTAGAATGGATAAAATTTAAAAGACTTACAAGATGTTGGCAAGGAACCAGAGCAGCCAGAACTCATATATACTGTGAGGAATGTAAAATGATATGACAATCATTTTGGAAAACTATTTAGCAGTTTTTTTTAAAGATAGACACTTGTCTACCATACATTCAGACGTTCCTCTTCTAGGCACATAAGAAAATGAAAGTCTATACTCACACAGACTTGTAAACAAATATTCACAGCAGTTTTATTTTTAATAGCCAGAAATTGTAAATAAACCAAATGTTTATCAACAAGGAAATGGGTAAACACATCCATAAAATGAAATACTACTGAGGAACAAAATGGAGTGAAAAAGTGATACAATAACCTGGATGAATTTCAAAATAATTACGCTGCATGAAAGCAGCCAATGTAATAGCAGACACTGCCGGATCGCATTCGTCCTAATCCCTCGTATGAGCAAGCCAATGTATAGTGACAGGAAGCAGAGCAGCGGTTTCAGGGGAAGGGATGGGGAGGGAGGGATTACACACGAGCATGAGAAAACTTTTGTGGGTGATGTATATGTTCATTGTCTTGATTGTAGTGATGATTTCTTGGGTGTTTACATATGTCAAAATAAATTGTACACTTTAAGCCTGTGAAAGGTATTTTGTCAAGTGTACCTCAAAGTTGTTTTTAAAACTGCAGTTTAGCCTGACCCACCTCCATGCCTGGCTGCAGTGAGACGGCCAGCCCTCACCTGACCTGTCTGTCAGGGAGGGAGAAACTCCCTCATGGAAGATGAGGTCATGTGCAGTGTCCACGGAGATTTTGCTAACAATGTCTGCAGATGACAAAAAATTCCTAGGTCTGCAGTGTCAAGACTGATTGATAGTATGAGAATCAGATGCATTAGACAACAAATGAAAGTCCAGGTATTGGGATCGGCAAATAAAGAATAGAAAATAATTAACGATGAAATAGAGGAAATGATGGGCAAGACAGATTAAAGGATAAAGATTTTCACCAGGGAAATATACTGAGAGGTTATTTTTCAGAAGAATCTAACAGATACTCTAGAACTGAAGCTTTCAGTTCTGGAAACATGGTGAACTGAGCTAATTTGGGTCCCTTTGAAACGTAAAATTTTTAATAATACTGGGTAAAATACAACAAAAATACCCATGAGTTAACCATGAAGAAAGAGAAGTTTGCAGGTGACAAAAATAAATAGGAAACCTAAAGGAAAAGTAGGAACCTCGGGGGCTGATGCCACAGCACCCTGGAGGGAAGGGGTTTTAATCCGCATAGTGAATAGTGTCACAATGTCCATTCAGAAAAGAAGGATTCATACCTGATACAGGCTCTTACTTTACTGAGATGCCCTGCATGAAAGTCATGGAAAGGGCTGCCTTCAATGAAAGGGACACTCACAGAACTCCGCACACTGACACAGGAAAGGGGTGAGGAAACCGGCTCTACCAGGGTCTTAAGGAAAAAACAGTCTCCCTTAAAAAGTCTGAACTGTAAGCTCATGCTTCATGTGGATGTGGGATCCAAATTTATACTCCACTTAAGATGCAAGATCTCCAAGCAAAAAATAACACAATTCCAGACTGATCATATCACTTGGAGCATAGGATAAGCAGCACAAATTTATTCTCTAGTGAAACTTTTATAAACCAGGGTTCATGGGATGATCATAGGAAAAAAATAATATAGGCTGAAGAGAAGCTCACACAATTAACTACACAGACACACACACACACACACACTCATACTCACATGACTAAGAACAGTCAGAAATAATTAACTGTGAGTAGAAGAAGCAAACTCTTAAACCCCAGGATGATTAGTATCCCAGAATTTAAAATTATAAAATAATCTAAAAGAGAACATGAAATAAGTGTGGATGAATCATTGTAAAATATACATTATGGAAAATGTAATGAAAAAATCAGGACACCATGAGAAAGAACAGGTAACATCTAAAAAAAAACAGAATTTATGAAAATAAAATATAACAATTGATATATAAAATTCAATGGGTAGATTAAACAATAGATTGTAACTTTCAATATCTAGTACCTTCATTAAAATTCAGGATTTATCCCTAAAATACTTACTTAAAAAGAGAATACATATAAAGGCATTCTAATGGAGTATATACAATAGGCCAGTCACTATTCTAAGTGCTTTGTATATTTTATCACTTAATGCTCACAGACTTGGAGGTGGGTATCATCCCTTTTTTTATAGAGGACACTGAGTCTCAAAGAGATCAGGTGTCCTGGTTAAGCCTGCACCGTTAGCGAGTGAGGGGTCCAAGCCCAGACAGACTCTCTGGACCCCATGCTCTTGGCCGTGACTGCATAACATAAAGCAGGAATAATAGAGCAACATAAATAAACATCACAAAATATGATGCTAGAAATGAAACATCATCAGTAATTACAATATGTTTGGATGAAATAAACTTGCAAGTAAAAGGATAGATTTACAGATTTCATTTGTTTACCTAAAACAAAGCAAAATTTAAATTTAAAACATAGATTGAAAGTTAAAAAGAATGACATAGAGGTCCAAAGTTAGAGAGAGATAAAACATATACCAGTGAAATGCTAACCAACAGAAGGAATCATTCAAAACTTCCACAGGTTCATCATTTACTTGAAACCCAGCTTGGTCTTCCACTTACTAGCTCTGTGCTTTGCAAAATACTAAATGTCCCAGAGCCTTAGTTCTCTCGCCTGTAACATAGATAGATACTCAGTTCTCCAAATAATGTTGTTTTGCTCAACAGTGTTTTGTTCTAACATTGTTGAGAAAAAAAAAAAAAGATTCCTGGCTAAGGTCACTGTCTATGTGGGATCTGAATGTTCTTTGTATGTCTGCAGGGGGTTTTCTCCAAGAACAGCAGATATTTAGAAAACGATACTTTGTTTTTTAGTTTTACAGGTCCACAGATGGAGTTTTTCCCAAAGTTGGGTCACACACAGGGTCTCTCACCCATACCTGGCTTAGATGATTAGACTTCTGAGCTGATGAGATTTATATCATATATTGGACTTAGAGGCAATACTATAGTTGAGACTTTGGAAGATTTGGGATGAGAAAAATGTATTTGCATGCAGGGTGAACATGAATCTTTGGGACCAAATGAAAGACTGTGTTAGGCTAATGTCCCCCCCAACCTATCCGTGTCCTGCTCCCCAGAACCTGTGACTATGTTATCTTACACTGCGAAAGGCATTTTGCAGATGTGGTTGAGAATCTTGACATGGGATGTTATCCTGGGTAATCCGATGCAGTCAATTACAGCGGTCCTTGTAAGAGGGACAAGACAGAGATGTAAAGTAGAAGCAGAAGTTGCAGTGATACGGGGCCATGAGCTAAGGCAAGGAAGTGGATTCCTCGCTACACACTCTAGAGGAAACACAGCCCTGAGACACCTTGATTTCAGCCCACTCAGACTGATTTTGGACTTCTGCACTCCAGAACTTGAAGAGAATAAATTTGTGTTGCTTTAAGCCACAGAGTTTGTTGTCTTTTGTTCAAACAGCAATAGGGAATGAGCTCAGGAACCGACATGCTGCCTGGTGTGCTGTAACCAAACAAGCTCTTTTCCCTGACCCAGGAGTCAGTCTTGTGTCCCCTGTCAGATCCGTGAAACTGCCAGGTAGCTTGTTAGCATGCAAGAGCAGTAAAATCCTACACCCTTCACAGTTCTTGACACTTAGTTCATAAAAATGATGGGATAGTCATGGGTATTTTTCCAACTTTTAAATATTCTTCAGCCTTCTAATAAATACACTTCTAAATCAAATACCATTTAAAAAGCTTTTAATCTTAACAAGAAATAGCCCATGATTTATATTTGGTTAAGTAAATTATTAATAATATTCACATTAGAAGTTAATAAAATCACTTCTTCACTACTCTTGCTCTCTTTCCTGAAAATATCCATTAAAAAGAGCAAGTAACTATTTGCAAGAATTTGTCAGAGCAGTTTTAATTACAAAAAAATATTTCACTCCTTGTTCTGTTTAAAGAATAAACAGTGTTATTTACAGAATATTTTCCTCAAAAGACATTATGGGAAAGGCATTTCTTTTGGTGGCATAATTCCTAAAGGAAATCTGTTACATGGCTGGACCACTAGGAACCCTAGAGCTGGTAGAAGTTAGGAGGTATTATAAACAAGGAATAGTTTTAAGAAGAAAATTAAACTGAATGTGTGAAAACAAAGAACCAGAGAAAATTCTTGCACAATCAAATACATTTATTTTTAGCGAAAGCAAGACAGGTGGTGAACAAAATCATAATAACAATGCCACCCAGATATTAGCAGCGGGCCATGTGTGCAACCTGAGTGTGCAAAACCAAATTACTTCTGATACCAGTGTGCAGGCTTTACCCTGTTGTACCAGGCCAACATGAACAACTGTTGGTGGCCTATTTACAACCCATTCACCATCTCAGCTCAAAGCCACATACTACCTAGGTGACTGTAACCTACACATTTGCCAAGTAGACAGCATTGCAAGTAACACTTCACTTGGTCAGTGGCCAATAGCACAAGTGTGACCAGACACAGAAAAACACACAAGTCACCTCCCTGACTTAGCTGATAACCACCCTTCTGTTTCCTGGGGGCAGGAGTACCGTCAGATATAGCACAGACTGATACTCACTCCAGGATGGGGGTGCAGGAGAGTCCCCAGGTTTGCACACGGGTAGCAGAGGTCCTCAGAAGAGCTGTCTGAGCACAACCAACAGAAATGCCGCCCACAGTGACGTGCACAATGAGGGTCCTGACACCCTGGTGGACACTCGGGCCCCTGGAGAATGCTGAGTCAGTGAAGGGTTGAGTGGAAAGTATAGATATTTGGGGGTCCTACAGTAAGAAACAGGAGCCAGGGCCCTGGTTTATACAGCTTTGTGTCTACCCCAACCTTGTCTGGATACAACGTCATTAATTCACAAAATTAAGAATGGATCATCTGCTCCCGACTCCTCGTCTTACAGGAAAAAATGTAAAAACCCAGAGAAGTAAAACGAAGGTAAAGCATGGTACAGGCAGGGCCAGAGGATGGGACCAGAGGTAGAGGATGGGACACAGAATGATAACCCCCATTCGAGAACGATGACACTGGGTATGTGGCCAGATTTCTCACCAAGAAAGATGGGACAGTGTAAATACTTTATTCCCCCCAAAGCCTCAAATATGTTTAAAAGCATAAAAACTCAGCTTAATCAGCTCTCTTCAGAGGGAGCTTTTTTCTCTCTTTGTCTTCCTGTCTCTCTGTCTGTTTCTCTGTCTCCCTCACACACGCGTGCACATACACGATTTTGGTGAATGAAGATTTCTTGCTACACAAACACACCCCAGTGTCTTCAGGAAGACATACTATGGAGCAGGTTTCTCAATCCAGGTCCTTGTGTAAGGTCTGGGAAACTGGCTTATTTTCTAGAACAACAGGTGGTTCTGAAATCAGAAGATCATCATCCCCAAAGGAGGAGTTTTGGTCCGTGTTCACAAAGTTGGGGATGTCAAATTTCATGAGCCTGTTCAGCTCCTCCTCTGGCGGCCCACTGCTTCTGATGCCTTCCTGGAGCTGAACATCACTGTTGAGGGCTGTGGTCTGCGGACAAGCTTTGGCCTTTTCCAAGTGTTCCACTTCATTGATGTAGCAGTGAAAGAGAGACCTGGATTCCTCATTGCCCTGTTGAGAAAACACTTTACCTGGTTCCAGAGGTCTTCCAAAGTCTGACACAAAGCTGTTCATTCTGAATCTCTTCTCCAAAGACTCTGTGTTGCTATAAAGAAAAGGGAAAGAAAGATTGCTTACACTCCAGCTCATCCCACTGCAGAACCATGGTTTCCGACATTTAGGGCAGGCCCGCATATTTCCCCTGAGCACATACTGAGTGCAAAGTCCTGTACAGAGTGTGCAAACACCAGAACTGAGAGACATCACTTATGAACATGCACAAATAAACCCAAGGCAGAAGCCCCAAGAGGAGGGCCCAGGGACCTTCCTGGAAAGAGACACCTTGCTGAGGAATCTTCTGATTCTCAGTGGGGCTCTTGGATCATCTGCATCAGAATAACTTCAACTACTTCTTAAAATGCAGAATCCTGAGTGGTAGACCCTCAGAATCTCTGGAGGTAGGCCCTAGTAATCTGTATTTTCATAGAATCCTCCAGGATCACTATTCATGCTCAAATGTAGACACACTGACCTACATCAGGCAGGCCTGAGTGATGACAATATCTCACAAAGGTGTGTTTCACATTTGTCAAAGCACTGTTGTGTCCCTTTATCTCATTCAGATCTCAAAACTGACCAGTGCAGTCACTCAGGGCAACTCCACAAACCCATAAGCTAAGACAAGGAGCAGTCAGCCTGCCCACCTGAGTCACACAACCAGTTAGCGATAGGAGTGGGAATAAAACCCAGGTTCCTAATCCCTTGTTGCAGTTGATGTGGAACAAATTAGCAATTTAATGATAATAAATCAATGAATAACATAACTCCCCACTATTCCTACAAGTACACGAAAGAAAGAGCATGGGTAAGTTGAGTACCCTTATATCCCATGGACTTTAATCCCTTCTTTCCAGATTTATAGAAAAGTTGCTCGCATACAAGTGGTGACTCCTTAAGGGTGAGAATTATTTCTGAACATGTTTTCAAATCCAGATAGAACCTAACAAAATGTAGGCTGTGTTCACCAAGAGTGTGACTATCTTGATTTCAGTTCTTAACTCTCTTCCTTCCAGCCCCATCACGCAGGATAAAGTGCTGCTGACCAAATCCCACGGGATGGGAGGGGCACAGATTCCATTACAGGTCTAGAAAGTCTGACCCTGTATATGTACACACGCAAACCTCCAAGTCGTCCAGAATCACCTGGATTTCAGAGGTCAGTAACCCTAGAAGCTCTTGTAACCCAGCCCACTAAGGGACTTCTAGATCAGACCTGTCTCCTACTGTGATTATCTGGTTCATAGGAATTACCAATTACATTGGTCACGGAATTCCTCGCAGAAGCCCAAGTTTTTCTGTTTAGTAGAAACCCTGGTCAGCAAGTCTCCTGGCCCACTGAGCAAATGTGATGTGAAGATCACTGATTTACAAATCATCAAACATTTAGTGGGTCATGTGTGCAGAATTTAAAGAAAAATCACTTTAGAGAGATTCTGAATGACTTCTGCTCTAAGAAGAATTTAAGTGGTCTCATCTATCAGCATGTGATTTTCTTCCTGTACTGACCACTTCACTCGGGTTTAGAAGATGCTGGAGAACAAAGACCGGTGCGCAGCAACCTGTGACCTAACAAGCTAATATAATACTTGAAGAACACGGTCTGTTAGGGTACAAACCTGCCATCTTCTCAGATTGCCAGCCATTGGAATAAAGCGCCCATATAAAGAGGCTAAATAAATAAATAAATTAAATAATACCTGGCAAAAAAAGAAGGGCTTCACATGTTTGAAAAGGCCTGATTAAGATTCCTGGGGCCCGCACCATTCTCCAGTTGCGGGGCTAAGAAGCTCTGAGTAATAGCTTTGCTGCCTGCCTGGAGCATCAGCTGAGGGGAAAGCAGACCCAGAAACCCAGCTGTGTGCAGCAGCTCCTCTGGAACACAGGGTGCTGTTAGTCCCAGCCAGGGTGGGTCCATTAAGCACCCTGGTTGAAGAACAAAGACACAGGAGTCCAAGAGAGTTTTGCCCCTCCTCGGGGCAGAGCCAAGGCCTCTGAGATGCCTTCCCTGTTCCCCCCAAACTTTTTCCCAATGATTTCTTGGGATGAGAGCAGTGCAACTTGTCTGATTCTCCTTGTCTGAGAACAAAGGAAAAGTTCATTTTTTGTACTCTTAGACTCTGGTAAACATTAAATATTCAACAGATTGTGCTTTTACTCCTCTTTTCTTTCCTTGACTGATAAATTAAAGTGTTCGTATGTGAAAACTGTGATCATGGACACAACTTGCTTCAATGTGTCAATAGTTTCTATTCATCCTGCCACTGGGTGAAATTTACATACAGGAATCCATGGATCTTAAGTACCAAAGTCAACATGTTTTTATTAATTTACACCATGTAACCACCATCCTCAATTAAGATATAAAATATTTCCTTTATCCTATTAAGTTCCTTTCATTCATTTTCCACCCCCTTTAGATAATACTGCTCTAATCTCCATTTCCGTTGCATAGCTTTGCCTGTTCTTTTTTTTTTAAGATTTTATTTATTTTTAGAGAAAAGGGAAGGGAGGGAGAAAGAGAGAGAAAAACATCAATGTGCAAGAGATACATCGATTGGTTGCCTCTCAAATGCCCCCAATGGGGCACTTGGCCTGCGGCAGGCATGTGCTCTGACCAGGAATTGAACTGGAGACCTTTTGGTTCTCAGGCCAGCACTCAATCCACTAAGCCACACCAGCCAGGGCTGTTTTGCCTGTTCCTGAACTTCCAGACCATTACCACTTCCTATAGGCAATCTTTTTTGAATTTTCTCACCACAGATTAGTTTAGCCTGTTCTTAAAATTCATACAAATGCAATCACACATTCCTTTGGTCAGCACGTGTTTGAGATCCATCCACATCGTTGAATGTAACAATCATTCCTCTTTTTCCTGCTCAGTATAATTCTATTGTATAAACACAGTATACTTCGTTTATTCATTCTCTCATTAAAGGGCATTTGGGTTGTTTCCAGTTTGGGGCTGTTGTGAGTAAAAGTGTAATGAACATTCTTGAAAAGTCTCTTCATACACATGTTTTTGTTGGTCTTAAGTACATGCCTAAGAGTAGAATTGCTGGGTCATATAGTAGATGTGTGTTTAACTTCATAAGAAACCATGAAGTTTTCCAAAGTGGCTGTGCCCTTTTACACTCTCACCACAGTGTATGAGAATTCGAGTTGTTCTACATCCTTGTCAACATTTGGGGTTGTCAGTCTTTTTAATGTTAGCCATTCTCGTGGGAGTGAAATGGCTTTTCACTGTGGTTTTAATGTGCATTTCTCTGATGCCTAATAACATTGAGCATCTCTCCATGTCCTTATCGGCTATTGGTTTAACTTCTTTTGTGAAGTGTCTATGTGAGTCCTTTGCCCATTTTAAAAATTGGGTTGTTTTTAGTTTTTGATTTGTAAAAATTTGGTAATATATTCTGAATATACAAGGACTTTGTCAGACATATGTATTGCAAACATTCTCTTTTGAGCTTTGTAATATATTCTGAATACAAGTTTTTGTTAGGTATATGTGTTGCAGACAGTTTCTCCTGTTCTGTGACTTGTCATTTTCTTAAAGATGTCTTTAATGAGCAGATGTAGTGAGGGTTGTATGTGGAACGTAACTTTTGGTTGCTTTAGTTGGTAATACTGACTTCCAGGAAGATGTCAGTCTCCCTGGAAAACTCCACGACTTTAGTGCAGCCCTCAGCACTGTCCTGAGCAAGCCCATAGCTGTGCACTGAGCGAACACCTCTTAACTGATGAGGAATTAAAAGTGACTCCTGAACAAAGGTGTATACATTGAATCAGATTCACAACATAGTCATATTTTCTACCTGTTGATGGGGGTAGACCTCTCGGAGTGACAGGGCTTCCTTGGGAACCACTCACTCCATTTGCACTTGCCAGCTCGTTCCTGCAGCTTTGGTCATTAACAAAGACCTTGAGCACTGACACTCTCCTGCTAGTAGGTTTCAGCTGCATTGTATACACCCTGTAGTCAGTGCCACATTCAGGTAAACTGCAACACAAGGTAGAATGTGATTTCCACTTTTAGAGGGTCATGAGCAGCCCTGCACTCCTCCCCACCTGGACAAAGTACACTTAGCAAAGCTACCAGCAGAGGGTATTTAAGGTACATGATGTCTTGGGTTTGATAATTTTTTAAAGAAGTCCAAAATGCTCAACATAAAAATGCAATCCAAGCCTTCCCTCCTACTCTTTCTCTCCCGCAGATGTATGATAATGGGGCCATAATGCTTTAACAAGACAGCATGGGGAGTAAATGGCTCCTTAGCTGAGAAAGCAGGGGAAATGGTTCTGCTATCTTCACTGCCCATGAGGAATCCAGATAAGAGGGTTTCACTCCCCCCCACACAATAGCACATATTCTATGGGGAAAATAATCCCCATTAATGCTGCTTCTTGGGCCTAAAAGCTTTTAAGAAAGGTGATGTCAGCTTTATAACAGCCTTCCCCCTCAGTGGTGTCTTTTACTAGTGTGTACCAGTATCTGGTTCTCCTCACCTGAGCAGAAGATGAGCCCGCCCAGCCTGGGCAGCCAGGTGGCCCTGGCAAGTTCTGACTCATGATCTGTGAGAGGAGGGGATGTGCTCCTCCTGGATGAAGGACAGAAGGGCAGAGGTGAGATCTCCAGGCTTCCTCCTCTCTGTCCCAGCAGCCCCAGAGGCTGAGTGGTGGAGATACTGCAGCTGCATGTGCAGAAGCTTCTGTCCACCCCTTCCCAGCCCTTGGCAGACATGTAGCTTGAGTAAGAAGTAAGCCCATGTTGTGCTAGCCTGAGATATGGAGAGTGGTTTCTTACTGTCTTATATCCTAGTCTTAACTATTGCACGCTCTCTCCCTGAACAGAAGCCACTGAGAAGTCAGTGATTCCTATTGAAGAAGTTCTTATCCTAATATGATCCCAAGTTGGAAACCTGAGGAAAAAACACTTGCCTGTTTTATTATGATGTCATTAGTTCTGTGCAGTTGAATAGATTTCAACTCTTCACCATCCAAAGAGATGCAAATATTTGCTCTCTCTCAGGTAAACTGTGATTGATTCCCGATGGCTGCCTGGAGTAGCATTTTGAACATGATTCTGAAGCAGAGTCTTGGCTATGCATGGAAGATAACACAATCGACGAGTGGTGTGTGTGTGGCTATGGACACAGGGAGTGGGGGCGGGGGGGTGGTCTCCGCCATCCTGGTGTCTCACCACTGCAAAAGGGATACACAGGCCCTTCCCACGTGTCAGTAATGGTGAGACCCTGGTGAGCCATTCAACCTCCCAGATGCCTCCATGGGGAAAAAGATGGAATTCAATAGCAGATTCACCACTAATCCATTTTGAGCTTGCAGACTTGGTCAGGTATCTTAACCAGAACATTGGAGTCATATTCGTGATATCCTAATTAATGAAGTGACTGTTCTTATGACAAGCTAACCAGACAGCCTTTATATAAAGCAATCAGAATTCAGACATGTCAGTCCTTTCAGTCCATCACTGAGATTCTCTACATAGATTGTCTATATTCATCTTACTGTTTCACTGGGAGACACACCCACACTCAAGTTGGGGTAGATGAGGCAACATTTTGACAAGCAGAGATGTTACGTGAGTCCTTGGGCCCTGGCTGTCCCATGGGAGGATGGGTTTCTTCTCCCTCTTACTCCTTACCCAGACTTCCCTCAGCACCGAAGGGGTGGACTAATCTTCACGGGGTGCCATGGTGATCCCAGTGTATGCCCATAGCTCCTTAGACATTAGCTCACTTAATTTTTACCATGATCCTAGGAGGCAGGGATGACTTTATTTTTACAAATGAGGAAACTCAAGCATAGCGAGGTTAAGAATCCAGCCAAAATCTCAGTAAGTAAATCTGGAAATCTTTGACTCCAGAGCTCATGCTCGGTCCAATATGCGGTAAAAGAAAATGAACCTTATTGCTTTTTAATATCTTTGGCTCAACAGAAGAAGATTAAAAATTATTATTACAAGATCATCTACTGAAGTGGTCACTAACAGGAGCTTCAGAGTGAAAGAGGCTTTGGCCTGGCTCCACAGCATTTTTCTTTTTCCTGTGAAACGTCAGACAAGTGACTCAGCCTCGTTTTTCTTGTCTGTAAAGAGGGAACACTTACAGGGTTTTTCTCATCTTCCTATGAGGATTTCATAAGAACACACATATCGAGTGATTAGTAGACCCTAGTATATGGTAAACATTCTTTAAAAGGCCTTATTAGCATTCTCAATGATTTATCATTCTTTCCTCCATGCCTAAATATCACAAACTTAAAATGGGTTATTTTATATTAAAGTTGGCTGGATGGAAGAAATAATACCTATTTTAGAGAAAATTTCTGCCAAATAAAGGTCAAATTAATTAAGATCAAAAAGCCTTTTTAACTGATCCACTGAGGGATTTTTCTGCATATCTGCTTCTTTCAGTGTTCTGTTGATAAACTGAGACAAAATGCCTTATCTTACGCTGCTCTAGACTCCAAAAAGCAGAGGGCTGTATCTCAGAGGGCTGATCCATTATTGTATTAAAAGTAAAAAAAAAAAGGTAAGACTTTCTCCTTAAACTCACTGAAAGATGTAGAGTTACAATGACCCCTGTTCTTTGATTGAGATTATTCAGAACTGTCAGCAAATGAGAAAGCATTTGCAGTAGAACTGAACTGCCGACTGGAAGACTGGAAATGCAAATCTCAGCCATTCGGGGTCATCATGACATGTCAGGTGTCTCCAGAAAAACAGAACAAAGAACCAAAAGGATGTGCATGTGAAAGATCCTTCCTTCCTTCCTTCCTTCCTTCCTTCCTTCCTTCCTTCCTTCCTTCCTTCCTTCCTCTCTCTCTCTTTCTTTCTTCATCTGTCTATAGAGAGAGATACAAATTTATTTTGAGTAAATGGCCCATGGGATTGTGGAGACAGGCAAGTCCAAACGCTGCAGGTAGGCCAGCAGGCTGCAGACCCAGGGCAGAGTTGCAGTTCAAGTCTGCAACAGTCTTATCCCAGAATTCCTTTTAGCTTAAGGCAGGTTAGTCTGTTTCTAGGAAGGCCTTCAACTGATTGGATGAGGACCACCCATATTATAGAGGATGATTTGCTTTACTCAAAGAATACTGATTTAAATGTTAGTCTCATCTAAACACACACACATGCACACCTTCACAGAAACATCTGGGATAATGTTTGACCTAATATCTGGGTACCATGGCCTGGCCAACTTGACCCATAAGATTAACCATCACAGGAAGTCATGTTCTGTTTTGGGCTAGGGTCCCCATCTATACAATCACCTGCATCCTACATCAAACATGTCCATCTCAATAACTGTATCGCAAAACTGCATCCATCCCTCTGAGGAAAAGGAAGCTAATGCGGTGCTATTCTTCCCTGACCATTCAATGAGATGTGCCCTAATCTGAGTTTTGTACTTTTCTTACTACCATTGCAATCCACATCCTAGTTTCAAATCCCATGGACCAATATAACAGAAGCAAAGGCATGTGCAAATGTCTGTGAGGACTTGGAGAAAGGGGAAAGTTCACACCTTTTCAGTGACTGTTACACAGATTACCAACATTATGTCTCCAGGTGCTGCAATAAAATGGTATTTTCCTTTTGTGTAAAAGGAGTTTAATTTTTTTCCAGACCCTGATGTCTAGAAATAGCTGAGTTATGGACAGAACTGTTCCTTGTACCCAGACATTTGTTATAGTTCAAGTGCAGGCTAAAAACTGAACAACAGGCACTGGAGACTATATGGTGAAATGCAATAAAAAGAACACTGCTGTCAGGCTGTGCACATTCAGTGAGATACTGAATTTAAAGGGTTAGGAATTGTGCTAATGGAACGTTTCGTCCATTACTCCCCAGGTGCCTTCCACCCTCCCCCGTCCTGCTCTCCGCCAGGGAACCAGACTATGATGGAGGCTTTGGTTGCTGGTTGCGTTGTGTTCAGCCGGTGGGAGCAATGGTGAGAGATGGGAGGGAGGGAGGAAAGTGAGGTGTGGGTATTGATTGGAGGCTCCCTTTCTGAGAGATCACACTGGGTGTCTGTGTCCCTCCCTCCAAGGTCACAGCTCCTCTCTGCTGCCTTCTTGGCAGGACTCCCAGTCAGGCCTCCCTCAGGTCAGGGTGGTAGCTACTCCCCAGGATCACTAGCCCTGGGCTGCTGACCTGTCTCCTGTGGGGCTTCCTTCTCCCTGGTCACAATGTATCAACAGTCCCTTCATCAAATGCTCTTCTAACTCCCTGAGGTGAGCATGCTGCCTGTGCCTGCTGGGGCTGACTACAAAGGTTCCAACACATGTTCTTTTCCCCTTTTTTAAAAGAGTTGAAATTTAAAAAATCTCTAAAACATTTCTAGATTTTTGGATGCCACAATTGCACAATTACCTTCTGATGTTACTCAGTGTTCTTTAAACCCTCATGTAATAATTTCCTCCTGAAATCCAAAGCCCAAGAAAAATATTCTTTATTCTGCTCTGAGAATCACATAATCTTTGATGTTTCCTTTTTTATCCTAGTTTCAAGGAAACTAGCATTGAACTCATTATTTACTGTCAATGATTAATTCAATCGAATACTCGATAACAACTATTTCTCTACTCCTTGAAATGTTTTTTAAAACTAGTTTTCATCCTACTTTGCTGTTGTCTTTATTCACTGATTTTAGTCTGGTGAGTCATCTAAATTCTTTTGGCACTAAGGAGAAAATGCATTCTATTTAATAAGTCTTTCATCATAAAAATCATGCCTGAATCAGCATTAGGGCTATATGAAAGGACCAAAACCCAGGTTCACAAGGATCCACTTATAAACATACCCCAGAGGCAAGAGGCCAGGAGGAAGGTAGATGCCACCCACAGACACTTGGGGCAGGCAGCTATCTGTAACTGTTCCTGTTTCTTCAGTTCCTTGTGGAGCTTAACAGATATTTTGGAACAGCCCAAACTTACTCTTGGTGTGGGGCTCCTGTCTTGGTCAGCAAAGTCAGCACAAAAAACATGAAAATCACGAAGACTGCAAGACCAACCCAAAATCCAATCACAATGGAATCTGCAAGACAGTTAACATGGGATTAGTATTTTGCAGCAGCTGAGAACTTAAACATTCAAGAAATCTGGGCTTTGCGGGTATATGAAATGAGATAGGACGTCAACAATCTTAGAAGACAATCTTGATCTCCTCCAGGTTGAAAGAGATTCCATAGGCAAAGCACTTTATAGAATGTCTGGCATCTGAGAAGAAGGTACCCCACATTTGCCAGCTATTATTGTGAAAATTATTTTCTCCCAGCTTACTCCTACTTTAAAACCCATGTTTCCAATCAGACTAGGGGAGATTGTGTCCCCGTATTTACCTTAACTCCTAGCGACAAGTCCCTAACCTCCATGCCTTTTTAGAGGCTCTTACCTTTACCTGACTAGAACGACTTCTCCCCACCCAGAGCTGATGAAAGCCCAGGCACCTTTCAAAGCCCGTTCCGGACACCATCTCCTTCACCAAGCCTGGGCCAACTCTTCCAGCTGACGTGCTCTCTCCCTCCTTTGAGCCCCATGGCATTGTGCCTGTGCTTCTCTACATGGGCCCGCCCACGGGTAACAGTCACAGGGGTGTCTCTGGGACAGGGAGGAGGCTGGACTGTCCACAGAACCTACACATACATAATAGGGTCTCAGGTCTGGGGGAGATAACACAGCTGAATTATTTTATATTTTCTGACTTATTCAAAGAAGTTAGCCTATGTGGGAATACAGTAAGAATGCTTAGCATTTTTTTAAAAAATAAATGGCTTATACACTAAGTGTGTTTAAATGCAAAGCATTATTATAATTAAATTCTAATTCATTTTTTCTAAAGTGAATAAATCAGATTAGCTGTTTACTCTGTATAATTCATACTTTCATTCTATATATACCATTGCCCAAAGGTTAACAACTTTCATTCAACAATGTGCTGAATAGTCAGCACTCTGGATGCAAAACTAATGTATCTTTCCTGGTGGTAAGCATGCCAAAGAAATAGAAATTGTAGTTTTGCCTTATAATACAATGGAAATGAAGCCTAAAAAAGAAATAAGGACAAGTTCCAAAAAACACATGTAAACAGTGCAACTGACATGTGACAGTAACATCTCAACTACAGGGGCACAGACCATGAAATACCATTGTACAAACAAAAGACAGCACGCTGTGCTTCATCCACTGCCTGCACGCAGAACAAAAGCAAATTCTAAAAATGACACACCAGCATTACAGTTAATTCCTCAGTTGCAAATTTAATCTAATTGATTCATTTTTCAAATCTGTCCACTGGGAAAGGGTTCTCACGCGGACAGCTTTCCCACTGCAGAGGGTGGCTGCACCTCCATCAGCCCTCCACTTCCCAAACCCAGGGTGGGCACAGGTGGAAGTGGGGTACCTCTCACTTAGCCCAGACCCTTCCCTTCACCCTGCCAGTGCCCCAGGGAGCTGGTCAAAAAGCAATAATAATGAGGGGCAGGAGAGAGTTACAGTCCTCGGAGGATCGTGGGGGAGCAGAGTGCGGAGGTTCTGTGGTTAAACTTCGAGAGTCTCTGTGATCCCAATGTTTCCTTGACCCTGTGGTGTCTATGTTTCTCATCACAGTATGTTTCATTTATCCTTGTTTATTTATGTAGTTTTGCTTACTCACATTCCCCTTCAAACAAAATTCTGCTTCCTCCAATCATTTCCTTTAATTCTCCTCTACCCCATCCTTTGCTGCATGGGCTGATCCCAGGGTACTTCTCACCCTAAGCCCCTCTCCGGGAGGGTGGGAGATCCCCATCGCACTCCAGGAACAGATAAACTCTCTTGAAATTTTATTTCTATGCCATGTTTCAAGGGCATGGGCACTGTGGTAAAATGGGAACACACAGCCCCTGGTCTTCCTCAAAACACCCTTCCTGGGAGGAAGTCAGCATAGAGGTTTATATAGAGTGAGGTTCAAATGAGTCCCGTGGTTTAATAAAGCCAAAAGAGGCCTTGCTTGACCAGAGATTGAGTTACTGAGAAAGCATTACAGTAAGGGGGTAGAGAAAGAATTGCCACAGGAGTTCCAAATGGGATGTGTCATAATAAAATAATTTCCCCTTAACCTGACCTGCAGTGAATGAAAGGAAACAAGAGCGCTGAAAGCTGGCAGGTGCATGCTTTTCAGCAGGATGATGCTGTTGTGCATGCAGCGTTTTTTTCTACTCCATGTAGCAACGACCCCATCACCTGGCCTCTCCATCTCCTAGGAATAAATTGTGGCCTTTGCATCCTGTGGTTGTATGAAAAACAAAGGTTAATGTTTAATTTGAAACAGAGGATTCAGGACCCCAGAACTATCCCTTCAACACTTCTGGCTCCTAAGGCATTAGGGTCAGTTCTGTGCAGGAATTCCTGGCAAAGCGCCAACAGCAACATTCTGGTACTTGTCTGTGCTGTGCTCCCAATGCTGCCTCTTACTCCAAGTCTTCAGAGCTCTGGCTCTGCTTCTCAGCTCAGTGACCCCTCTTCTGGCTGACGCATCCATCCACATACCATATCAGGTGTTATCTGCGAGTTGGCATGGGATAAAAGCATGGAATGTGGCCACCAGTGGTGGCTCAGAATAACAGAATGCTTTTTCAGCCTTTCCTCAATGCAGCAGCCGGAATGGTCCCACTAAGATGTAGCCATGTCCACTCATCAACTTATAGGCTTTTGCTTCTGCTTCTCTAAGAACATCTGGTCTCACCCATCCAAGCCCTTCATATATGTCCCATTTCTCTTCTTCCCTTTATAGCAAAATTCTTGAGAAATTTTTCTTCTTCTCTTATTTTTTTCTAGAACCCATTCCATCAGCTTTTGACTCTCGCCACTCCACTAAAACTGCTTTTAAAATCATTGCCAGTGACATCTACATTTTAAATCCAACAGTTAACACTCATCCTTCAACTAACTTGACCTAATAGCATTTGACTCAGACCATGGTCTCACCCTTGGGACCCTTCTTCACTTGGCTACCAGAAAACCACAGTTGCCCAGTTTTCTTCCAGTCTTCCTGTGAAGTCCACTCAGGCTCTTTTGCCTCTGTGTCCTCAATGTCCCCCAGTTTCTAAATGCTAGTGTACCCCAGGGCTCAATTCTGGACCTCTGTAGTTTTCTACCTACACTCATTCATCCATCTCTTGGGTGTGAATATCATTTATATGCTGATGACTCTCAAATGTTCTTCACTGAACTCCTCTCCCCCCATGTCTTCTCAGATGTCTGACAGGTCTCAATTTAACAGATCCCAAACTGAGCTCATGACTTGTGTGCTTCTCCTACAGTCATTCCCATCTCAGCTAATGGCCAGCCATCCTGCCAATTATTCAGATCACAAACCCCCAAAGATCTGGGCTCTTCTCTTTCTTTCACCCCACTGCCAACCATTGACAAATCCTGCCTGATCTGTCTTCAAAAAGTACCGAGAATTATAAACTTCTCACTACCCCACTGCCCTCCCACCATGGGTCAATCCTCGCAGCTTCCAGTCTCAGCCCCTGCCTTCCTTGGCTACAGAGATTTACTGAAACCTAAGCCGGAGGCCACTCCTCTTCTCCAAACCCTCAAATGACTCCCCACCCCCCTCAAAAAAAGCCAAAGTCCTTAGCCTGACCTCTAAGGCCCTGATACCTTCTTCTCATTACCTGACTTCATCTCCTGAAGCTCTGCCTCTTATCCACTCCCCTGGTCCCATGCTGGCCTCCTTACTGTTATTTGCAGGATGCATTTAACAATTGCATAGAGCAGTTTCTGGAATGTTCTTCCCCAGATATCTTACAGATCAATTTCTTACTTCTTTTAGGTCTTCTGTCAAATTTTTCCTTCTCAGTAAGGCCTTCCATGGCCATGCTATACTTTTGTCTCCACACTCCACGTCCTATCCCTACTTTATTTTTCCTTTTTTTTAATCACCATCTGGCATAGTTTGATTATTTAACTTATTTGTTGTCTGTCTCTCCCATTATAAGGCAAGGTCTATAAGAGGAGGTATTTTTGTCTTTTCTGTTCACTGTTGTATTTCCAAGGCTTAAAATAGTACTGCACGAAACAGGCGCTCAGTACATACGTGCTGGATGAATGAATATCTGCTCCATTAGTACCACACGTGTGTCAGACGTATGTCCACTTCCGATAGGCTGCGAGGGTTAATACCAGATTACAAACCAAGGGCAAAAGAAAATGCAAATGACCATCAGTGTCTGTTTCTCAGATGAAAGACCCTTTGAAGGCAGGAATCTCATTTTTAGCAGGCAGAAGTACTTAACTAATTAAGGATGTAGCTATTACTACCAAGTATGAGGTGCTATAGATAAAACAAATGAATGAAGATAACTGCTATGAATCTTCTTATATTGACCTTGAAATGTCTTCCTTCTTTTCTTTTGAACCTGAACCTAACTGGCTTTGAATTTTGCTCAGCAAAACGAAGAGACACACTTGAAGGTCAGAATCATAGCATTTTAAAAATGGAAGAGATATATCAATATACACAGTGAAATAGTTGACTTCTTTTTTATTTTCCTATATGGAGAGAGGATTTTTAACATTGTTTTATTCTTTCCTACATCTCTCATTTATTGTCAGGTTTCTGAATCTAAGGGCATCCACTTTAACCAAATCTCTTACTGAATCAGAACAGTAAGGACTCACCCAGGCAGTTTTGGTTTCTCCTGATGGGAATATTAAAACTAACAACAGACTCCTTAGCAATGGTATAGTACGTAAGGTAAGGATGCAACGTGTCACATGTTTGCCTATGTTTTGCAGGAATTTTTTCCAGCTATAAGCAATTCTAGAATGTAATATGCTTTAAAAGCATTTTCAATTGTCTCTGGAAATGTACCAACCAAAATTACAGCAGCAGGTCTGCCTTTTTTGTCCCTTGAATTAAGGAAAAGAGGCCAGAGCAAATTGACACAAAAATAAAATTTATGCCGCCAAGGTATAAAAGCCCATATTACAAAAAAATATATAAGGCTATTTGTCCAGTCATTTTAATATCCACTAAAATTGTTAATAAGCAAGTGCCCTTACTTAAAGATTGTCCCAGAAAAACAGCAGATTAAAGAACTGAAGTAACCAAAGAAGGGAAGCCTCACACCCTGCCACTAACAGCCCTCCATCAGGCAGCCAATGGCAACATATCCTAATGGGTTCCATGGGCTTCTTTTTGTTTTTTAATTTCCACAAAGAAGTATTGAGCAGACATCAAGAAAGGAATGAGTGAAAATATTTTATTATTATTATTCACTTCAGGGGAAAAGGATATGTAGTTTAGTTAACGATTTCTTAAGGAACAAAAATAGAAAGCCCTCTGTCCAGGAAGTGAATAACTCCGAAGCTATGACAGGGTTCGTCTCCTACGCAAGACCACTCCATCAAGACTGGCAGAGGTGGCTTTTGTGTCTAATGCCCAGAAACCTCACAGAAAGTCAAGGAAAATGAAGAAACAGAGGAATATGCTTCAAACAAAAGAACAAGACAAATCTCCAGAAACAGATCTAAATGAAAGGGAGATAAGTTATTTACCTGATAGAGTTTAAAGTAGTGGTCATAGACATAGGAGGTCAGCTCCTTGACATAGATCTTGGAAACGGTTTTTTGAATTTGACATCAAAAGCAAAAGCAACAAAAGCAAAAATAAACAAATGGTACTGTATCAAATTAAAAAGCTCTGCACAGCAAAAAATGAAAAGGCAACATACGGAATGGGAGAATATTAGCAAACCACATTCCTGATAAGGGGTTAAATACCACTCAATAGCAAAAAAATTTAAAACCCAATTTAAAAATGGGCAAAGGACCTGAAGAGATATTTTCCCAAAGAAGACATCCAAATGGCCAACAGGTACATGAAGAAGGAGATGCTGGTAAAAGGGTACAAACTTTCAGTTATAAAATGAATAAGTATAGTTAATTGCGCTGTATTGTATAATTGAAATTTATGAGAGTAGAACTTAAATGTTCTCATAAATAAATAAATAAAAGTATTTGAGGTTATTAATATGTTAATAAATTCAATGAAGGAAATCCTTTCATAATGTACACAAATATCCAAATCCTCACTGTACATTTTAAGTATATTACATATATATTTGTCAATTACACCTTAAAAAAGCTGAAAAAAGAAAGAAAGTCCTCCTTGCAAAGGAGCAGCAAATGGGTGGGTGGGATCACAAATGCCAAGACAGGTCAGCGTGTAGTGGCCAAGAAATATTAAATTTTTGCTTTTAATTAAATTAAAATGCTTTTTTTGTCTCCTTTGCCACATTTGTATCTCCAATTCTAATCTGTCGTACACTTCCTAACGTGTCCCATTCATCTGAACCAGTCACAAACCTAAAATGTTGGTAGTGCTGTGGATATTCATTCTGAAACAACCAACCATCTCCGGAATATTGATGGTGTAGACACAACAGGACCTGGGAGTGGGCAGCCGTTCCCACTTACTATGTCAACTCTACTATGGACACAAAGATGCTTCCTACGGGTCAGCCAGCATTCAGCTACAACTGGAGTTGGACAGTAACCTTTCACAGGATTATTTTTTCCTTGCTTTGTGCTGGGTCATCAGTCACTCCAATAGCATGTCACGTGATTCACAAAACACAGAATTAGGAAGGGTCGCAGGCTATTCTTGTCCATCATCATGAACACACACAGACAGACTGCTCCCCCAGCTCCAGAAAACCAAGGGAGTGGAGAGATGTTGTTGACCATGTGTTACAAAACAAGGTTCTTCAATTAAGAGTTCCAGATTCTACTTTTGTCACATTTTGGATAGTCCCAAATGTTCACACAGTTTGGGAGAGCTGGAATTGTTAATACTTTAATAAAATATCTCAGTTTAAGAATGGTATTGGTTCATGTTCTCCTACTAAGCTAATTTTTCAAGTTCCTTGTCACTCAGAATCACCAAGGCCCTCATGTATTACCATCCCTGAGCAATCAGTCTGTATTTGGAGGAGGTGTTGTTTGAGGTTTTGGTGAGTAGAGGACAGATTCTATAAAAAGAGAGAATGTTCAGGAAAAGTAATCACTGGGGATCTCACAGATTAAGACAGATTCATATTATGCTCACAAGTGGAGAATTATGTAAGACTTACATTTATGAGCCTTCAGTCCTTCAAAGGAAATAGGTCCGATCTCATAGTACTCATATTCCCAGGTGTAGTCAGAATTAGATGCAGACTGCTGAGACGTTCTGTTAGAAATTAACCTCTGGGCAGACATCTCCATCCTGCACAAATGGAGAAAGGCAAGTGCAGAACCTGTTAATTCATCAGCAACTGCTCAGGTACTCTGATTGCTCTTCACCACTCTTGGGAGTTCAGCAGGAAAAGCCCTCAGGAAGGTGCTATCCACCTGGTCAGGGAGAGGCCCTCATGGGGGGCCCATACCTCAGCAACTGACCATTCTTTCCTTTTCTCTCACCACAAAAATGGAATGTATTTGGTGTCGGACACCATGCCTTCTTCTGTTGTTGTCCCCCAGAATTTAACCCAGTGCCTGGTACTTAGTCAACTTCCGATAACTGATGAAAGAGGGAAGGGAAGGAAGGAGAGAGTACATCAAAGTCCTTCTGAGTGTACATCTTCAGCCTCACTACCTGTACCCACGTGAGCAGGTAAAGAGCCTACACAGAATGAATAAAATCAGTATCAGAAGTGAACTAACTCAGTTTCTCTCTTTTGAGCCACTACCGTGCAATGATAAAGACATGCAGCCTAAGTCTAATGGAATGGGGTGACGAAAAGAGAAGTGGACAAGAAAAGTAGCAAAATGGGAGAAGATCCTCAATGGAAGTCTCACTCTTACCCACTTCTAAAGTTTGTTCTGTTTTCAGGACATCCCAAGTGTCTTCTTTCTGATGATTTTAGGTTAGAAAATTCTGACTTCTTTGAGAGAACAGGTAGCATTGTGTCGGGAGCCGACCAACAGCCAACCCTTGACACAGTCAGGACAGATGAGATGCGTCTGCACAGCAGAGGCATCTGTGGCTGGATTTCCTGTATATCTCTTCTTGCATGCATGTCTTTGCTATTACTAGGTGGTGGGATTTTTGAGCACTTGTATTTCAGGTCCACTGATCTACGGAATTCCAATGCAGTTGTACAAAATGATTTCTTGGCCATAGAACAAAAGTCCCTTATAACCCCTCCACAGCCTACTCCTCCTACATTTTGGAAGATTAATATTAGACAATGGGCAGGATAGCTGCCCGAAAAATGGAGAAAGTTTTACTAGATATCCCCCTTAGTACAAGCCCCTCCCCAATACCTTGGACAGGAGTAATAATTGACGGAACTAGATGGGTAAAAGAGCAAGGAAAACAGGTGAACTATTATGATTTAAGCATGAGGGAACAAATAAAAAGATCATCCCCTGCAAAGTGCATAAAGAAAGACCCTAGACAGGAAGATAGATGGCCGAGTTAGAAAGCCTAACCACATAGGCCCTTTAATAGTTCACATATAATCACTGTCTAGTCTAGCGTATCTTTTTGACCTATACCAAATTCTGAAAACTTTGTTAGACATCAAATGATCAATAGCCATTTGAAACTTTGTACATGTAGTTACTTGTAGTTGTCTGATTGATAGCCCTCCTGGTCAAAATAACTCTTGTTTAGTATGAACAAATCTGTAGATCCTGTACATTTTCTTGGTATTTCTGTATAAACTTTTTCTGCTTGAGAAATCATGCCATGCACCTGTTCCTTTGATGTTATATAACAAACCCCTATAAAAATAAAGCTTGATTAAACTCTTAGAGTTCGGTCAGACCCACAAGGGCTGGCCATTCTCCAGCATCAAACTTGATGTCTGACCCCTCGTTCTTCACCTGTGCCGTCCATCCTTCGGGGACCCTGAGACCCGCCAAGACTGGACCCGGCAGCATTGTGCAGCATGGATACCAGAGGTGACAAGTCAGTAGCGCCAGTATTCAACACTGAGCGCCTACTGTAGACAACACTGCACACTGAGGGTGATAAAGACTAACTGGGACTTTGAGCAAACATAAGTCAGGAGGGTCTGTGCTGAGCTAGGGCTTACAGAAGTTTTCACATTCTGTGTAATCACAAGAACCCTGCACTCGAGAACTCTACAGGAAGAATTCTAAGTTTATAATAAAGCTCTATGGTTCCAACGTCCTCTCCCTTTAACTTTCTCTTCCCCTCTGTAAAGACCACACCATCTTGGCATGCAGACCAGAGGGTGCATATGGCTTGGCCAGTGTGCATGCCCTAGGTTGCAACCCTTTCTTCTTCCTGAATAAACCCTTTTTGTTGATGAAACACCTGATTGACATGGGATAGGAGGAGATGCTTGAGACACCAGGACACCACAGGCTTTCCCTTAGAACAGGAAAGAAATAAAATGTGATAAAAAACTGTAACTTGAATGAAATACCAGCTGAAACCAAGATTCACTGAGCAGTCACCACCTCTGGGGCCCACCCACTGAAATCTTTCTGAGGTTCCCCTTCTCCAACCGCTGCCATAGGTCAGTATCAGCCATTTCTAGAGCACAACCCCCAGCGAAGCTGAAGCAAAATCACCGCCATGCTTCTGCACCAAGGCATGAGTCTCACCTTTCCCTCTTCCCCATCCCGCACAGAAACAGATTCCACCCCCTTGGCACCACATTGTTCAAAGGGGGGGTGCTCTGATCCAGAGCTACATGCCAGTGTCAGAGTCAGAGCGTGACTCTGAGTGCCCTGCCAGGCGAATTACTCCTCCAAAGTAGAAGAGAATGTACCAATTCTCGTTTGGGAAAGAAAGCTACACAAATTTTAAGAATAGCTGACCTTCAAATAAGTATTCAGCTACCTCTCTAACGCCAGCACAAAAATAACTTAAACCATCACCATCATCTTTGACTTTTCTCTTATTTGAACAAGAGGCTATTTCTCTCAACTTCAAAATTAATTTCCTCAGGAAATGAGAATTAACAACACAAACCTAAGAGGTACTATTCTCATTTAAGAGAATTTTATGAGAGAGAGAGAGAGAGGAGTAGCTCTTCACTTATAGAGTTCAGAGATAAATGGTGGATTAGGATAAACATAATTTCTATTTGAGAATGTTATGAATTTCACACAAGACAGGGAAAAAGTCAGCGGATTTGACATCGGAAGACCAGGGCTTCATCTTTGCTCCACCTGCATTTGCTGTGTGGCCAGGCAAGACTCTCACCTCTCCCTGCCACACTGACCTCATCTGCAAAACCCGTCACCCGGCTGCCCGAGCTGCTGTTGTCAGGAAGTGGGTCCAGCTGCAGTCACTAACAGCCACCATTACCACCCACCTGGCCCACTTCTCCAAACTGGTGGTTTTGCTTCTACTCTTCCTAACCCATTGCAATGCTTTCCCCACATATCAGCCAATGACCTTTAAAAATAACAAATTGTCCCTGTCATTATTTTGCTTAATACTTTTAATGCTTTCTTATCAATCTAAGGACAAAGTCCAAAATCCTTAAAATGTCCTGAAAGGTCATGACTTGGGCCTAATGTCCCCTCTGATCATGCCACATACTCTTTCAAACTGTGCTTGTGTTGGCTGCATTTCCTCAAATATGTCATGAGCTCTCCTACCTGCACACGTGCTGTTCCCTCTGGTAGGAGCGCCCTTCCTACCACCCCATCCTAACCCATCCCTCTTCGCTGCATACGCTCATCTACAGCATGGGTGGGCAAATCCCGCCCACCACCTGTTTTCATGCAGACTGCAAGTGAAGAATGATTTTTACATTTTTTAATCATTGAAAAAATCAAAAGAATAGTAATGCTTTGTGACATGAGAACATTATATGAAATTCAAATATTGGTGTCATAAATAAAGTTTTATTGAACACAGCCACCTTTGCTTGTTGTTTTTGGGGGGTTTTTTATGGCTTCTCTAGTATTACAATAACAGCTGAATATTGTGACATAGTATTTCCCAAAGGCTAAAATATTTACTTTCTGGTCTTCTGTAGAAAGAGTTTGCCAATCCCTCCTCTAGAGCCATGCACAAAAGGGACCTGAGCTTCATCTTTCCCACCAAGAAAATGAAGATGAAATCAGTACCTACTTCATGAAATTGCCGTTGAAGACTAAATGTGATATTACATAACATGTGAGTAGCCAGGACCCAGGTTAGGATCAGTAAATAGTAGCCAGGACTATTACTATTAGCTAAGAAATGCTAGTCTGGGACAGAAAAGCCTAGGTTTGTTCTTCTGACATCACCAACTCCCCTGTCAGCTGGTTCTACCAAATTCACCATGTAGGTAATTGATCTCTGGTGTTCTAGACAAATGAATAAAATTATAATCAAAATAACTCAGAAGGCATTTGTTTAGATGGCTTAAAAGTTATAATGAGAAACATGTACATCATGAAATTCATGCTGTTCCATCAAAAATATGACAATAATCTCTCTTCTGTTTTGTTTAAGGGAAATATAATGAAGTCTGCTTTGATCACATCATTTTACTGGAAATCAATATTACAGACAACATAATAAACAGAGCAGAAGGAAGCACTAGGCTGCATCTGGTGTCAGAAGAGTTAATAGGAAAATATCAAAGAGTACATAAAGCAATAAAAATAAAGCTGGAAGAGGTTTTCCATGTTCTGTCTAAGCAGCTCGCCCTCCAGGCTATGCTGTTCTCCACGTCTGTGCACAGTGCTGGCCCCCATCTGTGGCCTTCCTGTCACTTTCTCGGGTCAGAAAGAAACATCAACACCACCCTCACAGAGGCCAGGGACTGCCAAATAAAACATATCTGTAAAAGAGTCCGACACAAGAAATATCAACCACTTCCCTACCATATAAAGTCTCTTTTCATTCCTTCTCTTTCTCCCCATTACACCACCCCCGTTTGTCTGCATGAACCATTTAGGGTTGCAGAAAGACCAAAGGGTAATGAAAATCCTGTGTGTGGAGATCCTGAAAGTGGAAAGCCTGCCCTTTGCCCTGACAAATACCTGGAGACAAGAGTGAGTGAATAACAGAGCCAGAGGTTCTGAGTTGAGTAACACCATCAGAGGCTCTCCGGGGAGGCAGAATGAAACACTAGACAACCTCTCCTCAGCAGCCACCATTTAGGTAGCCTTCATATAAAAGGAGGGGCTTTTGTTTCCACTGCTTTTCCCTCTCAGTTCTTGAATCCCAAAGGTAGGTTTGGAGGACAGAACTTCCGGCCTCTCTTTTAAGGTAGTCACCTAGCACCCTTGCAAAAGCCCACAAAGCAATATTTTTTCATCTAAGTTTCAAAGCAATCAGATTGCACCATCAAATGCACAATTACCCACACCAAGCAGAAGGCTATCCTGAGGCACTATCTTGTTTAGGCTCCGTTATCAAAACCCAAGGTTGCCTTTCTGAGCTTTTCAGAAACATAAACTGTCACTGTTTCACCATTTGGAAGCTGCCAGCATGTCTGGGTAGCTGCCCCTACAGTCTGATATTCTCACCATAGTGAGAAATATCTGGGTCATAACAGGCAATGAGGGCAAGGTCGTCTGGCACCACTTGCATGTGGGGGTGCTGGAAGCAGGCAGCCGCTGTCCGATGAACTCAGCCAGCACTGGGAGGAGCGGCTGCCTTCTGTGCTTCCACTGCTCCTGCACAGCCTCCTACCCCTACTTTCTTAGTGTTGGATTCTTCATGATAATGGCATCTTTAGAAATAACTTCCTCAAGAGGAAACATCCTAACCAAGCTTCCTGGAGCAGCGATAGAGACTAATTGCTCTTTTAAGCAGCTGAAAGCACCCTTGCCAACAATAATGAAAAGTTATGACCTCACCTCAAAGCCACACTTGAAAAGGAAGTTTACCTCTACACGGGGTAGTTTAGGCCAACTCCTGGGGGGAGAGAGATGCAAACATATCTCAAACCCAAAAAGAAAGAGCATGATGAGGAGGTCCCAGGTGCTTTTCACAGCTGTCTAAACATCACCCCTGCTCCCATCCATGTTCCCAACAGTCCCATCCCTTCTTTGACTGCCCAATCTTTCCTCCTGCAGCACAGGTTCCCATGCCACTTCTGGGCCCTCTGTTTGCTTTCTAAAGACAGGCCAAGCCATTCTCTCTGTCTCCCAAGGTTAGGGAGATGTCCTGGGACATGGACCCTTCTATGGAGTGAATAAAGGCTCTTCTTCAATATCCTTGGTGGGTTATGATGGGTATACAACCAATGGGGCTGTTACCTTGGAATTGGAAAACATTTATTTCCATGTTAAGGAAACATCAGCTGATGAGTTTTCCAAGTGACTGCCAACTCAGGCACAGGGCTCACACATTAAGGAAAAATTCAAAAGGTGCCTACAAACCCTGAAAAATGAGTGTGTGTAGACACAAACACACACACACTCATAAACAACATCAGAGCCAGAAAGAGCAGCCAGAGGGGCACTCCAGCAGCTGCCAGCCAGTGCCACAGACCCAAACAAAGACCCATGGTGACCAGTTTGTACAGAGGAAGGCCAAATGACCTATTCAGATTTCAGATCAAAATTCCCAATTGCAGTGTGATTCTATCTTCTTTCTCTTTAATGCACAAACTCCAAAAGTGGACATGTCGCCCATGACACCAACCTCTTTTCTGGCCTGGGCCATAAAGGTCTCACTAGTTACCTGTTCTTATGTCTTTTTTCCTCCTATTCCTAGGAACAACAGTTCCTAGAACAACACAGAGAAGTCACCCTCACGACCTATCACCAAATTCCTCTCCCACAAAGGCATCTGAGAAACCAAAGGTAAAGTCCCATGGGCCCATACTCTAGTGGCTGAGAACACCAAGATTCAGAATCATAGCTTTAAAAGCATAATTCCCTCATTGCATGGAGATGGAACCAGGCACCCAAATCAGAGCTGATGGTGCACACAGTTTACCTGCATCTACATGAGTTAGGACCACGTAGACATCAAATGAGAAACTGCAAGGTTATAAGTGGGGCTCATGGTTAGACTAGAGCCAGCTGGATATTTCTAAAGCATTTCTATAGGGCAACGTATCCCAGCAAAGAACTATACTTGACCCTGTAAAGTCAGAGCCTTTGCAGTCTCCTCCCAGGACAGTGCTTAAAAAATGCCGACACGTTACCTCTTCCAGACAAGATGGAGGTATAGGTAAACACAGCTCACAACCACAGTAAAAATTACAACTAGACTACACAACAAGTATCACTCAGAATCATCAGAAAATTGAGCCATATAGAAATCCAACAACCAAGGAATTAAAGCAGCCACATTCATCCAGATGGATAAAAGGGGCAGAGATGTGCAGAGAGGCATGGAGACACAGAGATACAAAACAGGTGGCCCCAGAAAAATCAGGAGAGATGCCTCAAGAGCAGGGAGCAAGGAAGCCCACACCAGACCACCCAGCCCAGGGTTCTAGTGTCAGGAAGATAAGTGCCCATAACTTCTGTCTGTAAAAATAAGTGGGGGTTGGGGTGGTGGGAGAGACTGTGGGATTCTTGGAAGTCTCCCTTAAAGGGCCTGCAATGGACTTAGGACTTACATAGGCTCATCTCTTCTGGGGCTACAGCACCAGGGCAATAGCTGGAAGGGCATCAGTGGCATACGGGGAGAAATACAAGTATCTGGTATCAGGGAGAATGCTGGGAGACAGCTTCCTCCCAGACAAAACTCCAGACAGGAAGTGGCATTGTCCCCTCTCTGAGCCCTTCCCCACACAGAGCCACAGAGCAGTGAACCGGGTGCCCCACCCAGAGCTGGCCAAGACATTCTGGGTGCATGTTCCTGTCTATTCCCACTGCACTGCACAGCAGCAACTTGTTTCTAGGAGCAAAACATGGAACAAGAAGTGTTCCCAAGCGTGATGATTTTCTTTGTCTTAAAATCAGAATCAATGCAGAATCAATCAGAACAACTTCCAAGACCAGATAAAGGACTTAATATCTTGTGGAACTAGATATTCATCCAACACCTGAAATGGAGAGACAGTTAATGAGTGGGTGTCCTTCCGGCACTAGCTGGTGCAACAGAGAGAATAAGAGGTTTAAACTCCTATATCCACCTCCTCCTGTAATGCCCTGGTGCTGAAGCACCAGGTTTACATAGTAGTAAATAGGCTAGAAAGTAATTTTTAAAGTTAATGTGTCCTGCTCTGTCCCACTCCATATTTCAGTCCAGCAAATGCTTATTGCATGATTACTAGGTGCCAGGACACAATTTCTGTCCTTGAGCCTTCTGGGGATGTTTGGAGACAGTAACAGTCTTTGCAATACTTCATAGTTCAGGCCGTGATAGCACTGCATGGACCAGTCCTCTCAAGGCCTCTTCTTTCCTCCCAACCCTTTTCCACCAGCACCATCAGGGTAGGGCCTCCCTGCTTGCTCACGGCAGTATTTCCAGCATCCCACACAGGGCCTGGCTCAGTGCAGACATGCAATAAATACTTGTTGAATCAATTTCCTACCATATGAAGAAGCCAAGTAATTATCTTCTTTCACTCTCTTTCTCATCCCTGAACCTAAAGAATTCTCTCACTCTAACAGAGACTTCAGTTGCCCACACAGGTAAAACACACCCCAGAAAGAAGCTGTAAAACCTCTGTCTGGAAAGGATTTCCTGAGAATTGATGAGGCATGGCTCTGAGACACGTGTGGGGGTGGCAGGAACACTGGCCCAGTGACCACACCTTGGCCCCAGCTCTGCAGACTTAGGAAGCTGGGTTTCCACAGTCCTCTAGGGATGAGAAAGCCCATACGCACTGAGTCATGCTGACCAAGCATAGGAGAACAATTTACAACCAGACCATCAATTTGTTGGATTATATAAGAAATAAAGTGGCCAAGCAGATCAGAGTTTGTTTACATGGTCTGGGAAACAAAATTTAAGATCAGAAGAGTAGCTGGTGAATGTGGAATTAGAACAAAGGAACTATATACTCGAACAGGGCTCTACCCCTCTGCCCCCCACATGTGTGCCAGGATGCTATGCTGTTCGTCTTGTATCCAATGCAGATGCCCTGTTGCAGCCACAAAGTGAGGCCATTCCCATGGTGGGGCTGTGGTCCCCACCACAGAAGTGCCACTGGGTTAACTCCTGACTTTTTCTGCACCTTGCTTTTCTTGATTTGGACTTCAACAAATTCTAGGCATGTTGAGGACACTAGTGGCCCCTCAAGTTGACCACTCTAGTATAGGTAGGTCTTCTGGACTCCAGTATGGTCTATTTATTTTTGCTCTATCTCTGAACCTGCAGTAAAACTGTGTTTAAAAGTACTAGATTCAAGTCAATGACCAACTACCAAAAAGCAGTACTTCATAGTGAAATACTAGTTCACATCAATTAGGAAGGCTATTATTTAAAATAAAAAAACTGAAAATGGTGTTGGCAAGCATGTGAGAAATTAGAACCTTTATGAGTTGCTGGTGGGAATGTAAATTGGTATAGTTGCTATGAAAGACAGTATAGCAGTTACTCAAAAATTTAAACATGGAGTACCTTATGATCCATCAATTCCACTTCTGGGTCAATACCCCCCCAAAATTGAAAGGTGGGACTCCAACAGACATTTGTACAACAATCTCCACAGCTACATTATTTATAATACCCAAAAGGTGGAAGCGACCCAAAGGTACACTGGCAGATGAATAAACAAAATGTAGTGTGTATGTGCAACAGAATATTATTCAGTCTTAAAAAGAAAGGAAATTCTGACACATGCTACAACACGTATGAATCTTCAAAACATTATGCTAAGTGAAATAGGCCAGACCCACAAGGACAAATGCTACATGATTCCACTGAAATGATGTACCTAGGCTATTGAAATTCATAGAGACAGAAAGTAAAACGGTGGTTGTCAAGGGCTGGGGGTGTGGAATGGGGAATTATTGCTTTAATGGTACAAAGTTTCAGTTTGGGGTGATGCAAAAGTTCTGGAAATGGATAGTGGTGATGGTTGCACACAAGGCACTTAATGCCACTGACCTGTACACTTAAAAATGGTAAATTTTGGCTCTGTCAGGGTAGCTCAGTTAGTTAGAGCATCATCCCGATACACCAACATTGCAGGTTGGGTCCCTGGTTAGGGCACCTTCAAGAATCCACCAGTAAATACATAAATAAGTGGAACAAGTTGACATTTTTCTCTCTCTCTTTCTCTCAACTCAATAAATAAATCAATAAACAAATAAAATGGTAAATTTTATGTGATGCATATTTTTAAAGTTCTAAAAAAAATTTAAATAAGAAAATAATAAAAAATCAGTACTTTTTTGACCAATGTAGTTGGAAGGAGGGTAACTAAGAGCTTCTTGAAGCAAAGGAGTACCCAGGTGAGTACTCCTGGGTACTCACCAAAGATGGTGCTGGGACACCCAGATCCCCTTCCAGGTGATCCTCCCTCCATGGCCAACCTTCAAGGATCCAGCTTTGCTCTCTTCAAGAGGCCGTATGGTGATTCCTTTCCATGTGGAAAAAATACTCCATCTAAGCTTCGAGGAATCGCCCTTCTCCACCCCAGGGAGAGTATTTGTGCTGTGCCGGCCACGGCCCTCTCACGGGGCTAGTCCTGGAAATACACCAGCTGCTTCCCGAACTCTCCTTTTGATCAGCTTCACCTTCTGTTGTCCCTGCCACTAGCCCCTCATGTCGGCAGTCCATTACAGGCCATCATCCCAAGGCTTCTAGGACCTTCTCATGGGTTACATTTAGTCTTTTGCTTCCTGATGACAAAGAGGAAGCACCCTAATCTCATCAAACTGAGATTAGTCTAGTCTCTGGAGAAGGTCTTCTGGAGACCAGCTAGAATTCATGGACCTAGAAAACAGGGTTGCTGGCACTTTTCTTTTGCCAAATAAGGAAATCTTTTCAAAAACAACTATCATTAACAATTATCATTTTGTAGGCAAAAAAAGTCATTTCAAGTACCCTCCAACTAGGGAAGCTATACTCTCACAGTAAAGGCCTTCTCTCTGCAAGAAAGGAGAGTTGGCAGTCTGACATCAATGTTTTCACAACAAGCAGATTCTTCCCTGTGTGTGTGTGTGTGTGTTCATTACATTGCCTGTACCAACTGCTTCCACACAAAAGGTCCCTGAGACAGCTTACGCATCATTCTCTGAAAGCAAAGGAAAGGACCAAAAGAGATGTAGTGAACGTCCTTCCAGATCTTTGATTCTGTAACTTAATAAAATATCAAGTTGCTTTCCCCTTTCGTCACAAACGCAATGGTATGTGTCTATTTATAAAAACTATGTTTGTGTGTATATGTGTGTGCATACATGTGTGTGTATATGTAATGCATATAAATAATATGTCCCTCAAATTCATGTGTTGACGTCCTAATCCCCAATACTTTAGAATATGAGTGTCTTTGGAGACAGGGTCTTCAAAGAGGTGACTAAGTTAAAATGGCTGTGAGGGTGGGCCCTACTCCAATCCAACTGCTGTCCTTATGGGGAGAGGCAATATGAGCATAGAGAGAAACCAGGGCACGTGTGCACAGCAGGGCAACCATGTGAAGAGACAGCCGGAGGACAGCCATCTGCAAGCCAAAGAGAGCCACCTGGAACAGATCCTTACCTTGGCCCTCAGAGGAAACCAACTCTCCTGACACCTTATTTTGGACTTCCAGTCAGCAGAGCAATGAGAAAACAAATTTCTATTGCTGAAGCCACTCCGTCTTTGGTATTTTGTTATGGCAGCCCTGGGAAACTAATATAGCTGCTGGAATTAATTTTTTAAATAACAATGTTCTCTTTGATAAGGTAATTATAAAAGCCACCCTAGAAAGTCCATTAAAAATGACTGACTTTATACCAATCACTCTTACCCTAACAACAAATATACATATTTTTGGAAAGAAAACCATTTTTAAAATGCCACTAATCTATCCTAGTGTATGCCATCTTGAGCAAATACCTTTATTACATTTTCATCAGCATGCCCTTCAAGGAGAAAGAGCACTAGTTTTGAACACACTAAAATTAGTAGAACCCAACAAGAATATTCAGTGCCCAACAAGAATATTCTAAACACAATGAGCTCAACTATAAAAGATTTAATGGAGGATGAAAAGCAGAGGCCCGTAATCCCAAAGAATTCAGGCTTGTATTTAGGATCATCCTCTCCTCTCTTAAACTCTCAAATACACACACGCAGGTTAAGGAGCAACACAAAAGCCTGATGACAAAAACAGACAATGGGTGCAAAAGGTTCATTAAAAAAGGGAAGGCTCATTATGGCATAGGAACCTTGGAGGGGCCCTCAAAGATAGTCCTCTGACCCCTTGCCCACCCTGTCCACCTACCAGCCTGGACTGCCACTCCCTCTTCTCCAGATCCCAGCTACCTGTGAGGGTAGGGCTTAGTCACCGCTTCCCCGTGGAGTCCTGTCCAGCCATCTCAGACCACACTCTCTCCCTTCTCTGAAAATCCACCACATAGATTACTAGAATAATTTTAATAAGGAAAGAGTATAAATCAGACTCCCTAAGGCCCTGATTTTGCCTCTCACTGAACCTTCATACAGATGTACATAGCTGCTATATTATAAAACATCATGGCCGGGCGAATTTCCATTTTAATTAGTGTGGCTTTTTGAAACACTTGGCACAAGGAGACTCAGGAGAACGAGACTGGCAGTTTCTTGAATGCTTAGAGGATGATTTGGCAAACAGGTCTCCTTTGCAGGTATTACTCATGGTATCTGTCTCCAAGCAGCACACACTGTTCTTTACAGCCTGGAGTGGAGTCAGTCTTTTGACAACCAAGCAAAAAGGAGAGAAATGAGGCATTTCCATCTCTATTCCACAGCAAAGGAAATTTAAACCAGAGCAGTGGTTTATGTAAGAGCTGGAGACAGAGCAGCAGGAAAGCTACACTTCATGATGGTCATCTTACCCTCCTAGGTCTGGGATTCTTAAACTAGGGGTAGGTGTATTTTCTAGTTTCTCCACCTACCCCACGCACTGCTACCCTCTTACAAGCCCTAATTACAAGAAAACCAGAGGTTGGTAGAACAAAGGCAGCCATGTGCCAGGCACCCTGGGCCTCCTCAGCTTGCATGGAGAGGTCTAGCCAGGAGAGAGCCAGAGATGGCCTTATGAAGCAAGGGGCAAAAAGTAGTTCCCCCATCTGCCAAATAAACCCCAAAGCCTAGAGCATATCAGGCATGTTCTCCTGGAGCATCAATTTTAAGAGAAGACTTGGAGGATAATGCTTATATTAAATAAGTACAGATATATTACAGAATAAACTGCAAATATCAAATGAATGTTCAAGATATACATGCTTCTGAAAGCTTTGGCCCCTGTTGTGGACTCCTGGAAACATGGGTGTGCTTTTCTTTCCTATTGAGGCAATGTAGTGAAAATTTTAAAGAAGCTCTGGTAAGAATATTTGTAGGTTTACATGATTCAGTTTCCAGATCTTCAGATCTTTATCTTAAATTTGTTTCTTTCCTTCCCCTCCACCTCCCACAAGATAGAACTACATTTTCTGGGGAAATCTACACAGAGGTTTATAGAAAGATAGGTTATGTTGACAACCACATATCCTCATTCGTCTCCTAATTTTTCCTTCTCCATCAACCGGGCAATTTCAGAGCCAACCCACAGCGAGCTGCCCCCTCGGCCTGCCCTGCCTTCACCTTCACTGTCGTTTTTGCTGTTACCGAGGACATGCATGAGGAAAACAAATGCACCTTCCAGGAGAAAAATTATTTGAAGCTCATACGTTCTTTTCACTCGAAGGGTTATGAAATCTACTTATGTTCTCTAGTCAGGCGAAAATCACATAGGTCTTGGGAATACAGACACAAGCAACAATTAAGACCAGACTTTAACCTCCCAAATTTTTAGCATCTCACAGATTCTCAATTTCTGCCTTTTTTTTTTATTTCACATCTGAGCAACATCATAATGGATTGAAGAATCGCATGTGCAAGGAAGGAAAAGTGCATATGCATACTTTCCTCTTTCCAACACGACTAAGCACTTCTCATACTCCAGTCAAGGGAAAAAATTACTTTGCACCCTAAAATAAGCCAAAAATAACATGACCATCCTGTCTAAAAGTTGGTCTCCAAAATAATAAAACCTTGAATATGTCCCATAAGTCTGGAGTCCCTAAGGAGAAAAAAAATTTTTCCCCAATTACTTGCTACGGGAAGTCGGAAGATAAGCCATGACTTTGGGGAATATGGTAATCGCGTGAGAAAGTTGTTTTCCACCATCAACAACAGATTAATGTCTGCTTAGGAACCCTGGCCATTTTACAGGGGTCTTTTCTTTCAGTATTTATTGTGTTCAGACCGGATGAGCCAGTCTTCTGAAGCTTGAGTCCCTTGCACTCTAAGTGCTCCTACCACTAAATCTTCCACAGTCAGAAATACACGTAACATCAGCAAGCCCACTGCTACTCTTGACTATTTCAGCTGAAGCATGTATGACCCATACTCTGAACTAGCACAACTTGTGGGACCTGATCAATAATTTTACGTTTCTCTGCCAACACCCCTTAAAACGCATTCTTGGATTCGTCTTCCACACCCTCAGATGAACATGTGAGCGGGTCTCACGACTTTTCTGCTCAAGCAGCCACTTCAAAGTCCCAAAAGAATGAACGCTTACAGTCTGGAAATTAAAGAAACTCCAACCCCATTATAACACTAATCTCCTGCCCAATGCCAGTGAGCTCCTGCTGCACACCAGTCTCCTGCAGGGGCTGGAGGACAACTGTCCTCTTTTCTCTTTTTCCACCTTATGCCCAACTGTGAACAGTTTCTTACCCCTCCAAGATCAAAGCAAGAGGACAAGGCTATATTAACTGTCTTCACACCGTTCATGAGTACTTTCGTGATATTCATTTTCTTTCAACTGACTCCTCACTCCTCCCTTAGCCGCTTAGATTCTGGAAACTCTCAATGCTGGGGTACCCTCACTGTTGGGCTGAATTTAGAGTGGCCCCAGGCCAGTGCTGGCTCCCACATGCCCCCACCTGGTCCTCAGCACACCCTCAGGCATCCTTTGTCCTGAGAAACTCTGGGAAAGCAGGCAACCCTGCTGCCCAGGCCACCACAGGAACCTGCCATGCAGGAAACATATGTACAGCTCAACTAGTGGCCCCACAATAGCTCCCTACACTAGGTTTGGGATAAAGGAAGTGGCCAAAGATTCCTTTGAAGAAATCTGTTTAACAAAGTCTCCTCTCTAAATCCTCACATTCTTCAAATGGCCCATGGTTCATGAATTATGGAAAAGTTCTCGAATATCTACACTGAAATTTCTACTTGGTGGTCTGGCACTTTCCTTTCGAATTTTACATAACTTGAATAAGTGTCTCAGCCAAAACTTTGATTTAGTAACTTATTTTTTAGTATGAAATGCATACAAATGTTTTGGATAGCCTGCCAATTTCCAATTATTTTTTTAAAGTTTATTTTTCTCATATATGTAATAAAGTTGGGGAATCTGAGTAATGAAAGGGGCATTCAGAGGCATAAAATGCAACAAAATCTTCACCCAGTTTGGAATCCTCTCCCCAGTCCTGACAGAAGTTCACCCAGCATCGGCTTGATCTGCTTCTGGGAACAAAGCCACCTTCTCTTCCTCAGGGGTCTGAGGACTGGCCATGTAACTAGACAAACCTCTTTTTTGCCAAGTTAAACGCTCCCTGTTCCTCAGAGGGCCTGGTGTTCAGGCCCTCATCATCACCTTCCCCTGGATAGCCTGAAGTTGGCCCCTGTCCTCTGTAAAGGGGCCACCCAGAATGGGACACGGAGGAAAGTGGGCCTGGGCTTCTTTGATCCAAATGCCACAGTTTGGGGGGAGATGACACTGGCTAAGGGCTCAGGTTCTAACATTCCGGTCCTAGCTCTGCTACTTACCAGTTATGTAATCTGGTGCCAATTATCAATTCCTCTTGGCCTCAGCCTTCTTATCTGATAGATGGGAATGGTGATAATTATATGCCCTGCTCATGGGGTTGTTACAGGGACTGAGACAAAATTGTGAAACACTCATAACTGTGCCTGGCGCACAATAAGCTCCATATAAATATCCATTAAGAGGCCTGTCGTCATCAGTGTAGCCCCCGTTTGCTGCGGAGCAGCTGCTTCACACTATGTGCAGTTCCCTCAGAACTTGGTGGGCCATTGAAGCCCCCAGGATTTGTCCTCTCACATGAAGTGCTGCTCACTGAGGGCATTCCTTCCTTTATTTTTTAATTTTTTTTAAAATTGAATATATCGGGGTGCCACTGGTTAAGAAAACTATATAGGTTTCAATTCTATAACACATCCTCTGCACACTGCATTATGCACTCACCACCCAAAGTCAAGTCTCCTTCCATCACCATTTCTCCCTCCTTTGCCTCTTCCACCTCCCCCCACCCTGCTTTCCCTCTGGCAGTCACCACACTGTTGTCTGTGTCTATGTGCTTTTTTCTTCTGAATCCCTTCACCTTTTTCATCCAGCCCCTCCAACCCCTAACTGACCTCTGACCTTCAACCCCACTGTAAGCTCAACATTCTAGTATTAGTAAATAAAAGAAGTCTTGTAGAGTATGCTCCTAGATTTGTAGTTGCTCTGAGAAATGTCCCCACTATGTCTTTCTCCTGATGAGTGATATCTAGAAGGTACAGAGAGAAGGATAGAGTCTTCCAGTATGTCCATTCTTTCCCCACATTGTCCTGAGGGACAGTATAAGACTTTCTCAGATGCCTCTCCAAAGGCAGGACACACTTTAGATTGTCCATGTCGGGGAGGGTGTCAGTGACTGCATTATTTGTAGGTCCCTTACTTTGGGAACCTCTGTGACAGTATATAACAACATATTGTAACAAAAATAACAATAGCCACCTCTCTGTGAGGACCAAAGCGTGTATCTGAAAGAACCTAACTAAGCTGCTGTCACAGGGGCACATTAAAAGGTCAAAATAAAGGAATCAGAGATGAATTCTGACTGGCAAAATACCTCCACATCTGGGGGCCTACAGAAATGGGGAGGAGGAAGGTTCCATTTTCCAGAATGTGCTGATGATATCATTTGCAAGATAAAAGAAGGCCACCCTACTGTGAGCAGGGTGGGGTTAACCTGGAGAGGCCAGTGGGAGCAGCCAGGGATAGCTGTGGTACTCAAGCAGAGGCAGCAGGATAAACAGGGCAAAACACAAGCAGGGAAGAGTCGTGGGGCTGGGACCTCACTTCCCCACCCCCCTTCCTGGTCCCCTATCACTGGGGCCATTTGTTAAAAATAAGAAGAAGAAGAAAAGAATTAATACACACAAGGTTCACAAAACAACAGTTAGCACTCTGCTGAGCACGCTGAGCACTCCAATGTTTCCTCTTCCCTTGTAATGATTTCATGTTTTAAAAAATGCTGGTGCGACTCACTACACTGATGCCATTACCCTAATGAGTCACAACCCACATTGGGAAAACAATGGATATGGCATACAGACTAGTAGGTTGCTGGAAAAGAAACAAAAGTTAGTTTGCAATAAATTGTCTCCCTAAATTCTTTCCCACGTGATCTTGAACTATCTCCTTGAAGAATTTATTTTGTAGTGCTGCCAAGATCTAATGGTTCCTTCTTTTGAAAAGTCTCCAGGCTCTGTTCTCATCTCTCAAGCCTGCTCAAAGGTTACTGTGAAAGCTTTCACGCTGGAGGATGCCTGTTATTTGGGCTTGAACAATCCAGCCCACTTCAGGGTTTGGTAGGGGGAGGGGGGACCTTCCCATTTTGAAAAGAAATAGACTGGGAGCTACTCTTTCTCCTGTCACTCATTAATATCACCTCATCTTCCTTAAACACCAAATGATCTTGCTGATCAGAATAGAACTCTTTTGTTGTGGGCACCCCAGCTCAGGGCGGCCTCTTACTTTCTGGAACTTACCCTTGCAGGCCAGGCCACCTTCTTTGCTGTTCTTGGTGGTGTACCAAACATACACTAGCCTCACAGTCCCAGTTTGCAGATCCAACTAGTAACCGGGGGATTCAACTGGAAAACTTATTTAACATCTCAACATAATTTTCTTCACGTGTAAACTGGAAATACTACCACTTAGCTTTGGAGGTTTTGTAAGAATTTAATTATGCAAGTTCCCTTCTCTTCCCCTAGTAGCACAGACGCTGTCCCCCACGCTCCCTTTGTTTTCAGAACACTATGCAGCGCTATGTGGCTGGCAGATTAAATCCGGGGTAATGTCGGAGTCCTGGTGTTATCTTTGCTGCGGAAACCACAAAGCCGCAAAACAAGTTTCCAATGAGGCAACCCTGTCTTCCCTAATTAATTCCGCAGAAAGGATGGACGAGGGAGAAAAACGAACCAGATATTTCCCTCTAATCAGTAAAATGATCTGCAGGCAGACTCCCCAGTGCAAACAAAATGAATTCGCTGTCCAACACGGTTCATTCTGAGAACGTTGCCCACCAGAGAGGCGCGCACCCTGGCCAGCAGACAGCGGACAGTGCATTTCTCTTGAACCCGGAGGATCCGAGCCCAGAAGGTCTCAGCTGCAGGACACAACGGTGGCAGGCAAAAGGGGCAGAGTGTAGAAAGTTTTCTCGCCTTTGGGAGAAGGTGTGAGCCGGCCCTCCTAAGCCGGAAACCCACCCAACCGCCGAGCGCCGCCACTTCTAGCCTTTTCCAAAACCCTCCGCCGAGACACTCTCATCAGTGGACTGTGAGGAAGGTTTCAAACTTAGGCCCCACTCTTCTCTTGGCCACCCTCACACCCCCGTTTTCCACTTCCCACTCCCATGCTCCCCCCCCAACCAAAAAAAAAACAACCCAAACTGAAAATCACCTCCAAACCCAATTGAGCTGACTGCCTTCCCCAGAGCCTCAAGGACCCCACTCCGGTGCCCCAAGTTGCGCGTCCAGGGTGTCCCCTCCCTCCCGCGGCTACCCGTTGGGGTGCCCTGACCTGCGGGCGCCGATGCTCCGAGGTGTGTGAACGCCGCTGGCGCCACCTCCTCCTCCTCCGGCTTCCCAGGGCTGGGCGAATCCCTCCCGGCGCTGCGGTGCACTGCGCGGGGCGGGACTCTGCTCCCGACTGGAGGCGGTGCGGGGAGCTGCTTCTGCGGCCCCAGCTCGAGGATACGGAGACCAAGAAGAGGTGGGCTTTGGAGAACCCTCTCCTGCTAAAGCTGCCGTCACTCACAATCAGGGTAGGACCCTGCAGGGAAGAAATGAACAGAAATCGGAGGATATTCTTCACCCGCCCGTCATCCCCCGCTCTCACTACCCGCTCCACCCAGGCTCTGCAGTGGGTTCTTCAGGCCAACTTTGAGTAACCAAGTCGAGCGAGAGGGAGTGGGGCAGCATGAATAAGATTCATGAAAAATCCTTAGCACTGGGTTCAAGTTTAGTAAGGGCTGGGCCCTCCATCATGAGGTACTAAAGTTACGACCTCAATTTTACTTCTCCTCCTGCATCCTGGTACATACAGGTGCCAACCGCAGTCAAAAGCCTCCCAGACCAGGTCCCAGAATTATAGGAGTGGGCCAGGAGTAGATTCAAATTAGCAGACATGGCTCATTCCGCACTTCCAGTAAATATTTATTGAGTCTATATTCCATGCCAAACACTGATTTAGATGCTAGGGCGATGGCCTCCTGGAGCTTACACATCAGTTAAGACACAGGAAGTAAACATAACAAATAAGTGAAATATGTAGTGTGTGAAACAAGTATAAATGCTGTGCAGAAAAATAACTCAGGCAGCAGGTAGAGAATGTTGATGGTGTGGGTGCATTATTAAATCAGGTTGCCCGAGTGGCTGCGCAGGTCACTCTGGTATCTGAGGAGAAAGTATTCCACTCCCCGAGTTGTTCACGATTGTAGGGGCCATTTCTTTTACTACTCACAGGCACCATATCAGTCAGTATTACTACCATTTCCGTGCAACAAACAAGGAAACTGTAAATGAATTGCCCAAGGTCACATATTAGTAAGTGGAAGATCTTGCCTTCAAGTTCAGAAAGCCTGGTGCCCCAGAATCCTGGCTTAATCAGGCCATAACTGTAGCGGGAGAAACGCAGCATAAGCAGTACCCGTGCTGGCTGCCAATGGTGTGATTAATTCAATTTCCCGGGGCCAGAAAAAGATTCCTGGAAATGATATTGGATGCCCTGATTTTTAAAAAAACTCTTGTGTCATTATTACATGTGAAATGAAATATTTTGCAAACCATCTGTACAGTTGTGTGCATACACCTCAGCCTCATTCGCAGGCAGTTTAATTCTAGATGACATAATTTGACCATCGGTGATGAGACTCATTAGGCCCTCCCCTACTTCTCCCTGTTGACTCCAGTTGCACATTCCTGTCCTGCTGAATGTGATCCATCACCCACAGAGCAGAGGTTGTACGGCATGTTGGCAGGGCACAGTGGAGCCAGTCAGGGAGCAGAGCCACAGAATGAAGGAATAAAATGAATGAAATCTTGCCATTTGTGGTCCAACTGCCTCTAGGCAGATCCAAATACCCTCTAGGTCCAACATGGATGGACCTAGAGAGTATTACACTAAGTGAAATAAATTAGAGTAAGACAAATAGCAAATGATTTCACTTATACGTGGAATCTAAAAGAAATAAAATAAAAAATAAATGAACAAACAAAACAGAAGCAGACCCATAGATAGAATAAGATGATGGTTGCTGAAGGGGAGGGGGATGGGAGACGGGAATTTTATTTAAAAAGGAGAGAGAGAACAGAGCTATAGAACTGCTACTGCTAAAACGCCAGGCTCTGCCTTGGCTGTCAGAATCAGATGGCCTCTTTTGGGCAGAGTACCAATGGCTCTCCAGCCAGAGAACAGGGCACCTTGTACTATGTGGAAAAGGCCACTAACCATCAGCTTCAGAGGCTGAAGCTGCAGTACCCAGTGAGAGCAACCTCATCAATAGGGTGGCAGAGCTCCTCTGCTCCCCTAGTCAGCTCTGCCTTGCCATGGCTGCACCCATTTCCTTCTTCCCTTCCCTGGTGCCAGCAACATCCTCCTGCCTTCCTTTTCAACGGCCATGTCAAAGGCCTCTTCCTCCAGGAAGGCATCCTCACTGGCCCAGCTACAAATGAACTCTTACTCTAAAATCTGATACCCTTCTATGGCACCTGTCATTTTAGAGTTTAAAATGGGCTCCTCCTATTCCTCCAGGGGCCAGCTTTATATTTAATTTCTCCACAGGTCTTAGGATAGTGCCTTGCACCCAGAGGATGTTTAGTAAGTACTTTTGTTAATAAATTAATCTGTAAGAGCATAGCTTTATTGTCCCTTAATTTTGTCTTTTCATTCCAAAATTCCTTTCAAGCTCACAGATATTTAGTGATAGGACTGAGCTACATGTAGCTGTAGTTGTTGTTTGTCAATATAAATTGACAACAGTTTACTTTGAGATAAATTTTATTTGCCCCGTACTGAAATGGAAAACTGAGGTTTAAGAGTAATTTCCCCAAGATCACAGTGCTAGTCAATGATAGAACCAAGATTTAAACCCAGACCCGTTTGACTCCAAACTGTGTGCTCTTTACCTCAGCCTCCTGCTGCTCCTCATTCCGTCCTTCACTTGTGCGTGCATTCATGTGAGCTTTGAACACATATTTGTATGTCCCTAGTTCAGCTCTGCACCAGCCATTGTGAAAATAACCACGATGAAAACACAGTTCTTGGGCAATTGGAGAACTGTGGCCAAAAGGTACAGACTCGCAGTTACCAGATGAACACGTTCTGGGGATGTCGAGCGCAGCACGATGACTGCAGTGTGACACACTGGAAAACTGTTAACAGGGTAAATCCTGAGTTCTCTTCACAAGAAAAGACTTTTTTTTCTTGTTTTGCTTTTTCCTTTTATCGTATCTATGTGAGATGATGGATGCTAACTAAACTTACTATGAGTCAAGGCTGGGACATTTGGTACCTTTGTTAGAAGACCTTCCATCAGCCTTCCTGTGGGCTGATGTGGCCTTGGTGATAGGGTGTGGGCTGGATTTCATCTCATAATATATGTAAGTCAAAGCATTATATTGTATACTTTAGACTTTTATAGTGATATGTCAATTATATCTCAATAAAAATTGGAAAACCCCACAGTTCTTGCATTCAAAGTTGCTTGCAATCTATAGAAACATAGAGGCCCAAAAGTGCACTTTGTTTTAACTTAGGTGATGGGGAAGTAGGAAATAACACTAGGGATTCACTGAGAAGATGGAATGTAGTTTTAATCTTGAAGGCAATACAGCAATTTGTTATAATGATAATGAAAAAAAGCACACAGTAGGCGAGTAAAGATCATCTGCGAAGACAAGGAGGCATGAAAGACAATACACTAGAGCAGGCAACAGTCACTCAGGAGGGATGCAGCGTGGGGAGGGTGGTATTGAGATAAGGCTAGAAAGGTAAGGAGAGCCAAATCACAGGTTCACAAATGACCTTGATGGAGTACATTACCCCATGAAAATGCATACAATCATGGATGTTATGAATGGGAACTTTTCACAGGAGAGGTCTGGTAATTTTAGTCAAATTCTAAAAGGTGCTGACTGACCCAGCGCCAGGAGGTGGGGAAGTGATTTTCCTTTGCCACAGCCACTGCCCAACCCATGGACCACTGGATCCCTGAGAGTGGGTGCAAGGCATGGCTCTGCCAAATCACCTCCCAATGTGCAGTGGTGCTGCCAGCCTCAGACAAGGATGGCTGGACCCTAACCTTCACAGCATCCGGACCAGGGTTCTTCCTAAAGGCAGAGCGAGAGGATAGCTAGGCAGCCCAAAGGCAGGGTGCTGGCAAATGAGACCATGTTCCAAGGAAGCAACAGAAAGAGGACCACAGTGAGCCAAGACTGTCAGCCCTTAGGGCACAACCCATTGCCCCCCAGACGTCACTTACTCTTATGGGCTGAACTGTGTCCCCCAGATTCCTGCATTGAACTCCTAACACTTAGTACCTGGACGTGTGACTGTATTTGGAGACAGGGCCTTTAAAGAGGTAATTAAGATCAGATAAAGTCACCTGGGCCTAATCCAATCTGACTGATGTCGTTAGAAGTTAGAAGAGGAGATTAGGACACAAACACTGGAGCACTCAGGGACAGAGGGACAACCACATGAAGAGGCAGCAAGAGGATGGCTATCTGCAAGCCAAGCAGAGTGACCTGATCCTTCTCTTATGGCCCTCAGAGGAAACCAGCTCTGCTGGGACCTTAATCTCAGACTTCCAGTCTCCAGAACCGTGAGAAAATAAATTTTTGTTGTTTAAGACACCCACTCTACAGTATTTTGTTAGGGCAGCACTAGCAAACTAGTAGATTTACAAAACACAAATTCAAAATTCAAAAATAACGTTTTGAATTTCAATATGGTAACCACAGAGCATTCGATCTCCAAGAAGGACCCTCCTAAGCATGCCCACTGCGCTGGTCACATGCCCTGAAGCCAGGTCCTGGGAATATGGGTATGGCAATCTGAAAACAGCCTGGAATTCATTAGTCGAGACATGTGGCAGCAGCCGGGGGACTGGGTGAGATTGCTCCATGGAAACACAAGGTGAAAAGACAAGAGGGCTGATATCAGAAGCTTGGAACATGAACCTAAAAGACAACTAGAGAAATAGAAGGTGACCAACAGCTGGTGTAACCTGATGAGAAATGGGATGAGAAATGGACAATAGTGTCTAAAGGCCAAGGTCATGATTAAGAACTGAAGCCCACTGGCTTTTTCATGGAGTTCATATGGTAGGAACTGAGGCCAGAACACTGCTGGTTGAGGAATAAGGTTGTCATTACAGGCCACTCCTCTGAGGAGGCTGGGGAGGGGGAGTGTGATGGGGGTGCTGACGACTCTGGGGCAAGCCTATGAAGGCCCAGGGGACTGAAATCTAGCCCACACCCTATCACCAAGGCCACATCAGCCCACAGGAAGACTGATGGAAGGTCTTCTAACAAAGGCACCAAACATCCTAGCCTTGAATAGCAGAGAAGCAGTAGGGCTTCTGTTGTTTGTATGCTTATTATCTGAGTCCCCTCACTAGCTCCATGAGAGCAGTGACTGTCCTGTCTCCAGCCAGCACTGAGCAGAAGCATCTGGCACATAGTGGGCACATAGTGGGCACAGTAACATGTTGAATAAATGAATAGGTTGAGAAGTTAAGGGAAAGGTCATGTGTTTTTTAAAAATCTTTATTCATTTATTTGTTTCAGATGAGAGAAACTTAAACATGTTTATAGATTGAGAACAAGGACCCAGAAAGAAAAGAGGAGTTGACGACTGAGTGGAGAAGAAATAACTGGTTAAATAAATTACCAGAGGATACAACAGGAAAAGAATTCTAAATAACTGCAGAAGGCAAAAAATATATCAGGATCATCCTTTGAGTAATTCAGGTATTTGTTCCTTTGATGGTGAGAACTTGCTTTATCCTGGAGCCTACCTGGGATGGGGAACATAAGAGATAGGCCCTTGTAGCTCTACAAGGTGACACCATCTAGCTAAGAAATTTCTCGTGGAAAAGGATAAACAACAATGAAACTCAGCAAGGTGTTACCAAGTGTCTGCGTAGTAAAGAAAGTTTTGGAAACACAATGAACTGGGGGGGAAAACCTGGAGGCATTAGGTAAATCTACCCTAGAGTTGGGGAGACAGGTTAAAGAAAGTAGAGAGTAAATAAGGGACTGTGGGCTCTGGCACCGCCTGCTGGCAATGGGCCGGCCGACTGCTTTCAGGATCTGGAAGACAGGGGCGCAGTGTTGGCCCAAGACCTGGGACAGCTCCATTTATTTTCCAGTTGACTAGGACACATGCCAGCGCACCCAGCAGGAAGCAGTAAAACCCAGACCTGTCTCAGACAAGGACACATCCTTAATGGCTAATGTGTCTGCGTGAAGAAAACCTGGCAGCATTTCAGTGAGTCCAAAAACAAGGCAAGGGCCAACTGAAGAGAATGAGAAAATAAGATGACATTGTTTTCAGATGTTAAAATATATAATACCACACAGTTACCTCTCTAATTAGATTTTCTTCAACAACAACAAAAACACCCATTCATCCCAATCTAAGGTGAAATCACACACACACATACTCCACTATGCAAAGTTATCCAAGGGAGAAACCAACTTGATTCAACAATACAGTTGCTCAATTAAGTTTTAGAAAATAAATCAGAGGTAAATGTTCAGAAACCTGAACTTCTAACATGTGAGACACATAGGTTGCAGCTGGCCATGCTCTAATCGTGTCATTAATGGTAGAAGCTCTCCACCTACTTTCTTAGGTCATTTGAGAGTTGTTGCCTTTTTCTTCTTACTCTTTGCACATATTGGATTTGATTGCCTTGTCTTGGCTTTATACTGTTGCTCTTTTCAAATTAACACAATTATCCCTAAATATATGTAAACTGCTTTCTTTGCCAACTGCTGCTCCCTTTGGTTCCATGGAGGAGGCACACACCAGGGAACACGGTAGGCATTCCCAGCATGCACAGGGCCCTCCTCGTGACAGCTCTCCACTGCCTCCCTTCCAACGCTTTGAGTATTTGCTTAGAGCTTCCTTTTCTCTTGCCATTAATTCTAGTTTTCCTCTAGCAGAACTGCACAGACTTCCACCCACAGAGCATGGCACCAGGCAGACAAAACATCAAATGTATTTCAGTTCATGTTTGGAATTCAATCAGGAAGATGGAGCTACCAGGCAGTCTGAAATGTCAACTAGAACACATTTCACACTACCAGAGAGGTACACAGTGTACTGAGGTGGGGGGTCAGTTGGACGACAGCCTCGTGGCCTTTACTTGTAGCCTGAAGCTCTAATGCACAAATATTTCTTTTCCTCAAAATCAAATTGTGCATATGAGAGTGAATTTCTGGTGGCTCTTATTTGTTTACTCTCACACAATAAAGAGGACATTTCTGCATATTGCCTTGGGGCTCAGTGACTCTGGCAGCAATGGAAAAGAGAGACTGGCTTGTCCTGGCTCCTTGCTTCCTTTTATTCCTTAAATCGTACTGAAGCATCCAGGAATTATTCCAAGATGGAAAAGCATATTGACTCCAGCGCTGGACATTGGAGGTTACAGCCAGGAGAGTGCTCTGTACAAACTCACGCCTCTCTCAGTCCGCATGGCTACCTACCAGTGAGGAAGGACCACTTAATGTCTTGCAACCCTGCTTGGCTTCATTTTCCCATGGAATCTACCTTCCTTCCACCTTTCTCTTCCTGGCCCCTTTGCCTAGGAGGATTTCTTCACTCAACATCTTTACATGAAGGATTTCATTCTCCAGTTTCAGTTTGTGACCAAGCCAGCATGTCCCTGCCATCACAGAACACGAATGGACACAGATGCCATCCCCTAAAATGACACCACTTAAGTGGGAACCCACCACCTGCCTCCACTGAATTCCTACAGGCTCCTCAGCACTGCTAGTCCAGAACCAGTCAGTATATTCCACACCCTCCTTGTTTCCCCCTCATCTCCCAGGAGCATCAGATAGTGAGGTCCCTGGTGGACCTGCCTGGGGTGGGGTGGGGGTGGGGGTGGGTAGGGGAGCTGACTCTACCTCTCAGCCACAGCTCTGTCGCCCTTGGTCCCATTCCTCTCCAGTCTTCCTGGACAACTCACATCTGTAGACACACACACACACACACACACACACACTTCTGTGTGCACTTACACACTCACACAATTTAAATCCACTGCAATTTTATGATGATCTCAGAGTAGAGGCTGCTAATCCTCTGAGCACGTCCTCCATGCCAAGTGCTTTGTTGACAATGCATTTAAACCCCACACCAATTCTATGAAACAGCCACTGTTGTTGTGATCATCCCCATTTTACAGGTGAGGACACTAATGTTTAACAAGAATAGGAACATGCTCCTGTGTGCTGAATACTAGCTAATACTATTCTTAATATTTTTGACCCCACCAAAATGTATCTCTGTAAGTGAAGAAGATAAAGAATGAGGAGGAAGGAGGGGAGGAAGGAGGGGAGGAGGAGGAAGAGGAAAAGAGATGTCTCTGTGTGTGCATGCATGTGTCTGGGTATATGTATTTGTACATAAAACTCAAAAATCATGAAATAAATTTTTCTTATTTTAACATTTAAGTTTTTATTATTTTAACAGTAGCACCAGCACTTTACAGAAAGTTGAAAAAAATAAAAGGGAATGATCTGTAACTTCACTGCCTTCAAACTGCCAATGATAGACTTTTACATGTACTGTTAGACCATTGTAAGACACAGCTGTTTACAACTGTATTTACATAGAAATCATATGGTCCCTATAAATTTGTATTTTATTACTTAATCTCATTATATTCAACCATTTTCTATTGTATTATATGATCCTTATAAGCATCAACTGTTAACAGCTGGAATATTTCACTGAATGGATGCCAGAATGTAACTATCCCATTACTGACAGACAGGTAGAGTCCAGGTCTTTCCTACGATGAGCTTTGCTGCAATGATACTGCATTTTCCTTCTGTAATGGCAGGTGCGACCAAATGCACAGCAGTTGCTCTCTCTGTACTTTCATGCTCACTTGACGTTTGCAGCCATTTGTCAGTTGTCCACTAAGGTGGTGCCCACAATGTCCGCCTTCCTAAGAGCTTGCATGGGTAACAGCAGTCATGCACCAGAAAAAGTGTTTTTGGTTTTTGCTTAAAAAGTCTAAATTTCTACTTATCTTACTAAAAAGAAATATAGTGATTAAGTGCCCTAAGTTTATAAATGAGGATTCAGTTTAACCTGGACAGAAGTAATCTCAGTGCAGGGAGAGGCGATAACTGTCTTTAAATATTGGAAGGGGAAGGAGTGGCTAGAGAGAGCACCCCTCCCCTGCTGCACCCCCTCCCCGGAGCTGTGATCGGAAAGGCTGGACTAGCCCCTAACAAGGACTGAGTTGGGAAATCCCAGTCACCTGCAAGGCTGGACAGGGTGCTCTGTGAGATCTCTTCCAACCCTGAGATGTGGTGGCTCTAGAAGTTATAGCAAATGAGTTTTTCCTTTCGTAAAAAAGAAAAGAATCAATTACCATAATTTGGAATTGTTCAAAGCAAAAAGCAAGATTTTTTTTATCATGGTGTACTTTTATTCAATAAATACGTATTGTGCATTTACCATAATTCAGTTATTGTTTTGATGCTAGGGCAGCAAAAGTGAGAACAGATTAAAAATGGGTACCTTCAGAGAGCTTACAAATGCCTGACAGTTTTCAAAATGTTTATGTGTGTATTTTCTCATTTGATCTTATGATGATGAGATGGCATGGGGTGAGCAGAGGAGGCATGCTCCTCACTGTGCATGAGGAAGCTAAGTGTTAGAGAGGTTCAGTGGCTCACCCAGAAGCACACACCAAGTCATAGGGCAAGAATGAAAACCCAGCCCTACCACTGCTGCCCCAGGGCTCCAGGCACTGCCACGTCGCCTGACCTGTGGCCCCTGCACGCGTGGAGGAGTCTGCAGGCCTACAGTCCTACCTCATACTTCAGGAGTGGGTGACAAATCCTGAATTCCTTAAAAATTACTGCATTTTTTTGATATATTTATTGATTATGCTATTACAGTTGTCCCTTTTCTGCCCCTTCACTCAACTCCATCCTGCCCACCCCCTCCCTCCCACATTCCCCCCCTATAGTTCATGTCCATGGGTCATACTTATAAGTTCTTTGGCTTCTACATTTCCTACACTATTCTTACCCTCACCCTGTCTATTTTCCCCCTATCATTTATGCTATTTATTCTCTGTACCTTTCCCCCCTCTCTCCCCCTCCCAATCCCCTATTGATAACCCTCCATGTGATCTCCATTTCTGTGGTTCTGTTTCTGTTCTAGTTGTTTGCTTAGTTTTCTCTTGTTTTGGTTTTAGGTGTGGTTGTTTATAACTGTGAGTTTCCTGTCATTTTTACTGTTCATATTTTTTATCTTCTTTTTCTTAGGTAAGTCCCTTTAACATTTCATATAATAATGGCTTGGTGATGATGAACTTCTTTAATTTGACCTTATCTGAGAAGCACTTCATCTTCCCTTCCATTCTGAATGATAGCTTTGCTGGATAGAGCAATCTTGGATGTAGGTCCTTGCCTTTCATGACTTTGAATATTTCTTGCCAGCTCCTTCTTGCCTTTAAGGTCTCTTTTGAGAAATCAGCTGACAGTCTTATGGGAACTCCTCTGTAGGTAACTGTGTCGTTTTCTCTTGCTGCTTCTAAGATTACCTCCTTCTGCTGAATCTTGGGTAATGTAATTCTGATGTGCCTTGGTGTGTTCCTCCTTGGGTCCAGCTTCTTTGGGACTCTCTGAGCTTCCTGGACTTCCTGGAAGTCTATTTCCTTTGCCAGACTGGGGAAGTTCTCCTTCATTATTTGTTCAAATAAGTTTTCCATTTTTGGTTCTTCCTCTTCTCCTTCTGGCACCCCTATAATTCGGATGTTGGAACGTTTCAAGATGTCCTGGAGGTTCCTAAGCCTCTCCTCATTTTTCGAGTTCTTGTTTCTTCATTCTTTTCTGGTTGGATGTTTCTTTCTTCCTTCTGGTCCACACCGTTGATTTGAGTCCCAGTTTCCTTCGCATCCCTATTGGTTCCCTGTACATTTTCCTTTGTTTCTCTTGGCATAGCCTTCATTTTTTCATCTACTTTTCGAACAAATTCAGCCAATTCTGTGAGCATCTTAATAACCAGTGTTTTGAACTGTGCATCCGATAGGTTGCTTAGTTGTATTTTTTCTGGAGCTTTGAAGTGTTCTGTCATTTGGGCCTTTTTTTTTTTTGTCTTGGCGCTTACTTAAAGGGGCGGAGCCTTAGGTGTTCACCAAGGCTGGGTAATGCTGGTCGCTGGGCTGTGATGCTGTACGTGGGGGAGGGGCCGAGAGGGAGCAATGGCGCCTGCTCCACTCTCCTCCAGGTTTCAGCCACTCCCTCGGCTTCCCACAATCAAACTGGGCCCCTCTGGTGCTGATTCCTGAGTGGGTGGGCTTGTGCACACTCTAGGCCCCTGTGGGTCTTTCCAAGGACCTCTCCTGTGAGGCTGGGAGTCTCTCCTGCTGCCACCCCAACCCCCAGGGGCGTTTTCAATCAGAGGTTTGAGGCTTTATTCCCCCCCCCCTGCACTGGAGCCCTGGGTTGCGTGGTCTGCTTCGCTCCCCTCCATTGGTCCCGGTTTATCTGTGCATGAGTGTGGGGCCGCAGTGTGCTACCCTCGCTCTGCCTGCCCCATTCTCCGCCACTCTGAGTCCGGCCCTGGCCCTCTTGGTTTATCTGCGCGAGTGTGGGGCCGCAGGGTCTGCTAGTGGTCAGACTGCCTGCCCCGTTCCTCCCACACTCCGCCAGTCTCGGTCCTGCCACGGCAACTTGAGTCCTCTGCACCCCAGCTGCCCGTCTCCACCCCTCCTACCCGTCTGGATGAATGTTTATTTTTTATTTACTTGGTGTCGGACTTCCTTGCCGTTCTATTTTCTGTCAGTTCTGGTTGTGCAAGGAGGCACAGTGTGTCCACGTACGCCGCCATCTTGGTTCTCCAAATTACTGCCTTCTCAATGTAGCAAAGAGATTAAACCTCAGAAGCAGTACTCCTTATAAGCCTCCTACATTTTATTTTCTTTTTTTTAAACAGATTTTATTTATTTATTTTAGAGAGAGGGGAGGGGAGGGAGAAAGAGAGGGAGAAAAACATCAATGTGTAGTTGCCTCTCATGCACCCCCCACTGGGAACCCAGCCCACAACCTAGGCAAGTACCCTGACTGGGCATCGAACCAGTGACCCTTTGGTTCACAGACCAGAGCTCAATCCACTGAGCCACCCCAGCCAGGGCTATATTTTAATTTCTAAGCTATGACATCCTCAAAGGCTAATGTTGTATTTGTTCATTTGTGAAAACTTCATTCCTGGCACATAGCACGTGCTTTACCAATGTTTGTTAATAGAGAATCACAACTCATAAAAATCATATGCTATTCTTATATTGTGTTCTTAAAATATGCTGTTCTTGTGAAATTTCAGTCCTTAGGAAATTGAAGGTTGTAACATTTCATATGACTTTGAAGAAATGAGAAGGGTAAGATAATGGTGTGTGGATTGATAATCGAAGGGCTTGGTGAGACGTGTCTAGGACCAATGCCTTGGTAAAACGGGTCTGACTTATTCTTCATTGCAAAGCACTGATGCTTTTGACAGTTGCATTATTATTTCTCAGTGCATCTCAGATATTCTTTTTAATTAAATTCTAGCCTTTGGTTTTCCAGTACTTTAATTAAGTCCTTCAATATATCACTGGACTGTATTTACCCAGAAGTAGAGTCATCTTGTGACATCATAGGCATTCTCTGCACTTGGAAATTAAGAAAACACATAATTCCCATGGCAGGAGAGAGAATATGTGTACACATATGTACATATAACATAAGTGTCATAAATTATAAATATGTTACACATTTATACATTATATGCAATATATAAGAGCATATTGGAAGTGGAAGGGAAAGGACATCAGGTGAAAATAACTTAAAACTCACAGCTACCTAGGTAGTTGGGAAAACCTACAAAAGCTTAATCTTGAGCAGAGCTCCAAACTCATGGGTGTCTGTGACCTGGCAAAACAAGTAGCCACCCTTTTTCATATGTGAAAACATTTTGAAAGTCAGTTAATGAAACAGAGTTGTTTTGTGGGATCTAAGTGATTAAGGAGAACCAAGGTAACAGGCCATGAGAACGCAGGGTCAAAGAGACCGAGGGTCAAACTCTGTTCTGTGCCTCAGTTTTCTCATCTGCAAAGTAGGGATAAACACGGCCTCCAGGATGTTTGCAGCTAGAATGAGATTACTTATGTGAAGAGCCTTGGATGGGGTCTGTCACACAGTAAATGCTCATCACAGGGCAGCAGCTGTCAATCTTGGTTATTTATGCCTGATGTTAACAGTAATCACATGGCCATAGTCTTCACCTTGTGGAGAAGACAAGATTTTGAGTCTGGACTTTTGCACTTGAGTCCAAAAGTGAAAACTGTACTCTAGGCAGCCCAGGCCTGGTTGTTCAGTTGGTTGGGACTTCGTCCTATATACCAAAAGTTTGTGGGTTCAATCCCCTGTCAGGTCACATACGTAGGTTGTGGGTTCTATCCCTGGTTGGGGTACATGCAGGAGGCAACCAGTCGATGTTTCTTTCTCTCCCCTTAGGTGAGGATTGAAAAAAAAATGTACTCTGGGCATATCAATGAATCTGTTTATGCTCTTTTGGGTAGCAAAGCATCAGTCATGTAATCCTCATAAGTAACAGCTAATTCTGTTTCAATTCCAGCATCACATAAGAAGTGTAATCGAGGATGGGCTGCTTCAGACGAGCATCACTGCCAGATATGAATGGGTTTGGCCACAAATGGACTTTCCATAAAACTGGAGCATCTCCTGGGGAGACAAGGGGGCTGCTCCCTGTGTTCCTGTTGTGGCTTTGTTCTCTGCCTGAGAGCATTTTCAAGAGCTGGGTTGCTTCCTTCTCACACAAATGGTGACAGCTTGGGGAACTCAATCAAACCATGATGAGGGGGAAAACTGCCAGAAGAAGTATTCTCCATTCAAATTAAAAATAAGTTTTTTTCAATTCAAATTGAAAATAAGTTTTTTACTCTCTGCTGTTTGGGGAAGTCTCATAATCCTTTCCTAGGATAAGAGTGGACTCTGTGATGTTTGCTTTCAGTGTGGGTTTCCTAGAGTCATGCTCCCCCAGGCTTTCCAAGTAAGGACCCATTTATCACCGGAGGACAAGATTAGTGGGACTGCAACCCTGTTGTTAAGTGGGCAGAGAAAATGGATTGCAGGAAATAACGAATGTGATGTGATCTACTATCCTTGCAGAGAAACGAATGACAGAGGTCTCCTGCCAAGCAAAATAATTGAACAGAGAGTGGGAGTGTCCTTCTCGTGTACCGGGTTGCCTAGGATTGCTTCTGCTAAATAAAACTGGGATTCGTGAATCTCTGGGACAGGGTTCTCTGGAAAGTCACATAAGCTATGGAGCCAGCTGAGTAGAAAATGGAGAGGTCTAAAACTAAAATGGCCCTCTCCTATGTAAGTGATTCAACTAGCATACATTGCTTAGAGACCTCACATGTTCACCTGGGCCAGAAATGATCCAGTGCCTTCTCAAAGGGCCTGAGGACATAGGGTTGATAGTCTTCGATGGATTCCTGCTTTGTGTGTTGACTTGTCTCCTTGAAATTCTTAATAAAACCTGAGGCTGGGTAAGATGTCTGATTTGAGTCTGATTTGACAGTCTCATCCTTGAGATCTGTCAGGAGTCTGGTAGAGGAAGAGGGAAGGGTGTGTTCAAGTTCTCAGCAGCAGGTATCAGGCTATGGGCTGAACTGCATGCCCTCTCAGGAGGGTCCATAAACTGAAGGCTGTGTCCATTTTGAATCGCCTTTGAGATCTGCCATATGTAAGGACCCAGGACTTGTTCCTCAGGAAGAGCTACTCAAGATGACTACTGAGGATAAAGAAATGGGATTTAGAAACCCACGTGTAGATGTCATTCCATCCCACAGGTTTCTCTCTAATTCACAATAAAGGGCTTTCTTTATAAACTGTTTTTTGACTCTGAATTCAGCAAAGCCCATAACATCAGAGCAGGAATGATGATACCAAGTAATGTCAAGTCTTGCCAGATGAATGGAACGTTTGAACAAATGTACTCAGCCCACCAAGACAACCATGGCAAGCAGGAATGCAGGCATTGTCCAGGCAGCATGTGGTTCCAGAATTCTTAGGCACACATCCCTTCATGCTGCCTCCTGCCCTGCCTCTTCCCAACCCCACCACCTGGGTCTGTGAAGTGCGCCTTTGTCCCCAGACTTCCCAGTCATTATAATTTTCTACCTGTTTCCTCTTAACTTTTATTTTTATCCCTCTGGGCTCAGCCTTGGTAAGATACCTGCCTTAGAAGATAAAAACCAAAGTTTGTGAGAACTCCTTTCTAATGATGGCGGACTAAAGGAACATTAGTTTCCTGTAGTCCTTCTGAAATCATTCTGCCATACAACTTAAATGAGTCAGTAAGCAGCATGTCACCTGATTACGTTCAGAATATGAATGAATGCGACTGTGGTTGCTCCAGTCACTGGAAACAGTCTCTGGTGAAGTGGGATGAGAAACTGAGCTGCCAGGTCCCTCCAGGACCAGGTGAAATCATTTAACTGAAAAATGAGACAGATTAAGCAAGGTATGTCTTTAGAGGGCAAGTAAATTGTTTGAAAAGTGTTCTTCCCTCCAGCTTCTGATGAAAACTTGGGGCTTGCAGTGCCTGTTAGAGAGCAGGGTTTCTGCCAAATTCTAATGGATGCTCCTGCAGGTTTTGGAAACAGAATGAAAATCAAGTCATCAAAATAAAATCAACTGTGGTGCCATTTCAGACACCTCATTGGGCAGGAGAGGTTTAACTCTACCCCAAAAGCAAGCTTAAAATCAATAACTCAGGCTCCTTAAATCTCATGCAGACATCATGGGTTTCTGCATCCTCTAAAGAAGACATGAAATATAGAATATTTGCAACACAATCAGAGACCAGAGGCTAACATGGCAACATCCTTATCTTCCTTTCCCCAAAGACAATTGTTTGTTTATATTTAACCGACATTTATATGTCATTTGCTATAGGTCATGAATTGTTATGAGTTCTTTATGAAATTAACTCATTTCATCCCTATAACAACCATATGAATGAGGCAGGTATTGTTATGATCTTCATTCCCACTTTATAGTTGAGGAAACTAAGGTAGAAAGAGTTTAAATAATTTGTCCATGGTCACACAGCCTCCCTGATTCAAATCTGGAGTCTGCTCCAGAAACCATACTCATACAGTCTGCTGTGCTATCTTTTAAAATATTTTAAGAAAAATATTTAAGCCCTGGCTGGTGTATCTCAGTTGATTGAGTGTGGGCCTGCAGACCGAAGGGTCACCAGTTTGATTCCCAGTCAGGGCACATGCCCAGGTTGCGGGCCAGGTCCACAGCAGGGGGCATGAGAGAGGCAACCACACATTGATGTTTCTCTCCTTCTCTTTCTCCTTCCCTTCCCCTCTCTCTAAAAATAAATAAATAAAATATTTTTTAAAATCTCATCATCTTTAAAAAAAGAAAAATATTTAAAAGCATTTCATTTATTCCCTATCTTAAAATGTTCCTTCTCTATCTACAAAGATACACGCATGGGAACCTCAGCATGTGGGTTGAGATGTATACAGCAGACAGTGGTCAGAAGTCACTCACAAGAAGATGGGCAGCATGGGCAGCTGCTGCTTGGAGTCCACCTTCTTGCCTAAGTTTCCTTTTTCCCTCTTCTGCCTCTATCACTGGTTCTGCGTGGAGGGTCCCACCTCCTTCCTGTTCCCTGTTCTGTGCTCAGGCTCCCCATTGCAGATGCCAAATGACTCTCCCAAGATCATGGATTTATTCATTCCGTAAACTCCTTCCATGTGCCAAGCCTGTACTTGACATGAAAAATAATTGTGAGCCTCTTCTAGGTGAGTGACTCAAGACAAACATTCTTAACTGCCTGTAGCTTCCTGGCTCTCTACTAGGTTCTAGGGATATACGAGTGAACAAGATAAACTCTGTCCCTGCTACACAAAACATAGGCTTTGGAGAAGGCTGCCATTTAAAAGGCAATTACAAGTGCAAGTATAAGTTATTTGAAAATTCTAAATTATGTTTCTAGGTTTGACTTAATCAAATGTTGAGATTCCCTGACCTGGTAGTTACATTCTCAGGAGTATCGTTTTAGAACTTTTAGAATATACATGATACTGGGCACTAAACAATTGAATCGCAATTTCTGAAGCTGGTATTACTGGATGGAGGAGAGGTTCACTAGTTACACAGTCACTGTCATGGTGGGGAGCACAGGAAGATTCTCTGTGGGGAGGGATTCTTCCTGCCAAAGGTCCTAGAGAGACAGAAAGTCAGACACCACCAGAACATCATGGAGGGGAGCAAACCCTCCCTTTGAGTCAACTGACAAAGATTCACTACATAAACCATGTCAAGAGATCACATTAAATCTTTTTAAGACAAAGACTTAGTCATAAAGGACCCTGTGCGAAAGGCAGAGATTAATCCCTCCCAGATGGTGAGAATGAGAGCCACAAGGACACACATGTGAATCCAGCCTGTTCTGCCCTCAGGACCACTTCCTTTGTTATTATCATTCTCTTAAGGATGAGAAGTGGATCCAGTCTTCAGTCCGTGTAGACTATTGCTTAAGTACAGTGAGCCTGCATATTTTTGGACAGAATGGCTATTATTTCTTTCTGCAACCTTCATGAGTTTCTATATATGTTCCTGGAGAAGGTGGGTCCTTCCTAACCAAAATTAGCCAAACTAGGTAAGCAGAGACCCCCCAAGGGGTATTTACACCTTCTTTACCAGATCTGCATTCTCTGTTCTAAGCTTCATTCAGCTGCAAGTGGCAAGTATTTTGGAGAGGGACTATCTCATCAAGCAAACATCTTTCAGTTTACCCTCAACTCCATTATTTCCTCTCAGAAGAACACCTTGGCTCCAAGCAAAATGGCCAATGCCGTGGGGGGGGCTCCGCCCGCAGGGCCCCACCCCCACCCCACCCCACCCCACCCCCTCAGCCTCCATGGATGAGACTAAGTCTACCAAGACATGATCTGCTTGGGGAGGAAAGGTGGCCGATCTCTCAAAGGAGAAGGGCCAAGAGCATTTTCCTCAATGGGCTTTATTGGGTTCAGTTTGTACAGGAATACAGGTAAAGCTAATCAATCATTGTCAGGCAGTAAGGATCAAACAATAGACAACATACAGAGAACTCTGAGGGCTTATTCTGAGTCAGGGTTAGTTAGCTAAAGGGGTATAAAACTTTGGGAAACAAACTCATTTCATGCTTGGACCCTTATCAGAAAATTGAGGACATTCTGAGCACCCCTGGGAACCCACCCTTTCCAGCACAGGACTGCACCACCCTCTGTCATTGTTTCAGGCTTAAGTCAGGCAGGGGAAGTAAGGCAGCCAAGAGATTAGGAGACTTCTTGCAGACAAAATGAGGACTCAGGCTATTTCAAAGCCGAGGGGCAAGGGTGCATCACCCCCTTTTCCTATAGCCCCCCGAGTCCTTTCCTGAGGGCCTCTTCGTGACCATGCCTGTCTTACGTCGTCCCTCCCTTGAGGAATCTTACCCATCATTGGCTAACTGGTCAGGCTAGGGGTCAAGCAGGGTGAAGTAAAGTGGGCAGAGGTGGCGCCCCTGCCAGGGAGATAAGCTTTGTCTCCTTTGTGGCTTATGGTCCCAACTCTGACTCAGCCTTACCCATGGGGGGATACAGCTTCTGAAACCAGGCAGGACGGTTCCCAACACAATGCTATGGCCTTAAGCATTGTGTATGGTTAGGGTTTCATTTTCATGCTGTCTAGGCAAAGCCCCACTAGCTTTTGGAAGACTTCATTCATTTAATAGGGACTTACTAAAACCTGTCTAAGTATGTACAGTAAATGATAAGTGTGCTAACCAGTGTGACAGGGAACATCTAACTGAAGGATCTCTCATCTGGAGAATCTCAGTGCCCTCAACAGTGTGGATAAAAGCCCTTGACACAGCTGCAGAATAATGACTAGAAAATCCTTAGGGGCCTCTGTGCTCAGTGACCCCAGCAGGCTTTCAGAATTTGGCTAAACACAGTCCAGAGTAGTATGAGGCATTAGATTTGCTTCTCTGGACAATAGCAGGAGTTTGGGAAGGGAGGTAGGGAGAGAGATCTGAGCAGTGTCCTGCAGTGACCACAGAGCAATTGTCAGAGCTGTGTGTCAAGAACAAGGTTCTGAGATGCTGCCTCAGGCAAGTGAAGGAAGGCTGGCGACACCCAGCAGTAAAGAGCAACGAAGCATACAAAATCCAAACCCCAGGCTTTGTCCGGATGAAACTGGCAGATTTACTTTATAAACAGGCCAACTCTTCCCTATCCCCAAGAAAAATCAGTTGTTCATAACGATACCTAGTTAAATTATTAGTGTTGTGTGACCAGTCTGGGGATGTGGAGTTACACACAGACAAGGTATTGTTAAATGGGATGTGTTAAGATACCACAGGAAAAGCAATTATGGGCTCAGAAACTGCTTTTATGTCATTTGTGTTTGAAAAGCAAGAGCTGGAGAAGAAATTTTTTTTAAAAACTCCATTCTAATGAACACATGAGGGCTTTAATTCATAGTATAGAAGAAAGAAATATAGGTAAGGAAAAGATGTTGAATCAATTCCTCCTTTCCAACCCCAGGGGGACATACAGATAAGGATTTGGAAGGCAAAAACCTAAAACCATGCAATAGGCTACATAGCCTTGGACTAGTTTATGGTTTGGGATGTAGAAGACCACTTGATTTACAGACCTCCCCCCGCCCCCCGCCATTAAAGAGTATTCACAGCTCACCCAATATCAAGCAGTATAATGGTTCCATCAAATTTCCCTTCAGCTGTAACTCTGGCACTTTTTTTTCCCAAGCAGAGAAGTACACTTATGAGCTCACGCTTGTTTCACTAGCCTGACTATTCCTAAGCAGTCAGTACATTGCCCTGGAGCCCCATATGTCTCTTTAGAACAGAATGCAAAACCCAAAGAACAAAAAGGGAAAAATTCAATCATGATTTTTGATGCAGCATTCAAAATGCTAGTCCCTCCTTTAAGAGAGCTACAAAGACAGCAGGAAGTAGAGATTCACAAGGTTATATGGTATGGCAATAGAAGAAAGCCATTTTGTAGCAATTCTAAGAGCTTAAGAAAACATAATTAAAGCTCTTCATCAGGCAATTTCTGGCTATTATCATTGCTCAGGACGGTGTTCCTTGTCCTAAGCCACACACCTTGCAATGATGACATAATACGGATTATTTCCTTCTAATCAAATTGTTATTGTGTATAATCTGACTAACAGCAAGTAACCCTACCTACATTCTGGGAAAGTTCAAGGTCCACTGCCTTATTTCCTGATGCCCAGAAATACAGGTCCACAGCAACATGGCTCTCTAAATTAATAATGGAAAAGGAAAATGGCAATAGATGTTTTACTCTTTTACTTTTATCCTTTTGCCAAATTTTAAGAACTTTACCATGAAAATCACAACAAATGAAGGAAATTAAGCCCACTGATCTAAATGATTAAGACATTTTCACTTCTTGTTTCTAAAGAGAAAAATTATATCAAAGCTTTATGTGTATTTATGTTCTAAGTCTAAGACCAGGAAAATATAATTTAGTGAGGAAATTCAGGACAAAAGTAGAAAAAAAATTTAAACAAGTCAAAAGCTGATGTGAATTTTTTTGGCTTTTTAGAAAATTATTTTTCCCATTACCTCTTTCATTTGGAGAAAGAAAGCCTGCTTGCAGGGAGAGTATGAATTTTACAAGGGAGTTTATAAGCTTCCTTCTCTGAACAAAATCAAAATCTGACCCAGAATGTCTTGCTGGAGTCACCACCTAAATGTGACCAACAATTAATTATAGCTTCTACTGGTGATTCTTCACCTGTATTTTTTATGTTAGTCTTTTACTGAAGTTGAAAGCATCATTTATGGCATGGTGTGGCTCTATGAAATACAGAAATCAATGGTGAGATTGTAGAAACCAGGATAACATTACTTATGATCGTATTGACCTTTAAAGTTATGTCTATAGGGATCCATAATTTTGGTCAATATATTGTTTCCTAGGGCTGCCATAACAAAATTCCATGAACTTGATTGCTTAAAGCAACAGAAATTTATTTCTCACAGTTGTGGTAGCTGGAAGATCAAAATCAAGGTATTGGCAAGTTTGGTTCCCTCTGGAGGGCTCCGAGAGAGAGTCTGTTCTGTGCCTCTCTCTTAGTCTCTGATGGTTGCCAGGAATCTTGGCATTTCTTGGTGTGTGGACCCACCATTCTAATACCTGCCTTTATCATCACTTGGGGTTCCTTGATGGGTATATGTGTGTGTTTTCCTAAAACTATGCTAGTCATAAGGGACCCCCCTACTCCAGGATGACTTCATCTTAACTTGTATCTTAATTACACCTGCAGAGACCCTATTTCCAAATGAGGTCACACTCACATGCCCTAGGGGTTAGGACTCCAACGTATCTTCTGTGGGACACATGGCAACTTCCAACAGCCAGAAATCTTTTTTTTCTGATTTTAACAAAAAACGCCTAAAGGGCCAGCAACCATTTTGTATGAACTATCTCACCCCTAAAAATGTAAACCTTTAGATTAACCTATGAGATTTGGGTGTCAGCAATGTATGTGTCATACATAAGGTCAAAACTGCCAAGTGACTTTTAAGAGATCCATCTAGTCAGTACCCTTTAGTCTCATTAAAATAATTCATTTGAATTGCTACACTCTGGCAGTCTTTAGAAATAGCCTGTTTGCAGTTGACTTCTGGCATCCAGACTTATCTGGAAGATGAGAGACCAAAACATAAAGTGTTGGAGTTTCTGCAACTTCCTTCCATATTGGATACACAGATAGAGGACACAGAGCTGGATACACTTTGGAAGTATTCTACACAACCCACCAAACTTGGACTGCTTCCAGTGGAATTCCAAGAAAAGACTTCTTGGAAAGTAGTTTTCCTGATTTCAAAAGAGTAATAGAATTGTCTTAGTGGAAGTTCCACTGAAATTGCCTTCATTTGGTGTTGTTCCTGTCATCCTTGGAGGGGTCCTGGACAGTAGCACCTTCCCTTGGACATTCATGTTAAGACATTCAACCTCTTAACATATCAATCAGGAAGCTCTGAGAAGAAGTCAGACTAAAAAGAAATCATCAAGCTGTTGTGACTGACTCCTCCATTTTTATCTGTTGGGATTAAATATGCAAAGCCCTTGATTTGGGAGCATTGTAACTGTTGTGAAATTAATAACTACATAGTAATTGTTTTCACTTCCACAATCTTCCCCAACATTTTACAATGAGTAATTTCAAGCAGATAGCAAAATTGAAATAATTTTACAGTGAATATCACCTAGAGTCTTTCTTTAACACTTCATTGCACTTGCTTTCTCACAAATCTCTCCATTAGTCCAACCCTCTAGCCACCTATCAATCTATCTTATTTTTATGCATTTCAAAGTGAATTGCAGCTTCCTAAACACTTCAGCATGCACATCATCAACCAGAGCTTTCTTTTTAAGCTGTGGGAAAACCCACATAACCTAAGAGCTATTGATAGAGGAATTCATAACACCTCCATGAGGATATGTCAGTTCATGGTAAGTGTCCAGGTAGCACGTTCCTTTTCCAGAGAATTTCAGTGAATACCTAAAATACCAGACAGGCACTCTGGGTCTCATCAATAAAAATTCCATAAAGCATAACCTTGTATTTTATTAACATTTGTCAAACTACAACTTTGCATTAAAAAAAAAAAGCACTTTTGCCCCATCTATTTTCATGGGCTGCTGTGCATTGCCTGAAAATATAGCTCAAGTGTGACAGAAAATGTTTAAGTAAAACACAGAATTTCATTGATTACGTGGACAACAAAAACAAGGACAAGAAGCTATTCATAAACTTAACACTGAATGAAGCAATTACCTCTCTATTTCTTTCTCTCTGTTACAGAAACGAAGAACTCAGGGAAGGGAAGACAAAGCAATGGGAAGAGATGAAACATGAGCTGGGGAAAAGTAGCAGAGAATCGAAAGGGAAAGAAACATCATAGAAATAAGGCAAAACTGGCGTGAGCACAAAAAGAAACTTGTTGCTTTAAAAGTTGAAAAAAATAGTGAATAAAAAGGATGAAGAAACAGGGAAAGGAAATCCAACATATAGTTGGAATTACCAAATAAGAAAAGAAAAAAAAAAGACAAGTAGTATGAGGACTAGAAGGACAGAAACACAATGGTAACATCATACATCCCCTGCAATAGAGGGATTGTAAATGTTAATGTCCGGCAGTATAAAAGCGATTTAACTACCACAGATTGAAATGGGAAGATGGAAAAAAAATGGGAGGGAGAGTGAGTACAGTGAGGTATAATACATCTGAGTAAAGGATATCATTTAAAGCTGTGAAATAAACTAATATGAATCTGAGCATATGTAAATGGTATAAAGATAAAAATTTTTTATTTTTTAAATATATTTATTGATTATGCTATTACAGTTGTCCCATTCCCCCCACCCCACTCCATTCCATCCTGCCCACCCCCTCCCTCCCACATTCCCCCCCTATAGTTCATGTCCATGGGTCATACTTATAAGTTCTTTGGCTTCTACATTTCCTACACTATTCTTACCCTCACCCTGTCTATTTCCACCTATCATCTATGCTACTTATTCTCTGTACCTTTCCCCCCCTCTCCCCCTCCCACTCCCCTATTAACAACCTTCCATGTGATCTCCATCTCTATGGTTCTGTTTCTGTTCTAGTTGTTTGCTTAGTTTTCTCTTGTTTTGGTTTTAGGTGTGGTTGTTTATAACTGTGAGTTTGCTGTCATTTTTACTGTTCATATTTTTTATCTTCTTTTTCTTAGGTAAGTCCCTTTAACATTTCATAGAATAAGGGCTTGGTGATGATGAACTTCTTTAATTTGACCTTATCTGAGAAGCACTTTATCTGCCCTTCCATTCTAAATGAAAGCTTTGCTGGATACAGTAATCTTGGATGTAGGTCCTTGCCTTTCATGACTTGGAATACTTCTTGCCAGCCCCTTCTTGCCTGTAAGGTCTCTTTGGAGAAATCAGCTGACAGTCTTATGGGAACCCCTTTGTAGGTAACTGTGTCCTTTTCTCTTACTGCTTCTAAGATTCTCTCCTTTTGCTTAATCTTGGGTAATGGAATTATGATGTGCCTTGGTGTGTTCCTCCTTGGATCCAGCTTCTTTGGGACTCTCTGAGCTTCCTGGACTTCCTGGAAGTCTATTTCCTTTGCCAGATTAGGGAAGTTCTCCTTCATTATTTGTTCAAATAAGTTTTCAATTTTTGGTTCTTCCTCTTCTCCTTCTGGCACCCCTATAATTCGGATGTTGGAGCGTTTCAAGATGTCCTGGAGGTTCCTAAGCCTCTCCTCATTTTTCCAAATTCTTGTTTCTTCATTCTTTTCTGGTTGGATGTTTCTTTCTTCCTTCTGGTCCACACCATTGATTTGAGTCCCAGTTTCCTTCACATCCCTATTGGTTCCCTGTACATTTTCCTTTGTTTCTCTTAGCATAGGCTTCATTTTTTCATCTGGTTTTCAAACAAATTCAACCAATTCTGTGAATGTCTTGATAACCAGTGTTTTCAACTGTGCATCAGATAGGTTGGCTATCTCTTCCTCGCTTAGTTGTATTTTTTTTGGAGCTTTGAAGTGTTCAGTCATTTGGGCCATTTTTTTTTGTCTTGGTGTGTCTGTTACTTAAAGGGGCAGAGCCTTAGGTGTTCCCTGGGGCGGGGTAAGGCTGGTCTCTGTGCTGTGATGCTGTACGTGGGGGAGGGGCTGAGAGGGAGCAATGGCGCCCGATCCCCTCTCCACTGGACCTCAATCTTTCACTCCGCTACCCACAATCAAACTGGGCCCCTCTGGTGCTGGTTCCCAAGTGGGTGGGCTTGTGCACACCCTAGGCCCCTGTGGGTCTCTCCAACGACCTCTCCTGTGAGGCTGGATGTCTCTCCTGCTGCCGCCCCAAACCCCAGGGGCGTTTTTAATCAGAGGTTTGAGGCTTTATTTCCCCACGATGGAGCCCTGGGTTGTGCGGTCTGCTTTGTTCCCTGCCATTTGTCCGGTTTATCTGTGTGTGAATGTGGGGTCGCGGGGTGCTACCCGCCGCTCTGCCTGCCCCGTTCTCCGCCACTCTGAGTCCGGCCCTCTTGGTTTATGCACGAATGTGGGGCTGCAGGGTCTGCTCATGGTCAGACTGCTTGCCTGGTTGGTCCCACACTCCTCCAGTCTCGGTCGCCACAGCAACGTGAGTTCTCTTCCCCCCAGCTGCCTGTCTCTGCCCCTCCTACCCGTCTGGATGAATGTTTATTTTTTATTTCCTTGGTGTCGGACTTCCTTGCCATTCGATTTTCTGTCAGTTCTGGTTGTGCGAGGAGGCGCAGTGTGTCTACCTACGCTGCCATCTTAGTTCTCCCAAGATAAATTTAAGAAATACATATTGCTGACCAAAATTGGGAGGAGAGGGGGAGAATGTCTTGGGAAGGATGTGAAAATAACTTTTTTTTTTACCATTTGCACATGGTAGGGAAAAAGAAATACTGTCTCTAAAAACATAAAGAGCTAAGGGTATTAAATATCTATTATTAAACAAGTAACCACAAAACAAAACATGAAGCTTCCAAAATATCAAATGAATCATCTATAGCACAAAACAAAGAAAATAGATCACAGAGTGAGATGATTTTTAAAATTATAAATCAACATATATAAATAATAGAATTAAGACATGTGTCTTTCAAATTAATAAATACAAATAAACTTCTCTATTAAAAGAAAAATAATTGTAAATTAGATAAAAAAATAAGACAATTCCAAGTCATGTATAAAAATCACTAAAACAAAGTGATTCAGAAACATTAAAAATAAAAGTTTAGGGAAAGTTATACTAGGTAAATATAAACTAAAAGAAAGCAAGGGGCCCGATTATAATATTAGAATAGGTGGAGGGAGTACCAGAAGAGGAGCATTAAATGAGACAATGAAAAGGCATTTTATAATCCTGAAACTTTCAATTAATGGCAGCTACATATATTTATTTAAACACAAAATAACAGTATACAGTATACTTTTTATAATTCAGAAATTATGGGAAATACAAGAAAGGTTAACAAAACCATGTTTTTAGTAGAAAACTTTAAGTCATCTTTCAGTCCATGAAAGATGAATTGGCAAAACAAGTAAGTATATAGAAGACCTAAATAACATTCATAAGGGACATAAATTAATGTATACTCAATACCCAGAAAATAAAGAATACTTCTTTTCAAGCATCCATAGTAGGGTCACCAAAATGGACCAGGCGAGGCCACATAGAAAATCTCAATAAATTTTTCTCGATAATAAGTTTTGCCATCCAAAACCATGAATGCCTTTCCATTTGTCCAAGTCTTATTTTCCCTTCACACAGGTTTTAGCCTAATTATTGATATATTTATTTCTTGATATTTTATCTTATGGTCACTATTGATAATAGGCTCTTTTATTCATTATGTTTTTATATTGACTATATATAGAGAATTATATATATGCACATATATAATTTCTATATATATATAATTTCTATATAGGTGCATATATAATTGCTAAATATTAATTTTATACTATGCTCCGTTACTGAACTACAGAAGATTTTTTAGCTGATGTTTGTTGTTGTATAACCCAAAACTGCAGTCAACCTCACAGCACCCCTGCAGTCTGGAGGAAGGCAGTGGGACCCTGGACGTCCCTGAGAAGACTCATGGCACTGAGGCCATTTATCTGCCTTCGCTTCTGGAAGAGAACATGGTTTCTGCCTTCTTGCCACCTTCTAAAATCCTACAGGTGTGCCTTGTATTCATATAATGTACTTTCTAGCTTCAAATCCCCATGATTTAGGAGTGAGCACAACCAGGGGTGAAAATGAATGCTGGTTGCCAAATATATATATATATCATGAATAGAAAACATACAAAAAGTTTATAAGATGTCTATTAGATATAGAAAAATGGCAAAGGATATATACATAAGCATAAAAATACATAAAGTTATGCATAAACAGTTCATAGAAAAGGATGCCTCTTTAATGCTGTTTAAATATATGAGAGGATGTTTCTGCTCATTTACAATAAGAGAAATGCAATTTGAAAGTACCCTTAGATTTCAGTTTTCATCGACTGAAAACATCATAAAGTTGGCAGCACACTGTATTGGTGTGTGAGGAAACAGGAACTCTTGGTGTGTGATAGTAGGAAAGTACAATTTGGCATTATCTTTCAATATAACAATTGTATATATATAATATTTTCCATTTGACATAGAATTTCCACTTTCAGGAATTTATCTGCCAGATTATATTTATACATGTGAAATTATAATAACAAGCATCTAAACACAACCTAAGTGCCTTTCAATAGGGGGTTCGTTGAACAAATTTTGGTATAGTCATATAATGGTTTATTATACATGTTAAAAAATTAAGAGAAACTTTGTGAACTTCTTTGTAAATATTTTCAACACTGTAAGTGAAAAAAAGGTGAAAAACTTTATAAAGAGAAGTTTAACATTATCTATTGTGGTTAAAGAGTTCTTGAATTTATTTTTATCTTTTATTTATTTTGTATTGAATTTATTTATTTTAAAAGAGGAAAAGGCACATATATGGCATTGGCTTTTGTATGTAAAACTTCTGGAAAGGCAAATACAAAGCTAAAAATAATGGCTATTAGGGAGAGGGGACAGTAAGAAATGGGCAAATGGAGGACAGCATGGAAAAGATGGTTGGTTGAATTATATAAATGTATTGCCTAGTCAAAAATAAACAAATTATTTTTTTAATGGAGAATATTTGTGGAAGAAAAGAATTTGGCAGAAATTTAGTGAATATTGTGAGGCACTTTCTGCTTCCCTCCTCCTTCCACATAATATATTCTCTCTTCTGGCCTGGTGTTAACATCCTGTTTTTAAAATCTGTGCATTTTCATGCCATCATGCCTTTGTGGATACTGGTCTTACATTCAGGAACATCCTTCTATGGATCTTCCTAAAGTGCCCCCACTTACTCTGGAGACCAAGCAAGTAACACCTTGGTGACAATATTTGGAGCCCTCCCTAACTATGGCATAATTTGTTGTGCCCTCCTATGTCTTGCCACACCAAATGCCCATATCTCTGCTTTCCTGTTCACTAGGGTATATGATGATTAGTGCAATAGATGTTTGGTGCCCCATTAAAGTCAGCAGATGTCAGATTTTATCTTTTTATCCTTAGAAATGAATGTGGTGGCCTTAAATTATGCTGACTGCATGGAGAATGAAGTATAAAACCACAACTGGGAATGACAAAATCCAGGCACTGATTCTGTGTTTATACATTTCAAACAGTTTGAGGAAATGGAATAATTACTAGTTTGCTCCACAACATTTATGCCACCAGTGACAGAATCCAAGGCAATGCTTGGGGTGCACTAAATAGGTCCTCAATACACTGGAATAGATTACATTTCAAAGGCGCACAGTGGGCTTGCCATCGATTCAGCCCTACTACAGGGAGTGTAAACACGCAAAGGCGTGCTCTGAAAGTGAGGCCCCTCTGCTGTAGGCTGTGCTCGAGTAAGATAATTTGGGTGTGTACTTTCTGTTAATGCTTGTATTTAAGACTCCAAACTTAATGTGCTGTTAATTTATTTTAGCATTTTGTTTTTCTTTCTGCTTCTGCCTTGACCCTGCCACCATCATCCTCTACATCTCCAATCACAAAACAAACAGAAATATGACTTCTTTATGAAGCCTTGGTTTTGGAAATGAGTTTCTTACATGTCAGAAAAATAGATTGTAATATGTTTCATAAAAAAGGTTCCAATCATAAATTCAATCTCAGATTCCTATTTTATAGCCAAAGGCTTGTTCAGCTGTCTGAGTCCCTATGCAATCATTTCATTTATTTTTAATTGAATAACTTATACATAATTATCAGGAACAATCATATCATTTATCAGGAAATTGAATCAACCAGAAATACATATGCCTTTTTTCAGTCCAATTGCATATTGAATCTACACAAGAGAAGTGGAATCAAACCCCTCTGGAGTCAGGCCAAGCTGGGTTGAACTTCAGTCACTACTGTTGGGCCCTGGGCAAGTCGTCATCCTCTCTGAATCTTTGTTTTCTCCCTTATCAAAGAGGAGTAGTAATAACAACATGTCATAAAGAGCTTTGAATTATGAATAAAAAATATTGGTAGCCTATAGTGCGTGGCATATAACAGGTTCACAATAAGTTTTTTTTCATATATACATATTATGGTTTCATCTGCTAATCAATATTTTCTCTGCCGTATTGCCATTTGCTCAGTCTGGAGCACCTCTTGCCCATTCCTACCTCCCCTAATCAGGCAAACTCATCTTGGTCCCTAAATAACAGTGTCAACTCTGGAGAAAACTTCCTCACTCCCTGCCACTTCTCCAGGCCAGGTGAGTCACCCGTGAATGTTCTGTTTACCTCTGTCATTGCTCTTATTATAGATTGTAATAAAATATTTATTTGCTCATCTATCTCCCCTACTTCAGTGTAAGTTCCTTGAGAAGAGATCCTGCCTTGATCTGTGTTATCTTACTGTCTTTACTTCTAGCACTATGTCTGCATTTGGAAGGGAAATAAAAATAAGGGCTCTGGAAATGCTTTAATTCAGACAGCTAAAGTGAAAAGACAGAGGAAAACGTGTCCTCACTGGGGAGCAGGTGAAAGGCTCCGAGCTCTGTGATGTAAACCAGCTTCACCCCCAAGCCTTCCCTGACATGTCCATTTCTCACCAGTGCTTGAGGGAGAGGCTTTTTATTCAGAGAAGGAGGAGACCCTCTGAGTTCTGCTGCCAGACAGGAAGGAGGTAAAGAGCAAAGCTCTCCACAGGACACAGTCACATCTGTCTCACACAATTATTTTAATCTTTTGGTTTGATTTAAACCCCAAAGGGGATCAACTAATTCCATTATTGGCAGAACCAAGAGAAAAAGATAAACTAACCCCAGCCAACAGAGGCTGTGTATACACATCCTGCTGGGGTTTGTTCCTGGTAACTAGTCGAAAATGGTGATGTTGCTTGGAGTCGGTAATGAATAAACTCTTTAAAAATCATTGAAATCAAGTTGAATGTGCCATGCTTCACAATTTTGATGGGAACACTATTGACAGAGTTGTAAATATTTCCCTTTAAAATCACAACAGTCCAATATAGGGTGTCTCTGCAGTAAATTCCTCCCTCCTGGCTGATACAATCAGTTGCCATGGTAACAGAGTTAAACCAGCAAGTGGCAAAAAAATCATTTTTCATCTCCAGCATGATATCCTCCCCTTTTTACAAAATAACACCAACATCCAGATAGGCAAAATAACAAAAAAGAAAAGCCCTAATTATGGGCACTCTAGAATTAACAAATACAATCTCTTACTTGCTCTTGTACTCCATCTCCCCACACCACTCCATCACACGACCCCTACCAAAAATATTTTTTGATTCATCCCACCTCTTACCACAAATCCTCCAGCTCTTTAGCCAGAGTTGTTAGTGACAGAGTCATTCCATAGATCTTCACAAATGTTCCCAGTCAGCCAGGAGCCGGGACAGCCCCAGGAACACCCCAGAGGCCCATTCATGCACACTCCACCTCAGTTTATAAACAAGTCCTGCTGGGTCCTTCCCAGTGAAGATAAACACCTCACCTTCCCCTCCAGACTGGCCTTCTTTTCCAAGTGTCTCATTTCACCTCCAGTGCAACCACTTTCCTTTGTCCCACATTCATAATTGTGGTGTCACTTTTTCCTTCTGTTTCTTCTGTTCTTCAGGTTTCACCAGCTGCTAAGATCTCAGACACTTCTTTGTCATGTCGCTTGACTTGGCTCTTTCCTCTGCCCTCCCTCACAACTCCCCAAATTCAGAAACTTTACTGAGGTGCACTTCTCAAGCTAATCTCCCTCCTAGCATCTTCTTTCTACTCATTTCCCCTCTGACCTATTCCCTCACAGTCTTACTTTGATGCGGAAGTCCAAAGACGTTCCTCTCGTCTCAACCTTAACAAGCAGAGAATTACTTGTAGGGCAAGATCTGTCCTTGATGAGAAAATCTTCTGAATCAGAATCAGCTGCTTTGGGGTAGAAGCTCCACCTGAAAGGCCTGAAAGGGGTGGAACTTCCTGTGTGAGGTGAGGGAATTTGCTTCAGCAGAGGAAGGACATGGGAGCCAGCAAGAGGGCAAGGGCTTTGCACCCTGGAATCCCCAAAGCTTTGGAGAAGTAGTCAAAGCAAATATCTGGTGAAAGTAGATTTTGGTTTTCTTTATTCTGTGGGGTTTTCGTGTATATGTAACAACTAATGAATATGCTGTGCTGATCGTCCAGATCAATGTGGCAGGACTTACACAGCCGGTTGTCTCCTTTACAGGCAGGGAGCTGGGGGGAATGAGTTCGTGAGTAGTCAGACACTCTCAAAACCGAAGACGGGCTCTAGACTCTCATTCGCCATGTGTTCCAGTGTTGGGTGTATGTTTACATAAATGTCTGAAGAATAGGAGCCCCGAACTAATGTCTAACTTTATTTTACTACATTTATGTGATTTTTATAACCCAACTTTCTGGCCCAAGGGACAGCAATAAATAAATAAGTAAATAAACAAACAAATCTTAAAGAATGTGAAGAAAGGGACATTTTATACATTGAGATTATAACCTTTTAACAAGTATTTTTAGGGGGAAAATTTAAGGAAGTATACCAAAATATAAATCAACTATGTAGGAGTGGAGTTATGAGTAAGTTTCTCTTTTTCAAAGATTCTATAATATGGTTATATTACTTTAGTTTTACATTTTGAACAAGTATTTATGAAGGCTCTGTAACAACATGAGAAACTGCGTGATAGAATGTTAGGTTTAAAAATTAGACTAAAAGTAGTACTTCAGAATGTCTGCAAAACATAAAATAAAAAATTAATATGTGTAGTCAGGAGGTAGGAGGGATATTAAAAACTGGTAGAATTTTAGGTTTCTGGGAAGCAGCCTCTGAGACTGAGTTGGGTTTAGGCTCTTTATCAGGTAGGCTTTAGGATCAACACCTGTGGAAATGAGAAGGCAGAAGCAGTATGAGCAACGGAAGTCCAGCTGAGTCGGTCCATTGGCGTAGTTCCCCATCGGTCCAGAACACCTGCCCTACACCCCACCTCCACACCCCTCTAGCCACACACACACACACACACACACACACACACTCAGCCATTGGACTTGGGCCCTGCAGGCGGGGGTAACAGTGGCAGAGGATGTTCTGCCTCCGCCCAGGCTTCGTCTGAAGGCTGCCTACTGTCAACACTCCTAGTAGCAGGGCCAACAATTCCTTCCTTGAAGGGGAATCTGAGCCCCTATCTGTCCATGTCTGGGACAAAAACATTTTGTATAAAATGGTAGAGTAAAATGTCATTGAAAAACATTTTTTGTAAAAACCACTTTTAATTTTGCTACATCAAGAATATGTTTCTATAAAATGGGATCTCACAACCTTGTAAAAATTAAATAAGAACTGTAAAGCACAATGCCTGACGCAAAGTAATCAATACTTTGTTCTTTGTTTTAAACTCTTCCTAGCTTACACCATGCTAAGCAGCAAGTCATCTTCTTTTCATTGCTTATGTAACTAGTCAATGCCGAACCACCTTTATTTGCACCTGCACTTATCTTTCTGCTTTCTGGCATTGAAAATGATGGGGATGATGTGGTGCTGGGGTCACAGCAGCCATCATATGAGCATTCAAGACAAAAAAGAGGACAACAGGGTAACACTCTGTGGATGGGGAAGCAACAGAATAAATAGTCTGGGCCTTTACGGGCATTGCTGGGGTGCCAAACAATCCTGAGACCACTGCCTTCTGGTTTTCTCCCTAAGTAAACAAAAAATAATATCCTTAGCTGGGTTTTGTTATTTGAAGCTAAAAACATTCCTAACTAATATTTAGGAAAATAAGGATAGATAAAAGATTGGGAGGAAAGAAATGCATAAAGTTTACAAACTGACTTGAGTTCTTTAAGTTGGGAGAGTTGTGTGAATATGGGAACTTAATAAATACAACTTAATGATGACATCACTTCTGTTTCAAATTGATTCACGGTTTAATTTTCTAAAGACCTCCATGCTCATGATACAAAACAATAACCTCTCCTTTGCCTCTAAGCTGTATAAAGTAGGTATGTGTGGACCAAAGGATACTAATGACATGTTCTGTTTACTGGTGTCTAGTGTGGCCATTATAAAACAAACAAAACCTTTGTACAGCACACAGATTCCTAGAATTTTTGTAAGAAGACTTGCATTCTGACAACTTCCAATATTACCTATAATTCTAAATGTAAGCTATTTATCTTTTCACCATTGAGCAGGTATGATCCCTGTGGCGTTGTGGAAACACACTTTAATCTTCATTCTTAGGAGGGCTGGGTGAATGTGACTTGCCCAGTGACTGGCTGTGGGCCATGAGGAAAGAAATTCAGAAACTAGGAGTGAAAACCACTTGCCAGAATTCTCTCAGCAGATGAGAAATTAAGTGTCATTATAGGAGGCAATGTCCTGTAGGAAGTCTATAGGAATAGACTTTAGTGCTATTCCCCAAAGTTTTATTCTTCATCCTAACTCTCTAAATGATGGTGCTTGGTAATGGGAAAAAATACAATAAAAATTAAATTAAAAAAAAATGATACTGCCTATAGAGGTAAATTTTAAGCTTTTATATTACCTAAAATTATATATTACCTAAAAGGAGACAGCTACAGAAATAAAAGCTTCCTGATTATTATTTTAAGTGGGCTTCAAGAACTGTAGAGTTTTAAATTGGAACATTATGAAAAATAACCCTGAGTGCCTGGGTTGGCTTTTAAGACCAGAATGAGCCCATTTGCAGAGAAGATGGATGAAATGATGTAGCCCCAGGTCTACAGACCACACAAGCTTACACACATCAGGAGATGTCAGTTATTTAACAAGATGCTCCCCTAGGTTGGTGACACATTTTTGGTTGTACTTATACCCCAAATTCTGTTTTGTTACAACTCTTAACTTTATGTGGATGATGCACACTTGTCCCAGTGAAATGACTGCTGGATTCACGGCCGAGTTCCACAGGGCTAGCAGAGAAGCTGCCTGCTGTTCCCTGCTGGAGCTGTGCTTCTCTTCCCAACGTCAACACTTCCCAGCTCAGTCATCACAGCACATCTTTTCGGACCTCTCTTTTGGCTGCTTACATGGTCTTGTGTTTATCTTTGACCCATCAAGTGTCATGCAAGAAGTCCACACATGTCATGTCCACATAGCCTGACTCTGCCCTAAAGACCTGTCTGCTCCTTTTATCTCAGCACATTAGTTGGACCCAGAGCCATGAGGAGGGCACTGGGGCAGCTGGTAGATCCAGTGCTACACAGTCTCACAAAGAACTGAGTGCTTCTACAAGCAGCCCAGCTCTTGCCTCTTTTGTTCATGCTTCCCTCCAGTCCCTCTGCTCATCATAGACGCCTCAGAAGTGCCCAGCATCACCTCCAGGGTGCCTGCAGGCACTAAATCAGATTAGGTTATCAGAGCAAGATAAAAAAGCCCACAGGAGCAAAACCGTGCAAACCCTGAACAGATGCATCGAATGCACAATAGATTGTGAGTTACTTCTTAGCCCCCAGGCAAAGAATTTGGCATAGAAGGGACCAGTTTTAATCTGGTATAAGAAAGAATAATAAAAATTTAAAAAAATAGTAAGAAGCTTATAGAATAAGGATATAAAGAAAAAAATATTTTTGTATGCTGAAAAATGTTTGTTTTAAGCTAAATGTTACTTCAAAGGAGTCCAAAAATTTTTTAAATGTAAAAAGTTTATAAAATAAAAAAGTTATAGTAAGCTAAAAAAAAAAAGAAAGAATAATAGTTGACAGAGAGAGAAAGTAATTGCCTCTAATTCATATATTCCATGAATTGGAAGCAGCAGCAAAGCTATAGAACAGCTCATCCCACCCCAGATTACAGACTACCAGACAACTACCAGAATGAGTGAATTTTCTACTCTATTACACCTGAGAGATTCTCCTCTATGTGGTTTTGCAATTTTTTGAACCAGTAACTAATGCCCAAGGTCATAAAATCTGTTTCTCTTTATTTTGCAGTGTTTTTCTTACAATGCCTTAATTTTAGGTTTTCTTTTTTTCAAGTAGTTTTTCTGATTTTCATGGTGTATATCAAATTCACTGTATCAGAACACCTGAAGTTTGTTTCTACACCACTGCTTCTCCTCCAGCAGCCTCATTGACTTTGCCTTTGTGTCACAGCCCAGGGTTCAGAACTATTACTGCCAAGAGGCTAGAATGGATGTCACAAAATCTCCCTCTGAGCAGCTGCAACAAAGAGGCTCTGATCTTAGGAGGTCTTGATTTTTTTTTAACAATGTCCATTAATCACACATACATTTTGAGTCAGGCTAATAATCTCTTGAGCTCGTGAACTAACTTTTAAATTTTCTGAAGAAATTTCATAAAAACAATTTTCAGATAACTATGTCCTGTACATACATATTGCCCGGAGCTGTGGTACATTAAAAAAAAAAGGTGTATCAGGGTTAGAGAAGGACATGGAAAGCCTCCCTGCCTAAAGGGGGGAGGGAGGAGATGAAATTCATCTTATCTAAATTAATAGATATTATATGTTATTTTTTTAATTCAAATTCAAAACTGGGAAGAGGAACTCAATGATGGTCATGCTGAGCCTGATTTGGAGCATGGTTGCCTTTGTGGGGGGGGCTATGTGGTTCTGAGCAGCTCTGAGCAACTGAGCAATGGGCTGTGAATAGTCCAAATGGACAGGAAAAATAAATTAGGAATTGTTGTTAAAAAGTAATTGCATTTCTGTGACCAGATGAAACAGTGGCCTGTTTAATTATTAGGAATGCTTTAGGAACACTCAGACCTGACTGCTTCAGAGTCCTCTTTTTGTCTTTATTTTTTCTCTTTAAAAAGCTTTAACTTGCTCTGGCTGGTGTGGTTCAGTGGATTGAGCATCAATCAGACTGTGAAGCAAAGGGTCCCCAGTTCGATTCCCAATTAGGGCACATGCCTGGGTTGTAGGCCAGGTCCCCAGTAGGGGGCACTTGAGAGGCAACCACACACTGATGTTTCTCTCCCTCTTTCTCCCTCCCTTCCCCTCTTTCTAAAAAGAAATAAATAAAATTTAAAAAAATTAAAAAGTTTTAACTTTATATTGAGGTATAATCAGCATAGAAGACATTGTATATATTTAAAGTGTCCAATTTGGTAAGTTTGGGCACAGGTACAGAGCTGTGAAACCATCACCACAGTCAAGATGGCAAACTATGCACCACCAACAAAAGTTTCCTTTCATACCTGTACAAAAGTAGCCTTTCGCAATCACAGCCCTCCTTCTCCATCCCTTGACAACCACTGGTCTCTCTCTGATACTATTGAATAGTTTGAATTTTCTAGAATTTTCTTCTTTTTCCTAAGCAATGAATATGAATTTATTTAATTTTCAAGGATTTTTTCAGTAAGGTTATTCTTTCCATAGTAACATGCTCATTCTGCTTAGATTGTTAAGAGTGCTTTTATTCTACTTAAAATTTTCCAGTAAGGTGAAATAAAAGATTCAAAATGGTTTCATAATACATGGAAGATGAAATCTCATTTTTATGGCATAGAGTTTGATCCTTACATATGCATGATTAGTCAAACTTGTATCTTTAAATGCCAACTTGATATTTTAAAAATTATACTCAGAAACACTACTGTGTGCCATTTATTTTCAGATTGATTTTTTTAGGAATAGATTTATCAACAGCAGGACATTTTCACGTATTCCTCAACTTTACACTAGTTTTAATATTCACAGTGTTTCAGATCAACCAACAAATATTCAAGCCCTCAGGGAAATGAATGAAATGAGATTACCTTTTTATGTAATTGGGTCAGTTCTTTTTAATAGTAAGAAAGTTAAATTGGAATTTAAAAACCTAAATTTTCAATGTTACTCTTAATTCAACCACAAGCATTATTTAGATCACAGGACTTCCCATTAGCCTTTCTTGTCAAAGAGCAGTTCATTTCTTGAACCACTTTTCCTCAGCATCAACTTTCTCAATAAATAAATTTGGATGAGCCAGAAAATTGTCATCTTTGTACTTGATAGCAGTAGGGATGCTGCCAGGGTCTATTCCTTTTTCATTACCGGGTGGATCAGCAACTGCTGATGCTGGTGTTGAGGTACAGTTGCATGCTTCTCTTTGCTATGTTCCACTGAGTCTTTGACTTCTTTACTTGATCTGAATGTCTGCTGAACAAAACAATTACTTTCAATGGCTTCAATTTCTTTTAGTTTTTTCACTTGTTCTACCAGGGTGGTTTGATCTTCCTCCTTTCTTCTCTTTGCATCTTCTTTATTTCTTTGGCTTTCAATGCTTCATCAGCTTTTGCAGCAGCTTCAAGAACCAGCTGTAGTCTAGCTTAGGCTTGTTCAGATGGTGGCAGATATTCTACTCCAGCTTTGTTGTTTCCAGATTCCCCGTGTTTGATGCTGTGTAATTGCTTGTCCTTGCTTTTCTCCTCCCTCCATTCTCTTTTCTCCTTCTATCTGCCTTTACATTGTTCTCTGTCCCAGGATGAACTATGTGTTCTTCTGTGACTGACCTTTCACTGCTTTGACTATGGAAATGTGGATGAGGTCTCAACCTGGACCTTCTTGTTCTGCTTTGTGACCTAGATCTCTGAACTCTGTAGGATTTCCCTCCACCCCTTGAGTGATTTTGACTTTGTTTTCTTCCAGAGCCATAAAAAGAGTTACTGCTTGATTGATGCCTGCATCTTCGATCATAAGAATGTGAACAAGTTTGATGATTTCTGGACCAAGACTTGACTTTGACCTTGATGCCCTTCCACCTTTCCTTCAGCTATATGTTCTACTATCTGAAGAACTACTTGAATTTCTTTGGTATGTCTATGGTATTTCTTTTTTCTCTTGTGTCTGCTTTCTCCTTCAGCATTTGATGAAGAGCATCGCATTCCTGGCTCCCTGCCTTTGGGATCTCACCTCCCCTTGACTTGAAAGCACCACAAACCTGCAAATGTTTCTTCCAATTGAGGTGCTGCCAGCATCCTCTGAACTTGCTCCAGTTTAAGCTTACTGCCTTTCTTCTAGAATTTTCTTAAAAATAGAATCCTACAGGAATGTGTTTTTTGTCTGGCTTCTTTCACTCAACTAATGTATTTCTTGTTGCTGAGTTGTTTATCCCTTCACCTGTTGATGGACTTTTGGGTTGTTTCCAATTTGGAGCCATTATGAATAAAGCTGCTATGAATATCTGTTTAGAAATATTTGTGTAAATATATGCTTTCATTTCTCTTGGGTAAATACTTAAGACAGTAACAGTGGGGTCATATAGTAAATGCATGCTTTTATTTTTCAAGAAACTGTCAACTGTTTTCCAAAGTGATTGTACCATTTATTTGCCCATCAGCAGTGCATGGGAGTTCTGATTCTTCCACATACTCACCAACACCTGGTACAGTCAGTCTTTTTAATTTTAGCCCTTCTAATAGAGGTGTGGTGGTATCTTATTGTGTTTTAATTTTCATTTTTCTGATGACTTATGTTGAGCATCTTTTCATGTGCTTATTTGTTCTCCAGGCATTTTCTTTGGTGATAGGCTTGTTGAAATTTTTTGCCCACTTTTTAAATAGAGTGTTTTCTCATTTTTTAGTTTTGAGAGTTCTTTTACATTCTGGATACAAGTTCTTCATCAGTCATGTGATTTGCAAATAGTTTCCCCCAGTCCATGGCTTTTCTTTTCTTTTTTTTTTTTTAATTTTTATTGTTATTCAATTACAGTTGTATGCCTTTTCTCCCCATCCCTCCACCCCACCCCAGCTGAACCCACCTCCCTCCCCCACCTCCACCCTCCCCCTTGATTTTGTCCATGTGTCCTTTATAGTAGTTCCTGTAATCCCCTCTTCCCACTGTCCCCACCCCACTCCCCCCTGGCTATTGTTAGATTGTTCTTAACTTCAATGTCTCTGGTTATATTTTGTTTGCTTTTTTCTTCTATTGCTTATGTTCCAGTTAAAGGTGAGATCATATGGTATTTGTCCCTCACCACCTGTGTGAAGCTATTGACTAGAGGACTCAAACCCGCCAGCAGCCTGGGTGGCCCACACCTGTGCTGCAGCATGGACTGGCACTTGTTCTCCATGGGCAAATGCAGAAATTCCAGGGTCTTCCCAAATGATAAAGGCCACTCACTTTTTCAAGACCAATTTAGTTTACTGACATTTTTCTATGCCAAAAAAAAAATATGGTGGATAAAGCATGTGAACGATACCTACCATAGTATATTTCTTCTACAATGACTGGGTTCTGTCTCTAGGCCATAATAGTTTCATGCGATTTCTTAAGCCTTCAGGGCTTATTTAAGACTATTTTTCCTTTATTCCAACTCTGAAGAACATTATGCTCATTAAAAGTCATAGGAAATTAAACACATCTAAACACCAGATATTATGGTTTTAACAGGAAAAAGAAGGATTTGCAATTGATCCAATTTGAAGTGATTTGAAGGTGCAGACAATATGGTATGACTAATTCAAATGTATAATAATTACCTGCTTCTATTGAACAAACTACAGCCAAAGAGTATGTGCTTCTAGGAGGCAAACTTCCCAGTTGTCTTCATGGTGTCTAAAGAGTGTACATAAGACAAAAAAGATTTATTGATCCTTTTAAACAAGGTACCTTTTCCCAATTACACACAATTTATAACATAATCCAGAAATGTTTATTCCCACTGTAAACTTATTTTTCTGCCTGTCTTCTCTTTTGTTCTGAGTAATTTCTTTTCTGAAAGGATGCTCTTCTTAGACTTCTACTGATCACCCTTGATATTTACTTACAGGTGCAAGTGTACCTCATGAAACAGTCATGTTTGACAGGCAGTCATTTCACTTGCCCTGGATGTAGAAATTTTGCTCTCTAGGTAGGACAGCTCCTCTGAAGATGCAGCCTGATGTGGCCCACCAGGGAAGCTGAGGTGGTCTGTGATGAGCCTGGACTTAGGTCCAGAGAGCTGCTCCCTTGTGGCAGGCAGATGCTAGGAGAAGAGGCTTTGGTACATGGACACCCCCAACCCCTTTATCCCTAAGTGTGCTACTTCCAAGAAAAGCCCAGCATGGGGGGCAATAGGCCATGGCAGCAGTCCTGGAAGAGTCAGACAAAAGCAGGCCTCACTGGGAAGTCCAGGCTAAGGGAGGATATAAAGGAAGTCTGTTGAAAGACAGGGAGAGGGCTCAGGCTGTGGAGCCAGCCCACGTGTGGGAAGGGAAAAAAAGCTCTGAACTACGGCTGCCTGACAGGGCACATGCATGCAAATCCTCCTTCTTGATTCTCATTTGTCTTATAATATGCACATGGCTAAACCTGACCTTTTGATCAAGAAATCCATTCATTTATCCATTTGCTCATTCATCCATCATTTATTTGGTCAGTCATTCAGTTATGCAACAAACATTTACTGAGTGTGGCGGATGTGCGCGCAACTTTGCTAAATGCCAGGGAACAAAACCTATCTATCTATAAACCACAGACTGTGTGCTAACAAATTTAAGATATAAAAATATCCCTCAATGACAGTACTCTCTTCTGGAGAAACCCAGTGAATAATTTACATTCAGACTTTCCAAAGAAATAAATATAGGCTAATTTAAAATGTGAGATAAAAAGAAACACCTGTCTACGATCCAACAGTAATGCACGTTTAATGTGGAATGTAGTCATTGAACCATTTTGGTCAAATGATTCCATTGTTCTCCTTCTTGCTAAGCTGGTACTGAAAGTAAAGAAAGGGTAATAGGAGATGAAAATGTAAGTTTTGACTTCAAATTCTTTAAAAAGAAAACAAAACACTAGAGATACTATTGAACCATACCTTTAAATGAAAAATCAACATCATTGTTTACACAGGTATTCTTTTATGATAAGAGATACACTAAATTTTGTTTCATTAGCAAAGAACAACTTTTTAATAAACAAGGTAAATATCATAGATAATTTCAGTCAAGGCATCAATTAAATAAATTGCATAAACTAGGGTTTACTTTATATCAGTGGTTCTCAATATTATGGTCTCAGGAATCCTTTAGTCTTTTAAAAATTATTGAAAACCCTAAAGAACTTTGTGTGGATTGTATTTATCAATATTTATCATATTAGAAACTAAAGCCAAGAATTTAAAAAATATATTTATTAATTGATTTATAAATAACAATAAGCCATTTCATACTCATATAAATAACATACACTTATCAAAAATGTATTTTCTAAAACAAAGAGATTTAGTTTGTGACAAGAGTGACATTGTTCTACATTTTTGCATTACTGTCTTGCTTAAAGATTCTCATATTATGCATGTAATCTGCTCCAATATGCTATTTGGTAGGAAAAAAAATCAAACTTCACAGAGGTATGTACTTAGAAAATAGAAGAGCATTTTAAGCTTTATTGAGGTATTAATTGACAAAATATTAAGATATTTTAAGTATACATGGTGGTGAGTTGATAGACATTATGAAAGGATTCCTCCCATCTAGTTAGTTAACATATCATCACCTCACATGTTTCCTTCCTTCCTTCTTCTTTCCTCCCTTCCTTCCTTCCTCCCCTTTTCTTTCTTTGCCTTTCCTTCCTTCCTTCCTTTCCTTTCTTTCCCTTTCCTTCCTTCCTTCCTTCCTTTTTCTTCCTTCCTTCCTTCCTTCTTTCTTTCTTTTTCTTTCTATTTCTTTCCTTCCTTCCTTCCCTTCCTTTCTTCCTTCCTTCCTTCCATTTTGGTGAGAACATACACATTGTAATCTCTTAGCAAATTTCAATTATACAATACAACATAATAAACTATAGTCACCATGTTTTACATTAGATCCTTAAACCTTATACATCTTATAGTTTGTACCCATTTGCCAACCTCTCCCTATTTCCTCTCCACCCCCAGCCATTGGCAACTACTTTTCTACTCTCTGCTTCTCTGAGTTGACTCTATTCAGATTCCACAGATAAGTGATACATTGCAGTATTTATCTTTCCCTGTGTGGCTTTTTCTTTCTTACTTAGCATAATGTCCTCAAGCTCCATCCATGTTTTTGCAAATGGCAGGATTCCCTTCTTTCTCATGACTGAATAATGTTCATATACAAATATATGTATATATATACATATATGTGATATATGTATCACATCCCCTTTATTTATATACATATTGGTGGACCCTTGATTGTTTCCACATCTTGGCTCCTGTGAATAATGCTGCAGTAAACATGGGAATGCAGACATCTCTTTGAGCTCCTGTGTTCATTTCCTTTGGACATATACTCAGAATTGGGTTGCTAGATCATAGGGTAGTTCTATTTTTAATTTTTTGAGAAACATGCTGTTTTTGACAGCAGCTGCACCAATTCACATGCCCACGAACAGAGCACAAGTGTTCCCTTTCCTTCACATGAGAGGAGCATTTACAGAGCCCTTCAGTAACTGTGGCTTGCCTTCCTTAATACAATATGCAAATCCAACATGTTAGTTTCTTGAATTTGAAGTAATGCCAATGAACTTTTAATACTCTGTAACAGTAAAATCCACTGGTATATCTTGCACTTTAAATGGATCTTTTATTCATGCATGTTTTCACCAGATTATGTATTGGCAAATATTAGTTCACTAAGTTGTGCTGATTTTCCAAAGGTTGATGTCAAAAATTATGTGGTATCAAAAAATCACAATTATTAATATATGCATCAATCTCATCAAAAATATCTTTAGGTATTGAGAAGCTGTCAAGTTCACAGTAGAAGATACAAGTTTTCCAAAATTCTAATTTCTTCAAGGTTGAAACTTAGCAAAAATGATGAATTAAATAAATACGAGATTAGCAAAATTAGAAAAAAATGTCAGTCCTGTCAGTGACAGGTTACTTTGTTAATTTTCCAGAAAATGTCTACAAAATAAACCTGTCTGAATAACCATAGTTTGTATGTCACTTGTTATTTGTATGATGCTCATATGTGGTCTTCCAGAAATTAAGTAGCTAGCTCAGCTTGTAATTTAAAGTGTTTTTTCTTGAAACAACTATTTTCCTTCAGTACACAATAGAAATGTTTTATGTATACTTACCATTTTCTCCACAAAATGTTTCTGCATTATTAAGTGAAATTGGTTTTATTTTTTTCCCTGGACACGTGTGAATATGATCACTGGTGCAGGGCAGTTACCTTAATCTGTATTAAGGCACCAGTGGTTGTACCCACTGTTGCTTTTGGATCTTCAGTAAAATGTCAACATGCTTGTCACAAGGATAAACCAAAAGATTCAAAAAAGTTTTTCAACATTGAATATTTCAGTGCCACCATGGTTGTTGCTGAACAGTCACGTAGAAGAACCTCTTCTTTGTGTTTATTAGTGCTGAGACCAGATGAATACAGGCAAAAAAGCAAGTCCAGCTATGTCTGCAGATGAATCCATTTGCAAGGCAGAAGTACAATGAGATGTTAACTCCATCTGCACGTCTGCTGCTTGCTCGGCATGCACCGAGTTGCCTCACATTGGAAGCTGGTGCTGCTGAGGTTGCCTCTGCTTGCATTTCCTCCCACCAGCATTCAGCGGTGCAGTGTCTGTCTGTCAAATTGTTAAAGACAGTGTTTGTCACTCAGTTATTGTTTGTGTTCCTCCAGTCACAGGACTGAATCTCAAAGATGCTTTACGAAGTCTTCATTTCCAGTTCCAAAAGTTGTAACACCTAATTTTTGGTATATAAAGAGCTCTTAAAGTCAATGCCTAAAATATTCAATTGAATTCTTCTTTAAACTCTGAGTTATTGGTCTCAAAATTGGCTTGAAAGTGGTGGTAGAGAGTGACAACTGAGTTGATACTCTATATTATCTGAAGTTTCTATTAAATAGAACCCAGTTTACAAATTATTAACACCTATGAAGTGAGGGAAACATAGCTTTGGTCATTTGTTTCATTTACAGTTTTGCACAGTCTCTTTGGAAAGTTGGAATGGTCAATTATGTCCGTTTTTGTGTTTTTAGCCTTTTTAGAGATGAATGGTACAACTGTGGGTTAAAAGACCAAATATTCTAATATTTTTATGCTAATAACTCTTTTTTAAATATAAGATAAATAGCCCTGGCTAGTGTGGCTCAGTGGATTGAGTGCAGGCCTGCAAACCAAAGGGTTGCTGGTTCGACTCCCAGTCAGGGCACATGCCTGGGTTGCAGGCCAGGTCCCCAGTACAGAGCACCTGAGAAACAACCACACATTGATGTTTCTCTCCCTTTCTCCCTCTATTCCTCCTTCCCTTCCCCTCTCTTTAAAAATAAATAAATAAAATCTTTAAAAATAAATAAAAAATAAATGTAATGTTTTATTTTTTTGAGTGGTGGGATTTTAGCCATTTTTCTTTTTTGTTTATACTGTTCTGTATTGTCTAATTTTTTATTATGTATTATTTATAGCCTTTGAAAGCTATTTTCCTCACTTGTTATGGGGAGGGAACCCTGTTCCCAACAGTTACTGTGCGAACCTCAGACGCTGCTTTGTGATGTGCGGGAGAAAGGATGAGTGGGCCCAGTCAGGTGATTGGATAAGTATGCCTGGAAGTGATCTGGGAGGGAAACTGTCCACAATAAACAGAGCCCACAAAGGTGGACTTGAATACCCAAACATGGCTATTTTAATTTACTAAATAAGTGTCCAAATCCATTGGAATATCATCTCATTATCTTTCAAATCACAGGGCTGAATTGACAAAACAAATTGTAGACTCATAGAAGACCAGAACTGGAAAAGAATTTAGAGATCATATGGCCCAACCCTGTCATGGAACAGACAAGAAAATTCGGCTCCAAGAGGAGGAAGCATGTCTTCCAGGCCACGGAGAAACCTCACACAGAGCACTTGTGTGCGGGGACAGTGCCGTGTTAGAGGCTGGCAGTCAGTCCCCGTTAGGGCTCTGATTTGTCAGCCTCGGAGGAAGTGTCCCACCCTTCCTCTCTCTCCCTATTGCCATCACCAAAGCTTTCTCTCAGCTTCCAAGATCTCTGCTTTTCCTGGTTTAATCACATTGTACTCCAAAACTTTCCGTTCCTTTCTGAGATGCTGCCTCATTCGTACACACGTGATATCTAACTCTCAAGGCAGAATGAGCAGTGGCGTGGGCACATTAATGCTTATTAGTATCAAATGCAGACCAATGCTATTCCCAGATTCCAGAGGTCAGTCTCTGCTGAACCCACCATTTCTATTCTTTTAATGTATTTGCTTTAAGAATCATCAGACAGAGGTGAAGTGACCTGGGGTAGTAAGTGATAGATTGGAAGGAAATAAGGGAAATGGTCAAAAATCCATGGAAGGTATATTCACTCCCCTAAAAAAAATCATTTAAACTTATAAAATGTAAAGCTAGATTGTATTGAATGTGGGTGTTTAGTCATTTGAAAATACTTTTGGAAACATTTGGGGTACATATTAGCGTTTTTCAGAGAAATAGAACCAATAGGAGATGTACAGATAGGTAGATAGATATAGGTAAGTATATATTCATCATAAACACACACAGTCATACCTTGGTACGCACTGGCTTCAGAACTTGCCAAACCCTGTGCTCACTGCATTTGACGAGAAAAAAAATGTTTCAGTGCTCTGTGCTTGCTTGCAATTCATTGCGCTCGCTAAAACTTGTATGAGTCACGACACCTCCCCACAAGAGAAGATGCTTCATCACTTGTCCCTTGCTTGGTACTTGTCAGTTTTGGCACTCATCATGAGTTCTGGAATGAATTAACAATGAGTACCAAGGTACCAGTGTATAAATACCTATTTATTTCTCTATACCTCTACCTATCTATCTATATTTTTATATGGAGAGAGAGATTGTCAAGCTGAGGACTGTGTATCAGTTACCAGTCCCAGGGGAGGACTCCAGACATTTCTGTCCACAGCATCTTGGTAATGGAGTGGCCAAGGAGAACACAATGCAGTCAATCACTGGATGGAACAAGTCTTTACTCACATAGAAAAGAGACAGAGCAAGATTAGCTCCAATAGGCTGCATCAGTCCCTCATTGCTAGCAGATCCTCCCCCACCACAATTGACGCAGAAAGATTGGCCTATAAGAACCTTTCTCTTGCCTCGGTAGAGGGATCCGGCCCCTCCCATGTGCAGTCTGAAATACTGAAAGCAGGGCATGTGCCTGAAGGCCACTGACGTACATGCTTATGCAGAACAAAGGACCAGTCACTGAGCCTGAGACAGGGAAAGATTTCTACACAAGATGGTAAACCAGGCATAGGCTATGTGGGCTCTTTATCTTATGTGGCCAAATTGGGGTTGAAAGGCTGTGTACACCGGACTGCCTTTGCCAACACTTATTTTAAGCAACTAACTTACACAATTTGTGGGGGAGAATTCCTTCTCCTTCAGGAAACCTCAGTCTTTACCATTAAGGCCTTCCACTGATTAGATGAGGCCCACCCACACTATGGAGGGCAATCTGCATTGTTCCCATTGAAAATGTTAATCACATTTTAAAAATATCTTCACAGCAACATCTCATGTTTGACCAAACAGCTGGGCACTATAGCATAGCAAAGTCAACACACAAAATTAGCCATCACCTGTTATAAATGGTTTGAATGCATTGGTTACCTGCCTTATATTCTAAATCACTGGATCTTCTCTGAAAGAGTATCACTGATCATGAATTATTTTCTCCTCATGCCATTTCCCTTCTGGAAAATATCCAAAGGGCCTCTGCTGCCCTTATGGTTACAACCAAACTCCTTATCCTGACACATTAAGACCCTCCATGACCTGGCCGCAGACCTCACCTGCCATCACTCACCCTCACACAGGCAGCAGACTGTACACCCAGCCCTTCCAGGCTCTGAGTTTGCTCTCAGCCTGGTCCCAGCCCTTTCCATCACAACCCCACTGCCTAACCAAGGTCAGCTGAAACACCAGATTCATGTAAAAATCTTCTTCAGTGCTTATCATCTAAAATATCTCCCTCTTCTGTGTTTTCAAAAACAAAAAACAAGTACCTTAAAACTTTTGTCAACATTCTGCCTTATACAGAATTCTTTTTAATCCATTAATTACCTTCTAAAGTAAGTGCCTTGAGGATAAGGACCATCTCTACCTCCTCACAGAACAGGCACTCACTTATCCAGGTAATTTCAGAGCTAGAGATATAATGAAGTAAAACAGTTTTCTCAAGGTCACTGAGCAGCATGAGAATACATGTTACGTTGAGGTACAAAAAGCAAAGTTCTGCTGTACTATCTGCCCCCTCCCTACTTCTGTACTCTGCCATCTGAGGCCACTTCACCCCCACCTGCCCCAACTCTGGCCTCAGAGGAAGGAATACAAGGGCTACAAGCTCAGCTGATCAGCTCAGCCTGAGCTCTTCTAACTGCCGACCCTGCCCTCTCTCTGGACTCGCACTAGGCTTCCCCTGACTGACACCCCACTTGGTATGACAGACTTTAAAGGACCAGACTTCCTGCCCCAACTCCATCTTCTCGGCTGAGGTGAAGAGAGGTTTGTGAGTTACCCAAGGCCACAGTTTGGGGTAGGGAAAGCAGCATGGGCTCAGTCGTCAAAAGACCTGGGTATGAGTTCTGAATGTTACACACAGAGGAACTTGGTTAGGTACGTAACTTCCCCCAGCATCTACCCCCAATTGCAAAGTGAGAAGTATTGATACAATGCAGCTCACAGGGCTTATTGAGCAATCAGTGAATGAGATGCTCTCTGTGAAAGTGCGTTGCAACCTTGGTTGTTCCTGTGATGGGGTTGCCTCAGGCTGCTGGGGGCAGCCCCTCTGCCCCAGAAACACTTTGGATTAGGGACTTGGTCCCCATTTACCAACCTTGCCTCTAGGGCCAGATTATGATCTCTATATAAACTGATGTTAATGTAAGAAATTCTAATACAATGTCCACATATTGCTTATGGCAACAGCTTTGAAATTTAGGCCCTCTGCTGTACCTAAAGCACGTGATGGGGTCAGCCTGCTGGTAAACCAGTGTGGATTTCATCCTCTTCTCATGTCCTAAGCTGGGCTTTTACAGACCAAACCAGGCGAGGCCCCATCCCCAACCATTCCGGTCTCACTTAGCTTATATGTTTTTCTGGAAATGACTACATAAGTCAGCAAATGGCACAGTCCTGAGAGAAAGAGAGAGATCTTATCTCTAAGTAAGTCATTTGAAAGCTCAAGCAAGTGGCAAGCCAGTCAGGTGACACGGAAGCAGATGCCTCTTCTTGGGGGTGGCTCTGGTGGAGTCAGTGGCATTTTTCTCCCTTTGGGTGACATCTGGGAGTGGGTCAGCCTCTTCTGGGCTAGAAGGCTCTACCAGCCATTCCAGTTAAGAAAGATATGCTTCACTGCTACCCCTCCTCTCTTCTCCTGCTGTTCTCATTTCTAGAGTGCTTTGGTGGGAACAGAGGTTCTTTTGTGGGCCTGGCCTAACTGCCTCTGTACAGTCCACCAATCCCATCACCCCTCTGGCATTAACTCCTTACCCATCCACACCCATTTTGAAAGAGATTCCACCAGCTTGATCACCTAAACTTCAATTCTTCCTCCAAGAATCCTGTTAAAACTCCTGAAGGCTGAATGAGGGATTCTTCTTCTACTTCTAATATAGGGCAACCTTTGCCTATTTCTAATGTGGCATTTATTGGAACGTACCATAATTGTTGGTTGACTTATTTGCGCACATTAAACTAGGAGCTTCTTGATTTAAAAGTAAATTCCATTACATTGAGGGATGCAAGAATCAGCCCAAAGTCAGATCAGAGGATATCAGAAATTCAGTTACCAAAGGGACCACATTGGTGAGTGACAATGTAGACATATATGAACCAACTCTTCCCGATACTTCCAGACCACTTGAGCGATTGCAGATAATTGAGGCAGGGAAATCCTGCCATTTGTGTGTGGGTGATGGGCTATGTGCGGGTAGGAGCTCATCAGCTAGGCAAAGTGCCAGATACTAAAAGAGCCCAGCCCATGGATTGTGATTTAGAAATAAGTTATATAGCTTTTTTATTTTCTTCTTCCTTGACTGCCACGCTGTGACGCAGCATTTATGAGCTCTGCAGTGAATCACAGCATAAAATAAAAAAAGAAAATCCTTTTCCTTTGCCTCTAAGTTTCATAGAAATTCATTATGCAACAAAAACATTAATATTCTCTGAAAATGTTTTCCTCAATAGAACATACCTTCTAGGGCTTTGCAAAGAGCTCAAAGAGTTTCAAAACTTTTCTTCTAAAGAACAACTCGAGTCTAGCACTTCTCAAAGGAAGTGCCAATCCCAATTTTTCTGGGCTTAATTTCATTTCAATAATAGTACATTTTCATCTTCCTCCTCTCAACCTTTGCTCCCTAGTCCCAGGAAGAAAAGGAGGCACAGCAAAGCCACTACAGTTAGTAGATAATAAATGTTAAGACTGAAAATAATGAGATTGGAAACAAAAATACACTGGAGAGGATGAGCAAACTAGAAATTCATCCTTTAAAAAAACTAATAAAGTAGCTAAAGCTTTGAAAAGATTAATGAGAGAACTAGTGAGTAATAGGAATGAAAAAATGGCCTTACCCACAGATATAGAAGCAATACCAAAAACAAAATACTATGAGCAAATTTTTCCAGTAAATTAGAAAAGTTAGATAAAAACAAATCCTGTTCCAGTTAAATATATTAGTAAAACTGACTCAAAGGGAGAAAAACTATCACAAAATTCCAGCTATTGTATAAATTACATGCCCCCCCACCTCCTCAAATCCATACAGTATATGGAAATCCTAACACTCAAAGGTAATGGTATTAGGTGAGGCCTTCAGGAGATGCTTAAGCCGTAAGAGTGGAGTCCTCGAGAGAGGGATTAGTGCTATTACAAAAAAGGTCCAGAGAGGACACAGCCAGGTGTCACCTATGAACCAGGAAGAAGCCCTTGACCAGAATGTGACCACGCTGGTGCCTTGGTCTTGGACTTTCAGCTTCCAGAACTGGGGGAAATATGTTTCTTTTGTTTATAAACTACCCAGGTTGTGGTATTTTGGTACAGCAGAACAAACAGGCTAAGACAACCCCAGAAAGACTTAAAAATCTTAAAGACAATCAATCAGGAATATAAAAATCTGCCCACAGGATCAGAGGAACGTTGATAAACAGTTTTAAAAACAACATCTACCGGCTGTTTGAGGAAAGGATTCCTGCCATATACAAATTTTACCTTAAAATAGAAAAAGGTGAAGAATTGCCCAATCCAAAATACATGTTATATGACTGGTATTACTCTGATAGTAAAACCAGGTACTACTTTGATTTAAAAATAACATGCTAATCTCACTTAAAGAATACTGATAAAAGCATCCTAAATATAACCAAAGAAAATTTAATTATTGGAAAACAATAATAATTTTGACTCACTGGGGTTAGTCCAAGAATATAAGTATGAATTAAGTTTAGAAAAATACATTGTTTTTACCTATGTCTATATTTTACCTATTATCACATTAGCTGATTAAAAGAAAGAAACAATAAAGTCATCTCAGTATATGAAGAAAAAACATTTAAAAATTAATGATTTTAAAAACATTGCATATTTCTTTGCAAACGTGAATACACAGACATTCCCTCAACCCAATAAAAGTTTTAACACAACAGTAAAATCATACTTAATGTAGAAAATAGAATTAAAAACATTTGATAAAATCAACACCATTAAAAATTGTTTAAAATGCTTTTCAAACTAAAAGTAAAAAAACTTTCCCTAACCAATTAAAATTTGTAAAACTAAAGCAAATATCCTATTTAATGGTGAAATATTAGAAGCATTCCTTTAAAATTAAGACTATGATAATGACTTTCCACTATTACTCTTTGGGGGCAATTGAAAGGGGTTAACTTCCAAAATAGGAAAAAAGAAAAGGGAAATTATAGGGATAAGAATTTTAAAGGAAGAAACAAAATCAACATTATTCATAGACAGCATTCATGATCTAAATAGAAAATTCAAGAGAAAAATAGACCAATTATTAGAACTGGTAACTGAGGTCAGAATGTATACTAGACATAAGATAAATATATAAAAATCAGTTGTATTCCTACAAACCAAAATATATATATGTATAATTTTTAAAGCATATCATATACAATAGCAACAAAATACAAGGTACTAAAAATAGATCTAATGAAAAGTACATATTTTTATCAAGGAAATTATAAAACTTTATTAAAAGATATTAAATAAATTCTACATAAGTAGAGATCCCTGAACTTCTTTGATGGGTTCTGCAACTTTAAGCAAAACAATGTACAGTATAACAAAACAATTTTACTATAGGATAATTAATTTTTTAAAGATTTTATTTACTTATTTTTTAGAGAGAGGGGAAGGGAAAGAGATAGGGAGAGAAACATCACTGTGTAGTTGCCCCTCCCATCCCACCTACTAGGGACCTGGCCTGCAACCCAGGCATGTGCCCTTACTGGGAGTTGAACCGTGACCCTTTGATTCACAAGCCCTTGCTCAATCCACTGAGCTACACCAGCCAGGGTTAGGATAATTGATTCAAAAAAGAGTTAAGTTCCTATGGCACTTCATCAATGTTATAACAAAATGACAACAAACAAAACAACCTAATTTGAGGACCTGCTTTATATACCATGTTCGAGGATAAGAAGAATGAATATTGTAAAGCTGTTAATTTTCCCCAATAATCTACAAAGCCAATGTAATTCTGTCACAGCTTTGTTTTAAAACTTACATAGAAAAGAACCAACTACAGACATGACAATTTTGAAGAACTTCAGGAGTAAAAATCCTCAATCTAGCAGCTATACACTTTCCTGTAGTTACAATTACCATGTGCGACACATTCTAGTATTTTCTACTCATCCTTATTTTATTAAAAAGTAAAACCCACAAAACTGCTGTAACCTACAAAATTGATTTCATCATCACCACACAGTTATGACCTTCGGTTTGAAAAAGTGCAGTGTACAGGAAGGTTCTGGATAAAGAACTCTGTGCAGTGCCCTGCTAATGTGTTAAACTATCAGTTCCTGGGGGTCAAAGAGGGTGTTCGTTTGTAGCATTCACCCATTTCTATGGTATAAATATTCTCACCATACTAATATAAGCTACTAATGTAATGACCAGCTACCGAAATTCCTGAGAATTTAACAGTGGGCTCCCATGAGCTGGTATGAGGCAGCTCCAGGGCACCACTGATTCTGGATAACTGGTTTCCCACATGAAAGAAAGAAACAATCGCATCTGTGCATCACACTGTATGTGAACATTCATTTCAGGTCAACTAAATACCTGACAAAAAAAGCAAAGTTAGATGTGAATGTGAAGTGTGAAAATCAAAAGTTTAAAGAGTTAAAAAAACAAAACAGTAGTGTATCTTTTTTATCCCTGGTAGGAAAAGATTCTTGAGTGATATGAAAACCACAAGTCACAAAGGGAAAACTTGATATATCACCTAATTACATTTAAAATAAGTATGTCTGAGCATTAAAATACATCACTGAAAAAGTGAATAATACAATGCTGTATCACAGTTAAAATGAATGAAAGAGTGCTACATGTATCACCATAGATTTATCCCCCAAACCATGCCGTTATAACAAAGAGCAGCCAGCCATAAACATCATTCAGGTAAAGTTTAAAAACATGGAAGACAATTCCATATTTGCATGGGGATATTGGAACTTTAGGACTATGCACCTTAATAAAGTATATAGAAAAGTACAGGAATGATACACACAAGGTTCAGGGTAATGGTCACCGTGGGATTGGTATGGAGGAAAATGGGATCATGGGAAAGTCCCAGGAGCCTTCAGCGACATTTAAATGCTTTGTTTCTCAACCTAGGTGGGCAATACTTGCCTGTGCATTATATTTTCTCTGTACCTTTTTGTATGTTTGATATACAATACTTGATTTATTTTATTTTTGTATCCTTATGAAAGGCTATTTTGTTTTCATTGCTTTTACAGAGAAAAGTATGGACAGAGGAAGGGAGAAACATCAACTGGTTGCTTCCCATACACACCCAGGACCCCACAACCTAGGTATGTGCCCTGACTGGGGATCAAACCTGCAGCATTTTAAGTTATGGAACGACGCTCCAACCAACTGAGCCACACTGACCAGGGCTGATATACTTGATTTTTATTAAAAGAATAAGGAAGCTCTGACATCAAATTACTTTCTTACTTCAACTAAAAATACTAATCCTAATGTTTGTCAAAACTTTGAAAGGTGTGTATAAGAACCAGTAATGCACAGTGGGTGTAGGAGAGGGCCGTGGTTCATAAACTGTCCATTAATTAGTTGTTCCTGATGTTTCTGAACTTACAAAGAATGTGTAAGCTTTCTCTGAAAAGTGTAGCTTCTTGGTTTCATCAAGTATATAAAAAGCTAGAACATTTTGAAACAGCATTAGTGGCTAACGATTCTTAGGCACCTATTCTGGGCCAGGCACCCATCATCCCCACTGTACAGAGAAGGAAACCACAGCACCCAGGGAGTAAGTCAGTGTCCCAAAGCCACCCAGCTAATGAGGGACACTCTCTCTTCTGCCCCTCCCAGAGCAGCCGTTATTTTTCTGTCTCACTTGTCAATAATTTTTTAAACAAGTATGGATAAAGTAAGAGTGCTTCTAGACCTGATCATAATTCGGAGCTCTCTGATTTCAGACCAGAAAACAAAATGCAAAGGGCTCCCGGGAGCAGTGAGGCCCCACTAGGAGAACAGCTAGCTCTGTGGCCCTGCAACACACCTTCCCAGTGTGTGGCCTGGGGCAAGTTCATCAGACCAAAGCAGTTCCGGTCCTGGCTCTACTATTTTCTGACACTTTGCTTAGCTTCTTTATGCCTTTGTTGCAAAACAGAAACTTCATATTATCTCACTGAGTTTGTCAGTGCCTGGTCCATACCCTCCCTGAGGCTGTTACCCACTGGGCAGAGCCAATAGTCCTGTCTCTTCCCAACTCCACATTCAACCACCTCACACTGAAATTGGCTCTGCCTGGCTGAGCTCCATAGTGGAAACTGGTGGTTAAACATTTACAGCTAACCACTGCAGGGTTGTTGGAAATTGCTTTGCCAATTGAAAAGCACTATATAAATATTAGCTATTATTACTTAAGACTTCATGGCCAAGAGAACAGAAAGGAGAAAACTTTAGGGCTGAAAACACCACCCCACAGAACACCTCATACAGGAGAGGAGTCAAAGGCCTTCCTCCGCAGCCAAGCAGGTCCGGTGGGGCTCCAGGCAACCAGTGGTTTTTCCAGACTCACTCAGCACAACAGGGCAGAGCCCTAGGGTTTTGTTACTACATGAGCAGACAAGATCTTCCCTAGTCACTTTTTTTTAAGTTTATTTATTTATTTTTAGAGGGGAAGAGAGGGAGAAATAGAATGAGAGAAACATCAATGTGTGACTGAAACATGAATTGGTTGCCTCTCATGTGCCCCCAACTGGGGACCTGGCTCCCAACCTAGACATGCACCCTGACTGGGAATTGAGCTGGTGACCTTTCAGTTCACAGGCCAGCACTTGATTCACTGAGCCACACCAGCCAGGGCTTCCCTGGTTACTTTTGACTATTCTGCTCCTCCTGAATACCTGCTGAGTACAGGGAATCCCACCTTTGGGTGTTTGGTTCCTTTGCCTCATCCTAACTGTGTGAGGAGGGAGTGTCCCTTCTTCTAATAGTTTATTGCGTAGAATTCTGACCTCATCACAGGTTTACAATAAATTCAAGATCTATCTATATTAAAAAACACCACACTTAATATATGAATGGTAACGATGAATGATGTATGATGATTTTTGTGAATTTTTTCCTAAACAGCACAAGAATGTGGCTAGTCTGAGAATTGCCTTGTGACAATTTTTATATAAATAAGACATTAACTTGCTCAGAAAGTGAGAAATTCTCCACATAACAAATATTTGAATGTATTTCACTGAACATGTCAGCAGTCTTTTCCTTCAGACATGTTTAAAGAGCAATTGCAGAGCACAAATAACTATTTTTCTCCACATGCTCCAACTGAGGGGAAATAGAATTGTAATGAAGTCTACACAGGCTGCAGGCTGCCTCTGCAAACACTACAATAAAAACACTGCCCTTGCTGTTCTAATCACCACCAGCTGAGATGGCTAATTAGAAAATCCTAAATCAGAACATAAGACCTTTGAATTCAAGAGAGAAAGCTACCAGTTCATTTGCAGGTTTACCTCTAAGTCTCCAGTTGCAACAAAGCAATTGGACAGACTGTACTCCAACATGGAAATGATCTGTTCCCCCATTTGCCTTCATGGCGACATTAGGACTTTCATTAGTCATGGTCCTGCTTGTCATTAGCTGCCTGCGTCTCGGGCCGGTCCCCTCTTCCACTCTGCCATGAGCATGTGTTTCCTGGGGTTTGTCATTCACATTTCAATGCCTCATGTTCTGTTATTTACTTTACATTTTTATTTTGCTCAAATCTAAACTGATTTGTCACTCTAAGTCTGTTCATGCCCTATACATTAATAGCTGGGAAACCACACATGTGATTTACCGTCACACTGTAGAAAATAGTCGGGAAACATACCTGATACAGGACTTGCATAGGCAATATGTAAAGGACGCTGATAATTCAATGAGAAGAAAAAACAATCCAGTTTAAAAATAGTAAAAGGTTTAAATAGGCACCCTGCAAAAGACAATATACCAATGGCCAGTAAGCACATGATGATGATGAGGATGAAGATGAGGATGATGATGAGAAGGAGGATGATGATGATGATGATGATGATATGTTCATCATGAGACATCAGACAAATGCAAATTAAAACCCCAGTAAAATTTAAAAAATAGTTCAAAGTTGGTGAGGATGTGGAATAATTCAAATTATCATACAGTGCTGGCAGGAATATAAAGTTGTACAGCCAGTTTATAAAAAGAAAACAAAAATCCTAGCATTCCCTTCAAAGTTTGAAATATGAGCTCTGGAGGAGAACCAAGATGGCAGCGTAGGTAGACACACTGCACCTCCTCGCACAACCAGAACTGACAGAAAATAGAACGGCAAGGAAGTCCGACACCAAGGAAATAAAAAATAAACATTCATCCAGACCGGTAGGAGGGGCGGAGACGGGCAGCCAGGGTGGAGAGGACTCGCGTGGCCATGGCAGGACCCAGACTGGCAGAGTGTGTGACGAACGGGGCAGGCAGTGGGATCACTAGCAGATCCTGCGGTCCCACATTCGCGCACAGATAAACAGAGAGGGCTGGACTCAGAGTGGCAGAGAACGGGGCAGGCAGAGCTCGGGTGGTCCCCCGCGGCCCCACATTCCAGCACAGATAAACCTGACAAACAGCAGGGAGCAAAGTGGGCGGAGCAACCCAGGGCTCCAGCGCAGGGAAATAAAGCCTCAAACCTCTGATTGAAAACGCCTGTGGGGGTTGGGGCGGCAGCAGGAGAGACTCCCAGCCTCACAGGAGAGGTCCTGGGAGAGACCCACAGGGGCCTAGGGTGTGCACAAGCCCACCAACTTGGGAACCAGCACCAGAGGGGCCCAGTTTGATTGTGGGTAGCGGAGTGAAAGATTGAGGTCCAGTGGAGAGGGGATCGGGCGCCATTGCTCCCTCTCAGCCCCTCCCCCACATACAGCATCACAGCACAGAGACCAGCCTTACCCCACCCCAGGGAACACCTAAGGCTCCAACCCTTTAAGTAACAGACACACCAAGACAAAAAAAAATGGCCCAAATGACAGAACACTTCAAAGCTCCAAAAAAAATACAACTAAGCGAGGAAGAGATAGCCAACCTATCTGATGCACAGTTGAAAACACTGGTTATCAAGACGCTCACAGAATTGGTTGAATTTGTTTGAAAACCAGATGAAAAAATGAAGCCTATGCTAAGAGAAACAAAGGAAAATATATAGGGAACCAATAGGGATGCGAAGGAAACTGGGACTCAAATCAATGGTGTGGACCAGAAGGAAGAAAGAAACATCCAACCAGTAAAGAATGAAGAAATAAGAACTTGGAAAAATGAGGAGAGGCTTAGGAACCTCCAGGACATCTTGAAACGTTCCAACATCCAAATTATAGGGGTGCCAGAAGGAGAAGAGGAAGAACCAAAAATGGAAAACTTATTTGAACAAATAATGAAGGAGAACTTCCCTAATCTGGCAAAGGAAATAGTCTTCCAGGAAGTCCAGGAAGCTCAGAGAGTCCCAAAGAAACTGGACCCAAGGAGGAACACACCAAGGCACATCATCATTACATTATTTAAGATTAAACAGGAGAGAATCTTAGAAGCAGCAAGAGAAAAGGACACAGTTACCTACAGAGGAGTGCCCATAAGACTGTCAGCTGATTTCTCAAAAGAAACCTTACAGGCAAGGAGGGGCTGGCAAGAAGTATCCCAAGTCATGAAAGGCAAGGACCTACTTCCAAGATTACTGTATCCAGCAAAGCTATCATTTAGAATGGAAGGGAAGATAAACTGCTTCTCAGATAAGGTCAAGTTAAAGGAGTTCATCATCACCAATCCCTTATTCTATGAAATGTTAAAGGGAGTTACCTAAGAAAAGGAAGATCAAAAATATGAACAATAAAAATGACAGCAAACTCACAGTTATTAACGACCACACCTAGAACAAAAACAAGAGCAAACTAGGCAAACAAGTAGAACAGGAACAGAACCATAGAGATCACATGGAGGGTTGTCAATAGGGGAGTGGGGGGGGAAGGTACAGAGAGATAGCATAGATGATAGGTGGAAAATAGACAGGGGGAGGGTAAGAATATTGTAGGAAATGTAGAAGTCAAAGAACTTATAAGTATGACCCATGGACATGAACTATAGGGGGGGAATGTGGGAGGGAGGGGGTGGTCAGGATGGAGTGGAGTGAGGGGGGCGGGAAATGGGACAACTGTAATAGCATAATCAATAAATATATTTAAAAAAAGAAATATGAGGTCTGTCTGGAAAAAGTCCAGCCATTGTTAATACAACAAGAACGGTTTGCACGACACTGATGTAACCTGGTAGCCTAAGAGCATGGACTGGAATGCGCATGCGTGAACAATGACGGCTTCACTGTGCTAGTCAGTGGGGGCGGTAGATGCCATTGAGTGAGAACATGTAATGTGTGGCTGTCACATTCAAAACGACTGAGCAAGTAGAGCAACGAACAAATCTGCATCAAATTTGTGTTAGGCTTGGACACTCCCCCATGTAAATTATTCGGATTCAGAAGGCCGCAGCTGTGCGCAACTGGTGACTGGCAGCTTCATCATGACAACATGCCCACTCATGCATCATGTCTTGTGCATAGGTTATCCCCTACAGCCCAGATTTGGTGCCCTGAGACTTCTGGCTTTTTTCAAAACTAAAATCACCTTTGAAAGGGAGAGATTTCAGACTGAGATTTTTGATGAGATTCAGGAAAATACAGTGGAGCAGCTGATGGCAATTGGGAGAACTGTGTGAGGTCCCAAGGTGCCTACTTTGAAGGGGACTGAGGCATCATTGTCCTGTGTACAATGTTTCTTGTATCTTCTTCAATAAATGTCAGGGTGGGGGGTGCGTAGAGGGCAGCAGCTCCAGGTCCGCTCTCTTGCTTCTCCTGGTATGGAGCCACTGCCTCATTCTACAGCCTGATATTGGTGTGCTGCACCCAACACAGGGCTTCTCTTCCATAGTGGGGATCGGGCAGCAGAAGAGAACTTTAACCAAGAAAGAAAACATGTTTTTGCATTTACATAGATCACTGGCATTGCTTTTTAGGCCTGCCATACCGCCAACCCTAAGGGAAGATAATTCACAATAAAACCGAAGCAGAAAGTCACCAACAGACTGAGACAGGTTGAGATTTCACTTTTCCTTTTTAAACCACTTAGCCCCAATTCTAAATATTATAGACCAAACAGAGTCTGCTTCATCTGCCCAAAGGTAGGGGTCTGTGGCTATTGACAGATGCAGCCTCAAACTCGTTTAGGTCAAATTCATGTGACCAGAGGGGAAGTTGTAGCCAAGTCTTTACCAGCATTATGACGTTGAATACAAGCATGCCTTGTTTTATTGCACTAGGCTTTATTGTGCTTCACAGGTGTTGGAATTTTTTTACAAACTGAAGGCAAGGCCCTCCACCAGCAAAAAGATTACAACTTGTTTTACTGCGATACTCACTTTACCGATGGTTTGGAAATGACCCTGCTCTATCTCTGAGGTATGCCTGTATTCTGGAGCCTGACAGCCCATCTCCTGACTCCGTTACACTAAGGTAAACCCTGAAGGCCCACAGTGGTATCTAGACAAAACGCAATTCTTACCTTGGACAAATTTCTCTCGGTTCTTTACAGACTGTGGTAAGCAGAATGGCTCCCCCAAGATGTCAACACCCTGATGCCGGCAACCTTTGAAAATGTTGTATTAAATGGCACAAGGGACTCTGCAGCTTTAAGGTCACAGAGACTAAGATTGGGAGATATCCCGGATGACCTGGATGGGCCCAATCTCGTCATGTGAGGCCTTAAAAGCAGTGAACTTTCTCCAGCTGGAGCAAGAAAGGAGGTTCAGAAAGAGTTGAAGCCTGAGGGGGATGCGGGCTGCTCTTACATGCAATGACTGGTCCCCAGCTGACAGCTAGCAAGGAAGATGGGGACTCGGCCTACAGCCACAGGAACTGAGTTCCACAAACAACCTGAATGAGCCTGGAAGCACAAGCTTTCCCCCAGCCTCCTGAGAAATGCCCAAGCCAGCTGGCAGCCTGATTTCAGCCCTGTGAGGCCCTCAGCAGAGGACCCAGCTGAGCTTGGCTGTGCCCACATTTCTAAGCTATGTAAATGTGATGTAATAAATGTGTGTTGTTTAAAGCCCCTAAGTTTGTGGTGATTTGTCCCGGCAGCAATAGAAAACTAATACTTAAACATTTTTAAACAAAGAAGCAAGTAAGCAGAATTCTAAGCAAAAGTGACTTTGATGATCATTTTTTCCTCACTGCAATTAGGAGATGTAGGAGTCTTTTTCTTTGCTCAAGCCAATAGTTACAACCTATACTCCCCACTGTGCCCCACTGTATGTGGCTGTGTTCCATGGAGACTGCGGCTCTGTTCAGGGGATGTTCTCTCCAAGGCATTCGAGGACACACTGGGATGGAGAATGAGTGTCAGTGAGATCAAGACTGCAGCAGGAAGACCAGCAAGGAGGCTACACACTCACCCAGTGGAGGGGTGAGAGGGTGCGGTTTATCTGGTACAGAAATCAGATTGGAGAGGGAGAGGCTGATACCTAATGGCTCTAGAAAGGCTTGTCAGGTGGGAAGTAGTCCTAGTGAATTAAAGACAGAACTCAAGAGGAGGACTAGACTTGGGGAAAGATGATCATAAAAATTTAGTTTGGGACATACTGAGTTTCAGGGGCTCGAAGAAGGAACATCGAGGTGTTACCCAGCAGGTAAGTGAACATTGGAAACAAACTCAGCTGATTCTTAATTTGAGAATTATTAATATATAAGTTGATAAAATCATAAAAGTGAATGAGATAACCCAGAAGAGACTTACGCATTTTCTTTTGCTTTAAAATGTAAGAAAAGGAATGAAGAAGAGGTACGTATAGAAAGTAACAGGAGATTTTGTTTGCTTGAGGTAATTAGAAAAGAATTAGAGCAGAAAGAGAAAAGAAAGAGGTTAGAAAAGATGAGAAAGTGTCCAGAAAGTATGAGATCCCTCTTGGAAGAGAAAAGGAGGTAGTTGGGAGGCATGAAGCTAGAGAATGGCCACCAGGGAGCACTGCCAGCCCAGGACCGCTAGGTGCTGCCTGGGTGAATGATGATGTGGTGGAACTGGCCACTCATAGACACAGACTCTACTAGAGGGAAAGGGGGGTGGGGCAGGTAGAAGAGGGTAAAGGGGGGATAAATGGTGATGGACGGACACTCGACTTTGGGTGATGAACGCACAATACAATATACAGATGATGTATTATACAACTGCACACCTGAAACCTAGTAATTTTATTAACCAGTGTCACCCCAATAAATTCAATGAAAAAAAATATACATATAAAAGAGGGAGGCACAGGAAAAGATTATAGTGTTCAACCAGCCACTTGTCCACAGTGAGCTTGGTAAGCTAGTGTTAGCAATTTGAGCAATGTTAACACTGTGTTCCTCTTGGGTGCATTCAGTCAGTGAAGTCTTAGCTATGACAAAATCATTTACAGGGACACTGGAGACTCTCCCCCCCCTCCCTGCCATTTCTGTGAAAACACTTAAACACACTGAAAAATCTATTAGCTTATGCAGTAGCCACCTCTGCATTCAATAGTTTCCTCATGAAAGCTCATATAGACTTTTCATGATACCCCTTCTGAGTCCCTGCCTGGGAAAGCACAAGCAGGCTGCACGCATGGCAGGGAGGGAGACTAAGTGCCCCCCTTCCCTGCACCCCAAAGAACACAGGAGGGCACCCTGATGCACTGCCAGCTGTGAGAAAGCAGCCAGGGAGGGGAAGGACCACTCTGGACACAGTGTTCCTCATCTTCCCAGCTGGTCTGGACAGGCTAGAAAAGAATTAAAGATTAACCCACTCCAAAGCATCAAATGATTATTTTGGGCCATGGAACCATATGCTATACTTTCATTATCTTTCCCAAAGCCTCAGGTTTTGGCTAAGAATAAACACAGCTGTCAAGGTTCTCTTAAACTCTCTAACACACCTGATTCAAGCTGCACGTGTGAAGCATCTCCAATATCTTTCATTGTTGCCTTTAAAAGTTTCCCTTAGCCAATATCACTGATGAACATACATGCTAAAATCCTCAACAAAATGTTGGTAAAACGCATCCAACAATACGTTAAAAAGATCATACACCATGATCAAGTGGGATTCATCCCAGGGATGCAAGGATGGTACAATATTCGCAAATCAATAAACATAATACACCACATAAACAAAAGCAAAGACAAAAACCACATGATCATACCAATAGATGCAAAAAACGCATTTGATAAGGTACAGCACCCATTTATGACCAAAACACTCAGCAAAGTGGGAATAGAGGGAGCATTCCTCAATATAAGAAAGGCCATATATGACAGACCTACAGCCAACACCATACTCAAAGGGCAAAACCTTAGAGCTTTCCCACTAAGATCAGGAACAAGACAAGGATGCCCTCTCTCACCACTCATATTCAACATAGTATTGGAAGTTCTAGCCACAGCAATCAGACAAGAAAAAGAAAGAAAACGCATCCAAATTGGAAAGGAGGAAATGAAACTGTCACTATTTGCAGATGACATGATAATGTATATGGAAAATCCTATAGATTCCACCAAAAAACTACTCGACCTAATAAATGAATTTGGCAAAACAGCTGGATACAAAGTCAATACTCAGAAATCAAAGGCATTCCTGTACACCAACAATGAAACTGCAGAAACAGAAATCAGGGGGAAAAAATCCCATTTGATATAGGAACAAGAAAAATAAAGTACCTAGGAGTAAACCTAACCAAGGAGGCAAAAGACCTGTACTCAGAAAACTACACAACACTGAAGAAAGAAATTAAGGAAGACACAAACAAATGGAAGCATGTACCATGCTCATAGATTGGAAGAATTAACATCATCAAAATGGCAATACTACCCAAAGCGATTTATAGATTCAATGCAATCCCTATTAAAGTATCCATGACATATTTCACAGATATAGAACAAACACTTCAGAAATTCATATGGAACCATAAACAACTCCAAATAGCAGCAGCAATTTTGAGAAAAAAGAACAAAGCAGAAGGGATCACAATACCTGATATCAAACTGTATTACAAGGCCACTGTAATCAAAACAGCCTGGTACTGCCATAAAAACAGACACATAGACCAATGGAACAAAACAAAGAGCCCAGAAATAAACCCAAGTCTCTATGGTCAATTAATATTTCACAAAGGAGGCAGGAGCATAAAATGGAGCAAAAATACCCTCTTCAACAAATGGTGTTGGGAGATTTGGACAGCTCCGTGCAAAAAAATGAAACTCGATCACCAACTTACACCACACACAAAAATAAACTCGGGACAGATAAAAGACTTAAATGTAAGTCGTAACACCATAAAAGTCCTAGAGGAAAACATTGGCAGGAAAATCTCGGACATTCCACGCAGCAACATCCTCACAGACACGTCCCCTAAAGCAAGGGACATAAAGGAAAGAATAAACAAATGGGACCTCATCAAAATAAAAGGCTTCTGCATGGCTAAGGAAAACAGCATTAAAATTAAAAGAGAACCAACAGTATGGGAAAACATATTTGCCAATGATACCTCAGACAAGGGCCTGATCTCCAAAATATATAAAGAACTCACATTACTGCACTCCAGGAAGACAAACAACCCAATTAAAAAATGGGCAAAGAACTTGAATGACACTTCTCCAAGGAAGACATAAAGAGGGCCTAGAGACATATGAAAAGATGCTCAGCATCACTAGCCATCAGAAAGATGCAAATTAAAACCACAATGAGGTACCATCTCACACCAAGTCAGAGTGGCCAACATAAACAAATCCACAAACAGATGTTGGAGAGGATGCGGAGAAAAGGGAACCCTAGTGCACTGTTGGTGGGAATGCATACTGGTGAGGCCACTGTGGAAAACAGTATGGAATTTCCTCAGAAAACTAAAAATGGAACTGCCCTTTGACCCAGCAATTCCGCTGCTGGGATTATACCCTAAGAACCCTGAAACACCAATCTGAAAGAACCTGTGCACCCCAATGTTCATAGCAGCAGAATTTACAATAGCCAAGTGCTGGAAGCAACTTAGGTGCCCATCATTAAATGAGTGGATCAAAAAACTTTGGTACATTTACACAATAGAACTCTACACAGCAGAAAGAAAGAAGGAGCTCCTAGCCTTTGCAACAGCATGGATGGAACTGGAAAGCATTATGCTAAGTGAAATAAGCCGTGCGGTGAGGGACAAATACCATATGATCTCACCTTTAACTGGAACATAATCAACAGAAAAAAGCAAACAAAATATAACCAGAGACATTGAAGTTAAGAACAATCTAACAATAGCCAGTGGGGAGGGGGGAAGGGATAGTGGGGAGAGGGGTTTTCAGGAACTACTATAAAGGACACATGGACAAAACCACAGGGAGGGTGGAAGCAGGGAAGGGAAATTAAAAACAAGAAAAGAAAAAAAAAGTTCCCCTTAGATACAGATCCAGTATTGTTCCATTCAAACACATTTCTAGGACAAGGATTAAAAAGTACATAAGTATATTTTTATTCTACTCTGTATTAATGTAAACACACACACACACAGAAAATGTTTAGATCACTTAATCAGTTATAACATTCCATGTTTTAATATTAACAAGAACATACATGATCATTTCCTGAGTTGACAGTGCAATGTAAAATTTAATCTGTATTGCTAAGCCATTTTACAGCATAGAAATGTGATCAAAATGATCATTTACTTCATTGTGTCATAAAACACAGGAGCTCATCGTGGAACAGTGACGCAATTTAAATGGCAAGGAGCTTTATGATTCATAAGAAACTACCTGTATGTGTTTGTTGCCATGACTGACTTTCCTGGCCAAAAATCAGTAGTAAAATAAGTTATGGTATAAAATAAAGCAAACAGGTTATCTATACTGAAGGAACATTTGATTTCATTTGAGAAACTGAAGCCTGGAGCCTAGTTAACCTTTCAGTATATGAAAAAGTTGTCTTAAAAAACCCTAAGCAATCACAAATTTAGATAAAACAGCTGAGTAAAAGACAATGATGGCTCTTCAGTATCCTGTAAAACTATGGATCTCATCTTTGGAAAAGTTAAGATCGTGCAGCAACCTGAAAAACAAATACAAAGCAAATGTCTCTTAGGGAAAATGTTTAAAAATAAAGAAATAAAATCAAAGTTTACAATCATAAATATAGTACTTAAAAAAACACAGTTATCACTTCTAAAAATTAACAATAATTCTTTAATATCATCAAATATCTAGTCAGTGTTCAAATTTTTAATTGTCTCAAAGGCCATAATTTTTAATCATGGCCTTTAATCAATCAATCAAGATCCACTTAAAGTCTACATCTTATGATTAGCTGATAAATCTTTCAGGTATCCTTTGATAAGATTACCTTCCACCTCTCTCTTTGTCCTGCAATTCATTTGACTAAGTAAGACTTCTCTGTGCCGAGTCACCCACAGTCCTCATTTTGCTGTGTCCCTGTGGTGTATGTTAATGATATGTACTCTATCCTCTTACTGCCCATAATTTAACACTTGGATCTAGGGGATGGATCAGACAGAGGTTAAATTCTTTTTGACAAGACTGCTTCATTGGTAGCATTCTTCCATCAGGAGACATGTAATACCTAGTTGTGGTTGCTTCTCTTTTTGAATGCTAACAACTATCGATGATCTACATATAGATCCATTATCAGTTCATTAGGGACTGAAATTGGTGATATTCTACTTCTATCATTCTTTCTTCATTTATAAGCTGAGAAACTCTATAAAGAAAAACTTCTCAGTTATTATGCGGTTGCCCTGTAGTATAGCTCATATAGAAAAGGCAAAATAAATGTTAGAGTTCCCCAACCTCTATTCACCAGTTTTCAAAGTAAGGAGTTGACGCCCATAGCACTCTATTCTTTACTCTCTCCACTGAACCAAAAAACAGAAACACTTGGAAAACACATCTTACAAACGGCTCTGTTTAAAATGCTCCTGAACATAAGAAACATTGATTTAGTACTTACTCTACGTAGTCCCTGGCTAAGCACTTCACACACATAGTATTATTTATTTCCTTTCACAGGTGAGTCAGTGCAATAAAGCTTAGAAAGGTTAAGTAGCTGACCTAGGACACCCAGCTAATGACAATATGATGTTTCTAGGAGGCAGAGACAGAATTCAGACCCAAACTGGCAGCTGCCTGAGTACACACACGTGTTCCGATCAAAGACCAGGATGTGTGGCATGGAGACCTGGTGCGGCAGTCACGCCTCTCCCCGTCTGAACCCGTCCTGCCTTTCCAGCTGCGCCTCCTGTCTCGCCCTGGCCAGTGGCTTCACACCAGCGACACCAGTCTAGTCTTTTGAACACCTGCATATCTATCGCAACTGCTCTTTCTCACCCTGCCTGTGCCATTCTTCTCAGCCTCCTCTGACTTTAGTCCCCATTCACAGCACAGGTCTTTCTGACCGGAAGTGGAGTGATTGCCACCACACACACCCCAAGGTAAAAGTAACTGGTCTCCCTGCATTTCTGTGACACCTTGTTTTTATCTCTAGTAAGGGTATTTACGATATTCTGGTCACATTTCAGTTATCAGTCTGTGCATTTGTTTCCATCACTAGATAGTTTGGCCTTGAGAGCAGAGCCTGTTTCATTCATCTCTGTAATACACAAGGTGGGCATTTAATGGATGAAAGAAACTTTATTGGCCAAATAGTTTTGAACTTTTATTTATGTGAAAGAAATAAGTTTCTGAGTTGCCATATCATACAAATTTGACAAATTTTCACCAAATATGGAGAGCATGTTTGGAGTGGTTATGCTTATAATACAACCTATGCAGCAGACTACAATTAACTTTGGGGGGGGCACGTAGGAGTAGGTATCCCAGAGAAAAAGTCATCTTTCAGGGCAGAAAAAACTATGATATCATAAGAGACTCATGTACCTGCCAAGTAAGAGAGATATATCACATCCATTATGAGGGTGAGGACAGGAAATCAAAGAAGTAAGAGTCCTGGGTGAAGTTCACAAGGGCTATGAACTGCAGGTACTGACTTGAATTAAGCTACATCTCACCAGGTAGCTCTATGCAGCACGTTTAAGGGTGAGCAGCAGCAGGGACCCACATGTGCTGACAATACTCCTGAGCAATTCTGGGCAAGTACAGGATAGAAAGGTGAACTCTGAGGTAAAGCTGAGAGAATAAAGCTGTAGAGATTACAGTCAATTTTAAAAATGCAGAAATACTGGAACCATGGCTACCTTCTACTCAATTACACGTGTACTGAGGCTACAGTATGCAAGAGAGTGGGCTAAGCTTTGCATGGAACCAAAATGAAGAGCCCCGAGAAGCCAATAATTCATGGGGGAAAACAACCCACTCCCACATTGTACAAGGGATTCCTCTTCCGTCAGCGGAAAGTGGACTAAGTGGCCTTAACATCAGCCTCTTTCTTGAGGAAGAGTTTATGATTCCCATCATTTAAAAGAATTATTATATTGCAATATCTAAAGTAAACATTAAGATACTTGCAAATAGAAGTATCAATAAAATAGAAGAATGTAGTGGCTCTTAATCTTTTTTCCTGAAAAATTATTTTACTTCAAACCATGTTATTAGCTGTGACTATAATTTTATAGTTTTCTTTGAACTTCAAGTAAGAGTTTAATAGTAATTAAAACTATTTTTAAGTTAAAAGAGCTTAAGAGGGAGCACATTTTCCTAAAAGTATTAAAATCCAGAAATACACTTAAATTTAATCAAAACAGCTTTTAAATTCAACATGGAAAAAACCACTTTTTAATGTCTATTTATTTTTGAGGTCAATCTTTTTCATAATTAAAAATAAGGCACACAAATGTAATTGAATAACAATAAAAAATTAAAATTTAAAAAAAAATTTTAAAAAGAAGTGGAACTAAAAAAAATAGCAATAGATAACATTATCTAGAAAATATTAGGTTTAGTCATATACTAAACAAAGAAAAACAGGGCATTTAAGGAAGTCATATTTTAAAATCACCTAGAAATCCAACAGTGACTATATTTAACCAAATATATTAAAGTCTCATTTTTTGGCTTATTGTGTTCTAGTACTGCCTTGTTGACTTGCTCTCTGGCTTTTAATCACTGTATTATTTACTAATTTTCAACCAGTTGCAAAGCATGAAGAAAGATAGAGATCAATACTGCTTATTAACTACTATATGTTATAAAGCTTTGGTGGAAGAAGAGGTTGAATCCAGTGTCCCAAATAAGGTTGTGGCACCAATCCTGTGAGTGTATCCACACTGCCAGTGATTAGCAGAGATACTGAGAGCTGGCTGCATCTTACTTTTGTGTTCACATCTAACTCTACACATAATCTTAGCTTCCAACCCTTCACCTGCATGAAGAGTAAAAACTGTCATTTTCTTAGGCTGTAACAGACTATTAAAAGTGCAGATTTGGCCCTGGCCAGGTGGTTTCAGTTGGTTGGAGCATCGTCCTATACACCGAAAAGATTGTGAGTTCAATCCCTGGTCAGAATGTGTATGGGTGGTAACTGATCCATGTTTCTCTTTTTGTCTCCCTGCCACCTCCAATCAATAAGAATATCCTAGGGTGATTTTTTAAAAAAGTGCAGGTGCCTATGAATAGAAGGAACTGAGAGCCAAGTCAACCACTTCTTATGGAAGATCTTCATTTTAGTCTGGAGGACTCTTTTTCTACACATTGACATTGCTACTAACACATTGTAGCACATTGCTACTAACATTGCCACATTGCTACTAACCTTACTCCCTGCTCTGTAAATGGCATTGGTCCACAAATGCAGATGAGAACTTTGGATCTGTCTGAACTTCTTTTCAAAAATTCAGAAAGAAGACCTGATGAAATGTATCCCTTTTTGCCATTCCATTCAGAAGTAGGTGCTGAGAGAACAAATTCAACATCAAATCTAGAGAAAAGAAACAGGTTTAGAAGGTCTATTATTTTAACATGTGATTAACATGTTCAAGTTTGCTAAAATATCTTTTTTGCCCTTGAAAGTGATATAATATGTAAAAACTGATACACTTGTTAGAAAAGCACTGGAATAGGTTATATTCAAAGATTTAACAAAAACACAGGTAAATCCACATTTACCAAGGATTAGCTTTTGCTACAGATGAGAAGAGTAATTTGGCATTTTTTGAACTCATTAGAAAGAGCTCTGAGGGATCTCAGAGCACTACACATTTCTATTAATAATCTTCTTGTATTAAGTCACAGCAAACAGCAACTACCAGTGACACATGCTTTTTAATCTCTGACTTTTACCTTTTGAGTTCTGGACCCTTATTTATAACCAACAGCCTATTTGACTTTTTACTATTTCTGTCTCAGCCTCATCTCATAACCTCCCTATCTCACACCTGACTTTCACTTTGGGAATGGTGCCACAGTCCCCTTGGTTGCATAAGCCAGGAACCTTGGATTTATCCTGGGACCTCCCTCTGCCTCACCCCCACATCCACATCCTCAGCAAGACCTTCAGCGCCGCAAGACTTCCACTCTCTTTCTTCTTCCCGTAATGCTTCTGTCATGCTCCATACTTCAGGTCTTAGCTAAGCACCACTTCCACTGCAGCCATGGGTTCTTTGTTCTATGTGTTGTAGAAATAGTTTCCTTTTTCTTTGCCTCACAGATCTTACTTCAGGTTTTAAACACGTGGTCTTTAAAACCTGAAGTAAACTTCCTAAGAGCAGAGACCACTTTTGCTTTGGCTATCACTAAGTCCCTAGTGGCCACCACACCGGAGGCACTCAAGAACTATGGGATGAAACATGTGAAAGAGAAAGAAAGAGTGCAGAATAAAAATGAGAAAGAACATCAAACTAAGTTTCACAGTGTAACTATGGACCATTTTCCCTCCACAGTTTTATAACCTGTTAAGTGAACAGCTGGTGAAGAGCCAAGTAAATGATTCAAAATTCTATGCTGTACCTGTTCCCTTTACTCCATTTTAGCAAAACACAATGAATTCTTACCATTTTCAATAGTATTAGACCAAACGCATTTCTACATTTTCCAGTGAGTAACTGAGATATTTTCTCATGAATAGAAGGAATGAATTATACATTAATCTACTAAGGAAAAGTTGAACAGTTTCTCTTGTGAGGGGCCTGAGCAGTCAACTATGAGACCAGAAACAGGGTGTGGCTGGCGCTGCCACCCTCACGTGGCTGTGCCACCCTTAGGTCATGGTTCCCACGGGCTGACGGGCCCAGTTCAAGCACACAGACCAACTCTAGGACAGAGAAGAAGCCCCAGCTCCCACCTAGACCCCAGCCTCTAGGTCTTATTTGTGCATTTGTGGAACAAGGTGAGAAAACTACATCATCTCTTATAATTGTAATATTCTGGTTTTATATTTTTTAAAAAACTACAGATTTATGTCTTACTTCTACCTTCAAGGTTCCCATTTAGTTTTAGCAGGTACACAAATCCACCTCATACAAAACAGCTTCCCCAAATACTTTCTTTCACTTACTTATTGTTCCTTTCTGGCACATGAAATTAGGATAGTTTTAGATAAATTTGGAATGTAATATTTGTTTAATGGACCATGAGGGTGAGATCCTTGTTTGTCTTGTTCAATGCTGTACCCAGGCCTGGCTCAAGGTAAGTGTATGAAAAACACTTGTTGAATGAATAAAGGAATTTATATACAAAGAAGCCATACTGACTAAAAAAAAAAAAAAAAAAACAAAAAAAAAAAACACGTGAGTAGAACAAAGCAGTGAGCTGGCATCCGTAACACAACACAGAAGAATGTCCATGGTTCCTACGTGCCTTTTTCTAGGAGGAAGGACCACGGCTTTCTCTGGATCACCCACAGGGACCCAGGGCAGCTGCAGAGCCACTTCCTTAGGGCATTTCCAATTTACGCACAGACTACTGAGTAAAAGATAGCAATTGCCTGTGAAAATTTAAAAATACCCTCTGGCTCTATTTCCAACACATGTATCACTGGAATAAAACTGCTAAGATATATAAATCTGTCACTTGAAAATATTCATAATTTTCCTTTACTGAGATGCTTTAAAAAAAGAGCCTAGTCAGTGGCGGCATGCTTTCTGCAGGTGTATGCTACAGAGTGCTAAGTACCTGAGACCCTTACATAAAGGCCATGACCGTCTCACGCATTTTGTATATATTCACATAATGGTCCCTTGGCCATTACTTTTGGGTACTCAATAGAAAAAGTTAAGAGGGGCATGAATGCAATCTTTAAGATTATTGTACAGAGCCTGCTATCCTGCTTATCTCCTTCTTCACAGGACTAGAAAAGAGCTTCACTGGAGCAGGAGTACTCCCAAGTTAAGACTCAAGACTATTTGAAAGAAGGATTTCTTACACCACATCAAGGCACTGATGGGTTCCATGGAATCAACCTCTTCTGAAGTGTTCTGCGTGAAAGCCCACTCACTCTCTAAAGCAATTCCAGCCTTGAGGCATGAGAAGGCATTGATGCAGAGCCTGCAGTCATCCTGTAACTAACTCTTCTCTAGCGTCTCAGCTTCCAAAACCAACCTCAGACCTATTTCTTACATACACCCCCTACCTTCCCGATTTCACTGCCACAACTCTAAATAAGGCCCTCACGTCTCTCATCTAAAATACTGCTCTAAGAGCCTTGGCCCCAGTCCATCTGATATACCATTGCCAGCAGTTCTCCTAAGTACCCAGATCCAATCGTACAATAAATATCCTTGCTTAAAAAGCGTCAGTGATTTGTCACTGCCCATGGAGGATTATTTCATAGTATTGGGGCCCCAGCCTTTTTCTGGTTCCTCTAGCTAAACAAAATATACTACAAAAAGGAGAAAAACTTGGTATTTGCTCACAGGAAAAGTAGTTCACAAAAGAAACAACTACAAGTTGAAATTATACAAAATCTATATATTATGAAAACATTTCTCAAAATGAAGCTATGAAACACCAGTGTTCCTTGAGATGTAGTGGTAATCCATGAAAAAAGGCTAACTATCAAATAAATTTGGAACTGCTAGGTTTAAAATAAGTTTAATAGATTTCTTTAGAACTTCTTAAAGCCTTGAACATGCTAAGTTCAGGGTAAATCTTCAAGAGGGTAATATGATATACACTGTTTCTCAAAGTTATTTAATCACAGAGCCCTTTGAGGGAATACACAAACATTCAGGAAACACATTCTATGAAACACACCAGCTGAGGAGCATCTGGGAGGAAGAGAAAGTAGTAGAAGGGTCCAGATTAGGGGCCCACATATCTGTGGGCATCACAGGCTGGGGAAGAAGAAGGGGGTTAAGGCACAGTGTTCAATTTACTTATGCTTCTGCAATCACAGGCTTCTGCTGTCTTAAAGGGAATAACATACTGCTCATCCCAATAGTGACACCAGAGCACGGAAACATAGTGGGTCGCTATCTCCAGAGCCTGTCAGTAATAAAGGGAGACAAGCTGCCGAGTGTTGCTGGACGTTCCTGCATCCATCAAATACACATTTATTTAATATATGAATTACATTCAAGGTCTCCTATCACCTGACTTTAGCCTACAGGCTTCTTCAACTGTAAAACAAGAGGATTAGAAGAGATCACCACTAAGATGTCTTCTAATATATGCATAAGTTTAATCATTTTATTTTTTACAAAGTTATTTCACATTGTTCTCCTTCATGCACTGTATTTACTTCAACAAAACTGGACTCTTGCTTTTTTGCTAAAACACTCTGAACATCCTGACCCTCAGGTTTTTTACTCATGAAGTCCTACAACTCAAATTTCTTTTCTTGTTCACGAAATGCTGATTGTTTCCCAAAGCCCAGCTCAGAAGCCTGATCTCCCTGAAGCTCTGATCTCCCCTCACAAAAATAGAATTACTTTCCCTAGATTTCTCTAATATGTGACTTGTTACTCTCAAAGCACAGACTTTACAGTACTGCTGTATTTCAGAACTTCTACCCGACTAGGGTAGTCTCACCATTTTGTGACTGTTTCCAACATTAAACACATTTTGCAAATAGCAAGCACACAAATTCTTGAAGTGAGGCACGTGGTCTGCTGATGCATGTAACTGGGCACATACTCCTTTTTCTTTTGTGCCCCACTCCCTTGCTGTTCAGAATCCTTTCTTTTTCTCTTTCCAGTGTGCTCCAACCATTACCCTCATCCTTTCCAGAAGGAAAATGAGGACATTAACAATATAGTGTGTTGGGTACAATATTCTTTACCTTTCTAGAGGTTATTTTTCAAAATGCTTCAATAGCCTTAGTACATTTTGACTTAGTGACTCTTACGATGAATTTTTACCCTGCATAATTACAGAGGTACAGAACAACTTCTATTCACTATGTCAAACAGTAGGGAATTGGTTAAATAAATTTATTGTATGTTCACATGACTGAATAAATGCAGCCATTAAAATGCATCCTGGTATAGTACACGTTTTCCCAACTGGCACTATGGGCATCTCCGGTCGGGTATTACTCTGTTGCAGGGGCTGTCCTCTGCCCTGTAGGACACTCCTGGCCTCTACCAGCTGGGCACCCATGGCAACCCTGTCATCAGCTGTTACCATCAAAAATGTCTCCAGACATAAATGTCCCCTGGGCCATAGTGTGAGGGGAGACAAAATCACTCCAGGTTGAGAATCACTGATTCAAAGCAGTCTATACACAGAATATATAAAATACACTACATAGAAAATGCAGTTATAAAAAGTATAGCCAGAATAACCATTTTATTTAAAAAATATAGAACAAAAAAGTATGTGTGTAGGTGTCAGTGTGTGCATATGTGCGTATCAGAGAGTAAGAGAGGGGGAGGGAGAGCAGGAGGGAGGTAGGGAGAATGAAAAGAGACAGACCACAAATGGTAACAATTGTTCTTTAAAAGGTAAGATTATGGGTGATCTTCCTTACATTTTTTCTATATAAATATGCATTAATTTTGTAAAGGGAAGGGGAAAATCAGCAAATCAACAACTTCTACTAATATAAAAGTATATGCTACCAGCTTTACTAAAATTAGGTTATTGTCTCCAAAATTACTGCTTTGAAAGGGAGGAAAATACTTGCCATATTATAAATGGTGCCCAGAATTCAGCCTCATTGTCAAACTGTCCAGTCCCTTCAAACTAATTCACAAAGGCCGATACCTCACAGAGTCAGTGCATTTTACTGAGGGGAGGGGTGGACCAGTGGGTAACACTGAGTCAACTAAGCCTCACAACACTGCTCAGTAAGAGATGCGTGTACTTAATTTGGATTTCCGTTTACATAGTAATTAGCTACATCTGCTACCATACATATTTTCTTTCTGTTTAGCAATGTGAGAAAATGAAGATACACATTCCTGGATTGCATAAGAAAATAAGCCAGCACCGTATCTTGCTCACTGCTGCACCCCTGTGTATAGGCACACAGTAGATGCTCATATGTATTTCATGAATGAATGAATGTTACAGATATGCTAATTCTGGGTTAGGCACCTACATAAGCTATTTTATTGTCCCCCATCCAAACAATTCTGTAATGTAGGTATTGCCGTCCCTGTTCTGCAGATGGAAAAACTGAGGCTCAGGCCGATTAAGTACTTGCCCAAGGCCACAAGTTAATAAGTTTCCATTATACAATGACATTTCTAAGAATTTCCTTTGGTAATAAATGATATTACCTAGATAAACTCTCAGGACAAGCATAGCATGCTTGCTGAAAAAGAAAATATTAGACCCTATACCACTCTCATTACCTATCTTTCCTATCCTTCCTTGTTCCACAAAGCATCAAGCAGAAGCTGAGCCCTAATCCTACAGACAGCAGTAGAGTATTTCACTTGTTTCAGCTAAGAATGTAAGAAAAAACAATTTTTATTTTCATAATCCAATAAAAATTTAACCAATGAGATATGTTCAGATGTCCCATTTTGTCACCAGAAACTTTAGTACTAAAACTAGAAGTGACATAAGAGAGTCAAGATGTAGAAAAGGGTGATTTAATATATAAAAATATAGCTTTAAATGCTAACTAAAATAATAAATGTGACTAAAATTACCTTATAGTAAATATAAATGTTTACTTTCCCTTTATGTATGAAACATCAATTATGTTTTTGAATAGAGTACCAAAAACCCATTAATAAGGCTCGGTCTCTCCTACATGTGCACAGCGCCTTAGAATATTGTAAAATTCCTGACAAATATTCCAAAGCTATGTAGACAAGCAAAGCTTTTTCCTGTACAGTGAGGGCCTTCCTGTGAGTCTCCAGAGAGCATAAACTACCCAGTGCTAGAAGTCGGTGCCAACAGAGTGCCTCAGCAAGGAGCTCTGCCTCCAGAAAGAGGACAAAGGTTAGGGAGCAGGCAGGTGAGAGCAAGAAGAGAAAGAGGTAGAGCAGAAGACAGAGGAGGATGAAGGCAGGCCAGAAGTCAGAACACTATCACTTCTCCCTGCAAGCTGGCGAGTCTCACTCACCGGGTGAGTGCTGTTAGAGCCAGTCATCCAGAAGCGGGGAAAAGGGGCCTTTCCTCCTCCTCAACACTGCAGCCTATGCGATTCCACCCACCCAAATTACGTAGAACAAAACCAAACAAAACAAAACAACACAGCTGACTTTGTTAGAAGACATTTTACGTTCAGAGGCTCTCAATACGTTCCCTTTTACCAATTACATCTTAAATCAAGTTAAACTACTATTAAGAGACTGAAAATACAAAGTCTGCTCATTATAAGGGAACTATCTTAAAGAATATAAAAACACTGCCAAAAATACTTAAAAAGAAAAATAAAAACTAGCCTAAAAGGCTTACCTATGTGTGTTTAAATTCTTTTAAATGTTTAGGAAAACAAGAGCTCAAATAGTGAATACAGAAACAAAACCCATGTATATTTAGGCCCTCTATAACCACAATTCAAGTATCTGAGGTAGGGCTTTAGTTTCCAAGGCATTTATACTTTTCTAAGTAGGAAAGTAGGAAAGATATTTTATTTTGAAGCTAAACAAACAGGCCCTCAGATTTAACTAATTTTTAATAACGTTTCAAGCTAGTGAATATAGGATGAAAACTAGAATTTAGGTCTTTAGGCTTTTCAATACATGCTACTTCCACTTCAAAAATTTGTGTGAAAGACTTGAAAACCTAGGACTTTGCATTTTGTTACAAATCATGCTCTAAATTGCCATACAACTACCTACATATGGTAAATATTCTTAGGTTATGTCTTAACTATGTAAAAAGAGTAAATACTTGAAGGATAAATAAGTTCAGATCATCATTAATTTGTGAAAGTCCTTTACTAAAAGAGAAAGAGGAGGATGGGAGACAACAGGTAGGAAAAAAACTAGAGAAAACCACGGCATTACCTTATTGAGAATATTCGGAAGATATTCAGGAGTACCTGGAGCCGCCGGGGAAATAGCTGAGTTTGTGACGTCTTTAACTTTTATAAAGCCTAGAACTATCTACACTATGCTATGAAATATTTACTTCAGATACTTATAAAGTCCTGAAATTATTAGAAATAGCTTTTACTAATTACAGAAAGTACATTAGGTTATCGAAGTCATTCTTTTTCTAAAAAATTTATTTAGAATTTCTTACTGCTTTCAAATTTCTCTAGGGGAAATGGGGACTATATCCACTTAAATGATCTTGTTTCAGCTGCCTGTGTGTGAGGGCTCGTTTTTTCAATGAAACACATTTTCACTGTGCTACCCTTGCTGCCTCATTCCCCACTGACTGCGTTCAGTCTGACTCGGACTTTTTCTACTGCCTACACCAGCATTTCCTGAAATATGTACTAAGGACCACTAGTGATACAGCTACTAGTACATCTTAATGTACACAAACGAAAATGAAGAGAATCTTGCTAAACAATGCAAGAAATCCTCCCTCCCCTAGCTTTTTGGAAAGTTACTTAGGACATTAGCATATTAAAGGCCCCAAGAAATCCTGCAGTAAAGAAACATGCTTATTTTTGCTTAATCCATCCCACCAAATTTATCCCCATTATAACAAGAAAATCTTGGCTACACTGAAACCCAACTCAGTATAAACAACATAACATAAACATCAAACCCAGCGTACACTAGTACGCACATGATGTCACATTGATCTTATCAAACTATTTCTTTGGAGGAAGGGTTTTAATATCACTTACATTTAGAAAGTTATTAATTAGTTTATTTTTTCTTTGAAGAATATTCCTGGTCAATTAAAAACTCCACCCAAAGGAAATAATGGCAAGACTGACTACATATGTAAAATATTTAAATATAGAGCTAGTACCAGTTTAATACCTTTTATCTTTATATGCTAATTTCTCCAACTGGCTTCTCCAAATTATATCATCTTCTGTTTTATTGAAGAACATCAGCTTCACTTTCCTTAAAAGAAAAAACAACTACTCAAAAAAAACTATTTTGATTACATTTAAAATATGCATGAATAGAAATCTAAAAGTGAACTAGTACAAGTGTTTTTTTTTAGGTCCAATAAAGTAACTGAAAGAATCAAAATAAAAATAATAAAATTAGTTAAATTGCCAGGACTTGAGGAGGCAGAGTTAAGAAATGAATGAGGGAATGAGAACATGTCTATTAAGGTCCACTGAATAATTAAATAATTTAAAATACCTTATACTAATCTAACAGCTTCACAAAGATAGTAGTTAAAGATAAAATTACATACCTGAGGTTGGATATATTATTCAAAGCATAATTCAGTACTTTAACCATTGGTGTGAAGCCTGTTCCAGCTGCCAATAAGAAGAGGTCTTCTAATTCTTGGAACTGGGATATTTTAAAATTGCCCTCAGGACTGCTTACAGAAACAAAATCTCCTAAACAATGAAATATAAACTAAATCAGAAAAAAAAAAATCAGAGAAACTGAAAAGGCCACACCTAGCTGAATGCAGAATACTGGTGAGGAACAGGATGAAAGTTTAACTTTCAGACTACATCTCACATTTAGTTTATGTAAGAAGTACTCATCAGACCTCCAACTATGTCCGGATTATATCACTATAATCAAATTAATAATGAGGTTTTATTCATTCATTTCCCAACATTACTTTCCCAAACCATCTGGAATCTCTAATTTACAAACTATTGCCAAGTATTTAAGTACAAATTATCAATAAGTAGATGGCTAAATTAAATTACAAGCACCTCAAAAGCAGAGTCCATGTCTACCTGTCCTGCGCAGTACAGGGCAGAGAAGAGGTATTTGCTACTTACATATGATTCTTACCCATAGTAATAAGACTAGTAGGAGACAAAATTGAAATAAAAATGTATTCTAAAATCTTACGTTAGTAAATGTGCTAACTTCACCTTCATCAAATCTTTGAACAGACTAATGGATTAAAACAACAAGAGCTGTTCTGAATTCAATTCCTATAAAAATAAAGCCAAGATCAGAAACTATAGTTGGAGCATCCTACTTCCCACTATAGAATCAAAATAGTTGAAAAAAGCATTTTCTGAAATGCAGTTGTTATAAGCAATATATACCACTTATATAGGGGAATTGGCTTTAGGATATTTCAGAAATTTTCAATGTAATTAAAGTAAATAAAGCTGTTCATATTTTAAAAGCAATTTAAAATTTTTAAATGCTTGAATGCTCATAATTTTTCCTTTCTTTCCCATAGCAGGATAATCTTGCAGCAAATGATGAATTAAGCATTAGAAAGTAACAAAGCTCCTTGTTATAGTTTGAAAGTAACCATAAGATCAGAATATCCCCAGGATATTATTGGGTTGGCCAAGAAGTTTGTTCAGTTTTTTTACACTGTGGCTCTAGTAGTGAGTGCTTAGTTGTCTTTAACTTCATTCGAAACAATTCTGTTAGACTGCATTGTGACAGTTGTCAAATCAGCGAGCTTTAAAAAAGAAACTGATCAAAACTGAATTTTTAACACAGCTACTTTAATACTGAACATGGAAGAAAATACTCAACATTTTCTGTATATTATGCTTTATTATTTCAATAAAGGTAAAAATGGAACTGAAATGCAAAACAAGATTTGTGCAGTGTATTGAGAAGGTGCTGTGACTGATTGAACGTGTCAAAAGTGGTTTGCGAAGTTTCTTGGTACTATTGACATTTTGGCCAAATAATTCTTTGCTGTGGGGCTGTCTTATGCATTGGAAGATGTTTAGTATCACCCCTGGTCTCTACCCAGTAGAAGCCAAAAGCAGGAGATAGCCAATGTATTCAAAATATCCAAATCAATAAAGTTATTGATGAAAATGAAAAGTTTGTATTTTATTTTACAGAAAAAACATAATGGACGTTTTGGCCAACCCAATAATAAAGAAGCTTCACAGAATGATACTAACTTGGCAACTTTTGTCCACAGTCCAGGCCTTCCAACATCATAAAACTGATTAGAGGAAGGCAAAGTACCTGATGCTAATCAAGTTCACAGGACATTAACGCACACATGCCAGGATGGCCCCTGATGTACAGTCCGGCTCTCTCCCTCTAGTCACCTGAATACTACACACCCCACCTAGGGCATCTTATTCATTTGACATGTGAAAGGCCAACATAATCATATAAAAGTTGCTGGGTGAACATGGGAATGAGACAGCGAAGTGGATAATGTCACCTCACCGTCCGATTAGGTGATGCTGAGGCTGCACAGCTAGCACTGCCGTGCCAGGACAGCTCCCTGTAAGGGAAACAGGCATTTGTGCCATGTCTAGGTCCCTGTATAAAGTTGAGAACTTTATGCTTTGAGCTTTATGCTTTACCTTTCCAAGTTTTAGGCTAACTCTTCACCTTGCTCTGTTCACTCAATCTCTATAAGTAGGCTATAAATACCACTGGGTAAGTTTCCACTTGCTACATTACAATCAGGTATCAGTCCTTCACAAGACGATAGTCACCTTCCCTAGATTTGTGGGTATTCCGAAATTCTTTAGGTTCACATTTATAGTCAATATTTTGACTTTGTAAACAAAGATGACTAATTACACCATTACATATAGATTTCTAAACTTAACTTTCAGAAAACAACATAATTTTCTTTATTTCCAAATTTTAGTCATCGATTTCACTGTTACTCCAATGTACTGCTTTACAAAGGGGACGAACATGTTTACTATTAGGTAAAGGCAGTGAAAAGCTGAAGACACAGAAGAAGGAGTAGAAGCAGAAAGAACATTCTCTAAACCTTAATAAATTTCATTAGAGTGCTTTTAGTTATTTTTTCAAAGTATTTTAATTGAGAAGCCTATTATGTGCCAACTGCCATGCTAGGTACAGGAAATACAAAGATAAGTAAGACACTACCTTTAAATTCAAAGTCTTGTAAAGAAGAAATATTATTTATTCTTATCCTAGAGCTATGAACAATGTATGAGGCATTTCAGGGGTTCAGGGGAAGAGGCAAAATTCATAAAAGAAGGGATATTTTGTTTGGTTCTTCAAAAAAATGGGCACTTTATAAGTAGAGAAAGGGTCGATGGGCATCCTAGGTGAGGCAACTGTATTTCTCTATAAATAAGAATGATGAGCTTGTGGAACCCTAAGTAGCACATGGATCTGTATTCAAGAGGTGAAGCTGGAGAGATCATGAAAGTCTTTGTAGGTCATGCAGGGGTAATGGAGACCCAGGAGAGGTTTCAGAGAACAACATGGTTCAATCTATCCTCAGGGCAGCTTGGAAAAAGAACTGATAAATAGAAAGAGAAAGACCCCAGTTACAGGGAACTAAGAGAGGCCAGTTAAAGACCAAGAGAGAAATGATGAAGGCTTGATCTAAGAGGGTGGCCAAAGAGAGAGAAGAGAAAAATTAGAAAGTCACTGGGAGGTTGGCTCAACAGAACACAGTGCCTGACTGGACTGGGAGGGAGAAAATGGGAAGACTCTAACATGGCTCAAGTCTCTGGACTGGGTCAAGAATGAACGGTGAGTGATGCTGCAATATGGAGTAATGATGACTTGGGTGGGACAGAGAGAACGTGACTCTGGTTGCAGGCATGTTGAGCTTAAGATATGTGACAGAGTCCCAGACAGAGATAACTAGTAGGCAGTATAACATGTGCTCCAACCTAGAACACAAATGAGGTAAAAAAACAGAATAAAAAATAAACAAACAAAAAAACACAAAATACTAACCAATCTGAAGATGATCAAGCTGTGGTGTGAAGAGTCCAGCAGGATAGATTTTGATCAGAAAGTAGATGTATTTATTGTTGGGAAGAACTGGTTCCTTGAACTCAGAGAGTAAGGAATCAGATACAGGTGTATATGGCTTCACTATTTCAGTTCCTAGAAAAAGTCACGACAAAGAAATTCAACTATAAAAATCTAAAAAGCTCTGCATGAAGATAAAACATACACATTTTATAATACAATCAGATATATATTTAAGCCTGTATACCTAATGTTTACATAATTCTATGTCCTATGTGTATATAGTACAGATGTATATATACCCCAAGCCCATATGTGTTGAAATAATTTTAACAGATCAATATTTTATCCATAATATAAACAATGTGTCTTTATTAAGTGTGGTATAAGACCGGGATTTATGTTAATGAACTCAGACAATCTTATATTCTATCAGCATACAAATTTTGTAATAGGCCACAACAAAAATGGCATAAAAAGTTTAGAGATTTGAGAAGGTACTTACATAATAATTTCAATTATACATCAAAATTTTAACAATGGTTACTGATCACTTATTTGGGTGTGAGAAAGGGAAGAATTTCACATTTTACTTTATCTATTTTAAATTGTTTTAACGTTCACTATAGTATAAATTACTTTGGTAACTGAATGAAAAGAATGTTAACCTAACTACTTTCGAATGATGGCCTGACATTAGACCATGCAGAGAAAAACGTCATAGTTCCATGATAACAGGCCAGACCCACCAGATCTGGCTGGTGGTCCATCAGACCGATTGCTGGGAACACCACAATGAACAGGAGAATGTTAACTTTGCAGCTTCAGAAGGCCAAGAAAACGTTAGACATCAGTAAGAAGGGTATTTGAAACAAATAAATGAGGTAATTTTAGGTTGAAAAGGAGGGAAAAAGAATTTACACAATAAAGAATACATTTACAGATCTTCTTATACTGGTGAAATATAAGGAAATCATTTATAATCATCCACTCATCTTGAAATGTTATAAATTCAACTTTATAACTGATAAACAGGAAGTGGCTTCTAAGAGATGCTGGTATGGGTTTCTAGGAGCTGTCTTCACAGAGGGGCATTTGGGCATGCCCTCACCTCATTCCTCTGAGGCTTGGTTGGTAATAAATTACAGTGCCGGTGGAGCCATGGTCAAAGGGCTCTGACCAGTGGAAAGTCCTTTGTTCCACATGGCACAGCTGGAGTTCCAACATATAGGGACACTGCATCCACAGACCTAGAATCTGGCCAACCCTAACTCTAGCTGCCCAGAAACATTTCTTAATAACCAAAAAGGGTACTTTCTAAAGAGATCAGGAGTGATTCTGAACTGTTTATAAAAGAAGAAACTCTTCCCCAAAAGCTTCTATTTGCCTTACCTGTAATAGTTAGCTTGAGGTAAACATGTTGCCCAACTGGCACCTGAAGGTGAGTGCTTCGTGGCAGCATAAGACAGAAAAACTTTGTATCATGAGTAATATTTTCCTTGGAAATTAACTGGCACTTCCTGTAGTACAAACCTAAAAAGTGATTCATTTTCTGTTATTCATGAATACACTAAGTAAGAATAATACTAGACCCACTAAGTAAAAGCACAGACTCAGCTTTTGCTCTTTGGTTGAGCTTGAATTTCACTAAAAGACATACATGTTTTTAAAATTCATCGGTATTTTGAAAACCTTATAGTGTTAATTTTTTCCCATTTTATTTCCTGAGTATCTATTTTCTAAAGCCTGAAAAATATAAAACCTTTTATAATTTGATGATAAACTTTATAAAATGAGTATTATATTGCTCATGTCTGTTATTACAGCATGTTAAAATCATTACTTTCTAAGAAATTAAAACCTAATTTATTTCTTAAATTCATTTTTAGAATTCCATCTTTTAAATCCTTATATTAACAAGTTATATAACAAATTATGGATGTGAAAGATATTTGACAAGCAACAAATGTACATTCTAAATTCTTTACTTATAGGAGAGAAAAGTTCTGGAACTCAAATATTAAAAGTTTAATGATATTAGCACTACTAAATAACTTTAGAAATATTTCTTTCATAAAGGCAGAGAAAAATATACATTCTTGTGTATACATATTTGTATACCGGGTCTGTGCAGAGGTATCCAGCCATATAATATGAAAAAGAGACATTTACTGAAGAAGATACAGGATATAAGAAACACTATAAAGGACACTATATAGGACACTATAAAGGACACTATAAAGGACGCTATAAAGAAACACTATAGGACAAGGACACTTCAGTCCCCTTCAAAGTAGGCACCTTGGGACCTCACACAGTTCTCCCAACTGCCATCAGCTGCCCTGTCATATTTTCCTGAATCTCATCAATGGTATGAAATCTCCTCCCTTTCAAAGGTGATTTTAGTTTGGGAAAAGCCAGAAGCCATAGGGCACCAAATCTGGGCTATAAAGCCTGAGTGATTTGATGTTTTGCCAAAAACCTCTGCATGAGACGTGATGCAGGAGCAGGGGTGTTATCCCAATGAAGCTGCCAGTCACTAGTTGCCCATAGCTGTGGCCTTCTGAATCATCCAAATAGTTTCCATGGAGGAATGAATGATCAAGCTTAACGCAAATTTTGACATGGATCATGTGAGCAGGTTCACTGCTCTACTGGCTCAGTCATTTTGATTGTGACAGCCACACAGTACACATGCTCACTCAACAATGTCTGCTGCCCCCACTGACTAGTACAGTGAAGTCATTACTGTTCATGCATGTGCATTCCAGTCCACACTCCTTAGCTGCCAGTTATAGCAATGCTGCTCAAACCTTCCTTGTTTTTATTATATTAACAATGGCTGGACATTTTCCAGACAGATCTTGTATATGTATTAATATGTATATGAACTATAGAACATTTTAACTGTCAAAAAATGATTGAAACAAAAATATATTTAAGGGTATAAGTCTTGATTACCTAAAACATTCAACTTAAGTGAAAACCTGAAGATGCCAGGTTTGTGGCACCAAAATACAAATAAACAAAAGGAATCAAGTAGTTCTATAAATACTAGAAATATTTTAAATTAATATCCCAAGCTCAGAAAATATTTGTACACAGAGCAAAATCATACCACTTGGGTTAGAAAAACTTGTTATAGACAACCCAAAAGCATTAGTATTTTCACTTGTAAATATTTTCATCTCTTTTGGATGTAAACAGCACATCAGAGTAGACTGACGATATTGGTTTGTTTCATTATTTCCTGTCTTTTAAAAAAGCATTTACAGAGATGTATTAGAAATCAACCCTGAAAAAGCACTTCTTATCTTAATTAGTCTTTCTTTCTCTTTCTTTATTAACCTAAAAAAATTTTTGAGTTATGTGCCAAAAGATTTATTCAGATCACAGGACAGGAACGCCTAATATCTAATAATCAATGGTTAGTGGGAAACTAAAATTTACAAACCTAAGACATTATTTAGGCCACAGTTTCATCCAATTTCTATATTCCCTTGTCTCTTTTGAGCCCCCAAAACCCCAGTCACTAAACCTGCTAGCACAGTAGCTTGGTATGTGTAGAGTGCATCGCTGTACACAAAAAACTGAGGCATCATTCAAGTCACTTCATTCTAGTGCAAGGGCATAGCTGGGACCAGGTAACAGCTAAGGGCACCATCCTAATGTTATCCAGGAGGCCTAATCCAGTACTGGGCCTACAAAAGATCAAGAGATAGGCTCACCCACAAAGAGATAGGAACGTTCAAATGATCTCATTACTTCTTCCAGACTCTTCTTGGGACCCAGACCCAGAATGAGAATACAGAGATTCACATAGTACATGCTTAAACATTTAACTTATAAATAAGATGAATAACTGTTAAATAAAATACATTCTGTGCTGTATCTTGAAATATACCTTCATAAATATCTTAGGAGGCTAGGTTCAAATTCCAGATTCTTGAACTCTTCAGAGTTCCATGCAGGAAGATGGCAGAGAAATGAGAGCTGCACCCTCACTGACTGACTATGGCCTGCCATCTCCACTTCTCAGCCCCATCTCTGTCTGACACTGAGTGAAGTGCAGGCATGCCCTCCTATAGCTCTCCCTGTAAACAGCCTTGGGCAGTCCTTAGATGGAAGTGGATTTGGGGCCAGTTGAACAGGGAATTCTGGGGTTTCAATAACTGGAGTGTGGTGTTAAAGAAAAAGCATAATCTCTGGGTGGACCTTTCTTGGCCTTGCACACTCCTCATCCTCTGGGAGGGGTACAGCTGGAGGAGAGCCACTGTGGAGTTCTCCAAGTGTGAGTCCAGGGCAGGTGCCCCTCCAGCCCAAGTGTGAAGGCTGTACTGCTTTCCTCTAATCAAATCTACTGCGTGACCTTCTGATGGCTTGACTACCGGAGGAAAGGGTTCACCCCCTGACTCGACCATTTCATGTCAACTCTAGCATTTGCTGGAAAGTATCTGCTACAGTAAATATGCATCTCTTCAGCCATACTTAGAAAACAAGGAAACTGTGGGTGTTAAAGTGATTTACCGGCTTCCCTTCTTAGAGATTTAACACAGTAAGAATTCTTGCTATTTAACACTACTGAGAAAATTTACGGAAATTTTCGTATTTCAATTGGACTGAGAGAGGAAGCTATAGCTGACATATGAGGGACAAGGAATGTGAATCCAATGCACTGGCTACTGCAGTAGGGACAATGCCATTATTTCAGTTTAAGTGTCGGGTTTTGGGCTTTGTAAGCATAGATAATTATACCACAAAATGAGAAGATAATTCTAGACATGACATAAGAAGGTACTGCATTAAAAGTCTTTAACTTATATGTTATTTTCAAACTAAAATTCCTTAGCTAACAAATTTCAGTAAGAGGAAGCCAGTATGCTAATCAGTAATTTTAGTAATCTATATTGAAGACCTAAGAACCACATGATGGAGTAAACATTTAAAGATACTGACATCAAGTTAATCATAATACTTTGATGATATAGGTATTCAGATTTGCTATGGTGAATAAAGTAATCTACAGGTTTTATCCTGGTTTAAGGAAGGAAAATGGCAAAGAAATTATTTTTGCTAATTTAGTCAAATAAATAAAAATACTCCCTAAACTCTGAGTCATTTTCCAAAGTAGGAAACCCAATTCATGGAAAAATAAACACATGGCTCCAGTTTCAGACAAGAAAGCTAAAGCTAACTATGGTGGTTCCTGACTCGAGGAGAAATGTTTGCCTAGAATAAAGAGTTCATGGAAAGCCTCAGGAAATTACAGGGGAAAGATGATCAATGTTCATTCTATTTCTAAATGGAGGTCAGCCTTGGTTCTCAGTACCATTTGTTTCTTGGATTTGGCTTTTATTGGGGCAAGAGATTTCACTTTAATAATATCTATTTTCATGTTTATTGTCTTTTACCTAATCTCTTCGGATATTAGATCATTCTGTTATTCCTCTATGTTCTATTTCTCCACTTAATACCACAAAATTCAGACCTACTGCTCTGGTAAAATTAATCTATTTAACCTTTCCCAAACATGGCTTACATTTTTTTTTTTTCTCTACAACCTGCAAAGTGTCTGGCACAATAAGTACCAATAACAATTTGAGGCTCTTACCTGCAAAAGCCTTCATAGCTTTTTGTAATTTTTTTTGAAAGCTACTTTCAAAACATTGCTTGAAATCCACCTCCTTCAGGGAGTTATTGAAGGTCAAATTCATCTGCATCTGGTCAAGTGGGATAACCTCAGAATGTGCTCAATTTGTACAATATAGCACAATAACTTGCCCTTGTTAGCCTGTTTCATTATTAATGTATTCTTCCATCTCATATTTGTGTATGGTCTTTCCTCTACCTAGGAAAAGAATTTCTGATGCCTTCTGTTTCAGACCACAGCACCTAAAACAAAATAGCCTTCTGTGCATGATGTGTACACAAAATACAGCTACCTGATGCTTTTCTGTAAAATATTATCCACAAGCACATTTTTGTAATTTTAAATATTCAAAGATGGTAAACTGAATATACAGTTAGTTCCTCTAACAACCCCCCTCCCTCAAATAAAAGCAAAGATATTTCATATATGCATTTGGTTGTTTTTTAAGGCATACAGCTCCAAGGACAGAAGAATGGAAATGTGAAACGGTAGCAAAACTTTGGGACCTGAGAAGCCACAGAGATGACTGACAACTGACATAGCAGACTCAATAAAGCTAAGTCCAAAGCCAGAAGGACAGAAAGCCAAAAATCAAGGACATATTTGTAATACAAGGTCCCTTTAAAGCTCAGAAACTGGAAGGACCAAAAACCTTTGGATCAAAGTGAAGGCAGAGCTAAAACCACTTTCTGGATAGAAAATTCATTTAAGAAGCCTAGATGCCCTCCCACCTTCAGCTTTTCTGAAGTCCTCTCCCTACTTAGCATAGCCACATGACTGACCCTCTCTTATTCTGGCAAAATATTCAAAGTTTGCTCTCCAGAGAGAGTAAAATATAGGATTTTTGAATTTGGGTATATATTATAGGCTAAACTGTATCCCTCTCAATTTTAATATGCTAAAATCATAACCCTAGTACCTCAGGATGTCACTATATTTAGAGACGAAAAAAAGAAAAGTACTTAAGTTTACAGGCACCTTAGCATTTTCCTGCAACATCCCTTCTGAATTGTTGGGTGCAAGATAGAAGAATGTTCACTCTGGAGACTCTGACAAAATACTGGCATCAGACGTTCCCAAAGAAATAATCCAACTACATAGTGAGTATATTGCCGACAAGCCACACCCACATGCGCAGTTTCTAATCAGCTTTTAGAGTTCCATCCTGAAATATGGGTAGATATAGTCAAGGATACACAGACTCAAAGAAAGCATCTGGTATAGAAGGCAGACTGAAACAAACAAGCTTGAGGATATGGAGGTTGCATAGAGAGAAAAAAACTAAAAAATAATATGGTAATTTTTTAAAAGATAAGAAAAGTTAGTAAGAAAAGACACTGAAAGAAACAAAAATCAAGAGTTCTTAGAAGCTAAAAATATGAAAATAGAAATAAGTAATTCAATAGAAGAACTGGAAGACACAGCTGAAGAAATCTCCCAAAAAATAGAACAAAAGAACTAAACTGAAAATGAGAGAGAAAGATAGAGGATTGGTTAAGGAGGTTTAAAATAAGAATACTTCTGGAAAGTAGCCCTGGCTGGTGTGGCTCAGTGGATTGAGTGCCAGCCTGTGAACCAAAGGGTTGCTGGTTTGATTCCCAGTGAGGACACATGCCTGGGTTGTGGGCCAGGTCCCCAGTAGGGGACGCATGAGAGGCAACCACACATTGATGTTTCTCTTCCTTTCTCCTTCCTTTCCCCTCTCTAAAAATAAATAAATAAAATCTTAAAAAAAAAAAAAGAATACTTCTGAAAAGCAAAAAAAGACCATGAAGGGAAGAAAAACATCAGTATTTCCCAAAACCGAGGGTCATAAATTTACATAATAAGATTAGCACAAAGGATGAACATCCAGCCCAAGGATGAGGAGAGGCCCACACTAAGGCATATCAAATTGTGAAATTTCAGAACATATTCCAAATATAGTGTGTTCACTCTGAAAAGTCATCAAGTAGAACATTTACATTATGTACCCTTTTCTATAAATATGATATGCTTAGATAAAACACTTAAAAAATAAAGGAAGAAAGGAAGTAATGAAGAAATGAGATAAAGAAAGGAAATGAATTACATCCTTTAGGAGTAAAGTGAGAAACTACTTTACGTAAGCAGAAAAACAATAAACATCTTTTTCTTCTATTTTTAATAGGAAAATATTAGATGTGCACACAAGGCATAAACTGAAACTTGTCTTGGCATCTTTTATAAAAGGGAACCTGAAGAAGCAAATGGTTAGACAACAGCCTAAGCACAGTGGGCTTCTCCATTGAGGTATCATTACCTAATGACTTTGTTATGCCCAATCATTAGATCGTGGATCTGAAAATTTAATCTCTGTTAAACAAAAAAAAAAAGTTGAAACACATTTCAACTTCTTGGTGGGACATACAAGGGCTCTTTCACTCCTCCCAAAGTGGCCTTCCACACTCTGGAACAAATGTTTCACCAACACAATTTCGTAATCACGGAACTTAAAATAACAGCACAGCATACCTGTATCTTTCTTTGGAATAAGTGAATTATGATTCTCCAGGGGACAACCAAGACATTCCCAAGAAGTATTCTCCTTTTTCTTTAGGACAATCTCTATCTTTCCCACATTCTGAACAACCCGCACTGAAAAGAATATAAATTTCATTTATGTTCACTGATACTCAACACAAAATTTTACTTTAAAAACAATCTTTCTCAAATGATCTAAATGTTCCAATCTGTATGAATGACACAAATAATTAGTAAAATTAATAAGATTTTGTACATATATTCATCAAAATTGTTTATAGCTTATATGATGTTAAATCCAGCTTAATTTATTTTAGATTCGGATTAACCTCTTTCAAGCTAATTCATCAAGGACCACACTAATATATATTACTAGTTTTCATACTAGCTCAAGTATATCCATGGCATAACTAATTAACACATAGCTAAAACAGGGGTGGAGGCTGCCATAAACAAATTAGCCATTGAATGGACCCATAAAAGCACATTCAATTTACAACTTTGCAACATTTCTTAGTTTGGATCTGAGGCATTCTTATGAATGAATTCAGTAGACTAAAACTGAGTCTAATAAGCACAGAAACTGCCTCAGTAGAATGAGTCCCTATGAAATGCATGTGAATCTTTGATGATTAAAATCTCCATAATTTATTTTTGAATTATTAAAATAGTTTAGACTACATGGGTAAATTAATAAACTATAGACTTTTACATACTGATTAAATTTTGTGAACTGAATGTGTGTTTAAAGACCTAAAGTATATTTCATTTTGTCCTCAGAAACAATCATCCTGTTCTTCCTCACCATAAGCACAAAATTTCATAGCGATTTAACAAATTATGACAGGCAAATGATTTCAATTCAATGAGTACTAATCTGAAGCTTACCAAACATAAAACATAGTTTGTGACTTTAAGGAGCTAAATTTAAGCAATTTATAGGGTTACTACGGTACAGAGAGAAGGAGAGAGAGAACCAGTGCAAAGTATTCTGACAGTATTTTAAAACAAGGGAAAAAAAGGAATATTATTCAGCCTTAAAAAAGAAGGAAATCCTGCCATGTAACAACACGGGTGAACCTGGAGGGTTTAAGCAAAAAATAAGCCAGACAGAACAAATACAACATGGTATCTCTTATAAGCATGTGGAATCTTGGGGGGAAAAAAGGTGACGTAAAGAAAGAGAGAGTAGAACAGTGACTGCTGGGGGCTGGAATTGGGAGGTGTACAAACTTTCAGTTATAAAAGGAATAATCTGAGAATCTGAAGTATAACATTGTGATTATAGGTGATAATACTTCATTGTATAATTTAAATTGGCTAATAGAACAGTAGAACGTGTGTTCTCACCAAAAAAAGAGGTAAACACGTGGGATGATGGATGTGTTATATAATGATTGTGAGAATCCTTTCACAGTGTATTCCTGTATCAAATCACCACGTTGTATATACTGAATATACTTTTATTATATTTAAAATAAAGCTTAAAAAGTCCCAAGAAATCACCATTCTATAATGAGTCTTCTATTGTTAAAAAACTGTGCAAAATCCACATTGTGTATTTGTATGCAGCAATATTCATAATTTAATATACTTTGTCAACATTAAACATTCAAATATATATACCTCAGAAAAATTTGTCTGGCCTAGTATATTTCTACAACCTGAATGTCAGGAGTAGGGCAGAAATAAGGAATAGAGGAAGAGTAAGGGGAAATAAATGGTAAAGGGTAAAGAGATGGAAGGAATAAGGGAAAAGAAAAACCTGAATCAGGGAGAGATGAGTACATTTAAAAATTAATGTATTTGTTTGTCTAGAAAACATCACATTTTTCTTTTGCAATGGGCATACATATGGAAGATAAAACAAATTATTTCCACCCCCTCACATGTGTGTACATATGCATGTGTGTATGTATGTATACACATAATTATTTTTTGTAAGGGTTACCAGAAAAATCTTCTTGAATCTCATGGCTTAGTCCTAGAAAAGAAAAATATGCATTTAGTTAAAATCCAACTATAATTCATACAGTTCATGAACATCAGAGATTGTTTAAATGGTTCCTTTATACACTATTTCAAATCTCTCAAGATAAATAAAACATATTGAGAGACCAAAAGAAATTGTATAGAACTGAAATTAGGGTGGAATTAGGGGTCGAATTATTTAAACATACTACATGCCTTTCTTCATTTTTCCATTTCTCTCCCTATTAATTAGAGTTAATACCCAATTGCTCACAGGTGGGTAACCCGCACTGTTCCAAGTATGGTCCCAGACTGACTATCCTACAAACCAAGAGGTGAGGCAGGCAGAGGCAAGCATGTTCCAGTGTGTGTGTGTGCACATGGGAACATAGGCCACACGAGAATCTAGCTCAGTTTTTCCTTTCTTACTGTTCTCTAAAGTTGAATGCTCATTCAGTTATTGAGAAAAGGTAACTGAGCATCTATGCGTGCCATGTACTTTCTAGGTGTTATGGGTACAGCAGTTGGTGAAAGAGAAAAATCCCTGCCCTTGTGGAACTTAACATTCCAGAAGGAGAAGATCAAGAAATATTTTAACAGACATTTGCTCTAAATTTTACTGTGTTAACATGGTTACCTGAAACAAAAAGTTTTATATTATTTTAGACTTCTAATCCATATTACCAACCAAGAGTTTCATATTTTTTAATGTTTTTTGTTTATTTTTTATAAGTATGCTAGATATGTTAGCTACATATAGCATAAACAAAATCAGTCAATATTTAAAACATAATAGATGCTGGGCACAGAGGTTTTATATAAAGAAAAACTATGAAAGTACTAATAATGTATACTTTCCTAGAAATATGTGTTTTCTAGATATCTCCTATAAAAGGCAATTTATTACGCTAAGAAAAATAGGATAGGACATATTTCTAGGAGAAAGGTTGTAGGTTCAAGGTTGATTAATTAACGGAGGAAAATAAGAAAGAAAAAAACATTTATCATTCTGACCAAATTCAGAACTACAGGTACTTCATTAAGCAAAGCACCAAGCAGAATCCTAAGTCAGCTGAGACCTAGAGAATTTCAGTCTGTGTTTTACAAAAGTAAATGAAATGTTCTTTATATAAGAACTCATGCTTAAAACAATAACCAAGGTAATTTTCTTCTTCCTGTTGTTTTTGTTTGTTTCATTTCTACCTTCTAATTATAATGTAACCTTCATAGGAGGAAAAAAGAGTAAAATCCTAGAGTCAAGTTCATTATGGGTCACAACTGGATTCAGAATCTGGTATCTTTTATTCCATATTTCAGTCCTGATTTTCTTTCTTTCTCTTTTTAACTTTATTTTTATTGTTGACACTATTGTAGATGTCCCCATTTCCTGCTGCCCCATTTGCCCCTCCAATCAGGCCCCATCCCCCTTCCCTCCGGCAATCACCACACTGTTGTCTGTGTCTATGGGTTATGCATGCATGTTCTTTGGCTAATCCCTTCACCGTCTTTGATCAAGTCCCTCTCTCCCTCCTCTAGGTCTGTAATCTCTCAAAATATACTGTATGGTTGCTCTCTGATGATGGAGGGTTACAATACAGCCTTACAGCCCATGCTGCTTTGGTGCAGCCTCTGACTGTCCTGTGACACAGCCAGCAAGAAACAGGCTGATGAAACTAGCGCCTAGTGATGAGTGCTCGATAGACAATGTAACAGACAAGCTTCCAGAGATCTGTGTGTAGGTGTCAAGGAAGAGCCTTACAAAGCTGGGCCAACAAATATTTCATATTATTAATGATTTTTTAGATCTAATTGTTTAAATTTTGGAAAGGTGAGATTATACTGCCATTTGCCAGCAATGCCATTAGTATAAAGAAATAACAAAGAAATTGATCAAAAATGACAAACCAAAATGATAGCATATTAAATATTAAACCAAAATAACAGCAGATAAAATATTTAATACCTAAACTTCAGACCAAGTTATTGCCACAATTAAAGGAAACTGGAGTTGTTCCCATTAATAAGGAATAAAATACTTACCAATATGTATAAGATATGAATAATCCTTGATGATTGTTTCTGCTCTAAAGGTATCAAACTGATGATCAACTATTACTGAGTCTAAATTGATATCCTTAAACAGAAAGCAAAAGAGAAAGATTAAAAAGTAATTTTTCCCCAAACTTCAATAACTATATGATGAGGTCTGTCCAGAAAAAGTCAATTGTTAATACAACAAGAACGGTTTGCACGACATTGATGTAACCTGGGAGTCAAGGAGAGTAGACTAGAATGCACATGTGTGAACAATGATGACTTCACTGTGGTAGTCAGTGGGGACAGTAGATGCCATTGAGTGAGCATATGTACTGTGTGGCTGTCATATTCAAAATGACTGAGCAAGTAGAGCAATGAATCTGCATCAAATTTTGTGTTAAGCCTGAACATTCCTCTATGGAAACTATTTGAATGATTCAGAAGGCCACAGCTGTGGGCAACTGGTGATTGGCAGCTTCATCAGGATGTGCCTGCTCATGCATCACGTCTTATGCAGAGTTTTTTGGCAAAACATCAAATCACCCTGGTGACTCAGGTCCCCTACAGCCCAGATTTGGCACCCTGAAACTTCTGGCTTTTCCCAAAATGAAAATCACCTTTGAGAGGGAAGAGATTTCATACCATTGATGAGATTCAGGAAAATATGATGGGGCAGCTGACAGCAATTGGGAGAACTGTGTGAGGTCCCAAAGTGCCTATGTTGAAGGGGACTGAGGCGTCATTGTCCTGTGTACAATGCTCCTTGTATCTTATATCTTCTTCAGCAAATGTCTCTACTTTTCATATTACATAGCTGGATACCTTTTGGACAGACCTCCTACTTCTAAGATGATCAGTTGGAACTTCACATGGCACTTCTTTCCAGAACCCACAAGATAAACATAATTCCTGTTTTTTCTGTCCTACAACCCAGTTCTTCTCTTTGAACCACATATTGCAATCTGAATCATATACCTATCTGTACTTACTATCTATCTTACTCACTTGTCTCTAAGCCCTAGACATAAGGAACTGTATAGAGATTTTATCCTCACCCGAGGACATGTTTCCATTGATTTTTCAGAGAGAGAGGAAGGGGAGGGGAGAGAGAGAGAGAGAATATCCATATGAGAGAGAAACATCAATTGATTGCCTCCCATATGCACCCCAACTGGGGATGAGACCTGCAACCAAGGTGTCATGTGCCCTGACCAGGAATCAAACCAGCAACTCTTTGGTACATGGAGCAATACTCCAATAGAGCCACATGGCTAGGGCTGCATATAGAACATTGCTTGGTACCTAGTAGGTGTTTAATAAATATTTGTTGAATAAATAATTTGGTAAAAACAATTATAATTAGACCAGGAGCCGATACTTGTGCTCATTTTATTCTTTCCACTAATGTGTGATGCTATACCTAACTAGTCGGGCACTGCTCTTTTCCCTTAGATTGTCAAATAAAACTATGACAATGGTCAACACAACAATAACCATCTGGTGTGAATGAATCAAAATTATACTATTTTTTGTCAGATTGACAAAAAATATATTTTTTGGTGTGTCACAGAATTTTAGTAATTAGTTTATGTGTGCCATGAGATGAAGAAGGTTGAAAATCAATGATTTATATCATACACTGAACACATTATAACACATAGAAGACATCCCCCTTCCCTTAGTCATCCACCCTCTGTGCCTCACTGATACTACTGATGGCCGTAAACCCCAACTTCCCTAGGCCCTGCCCTCTTGGTTTTGGACTGTGCAATGAGGAGACAATAACAAGACCGAGTAGAAGGTGGGACAAGCAGTGCCTCTGGCCCTCCTGGCTGTATCAAGAAGAGGCTGGTCGCTCTTATGGAATGGTCAAATCATGCTGCAAGAGTCAGAGGAACTCACTGGCTCAGATGTGGTTCTGCTACTACAGAAGCAGCATGGATTCTCACAAACTCCTAGCTGCCAGAACTTGTCTTTAAATCCACACGTTCATTCCCCGGAGTGTGAGAACCTTGTCAGTCTGCTGGAGGATGTGTTTGGAGGTGGTGTAAGTTGCCTGCTTATTTATTTGATTTCCCAGCTGGACTACAAGCCCAATAAAAGCCAAATCTCTATGTATCTAGTGTATTACTGGATCCCCGACATCTAAGAGAGTGCTGCAAATAAAGGAGGTGTTCAAGAAACAGTGAATGAATTATGTCCTAAATTTCAGTTTCAAGAGGGCACCTGAACCCCATCAGTGGTTTAAGCACACTAAGCCACAACATCGCCATCTCTCCCGTCTCTCAAATCCCAATTTATGGCAACAAATTAGTTCTCATGGTGAAGTTAAATGGGATTCTCACTTTTGTCATCTGTGCTTTCAAAAAAATAGAAAGGCGCATACACTTGCTAGTCTAGTTTTCTCTAAGAGGATAGACTGTGGGTGTTAAGAATATACAGTGGAGTTAGCCAGGCTGGGTTCAAAATGCTAGATCTGTCACTGCGCGGCGTTAAGTAAATGACTTAACCTTTCATTGTTTCCTTATCTGTGAAGCAAGGATAACAAAAGTATTTACCTCATAGAGTTATTGTGAAGAGTAAGTCAATACAAGAAAAATGTTTAGAGAAGTACCTGGCACTTAGCTAACATTGACTTTAATGATGTGCTTACCTTCTGTTTAGTATATATGACAATGGTGACTAAAAAGTCTGTTTGGAACCAGTCATAGCTGTAAAATATCAGGAGAATAATTATATCAACGATTATGTACATTAACATATATTAAATCATTAAACATTTAAAATCTACAATGAGAAATATATTTCTCTAGGTAAATTTTTCTCCTAAGTAATCAGTGGTTTTATCATCTGGCAATTATTTCCAAATTTAAAATACCTATACTACCATGTGTTCCAACTTAGATTCAGAAAAAGTTATCTTTGACAAGACACTTTTTATAAAAATTATACATCTCCTGAGCCCATGAAGCTACATTGTGCAAGAACTAATAAGACTTGACCAGGCAGACAGATGAGAAGCCTGACTGCTAAAACGAAAGAGGCAGAAGAGCAACCTGCTTGACTGCTACTTAACAGCAAGACAGATGCACTGATTATTTAAGAAGAGTAGGGAGAGAACCAAGATGGCAGTGTAGGTAGACACACTGCGCCTCCTCACACAACCAGAAATGACAGAAAATCGAATGGCAAGGAAGTCCGACACCAAGGAAATAAAAAATAAACATTCATCCAGACCGGTAGGAGGGGCGGAGACAGGCAGCCAGGGCGGAGAGGACTCGCGTTGCTGTGGCGGAACCCAGACTGGCGGAGTGTGGGACGAACGGGGCGGGCAGGCTGACCACTAGCAGACCCCACGGCCTCACATTCATGCACAGATAAACCGAGAGGGCCAGACTCAGAGTGGCGGAGAGCGGGGCAGGCAGAGCTCGGGTAGCACTCTGGGGCCCCACATTCGCGTACAGATAAACCAGACAAATGGTGGGAAGCAAAGCAGACCGCGCAACCCAGGGCTCCAGTTCAGGGAAATAAAGCATCAAACCTCTGATTGAAAACGCCCTTGGGGATTGGGGTGGTAGCAGGAGAGACTCCTAGCCTCACAGGAGAGGTCATTGGAGAGACCCACAGGGGCCTAGGGCGTGCACAAGCCCACCCACTTGGGAACCAGCACCAGAGGGGCCCAGTTTGATTGTGGGTAGGGGAGAGAAAGACTGAAATCCGGTGGAGAGGGGAGCGGGCGCCATTGCTCCCTCTCAGCCCCTCCCCCACATACAGCATCACAGCACAGAGACCAGCGTTACCCCGCCCTACCCCGGGAACACCTAAGGCTCCGCCCCTTTACATAATAGGCACACCAAGAAAAAAAAAAAAATGGCCCAAATGACAGAACACTTCAAAGCTCCAGAAAAAAATACAACTAAGCGAGGAAGAGATAGCCAACCTATCGGATGCACAGTTCAAAACACTGGTTATCAAGACGCTCACAGAATTGGTTGAATTTGTTTGAAAACCAGATGAAAAAATGAAGCCTATGCTAAGAGAAACAAAGGAAAATGTACAGGGAACCAATAGTGATGCCAAGGAAACGGGGACTCAAATTAATGGTGTGGCCCAGAAGGAAGAAAGAAACATCCAACCAGAAAAGAATGAAGAAACAAGAATTTGGAAAAATGAGGAGAGGCGTAGGAACCTCCAGGACATCTTGAAACGCTCCAACATCCGAATTATAGGGGTGCCAGAAGGAGAAGAGGAAGAACAGAAAATTGAAAACTTATTTGAACAAATAATGAAGGAGAACTTCCCCAGTCTGGCAAAGGAAATAGACTTCCAGGAAGTCCAGGAAGCTCAGAGAGTCCCAAAGAAGCTGGACCCAAGGAGGAACACACCAAGGCACATCATAATTACATCACCCAAGATTAAAGAGAAGGAGAGAATCTTAGAAGCAGCAAGAGAAAAGGACACAGTTACCTACAAAGGGGTTCCCATAAGACTGTCAGCTGATTTCTCCAAAGAGACCTTACAGGCAAGAAGGGGCTGGAAAGAAGTATTCCAAGTCATGAAAGGCAAGGACCTACATCCAAGACCACTGTATCCAGCAAAGCTATCATTTAGAATGGAAGGGCAGATAAAGTGCTTCTCAGATAAGGTCAAGTTACAGGAGTTCATCATCACCAAGCCCTTATTATATGAAATGTTAAAGGTATTTATCTAAGAAAAAGAAGATAAAAAATATGAACAGTAAAAATGACAGGAAACTCCTAGTTATTAACAACCACACCTAAAACAAAAACAAGAGCAAACTAGGCAAACAACTAGAACAGGAACAGAACCATAGAGATGGAGATCACATGGAGGGTTGTCAACAGGGGATTGGGAGGGGGATAGGGGGGGAAAGGTACAGAGAATAAGTAGCATAGATGATAGGTGGAAAATAGACAGGGGGAGAGTAAGAATAGTGTAGGAAAGGTAGAAACCAAAGAACTTATAAGTATGACCCATGGACATGAACTATAATTCATGGAGGGGAATGTGGGAGGGAGGGGGTGGGCAGGATGGAGTGGAGTGAAGGGGGGGAAATGGGACAACTGTAATAGTATAATCAATAAATATATTTTAAAAAAAGAAAAAAATATATACATCTCCTTACTAAAATCTTCCTTATCAGAGCAATAACAAAACACAACATGTTTTCTTAAGGAACATGACAAAATCAACATGTTTTTATTCCTCCCCATCTGTCACAAATATATTACTATTGAAGAAATTAATTCATTTGTTTACTCGATAAATAGTAAAACTTAAAGAAAAACTAAGTCTTCTGTTTTATAATAGCTATTAATCAAACTGATACACTAGGCACACATAGGTAAATACTAAAGGGGGTATTCGTAGGCCCTTAATCTATATAAAATAATTTAACAGATTGTATATGAAATAATTAAACAAATTTAACAAATATAGCAGGATGCTCCTGATAAACTGTAGATTGATGATAGGAAGAAAGCAGAAAGAGAAAAAAGCTACAAAGAACACACATAACCCTGAGGGCACTTGAAATGGCATTAACAAAAATATACATGAATTACTCTACTTACGAAGACAGTTGGCGTGTAATAAATACATTCTGAAAGATTTCCATTAAAAATGATACAACCAATTAATATACAAAAACAGAATAGTTAAATAAATTATAATATGGTTATATAATGTAACACATACAAAAAATGCTTTTATAGCATATTTAATGACATAGGAAATTGGTCATAGAATATATCATAGTACCAGTAACATCAAAAGGGAATAATATGGAAATAGGTATCATATGAATCAAACTGGGTGGAATAAACCAAATATTTAGAGCATGTACCTAGGGTTGATGGGATTACAATGGATTTTCATCACTTTCTTTTGTACTTCTCTGAATTTTCCAAGTTTTCTACCATGAATGAATATTTTATAATCAAAAATTTTTTGAAGTTTTTTTTTGAAGTTTTGGTGTTTAAAACGAATCAAATTTCAGTATATTAAAAACTTCCATTTACAGAACAGTTCATTCTCCAATAATGCCTGATAAATAAAGCACTACAGTTCTGTTTTGTTTTTTTAATATTTAGAAAGAGGGAAAGGGAGAAAGAGAGAGAAAGAAACATTGATGATGTGTGAAGAAACATCAATCAGCTGCCTCTCACACAACCCCAACTGGGGACCCAGCCCTGCAACCCAGGCATGTGCCCTGACTGGGAATCGCACTGTCGATCTTTTGGTTCGCAGGCCTGTGCTCAATCTACCGAGCCACACCAGCCAGGGCTGCTGTATGTTTCTTAGGTCAAAGAAGTATGACTAATATGGTAAGCAACTGATAAACCCATGGCTATTTTATCTTTTTAATGTGTATGTTTTGGTCTAGAACTGATTTATCTTTAAAAAGGTTAAAGAAGAACACATACCTTGGAGAAACAGGGCTTTCTTTGGCAAGTGTATCTGTCACTTGGCTCTTAGGAAGCATGCCTGCATTAAAAAAAAAAAAATAGCCATAGTTCATCAATGCAGCATTTTTCTTTCTTTTAATCTTTTCAGTAAACTTATTGAAATATTATAAAAGGACACAAATTACAGATGTACTACTCAATAAATGTTTATAAAGTAAAACATAACACTTGTAGCCAGGACCTTTTGTACCTCTCCAATCACCATCCCTGTTCTGACTTTTAAAATCATCATTAGTTTATCCCTTAGGTGCCCTTTCTAAAAATGGAATCATATGATATGTTCTCTTTTGGTCTGGCCTTTTTTTTTTTTTGGCCCAGCATTTATAGACATTACAGTTCTTGCGTCAGATAAGCATGGTTGAGTAAGCAATAAATCACACCTGGAGCTTTCTGAGATTTTATCCATGCTGTTCAATGCATCAGTAGTTTGTCCCTTTTTATTACTGAGTAGTAGTATAATGTATGACTATACCAGAATTGATTCTTCTACTGTTTGAGAGTTCTACTTGCTCTGTGACCTCACTGACATGTGGTATTGTTTTCCCCCCATTTCAGTCATTCTTGTGGGCATATCTCAAGAAAACATTCTAAAAGTGCAATAAAGCTTGGTTTTCAAATTGTATTAGAAAACTCTGAGATATGGAAGAATTCTGGAGATTCTGTAAACATTAAATATTGGGTTGGTCAAAAAGTTCATATGTTTTTTTCCATAAAAGACATAAATTTCATTTTCACCAATAACTTTATTGATTTGGGTATCTTGAGTTTGTCCGCTATCTCCCACATGATATAATGTTTATTGTTCTCAATTACTGTCTTGATTTGATTGCTATCAACTTAAACTGGTCTACCCAACAATGGAGCTTCACCCAGCAAGAAATCGCCAGCACTGAACTTCACAAACCACTTTTGACATGTCTGATCAACCACAGGACCTTCTCCATACACTGCACAAATCTTTTTTTTTTTTTTTTTTTTGCATTTCAGTTGCATTTTTACCTTTCTTGAAATAATAAAGCATAATACACTGAAAATGTTGCTTATTTTACATCTTCAATATTAAAATGGCTACACAAAAACTCACCAATTTTGATTTTTTTAAAAAATGCATGCTGATATGACAGCTGTCACAATACAATCTAACAAGATTGTTTCAAATGAAGTTAAAGACAACTAAGTGCTACTAGAGCCATCTTCAGAAAAAAACAAACGTTTTGGCCAACCCAATATCCCTTCCACCCCACCAAAACAGGAGTGCATTGTTGTATCCGTAAGATTTTATTTTGGAAAAAGAGTACTGCTGCTGAGAGAGTTTCAAAAAGCACTGCATTGATTATATTATTATTTCTCAAACTGCATAGGAAAAAAATTAATGTTTAGTCTCTTGGGAGTCTTGAAATTCTGAATCAGAAGTCACAGTAATTATATAAAGTCAGAGTAGGGAGGTATCTTTAAGAGAAGCTAGTTTAGAGGTTTCCAAGATTCTTTCTAGTCACAGAATCTTCTGTTGAAACAAGCTTAAGTGCAAGCACAGGTGACAAAACAGCCACATTTTTTTTGGATGAGGCTGACTCTGAACCTGAGCTCAGGCCTTACTCAGCATATGTCTCTTCCCATGTAATTCTGCAGGACACACTTAATTTTCAGATAAACAAAGGAAGTCTCAGAGATGTGTCAAAACAAGGCCAAAGATAGGAAGCAATTACCAGTGAGCCTAAGGAAGAATGCTGCACCACAAAACTACAGATGTAATAAAAGAGAGAAGACTACGATAATTAAAATGAATTCTTTCTACAACGACAAAAAAAAAACAAGAAAAAAATCTTATTAAAGTATTTGAAAAGCCCTAAAAGACATTTTATTAAGAGATATACAAGGGGGGTACCCAAAAAAACCTCAGAATTACCTTAAGGGCAGGCCCCTTGTAGTACAAGCTTCCCCCTCCTGCCCAGCTAGGTGAGTGTTCTGGGAACACATCTGTATCAGTGCACCAGCTGGCATTGTTGTGAGAGGCCATGTTCAGCTTCAGAGAATTTTTTTGAAGATGCTTTCAACGTGTTTGCCCATTTCATGATGGGGTGATTTACAAGGCACCTGCCTATACCATGCTCAGTGTTCTGCAGTTTTTTACCAAAAAAGGCATGACCCCCATCCTTCACCCTCCATATTCACCCAATCTCACCCCAGTGACTCTGTTTGTTTCCCTGGATGAAAAAAGTCCTCAAATGGAAACATTTTGTCAATGTGGAAGAGGTGAAACAAAAAATGGCAGAAGCACTAAAAAGCATCAAAATCAACAAGTTCAAAAGCTGTTGTGAGCAGTGGCAAAAATGTCTTAATAGGTGCATTGCATCAAATGGAGAGTACTTTGAAGGTGACTGAAGTTTAAACATGTAAGAGTAAATACACAATTTTTTATAAATGCCGGTGTTTTGGGGTCCTCCCTCATATATCATATAACATCTTTTGGAGGTCTCTTACACAAATAAAAGAAAACAAACACATCACAATCTAAGAATTTCTGTAAGAAAAACCTATCAATAGAATTCATAAATTGTTACTCAATAATTTTGGTCTTACATAATCTGATTTCCATAACCAGGAAATCTAGACACTGTGATTTTATGAAAGCCACCATTGCCTCTCAAATTCAAACAAGTACAGAAATCTGTCCTGCAATCTCATGAGAGAACAAATAAGGCAATGCCCAAACATTCTAAAAACTACACAGTACCATACAAATTTAAATTATTAAAAGAGAATAATACTATAGGCCAAATAATACACAATACCTTACACATACTATCCTTGGGATAAGTTGAAGGAATCTGAGGTTAATGTGAGTTGGGATAAAATAGTTAGGTAAAGTAAGCTAGACTGAATGAACATTCTCCCTCCCAAAAGTGCTGACCTGATGGACTGATACCACATTGGAGGGATCAGGTATCTAACGGAATACTATAGTAGTCTATCCCACTCAGTATTTTAAACAACTGTATGAATAACAACTTAGAAAGCAGGCAGATCACATCTGCAAATACACAGACTTACCACATAGACTTAAACGAGCCAGATATGAGAAGCAGCTAATGCAGCAAAAGTTTACAATTGTAAGTATGTAAAAACAATTTATTCATGTATTATTATTATTATCATAACCTGCATGTCTTTTTCCATACAACCTTAAACCTACTTTTGCTCACCCTGTATGTATACATGTATGTGTGTGTGCATGTGTGTGTATGTATAACAATCTCAGAAGATCTACTGTCTTAAAAGGAAACAATGCTGGCCAGACCACTGGAATGCTATAGCTCATTTTTAGGCCCACCTTTAACAGAGATATTAATTAAATGCAGTGCATCCAGAGAAGGGCAATAGGAAAGTAAAGGTTCTGGGAGCCATATGCGATGGGAAATAAAATGCCCTATCAATCAAAAATTAGTCTTTAAGTGAAAGTTGTTTGTGTAGTTTCACAGAAGAGCCAATCATCAGATGGACTTTAAGATCAGCGCCTCCTTTATGCAGTATTATACAACGGATAGCAACTTCAGTTGTTACATTGCAAACTGCATAAATTAGTCTACAATATAGACTATTTTTTCTAGTTATAAAATGGTAACTCATCTGACAATGTTGCTTAGTAGCTGAATTTCTAAAACTTTCTTTTAAAGAGAGAAAAAGCCCTATTTCTAAACACATATGAATATAGGTCAGTTGTAATTCCAAGTCATACTGACTGGTTGAAGAAGCCACTGCTGCTGAGCCCCAAGAGGAGGTTAACAGGCTCCTGAACATCTGCATGCAAACACTGGAGGTAAGTAAGCTTACCTGCCTGAGGCAGGGGACTCGTTCAGTCCTGCTTCCTAATGACTACAAGTCTTCAGGCTGAGGGCAGATGGCACATTCTCAGGGGTTCACAGAAGGGACTACTATAAGTATAATCGCTGGAATTCGTGATATATATAGGTTTGGGCAAGTACAGACATCTTGAGTATAAAAAATATCTAAATACCCCAGATAATTCTGTGAAGCAACATTTTACATAATCATGTTAGTATGATTTTTTACTATAAATTTATGACTTACCATTTAAGACTTTCTTTTCCTCCTGACAGTCTGTGCAGTGATTTAGAAAAAAAAAATCAGACAAGAATATTATAATGCCAAAGTTAATATTATTAATTTAAAGATATCAGCCCTTTTTTCTTAAAGGGCCTTCTTCTAAAGGCTGGAGAGAGAAGTAAGGCTAATGAACAGATGGCCCATTTTTCAAATAAGTTTCATCTCTGAAGCTTGCCTGGCCATCTCTCCAGGTGTTTGTCTCCCATTTCTCTGGACTTTTTTCCTTGGACTTTTTTTCTAACATCTTGGTAAATTATTTGAGAAAGCATATAAAACCCATTTTTCCAGATTATCATATTCTAAATTAGTCAAAATTAACCATTTATTGGATTACATTTTATAACCCATACATATTAAGACCCCAAAACTGATATCTTATTGTTTTGCTTTTTTATAGGTCAGTATGTAATGGGGTACAGGGCAAGGAGTACCTGGGAAAATAGTAGAAAGCCCCCACAGCCCTTGGTTGGGGGATGGGAGGAGTGGAAGATAAGGCTTACAATACTTTTCATAACAAAGCTTAGTTTAATAGCTGTGCTACTGCCTCAGGGAAACATGGGCAAGACTCTTAGACTGTATATGTAGGCAGGAGAGGTGGAGGCCACTGGATCACTAAGTCACATTTGCCCTGACTGGAGATGGCAGCTGAATGGATGAAACCATACAGAAAACTGGCAAATGTAGCTCATTGTGGGAAGAGTCGGAGATGAGGTCATGCAGCAGGCTCCAGGTCAGGATTTATACTAAGGGTGGGCAGCCATGATGCAGCTGGCGCTGCAGGAAGATTCCAGCAGGCTGTGAGTGGTGAGACAGGAGCCACGTGGGCCGCAAGAGCTGGTCTACCATGGGCTAGTAAGAAAGCAGGCATGCTGCTTCCGTCATGCCTGCTCTAGCTGACTCTGAAGCCCTCAAGGCTCTCTCTGCTAGACATTGACCTCCTGCCTTGCAAACCTGGGCTCTCTCTGTACTTTTGGAACTTTCCTGGACTTCACCATGGTCCAGTTTAACACAGCACATGCTTTCTTGGACTATTACACAGAGGCTGATGACAATGTACCCAGATTCTAAAGGAGAGAGCTGCTGTGAGACTGTGCAACTGGCTTAAGATAAGGAAACGGGGAACCATTGGGCTTGGTTTTGGCTTATAGTCTTTTGGGGAACAAGGGAAGTGCCGGGTCTCAGGGGAAAAAAGGGCTCCGAGCATAAGTGCTCCCAGCCCCCACAAGGTTAGAATATTGTAAAAAATAAATAAATAACCTGTTTCTTCCAATACGGATTGTTGGATCATTCACCAAGGTGCCACGTGGATGGGCCCCTGTCTGCTAGGTTACAAGTACCTAAAATCACCACTGTTACTCCAAATTTAAATGGCCAAAATGCTAAAAATGTACTGACTTTCACATGTATATACAATGCAATCATTAGTGTCACAACTCAGAAAAAATTTTAGCAGGTATTTTCTTTCAAGATTGCAGGCAGTTCACAAATCTATACCTTCATCACAAGAGCTATACCAAGTGGTCAAAATAAACCCTCAGCATGTTGTCAGGTTTATAACAAAAACTGAGTGGCAAGCTAGTAAACAGAAAGACATCACTTGTTACTGTGATTATACCTTGTTTCATAGAAAAAGAAATGTAAAGCTTTCAAATGTTTATGTTTTGATTTTCCATCAACCAGACATCCCATAATTACTTCCATTTCACTCACCTCTCATAAAATAATCATGATTAAGGGGGCCAGATGACCAGTCTTTTTTTATTTTCCAAAATAATTTCATAGCTGAAAGGGATCTTAAGATACAGCAAATTATGAATGATCCCCTCATTTATGACTGAAAATCAGAGGTCACGGACTTGAATAAAACCCACAGCTCTTGAGCAGCAAAGCCAAGATTAAACTTCATCTCTTTTGAAATTAGCACCATATTTCTTACTATGCTATTGCTAGAGTTAATACTTACTGAAAACACAAAAGACCTAAAAACCACTTAAATTATACTTTAAAATGAGCTTTGTTTATCAAATGGCAGATAAAAATCTAGTTATTACAATATGCAAGGGACTGCTGATGTCCCTGCTTAGTCATTTCCTCTCATTTAGTCAGTTTCATTGTCTTTGCTACTGCAGTTGTGATTGTTTGTTTATTTTAGAACAAACAGTAAATTTGCAGTATCACAAGTAAATCTATTTTCAGTGTACCACATAGCTGGCAGTTTGATGAATTTTATTTATCATGTAAAACAATTTGGGTTTATCTAAGAGGCTCACAGATTTTGAAAAATTGCTCCAGGTAATTAGTTTCTAGTGAAAAATATGTATTTACTTCCTGCCTGATATGAATTGATTTATATCTGTCAGAATTTTCTGGATCCTAATAAATTAGTAATTTTTTCCCTGGGTCTTTTTTAATTTTATTTTTTAAAGATTTTATTTATTTATTTTTAGAAAGGGAAAGGAAAGGAGAAGGAGAGGGAGAGAAACATCAATGTGTGGTTGCCTCTTGCACACACCCCACTGGGGACCTTGGCCCACAACCCAGGCATGTGCCCTGACTGGGAATTGAACCAGCAACCCTTTGGTTCTCAGGCAGGCACTCAATCCACTAAGCCACACCAGCCAGGGCACTGGGTCTTTTTTTGATACAAAAATTAACATCAGGAAGAGAACTTCTACTTAAATGATCTAAATTACCTTTAAAAACTCTGCTAGTCTACTTTTGCAGCTCTTTTCGAAAATTGAGTCATAAATATAAAAGGACTTTTTTTTTGCTATTACGTATATTTATATATGAATCATTTCAGTCACATGAGACACCTTCCTCTCTAACAAGAAATGTTATTCTGTCTTGACAACTAATTCTATCATTTGGTTGGCTCCATGGACAAGAGAATTGATCTTTTCTCATAATGCTGTGTGAACTGCATTATTCTGATTAGAACCTCTGCTTTCTGGAGAGATCTGCATCATTAGGATGGCTAGCACTGTGATCTATTATCACTCTACTCTTCTTTGGTAAGAGGGCTGGGTAAAGAATTTTAATTGTGACCTGGTTCTAGTCTACCTCTGCTGAGTGGAGCCAGAGGCAGATCCCCAGGATAAATAAAACAAACAAAAATCCCTACTTTACCAGTATGCTCGTTCTTAACAAATAATCTGTTGGTCATTATTTTAACAGGGATACTGACATAATAAGAAACCATTTGGATAAAAAATTAGGAAAATATGAACATACATGCAGTTTGCTTATACATGCATAAAGAGATTTGGAAGGATTCACAATAAATGTAGTAATGTGGTTACCTCTGCCATGCACGGCAGGGGAAGAGGGTAGATGGGAGACAGGTATGATAAGGGCACTTCTCATTCTTAAATCATCTGAATGCATTACTTATTCAAAAATTAAGTAAACCTAATTAAAAGGAAAATGCCAATATGTTCTTTTTAATACCATGTGATAAATCCTGTAAAAGAGGTATGTAGAAGGTGGTATAGAAGCCCACATGGGGGGGCATCTGTACTTATAAGGAATTTGAGAGGACTCCACTGAGGAAGTAATGTACTAGCTGTGTTTTAAAACTATATAAGCATTTGTCAGAAAGGCCCTGAAAAAAGTATTTTAGGAAAACAAATACTGAGCATTTACATCAGAATGTTTTACATTTATCATGTAGCTACATTATCTCATTTTCCCATCTCACTCTAAAAGACTGATATTGTGAAACCATCAGATATGACTTCAGTCTTGTTACCGAAACATTCCATTCTGTGTTCCCTTTCCTGCTTTGCCAGAAGACTTGCTGGCTCCACTCTCTACAATGTGTTTAACAACCACTTTTCTCTACAAAATTCTTCTATATTTCTAAATGGAACTCTTCATAACACAAGTTAGGCCTAATTCTTGATTTTGTTTCAAAAATTATATACTCATTTCTCCCATCTTATAAAATTTTTATATTTCTAAACTATCTTTACCTTTCACTTTGCTCTATTCATCTTTGTAATCATCTTCTAAATCATCTTGAAATGTTATATATCTTTCAGACATTAAGGCCCAAAATTACTCTTTATCCTAGAAGCAGTTTACCAGTAGAATTAAAATAAAGACTGAAGAGTTCAAATACATACTCAGATAAATTCCAGGTTTAAACTCAGACAAGAGACTCTCTAGCAGCAAAAGCAAAGTAAGTCAATCTGACTGAGATAACAACTCTGCTCATGTAGAAGGTGGTACAGAAGCCCACACGCAGGGGCATTTATGGCATTCAATAAAGGCCATTTCATCATGACACCCTGCTCCTCTCCCTCCACTAGTAACTGTCTTGCTTCTCCCCTACCATTAGCCTTGGAGCTTGTGTTTTGACCATTTACCTGAGCCCTGAATTGTCCCCATCTTACCAATGAGGAAACTGACACTGTGGGAGAGAGAACTTTGACTCTTACAGAAGGTGAACTTTCAGCCCAACCAATGCTGTTTGTCTACATACCAGCTTCACAAACATGTGCCACTATAACATTAATTTTAAGAATAAAAAACTAATTCATATATGAAGGTTTCTCTACTTCAGTACTACTAAAATTTGGGGCTGGACAATTCTTTATTGTGGTAGTCTATCCTGTGTGTTATAGGGTACTTAGCAGAATCCTGGACCTCCCCTCCACTCACTAGAACATCAAGAGCATTTAGCTTAGTTGCGGCAATCAAAATGTCTCCAAATATTGCCAAATACTCCCTGGGGAACAAAATCAACTCCAGTTAGAAACCACTGGCATATGGCAAAGGAAAATTAATGATGCAAAGTGGATAGCTTTGATGAGGTGAGGTGATTCTCTGCCTTGCAAAAGAAAGCACCCATGATTTCTTTAAGTGGTAGGCTTCTCCAATTAAACACCTATAGCTTTTAGTAAGGTACATATACATACATGCCTCAGTATCCTCACTTCTAAACTGGGAGAGTTAGAACACCTTTAAATCCCTCTTCTATCTCTAAGTATTCTATCAATCCATGGTTCTAAGTTACTTGTACTCATTAACTGATTGAGAGAGTGGGCATGAAAACTAAAAACATAAAGTAATAGAAATCTTGATAAAGCAATGAGAAATTAAGAAGAAACATTCCTGAGACAGCATTATGTCATTGGAAAATATGACATTTAAAAAAATGTGACTTATGGTGAATTTTTTTAAAGTACATTTATAGTCTAGAACAGCACTGCCCAAAAGAAATACAATGCAAGCCACAAGTATAATTTCTAATTTTCTAATAACTACATTAGCAAGGTAAAAATACGATTTAAATTTTAATAATATATCTTTATTTAATACAATATATCTAGAATATTATCTTATTAACATGTAATCAGTATAAAAATTATGATATTTTACATTCTTTGTTTCATACTTAAAGTCTCCAAATGCAGTGTGTATTTGATACTTGTAGCACATCGCAATTTGGACTAGGCGCATTTTGAATGTGGCCAGTGGTTACCGTGACAGAAAAGGACTAGGATAAGGGCAAAGACTAAGAATATTTTTCATCTCTGCCAGAGAATGAGAATTCTATATAAATAAATTATCAGCAACTAAAAATTAACTTTTCAAAGTTTCTTTTTATTCATTATTGATATCTTTACAAAGATATCAATACAAACCATAATATTTTTCTTTTTTATTTTTTGAATTAAATGTTGGAATTACCTGACAAGAATTTTTTAATTATTTTATTTTATTATTTTAAAAAATGTATTTATTAATTATGCTATCACAGTTGTCCCTTTTCCCCCCTTTCACTCCACTCTATCCTGCCCAACCCCTCCCTCCCACATTCCCCCACTATAGTTCATGTCCATGGGTCATACATATAAGTTCTTTGGCTTCTACATTTTCTATACTATTCTTACCCTCCCCCTGTCTACTTTCTACCTACCATTTATGCTACTTATTCTCTGTACCTATCCTCCCTCTCTCCCCTTCCCACTCCCCTGTTGATAACCCTTCATGTGATCTCCATTTCTGTGGTTCTGTTCCTGTTCTAGCTGTTTGCTTAGTTTTCTTTTGTTTTTGGTTTAGGTGTAGTTGTTAATAACTAGGAGTTTCCTGTCATTTTTACTGTTCATATTTTTGACCTTCTTTTTCTTAGATAAATACCTTTAACATTTCATAGAATAAGGGCTTGGTGATGATGAACTCCTGTAACTTGACCTTATCTGAGAAGCACTTTATCTGCCCTTCCATTCTAAATGATAGCTTTGCTGGATACAGTAATCTTGGATGTAGGTCCTTACCTTTCATGACTTGGAATACTTCTTGCCAGCCCCTTCTTGCCTGTAAGGTCTCTTAGGAGAAATCAGCTGACAGTCTTATGGGAACTCCTTTGTAGGTAACTATGTCCTTTTCTCTTGCTGCTTCTAAGATTCTCTCCTTCTGCTGAATCTTGGGTAATGTAATGATGATGTGCCTTGGTGTGTTCCTCCTTGGGTCCAGCTTCTTTGGGACTCTCTGAGCTTCCTGGACTTCCTGGAAGTCTATTTCCTTTGCCAGATTAGGGAAGTTCTCCTTCATGATTTGTTCAAATAAGTTTTCCATTTTTTGTTCTTCCTCTTCTCTTCTGGCACCCCTATAACTCGTATGTTGGAACGTTTCAAGATGTCTTGGAGGTTCCTAAGGGTCTCCTCATTTTCCCGAATTCTTGTTTCTTCATTCTTTTCTGGTTGGATGTTTCTTTCTTCCTTCTGGTCCACACCATTGATTTGAGTCCCAGTTTCCTTCCCATCACTATTGGTTCCCTGTACATTTTCCTTTGTTTCTCTTAGCATAGCCTTCATTTTTTCATCTAATTTGCGACCAAATTCAACCAATTCTGTGAGCTTCCTGATTACCAGTGCTTTGAACTGTGCATCTGATAGCTTGGCTATCTCTTTGTTGCTTAGTTGTATTATTTCTGGAGCTTTGATCTGTTCTTTCATTTGGGCCATTTTTTTTTTCTTGGTGTGCCTATTATGTAAAGGGGCGGAGACTTAGGTGTTCAGCGGGGCGGGGTAATGCTGGTCTCTGTGCTGTGATGCTGTATGTCAGGGAGGGGCCGAGAGGGAGCAATGGGTTGCTCCACTCTTTGCTGGATTTCAGTCACTCCCTCCACTACCCACAATCAAATTGGGCCCCTCTGTTGGTGATTCCAGAGTGGGTGGGCCTGTGCTCGCTCTAGGCCCCTGTGGGTCTCTCCAGCGAACTCTCCTGTGAGGCTGGGAGTTTCTCCTGCTGCCGCCTCAACCCCCATGGGTGTTTTCAATCAAAGGTTTGAGGCTTTATTTCCCCTGTGCTGGAGCCTTGGGTTATGCAGTCTGTTTCACTCCCCTATAGTTCCTCCCAGTTTATCTGTGCGAGAAGGTGGGGCCCCCGGGGTCTGCTAGCTGTCACACTGCCTGCCCCGTTTGTTCCACAATCCGCCAGTCTTGGCATTGCCGCGAGTCCTCTCCACCTCTCCTACCGGTCTGGATGAATGTTTCTTCTTTATCTCCTTGGTTGTTGGATTTCCATGCAGTTCGATTTTCTGTCAGTTCTGGTTGTTTTTTGTTTTTAAATTGTTGTTGTCCTTCTTTTGGTTGTGCGAGGAGGCACAGCGTGTCTACCTATGCCTCCATCTTGGCTGGAAGCCCAAACCATAATATTTTTCAAACAAAGGATTGTAAAAATCAATCCTGACTGCTTAACAAGGATCCATTCATATTATTTCATATTCTGACTCTGTTGGCTTTTCTGTTTTCCTCCTAGATACCCAGACATTTCACCACTGCCACACTGGAAACCACCAGATAAAGTGAACACTAAGTGCCCAACTGTGGGGATTCCCTTAAAATGCCAATTCTGAATCCCCCTGCATTGGTGTCTGGCAGGTCACCCCACCTAAAAGATGGTGTCGGGGGTCTGATATTGAGAGAAACCCATGTATAACATTCCTCTTCAGTACATCCACTGTCCCCCCAACCCCTGCCCCACTTCCACAGGTCATCTCAGCAGCAGTCTCTTTCTACCTACTACTCTATTTCTGTTTTTATCGTCTGTTCTTATATCACCCAGGAGTTGTAATTATAGAGTAAACTCATGCCCTGGGTTGCCAGAGTCAGTGCACTCCCTCTTATCCCAGCATAATTACTAACAGAACCCTATTCCATTGTCAAAACTGCCCCAGTTTGGACAATTATACAGTTATCCCATGTAACAGTCTCTGTCCGTAAGTCACAGGCCAGCAGAGTTCAACGATCAACCCCTGACTACAGACGAGGGCATAGCAGTACTATTAAAATAGCACTTCACCTTTATTATCATGGGCATTCCTTATTTCTGACACATTAATTCTTTCTCTTTTGTTGTTCTGTCCCTTTCACTTGGTCTACTCATTCTGGTTAGCCTGGAGTTCAGACTGTATCTTGCTAGATTTTCAGTCTCTACCCTGTTACAAAAACCAGATCCATTTACTTGCAATCATACTCTTCTGATCCATAAAATTCTTTTTGATTTTATTTCCTAATGCTTTGCAAGTTGACCTATATCGCTATCTGCTATGGGCCTCACCCTAGTAAAACACTGCTAATCCAAAAAGATTTCATAGTGAAACACAGATTCAAAACTCCATTCTCATGTCCTATCAATACTACTACTACTTTATTTTTCATAGACACAGAACCATCTATCCTGGTAAAACACATCAGAGCATACTGGTTGATACCTGATGATTGTAAGAATACAAAATGAAAAATAGAAACTGTAAGTAGCCTCAGTACTGTAGAAGAGGGGTGAAAGCAGTCACAACAACCACCACTTCTACTCCCTCTACCACCTGTTGCTTCTTACGCATTAGGTAGTTAGCAAACATTACTTTAATCCTCACAATGACATTAGCATGTTTCATGCTTAAACCCAATTTCCTAAGGAAAAACACTCCAACCTGTTAACTGATGCTGAAGAACACAACAGCATAGGAGTGGCAGAGATTAGATCTGAAGTCTCCAAGAAATGGTGTTCTTTCTACAGATCATGCTGCCTCAGTAATCAGCATTAGGGCTAGAGACAGTGTTAAAAAGGAAACTCTTAATTTATGAATACATAGAATCTCAGAGTCTATATCCCATTCTGGGTAAAAAACGTGTTTGCACTTATGTGTTTCCCCTGAACCAGGAGGTAAGGAGGAGAAGAATATTCATTACAATTTAGTTCTTTATGATTCAGATTTAGTTAGAAATCCTTGGTTTCTTCAACCTTTCTGATTTTGGTTTTATGGTGGGGGTGGGGATTCATTTTCTTTTGTTTTTTCTACCCTTAACTCCTTTATCTATTCTTGTTACCAAATGATTTTAGGTTGTCAGTTTTCTTCTCTCAGCACTTTCAAGATACTGTTCTATTGCTGTTCTAGTAAATTAGCTGTAACAGCTAGCGAATTATACTAGTAAATTTGCTATCAATTTACTGATCACTGGTTTGTCAGTAAATCTGTCTCTCTGGCTGTTTTTCATTCCTTCTCATTGTCTTTGGTGTTCTGCAATTTTACTACAGAGTCTGTGTGAATTTCTTTTTATTTATCTTGCTTGGGTTTTGATGAACTTGCTGGATTTGAGGAATTGTGACATCAATTCTGGAAAATTCTTAGTTATTATCCTTCAGATGTCACCTCTTCCTCATTCTCACTACTACTTCCTTCTGGAAATGATTACAATTAGATCTTATTATTCTATTCTCCATGTCCCTTGCATGTTTTTCTACCCTTTTGTTTTTCTATGCCACATTCTGTATAATTTCTGCTGTTCAAACGGGAAGTTCAGTGAAGTCTTCGATGTCTAAACTCTTTGACTATTCACGCTACATACTTTTTCATTTCACCAGTTCTACTTTTAATTTCTAGAATTTCTGTTTTTTTCAATTCTATATAATTATTTTTAACAGTCTGTTTTTCATCCATGTTACAAATTCATTCTTATTTCCTAAACATTTCAGCCATACTTATTTTTATTCAATATATAAATAATGAAGTCCCAAGGGTAAAAATCCTAATGTTGTTTCTATTCATTTCTTCATGTGTTGTCTAATTTTTTACTGTGTACTAATAACTGTCTGATGTTTACATGTGGGAATTTTCAGGGTTTTAGGTTAAAACCATTAACAGTTTGTATGTACATCTGCCAAGCAGCCTGAGAAACCAGTAAGATGAGGACATTTTACTTCTTGTGTTGAGCTTTCTGAGTTTTGGGGTTTTTTTTTTCAGGTTTCATACGTGGTATATATCTAAATTCCCAGCTCTTATGTGGGCAGGACTGTGGTTACAGATTCTCAGAGAAAATTTCTCTTTTCTCTCCCCCATCACCTCATAAACAAGGTCAAAGCAGACAAGATGCCCTGATATTCCATTTGTCATTGTGTTAGGTAGGATGGATAGTAAACAAAGGCAGGAAGGAGGAGGGAGACATGTCTCACCCACTAACTCAGCAGTCCTGAGCCTGGTCTGAGAAACAACATGCTAGCACTGGAGGAGGGTAACCTTTGAAATTCTGCATGCATTGTTCCCACTATCTGGGAAAGAAAACCTCTGAAACTGTGTATTCATCCCAAGGCCTAGAAGGTGGGAAGGGGTCCACAGTACCCAAAGAAAAAGCCCATATATAAGGGTAACTGACTCAACTTTAATTAACTACCTCATGTCACTTATCTGTTTTACAACAAATGACCAAATGTGGTCTGGAGCAAGATAAGAATTCGGGCTAACAGACCCCCACACATACCTATGTTTGGGTAGTCACATATCCTTGGGTGAAGCTGGCATCACCTTTACCTATCAATCAATATGTAACTTCTTCACCCCCATCCCACCAACTGTGTAAGTCCTCAGAACAAAGGCCCCGATGTTCTTGCTGCCCATGCTCTTGCCACCCAGGCTCTTGCCTTTCACCCCCACCTCAGCAAGGCCCCTTCTCTTCCATGAGAACATTTACCAATAAACCCTGCTTACATGCTAATGGGCTTGCTGACCTGTAATTCTTTACTGCATCAGCATGAAGAGCTGTGTTTCCCCCGTAACAATTGGACAGATTTCTTTTTCCAAGCCTTTCCATTTCATTGATCATGTAAGACCTTCAAGAGTCCAAGCCATAAGCAGGGATCTCAGTTCCACCTCCCTGCCTTTCCAGACTCAAGAGCTGGTCTTCTATCCCCTGTATGACCATTAAAATTCCTGTGTGGCTCTAAGTTCTGAGTATCTAGCTAAGTGCTGGGGGAAACAGAGGTATCAGAGCTGGCTTATCACTCTGGATTGCTGTTTCCAACTATCCTTTTTTTATGGATGTCTGGGGATTTCCTTGTGAATGAATCTGCTCATTTTAAGTGGTGTTTGTTATATTTGGTGAAGCATTTTGAGGATTATTTATCTTTCATTTCCAGGGAAGAAGGAAAGAAACCAGTAAAATCTCTTCACTAATTGGCAGAAGCCTAAAAAGTCTGGCACACAGTAATCAGAATACACAGCTTTTGGTACCAGATTGTGCAAATAAGATTTATAACATTCAGAATGAGGTTAAATTATTCATTCAGAAATATTAGTTATGATCTTATCTCCTACAGGCAGTGAATTAGTGAACTTAGGAACCAATTAAAAGGAGAAAGGGATTGGTTTATAAGAGTAAATTGTTTGGAAGAATTTCCAAACACTACAGTTCAAACTAGTTTGCTTTTGGTATATACACATATGGCTTATTTGTTTTTGTAGTAATAGGAACAAAAAGAAATAATCCTTTTTTTGAGCATCTGTTTACTCTCACTGTGCAAGGAACTTTACTCATATTAATTCTTAGCCCTATGAATCACTGTACAGATTTAAAACTTGAGGCTCAGGGATAGAAACTGGCTCAAAGATTGCATAGCCAATAGGTCTTAGAGCTAGAGTTCAAATCCAGGTATGCCTGTGCTATTTCTATACTTCTGACGCAGACCTCTAGCTACAAATCCCTTGAATTACAAAACTCACTGAACTAAATATAAATAGAAGACTCAGGTCAAACAAGCCAATTTATTCCTATTTGGGTGTCAAAGTCAGGAGTTACTGAAAAAAATAAAATAAAATAAAACAAACTAGATTTCTTCCACAGTAAAGGATTAAGCAAAGTATTCCTGCTATTCCTATTGCTTGCTTGTCTAAACTTTCAAACACTACTCTTCTGAACAAAGCTTAGGAGATAAAGAAATAAACTACAAAACCATGCATATTGTACAGCCATAGGTTGGAAGGTAAGGGGAAAATGGATTGTATTTTATAAGTAGCTTAAAATCAGAACATGGGTTTTCTATGGTAATGAATCAAGGACTTGAAAGGTTCAAGGCAAATGGGAGACAAAACCTGGAGGAAAAATTTCACTGTATAACTCTTTTTATATTTCCTCATTTTTGAGTCATGTGATTATATTACATATTCTAAACATTAATTCTAAAAAACTAGACTAAAAGTTAACTCCAACCAAGTTCTCTAGCAAATCTGTCTAACAACAGAATGAAAGACTAGTGAAACTAAATTAAGAGTAAAGGAAGTTCTTTCACTTCCGTAATACTTAATACTCGTACCTTGAATGTTCTTTCAAAATGTCAAAAATTTAAAGTTAAACTCTGTGTTTCACTCTAAAGAACTAAAGTAAAAACCTTTACAGTGGCTAGACTAGGAAGCCAGTGAAAATGAGAACATAGTGATTTCTTTAAATCCATTTGTTGAAATTCAAGTTCAAAAAAACCACGTGCTCACATATCAAAGCCAGCTTAGCAGTGGCACCACTTACCTTTAGGAACAGCAGGTTTAACTGCCATTCTGCCAACCAGGCATTCTCTCAGCATGGATTCATAATTGACCCAACGATGAACCTGGTATGGGATATAAGTGACAGAAAAGCACCATGACTAACTCCATGAGATGCTCTGATTTTATTCCGAGCAAAACTAAACATTTTTACACTGCTCTGAAAAGACGAAGAAGCAGATTCGACTTGCCAACAGGGGAGTGACAGAAAGGCAGAAAGACAGTATTCTCAAAAAGTTGTCTATAGACCTCTGGAAGTTCCTGATGCCTTTTCAGATATCCATGATTTCTCGATTAGTTTCAAAATACAGGGTCCAGAGGAAGTAATGCCTGCTTGAGTGCAGTCGGTAGGATAATAATATGGGTGTAATAATCTATATTTTTAATTTGAACATTTCACCTAAAATGTCATAGGGTATGTTTGAGTGTGATATTGTTATGTTACAGAATTACATGCTTATGATTTTGTAATAAAAGAATTTGTAATAAAAAAGGGGCATTTGTGTCGGACCCTGTATACTAAAATTTATTTGCCTTTTTCATTATGTTGACATTTGCATTGATGTCAAAAAAGCAATGGCTGGTAAAAACTGCTTTCATCTTAGCACAAATTAAGGCAGTGATTTCAATCATTATATTCTTCACCAGACCCAAGGGAGGTGGGGTGGGGATTTGGTTTCATTTAAAAACATCCTTCATAAAGGAAAATACTATTAGTTTTCTTTCTTTATTTCTTTTTTTAATTGAATTTATTGGGATGACATTGGTTAATACAGTTATAAAGGTTTCAGGTGTACAATTCTACAATGCATGATCTGTATATTATATTATTGTGTGTTCACCACCTCAAGTCTCCTTCACCATTTATTCCCTCCATACCCCCTCAACTGCCTGTATCCTCTAGTAATCACCATACTGTTGTCTGTATCTATGAGTTTTATTTATTTACTTTTTTGCTTGATCTCTTCACCTTTTTCACTCAGACCCCCAACTCTCCTCCCCTCTGACAGCTGTCAGTCTGTTCTATGTATCTATGTTTCTGTTTCTATTTTGTTTGTTAAATTATTTTGTTCATTAGAGTCTGCATATAACTGAGATCATATGGTATTTGTCTTACTCAGTCTGATTGGCTTATTTCACTTAGCATAATAATGTTGAGGTCAATCCATGCTGTCGCAAATAAGATATTTATGGCCTAGTAGTATTCCCTTGTGTAAATGTACCACAGCTTTTTATCCACTATTCTACTGATGAGCACTTGGGCTGCTTCCAAATCTTGGCTATTGTTATTAAATCACAACACTTGATTACAGGTCTTTTTTACACTCTGTGTGACAAAATGGGAAGTTCTCAAAAACACTTCTACTGCAGTGTAAGATGACAGCCCTGAGGAAAAACACCAAAACAATTGTTGGATTTGCAAATTGATCTGAATTTTTTTCTAAAAGGCTGTTCATGCTTACAAGGAAAAGAATGGCCTATAAAACAAGTGGTTATTCAGACTTGAAGATCTGATAAGACATTTTCTTGAAAAGGAACAAAGTGAGATTGTCATTTCAAAGAAAATAATTTAGGGTATTTATTGCGAGTCTTAGGAAGGGAATTAAATTTAAACAAACTTTCTGAAGGACACCTTCTCAATAGACATTAAAAGTCTAAAAATACACAGCTCTTTCATTAGTTGAGAAATTCACCTGAGAAAATATCTGCATATGTGCAAAGATACAAGTACCAGGATACTCATACTCATACACAGCACTATTTCTATCATCAAAATACTGGAATCGACCTGAATGCCCAATTGTAAAAGACCAGTATAGAAAAATCATAATATACCATTCAATAAAATATTCTATAATCACTAATAATCAGGTCAAATTATTCTGATGTCAGAATTTCTATGCATGTTCCTGAGTAAATATACACTAAAATAGAAAATATACGAAATTACAGATGGACGCTCATTTATTAACATTAGTTAAAATTTCACTTACGCAATATTTATGGCACATCCAATAATGTGTAAAGCACCATCTCTGGAGCTCTGGAGTGGGGTAGAATTTTAACAGATAGTTGAAGGAGAAGATATTCAAGGAGACACGGGGTTGTGGTTTGTCAATCATGGAACTGGGGACTTGCTTTGTCAAAGCAAGATGAATGGTGAGAATATTTACCTTCATATAGTCTTTTCAGGGCCTCAAATAATGACTTTAAATTTATTCCACTGTCAATGGTGAGCTCTCAGAGTTGTAGAACAAGGTATTAATACGACTGTCTTTAAGAATGTAGTACTCCTGCCCTGGCCAGGTGGCTCAGCTGGTTGGAGCATCTCCCTATACACCAAAAAAAGGTTGTGGGATCGATTTCCAGTCAGGGCACATACCTAGGCTGTGGGTTCAATCCCCAGTTGGAATATGTACGGGAGGCAACTGATCAATGTTTCTGTCTCACATAGATATTTCTCCCTAAAAATCAATAAACATATCCTCAGGTGAGGATTTTAAAAAGAACAAACAAAGAATACAGTAGTCCCCCACTTATCCACAGAGGATAAGTTCCAAGACCACCCCCTGAAGTGGATGCCTGAAACAGTGAAAAGTACTGAACTCTATATATCCTATGTATTTTTATACCTACATACCTCTGATACAGTTAAATTTATAAATTAGGCACAGTAAGAATTACCCATAACTAAAAATAAAGTAGAAAAACTACAATAATATACTACAATAAAAGTTACATGAATATGGTTTCTCTCTCAAAATATCTTATTGTACTGTACTCACCTTTTCACTTCCAGGAAGTACTCAATGGCTTCTCTCTGGCATATAAGAATTGCCAACATCACGACTCTCATGCTTTGGGGTCATTATTAAGTAAAACAAGGGTCACTTTAACACAGCACTGTGATACCAGGACAGCTGATCTGATAAGTCAGACCATTACTAAGTGACTCACAGGCAGAAGTGTATACTGGGTGGAGGATATGTTGGATTACTCACGTTCTGGTTGGGAGATTCTTATTGCTGATTTAAGGCAAATTCCCATTGTAATTTGTTATTTGTTACTGCCTCGAAATGCAAGCCAAATAGAAAAGTTTGGGAACATTTTTCATTTCCACGAAAACTTGCCTGCCATACTTTTATATTTGTGCTATAACCTTTTGTACTCTTCCGCAAGCAGAATTTCCAGCAAAATTTAGTTCTCTTTATATTCCTCAGTGTTGTGAGGTTACATGGACCTTACTTAAGTAAGCTTGTCACAACTGTCACACTGCTAAATCTGAGAGTACTCTCCCATTGTAATACTATGATTACTTTCAGCACCTTACCTGATCAAAAAGGTCCGTGCCATCTGACCCCGCTGCTCTCATTAGTTCATCTTCTCCACCAGGATGATACTCCATATATGGGCTGACATTATAAACAAGCCCTATGTCAAAGCAAGGAGAAATAATAGCCTAAATGAACTTCCTGAAAACTGTACAAACTACAAAAACGTTCCAATAAATCTTTCCAAATTCACCCTATTTATTATGTCAAAGATTTAAGAATAAAAAGGGTCTCAGATTTCTCCATACTTGCAAGCTAGTAAGTTAGTCTGCCACTTTCATGGGTCCTGTGTCTATGACTTTTATTTATTTACTTTTTTGCTTGATCTCTTCACCTTTTTCACTCAGACCCCCAACTCTCCTCCCCTCCGACAGCTGTCAGTCTGTTCTATGTATCTATGTTTCTGTTTCTATTTTGTTTGTTAAATTATTTTGTTCATTAGATTCCGCATATAACTGAGATCATATGGTATTTGTCTTACTCAGTCTGATTGGCTTATTTCACTTATTTCACCCTAAGAAACCACAAGACTTCTAAGTCAGAGACATAGGATGGTTTAGTACCCACATCAGTAGCAGCAGCTAGAGTATCAGCAGGTGTGTCAGTTCCCTGAACCCAAATTCCCACAGAGCTATGTGAAGAGGGCTGGTTAATACCTGTATACCAATGTGCTGCATGACACGAGAGAAGCGCTGAGCTTAGGAAATGTGAATCTTTCATAATGGGCAGTTGAGCATGCCTGCTCTTTGTTCCAAAGGGAGACATTAATATACTGAGAAGTAAGCAAACCTGTCAGAGAAAGACACTAGCTCTCCTATCATCTAAAGTTGTTCACTATGCAAACATCCTGGAAATGATAGTCCAGAACAAAGACAGTGAGTATCTCTGCTTCCAAAATATCACCATATCTCCATTTCTCCCTCCCCGCACTCGAGCTCGCTCGCTCTCTCTCTCATTTCCACTCCATCATCTTCTACTGACGTGAATGCAGAATTGATGAAATAGAACTGAGCTCACATCATGTGTCTCATCACCTCAGGAAAGGCAGAGCAATGGTGACCGGGCCTCTTAGGCATGTTCTGTGAAAGCAAGCACAATTCTTTTCTGCAGTTGCCCAAGGAACAAAGATTATTGTTTAGATCTTAATAATTATTTTATCTTCTGAAAATATTCATTTAATTTGTTTATATATTTAACTGTAGTTTTATCTTTTCAGAAAAAAGAAAACGGAACAAATAGAGAATAGCCAAACGAATAGCCTTACCAAGAAAGTGAGCTGCTTTTTAACCCTTTACTTGTAATCTACATAGGCAAATCCAGCCCTAAAGACACTCACAAGTGCAATGAGAACAACTGGTTTTCTCACATCTAGGACTGTGCCCTCTTCAGATGACAACGTCCATGAATTCAGATAATCTCAGATAACTTAAAATGTTCAGCTCATGTAATAATCTTGGAAGGAAAGAAAAAATTGGATTTCAGATTCAAGAAATCTACTGCAGTTTTCCTCCAATTTAATTTTAGAAAATAACCAACCAGTCAGGATTTCTTCATAAAATTTCTCAAAGGCAATTTAGGCAACAAAAGGAATTCACAAAAATCTCTCTTTCAGCAGTCCTCAAAATAAGTATGAGAAAAAGAAAAAGAACTTCTGGAGTCCCCTCCGTTCTCCTTTCCATACACCTTCCCCCACCAAATTTAGAGAGAACTTGTCGTTTAGTTCTCCAAAATCCACAGACCGCAAATGTCAGAGATAAGGATTAGGGTTGAAATTATCTCTACAGACTTTTTAAAAGAGAACCTCTTCCAAACAAAAGAATTCCAAACTTTCTCTGCCACCAAACTTTGACTAAAGTTCCAGTTTCTCAAGAACATGAAATCCACGACACATGACCATCACACCTTCTGTGATGGAGTTGCATGTGGCTCAGCAACCAGCAGGAAGATTAACAGGCAGCTTTAACATCTATCAATGATCAGCATATAAAGCCTGAAATGTCCCACGTGTGTTCTCTGCTTCCTTGAAACTCTTTAGATTGAGACTCATCCTCTTGTAATCTTCCTATCCTTTCTGATAGGCTGGGATCCAGAGCTACAGAACTGCCCAGCCTCTTCAAAAGGACAAAACTAGGAATGCCCATAAAATCCCTCACTATAAGGAATTAAGACAGTTAGATCCAACCACACTTGGCAGTGATTTGCTGAGTGTGATACTTAAATCCTGACCCCTAATGCAACTGGTGCACTTCCACTGGTCCTGAGGCTCTTTCTTCCCATTTCTTCCTCCCTCTTACCTCCTTTTTTTCCTTTTCAAAAGCATTTCCTAACTAAAACTTGGACCACTGAACTTAATTTTATGCTTTTCCTTCATGCTTTATTGTATTCTATTTATCTAACTATACATGGCTTTTAGACAGCAATCTCTTCTGTGTAGGCTTTTTGCTTCCTATGAGTTCTTACTATCTGGTTTATAGAAACTAATTTTGCAACTCTAAATTTTCCAATGCCACAAATTAACTTCTTCCCATAGCTCCCAGGACTCAGGGGTGGCAGATTTGCACAACTGATTGCCAATTAAATATAAATAAATAGTATTTATGAATGCACATATACAATCTCAATTTGATGCTAAGTTACTAATTCACCAAAACCCAATAATGTCATTAAGAATAAACACGGGCAGAAACAGATTCATGAAACATCATCAACGGTGCTTTTAGGTTATTTACATGGGTGACCTTCAGTGGCGCAGGGAGATTTAGGGAGTTTGTCTGTTTATCTACCTGTCTATATCTATCCTTTATGCTAATACTTAATTTTGTTTTGCATTTTGTTTTTCAAACTCTAACCAGAAGCAAATACAATAAAAGGAGTGACTGCTGCTGAGAAGAGCAACTTAATTTCACAATATATACACATGCCAAACAATAATGTTGTACACCCTAAATTTATACAATGTTATTTTTTATTATATCTCAAGGAAACTGTGAGAAAAGTATTTAAAAAGGAGGAAGAAGGAAAAGGAGAGGAGGAAAGGAGAGGGCAGCAGCAACTTGTTAAAATTAAAATACAGCAGTTCTGTTAAAAACATATACGCTAATGTTTAAATACATCATTTTTAAATGCTCTAGCAATACTCAGGGGTACATTTTATAGCTAACGCATCCTAGCAGATCTGCACTGCAATTGAAAGCACACATTCAGAACAACAACTACATTGAGTTCTTTCGGCAATGTACTGGTAATACCTGTTCTAGTATTTTCACACTAAGTTATCTCTTTTGTGTTGTATGTCTGGAACATTGAGCCCTCAAACAAGTTCTTAGAATAAGAATTACCCACTTTAAAATTACTAGTCAGTGCTTTGCATTGTCAGAAACTTATACTTCTAATTCAATCAAAGAATGATAATCTTAAGACTGAGAGAACTATAACAGCATTTTTTAATCTGATCTCCCATTCAGACAGTATTAACCTCTACAGAATCTACAGACAGACCACCATTCAGAATCTGCTTGAACAGTACCTGAGTCTAGGAGCTCACTGCTTGTTTAAAAGCATAAAGAGCTGTGTCTGGTGTAGCTCAGTGGATTGACTGTGGGCCTACGAACCAAATGGTCGCCAGTTCGCTTCCCAGTCAGTGCACATGCCCGGGTTGTGGGCCAAGGCACACAAGAGGCAACCACACATTGATGTTTCTCTGCCTCTCTTTCTCCTTCCCTCCCCCTCTCTCTAAAAATAAGTAAATAAAATCTTAAAAAAAAAAAAGCTTAAAGAATCAACATTACCTTTATGCCTGAAAACTAAAATTGCCATTTTATACATAAAGAACTCTTTCCCATCTTTGCAAATGCTGCCTCTAGTTTTTCACATATCTTTTTTATATATGTTGCAATTTAAGTCCCAACTGCTACTGACAAAGACCACGGGCATTTTACAATAAAATATTTAAGTTTGTGTGTAACAATTTAAAGAACCCACACCAAAACATGTAAAAGAAAAGAAAATACACTAGCTGCCTCACCTAGCTAACAATGTTACCACCACGGGGCATTAAACCTAGTCCTGAACTTCTTAGCAGCCAAAGCCAAGAGAGACACTAGTAACAGTGCTCTCATTATCTGAGCTTAAAAAGCATTACGAGGACACAAGCAGACAAACAACAAAAGAGAGATTCATTAGTTAGTCAAAATGGGGAAACTCTCTGTGTTTGCTGTTGATATTGTGAAGAATCATGAGTCCCTATGCAGGGGCCATTGACCACAACAGATATTACAACCTAACAATATGCAGAAACATTCTTCGGGTAGCACTCCTCCCATCCTCCCCTGCCCTAGGTCACTGCTAATGTACTTTCTGCCTCTTCAGATTGCATATTTTGGGTATTTCATATAAATGGAATCACACAATATGTGGTCTTTTGTGTTTGCCTTCTTTCACTCAGTATTTTCAAAGTCCATCTATGTTGTTGCACATGTCAGTGCTTCATTTCTTTTAATGGCTGAGTAACATTCCATGCATGGATAGACCACATTTTGTTTATTCATTTATCAGTTCCTGAACATCTACATTGCTTCCACTTTGGGGCTATTATAAATAATGCTGCTATGAACACTCATGTCCAAGTTTTTCTGTGGACATATATTTTTATCTCTTTTGAGTATGTACTTAGCAGTGAATTTATTAGGTCACCTAGAGATTGATGTTGAACCTTTAGAGCAGGGGTGTCAAACTCATTTACACTGGGGGCCACATCAGCCTCGCGGTTGCCTTCAAAGGGCCGAATATAATTGCAACTCCTCAACAGTTAAGGAGTAGTTACAATTATACAGTCCTAACATTATTTCAGCCCTTTGAAGGAAACCGTGAGGCTGATGTGGCCCCCAGTGTAAATGAGTTTGACACCCCTGCTCTAAAGGTTCAACATCAATCTCTAGGTGACCTAACAAATTCACTGCTAAGTACATACTCAAAAGAGATAAAAATACATGTCCACACAAACACTTGAACATCCTTAACTTTTAAGGAGTTCAAATTACATTTGACCGTTTTAAGGCAATGGGGAGGCTGATATGGCCCCCGGTGAACATGAGTTTGACACCCTGACTTAGAGGAACTGCCAGACTGTTTTCCATTCTCAGCAGCAATGTGTGAAGAAGGTTCCAGTTTCTGAGAGCTCTTTTTCAGTCACTACTCTAACTTCCTGAAGACAGGAAATGCCTTTTCTCACCAATAGAACCTGAATTACACATTTCTCAGCTAAACTCAGAACTGAACTGCAGCATTCTCCAACTTATTCTCAACACCCAGCTCTATATGAGACAGTACAATGTTAGACTTAAGGGACGCTTTTTACCTGCCTAATTATCTCCTGGATGAGACTCACACAATTTTTCAGGTTAGGCAACTGTACGTGGGAACCCTAATTACCCTCCAGTAAGAAGTGACCTGTATCTCCATGGTTCAGGCCACACACTCACCAACTAGTAATTTTTCACTTTTTCTTTTTCCTATTTGTAAGTCAGAGTCTAGAGCATGGTCCAGGGGCTTCTGAAGGAGCTCAAGACTTTTTGGGTGATCCAAGACTAACATTTTTTCTAGTAATACTAAAATGCTACCTGCCTTTTAAAAAACTCTCATTCTTTCATGAGTTTCTAAGATTTAATACAAAAGGTGATGTGAGAATACAGTTGTCATCTATTAAGCCATACAATAAAAAAATTTGCCAAAAAGTAAAATACAATTTTCTCGCTAATTTTTTGCTTTGTAAAATGTAGTTATTTTTCATGTACTATTTACTACATAGTGAATTTATTTTTAACTTTTTAATTAATTTAAAAATATTCTTTAAATTTCTTAATTTTAATTCCTGAAGAGTAAATATCAAAAGAGCCATCATAAACAAAGCCCTTTAGGGCCATCAATCTTTTTTAAATTTTATTCATTTATTTTTAGAGAGAGGGGAAAGGAGGGAGAAAGAGAGGGAGAGAAACATTGATCGGTTGCCTCTCTCGGGGACCTGGCCCACAACCGAGGCATGTCTGACCAAGAATCCAACAGGTAACCTTGTAGTACGCAGGCCAGCAATCAATCCACTGAGCCACATCAGCCAGGGAGGGGTCCTCGATAATTTTAAAAGAATAAAGAGATCTTAAAACCAAAATGTTTGAGAACTACTGCTCTACGTAAAAGTGGTATTTTTGTAATTTGATTTAAAAATAATTTTTGTTTTGAAATTTAATCACAGATTTAAATTCAAAGTTCCATTTATATTCATTCAACAACAATTTATTTAATGCCTATTATGTATGTGCCAAGTATTATGGCACTATACTGCAGTATTCCTACTAATATACTGCAGTATTCCTACTCATTTCATTAGTCACCACTGTTCATTTTGTTGGCTCTAAATGAATGAAGGGAAAAGGTATGTTCTCAAAATAAAAGAACGGCACACGGAGCCATTTTTGCAAACACTGTGACTACTTCGCCATCTTGTGTCCAGTAGAGAAATTGCACATTAGTATTATTTTGTCTACTGATGTTTACTTCTAACAACTGCTAAGTAAGATAGGGTGTTAAAATATGCAGCAATGATTGTGGATTTTAATTATCTTTCAATTCTAGTAACGTATGCTTCATATTTTATGAAACTTTATCAGGCACACACATTCTTTGGGAATTTAGAGCTACCATTTTATTAGTTTTCCTCCCTAGCCCCAAGTTTTCTTCCCATCCCAACCCTATAATTTTCAGTGTCTCTGTTCCTCTATTTCCCTGACTTCTTTTGGGTTAACCAATTTTTTTTAGAATTTCGTATTATCAGTTTTTTAATTATTACAATATATATACTTAACTTGAACAAGTTTACTTGAGCTAATATTGTATATCCCTTCACATTTAATATAAGGACCATTTACCACTCTCCATCCCTTCACTTTATATAATATCAATACAATGTTACAATTTTTGCTTTAAATAGTCATGTATTTTTTTTAAAGATTTTATTTATTTTTAGAGAGAAGGGAAAGGAGGGAGAAAGAGAGCGAGAGAATCATCAATGTGTGGTTGCCTCTCACACGCCCCCTACTGGGGACCTGGGCCACAACCCAGGCATATGCTCTGACTGGGAATCAAACCAGCAACCTTTTGGTTCACAGGCAGGCACTCAATCCAGTGAGCTACACCAGTCAGGACATGTATTTTTTTTAAAGGGAAAAAAGTAACCTTACCTCTTTACTCACATATTTACCATTTCCTAAAGACCTGAACTTCCATCTGGTGGCATTACCTTTCAACCTAATGAACTTCCTTTAGAGCTCTTTGTGAAGTGGGTCTGTTGGTACTAAATTCTCAGTTTTTGTTGTCCAAAAGAGTTTTTATTTCATCTTCACCCTTAAAGCATTCTGTATCTTGAAGGACATAGAACTCAGGATTGATAGTGGGGTTTTTCCCCCCTTTTTTTCTCTTCAGCAGTCATTTTTATTGTTTTCAGGTGTGCTCCCCCCTCCCCTTTCAAGATCTTATCTTTATCTTTGGCTTCTGCAGTTTGAATATGATGTGCCTCTATGTAATTTCCTTTGTATTGATCATGCTTGGATTTACTAAGGTACTGAATTGACAATTTTATGTCCTTTGTCAAATTGGGGAAATTTTTGTTCAATATTTCTTCACATATTTTTCTGTTCCATTCTCCCAATTCTTTTCCTTCTGGAAGTCCAACTACACACATACTAGATCTTTTTATTTCATCCTATATGTCCCTGAGCCTCTGTTCTTTTTACTTACAGTCATTTTCTCTCTGTTATTCAGACTGAATTATTTCTATGAATCTGCCCTCACGCTCAGTAAGTGCTCCTTCTGTTACCTCCAACTTGTTATTAGGCCCATTTGGTAAAAATTTTTACTTCATATATTATATTTTTCAGTTCTAGATTCCCATTTTTTATAGTTTCTATTTCTTTGCTGAGACTTCCTATTTATGCATTCCTGATATGCATATATATATATATATATATACCTTTACTTCCTTGAGTTATAATATGTGCTTTAAAATCCCTGTGAACTAAATGCAAGACCTGGATCAACTCAGTGTCAGTCTCTAAGAATTAAATGCCTTTTCTCTTGAGGATGTGTAGAAACTTTAGATTATATTCTGGTCATTGCAAACAATATATTGTAGAAACTCTCGATTCTACTACATTCCTCCAAAAAGTATTGACTGTTTTAGTAGCAAATTAAGTGGACTCGACTCAAACTCTCTTTCCCCTTTGAGAGAGTGAAAACTGAACCCTGTGGTCAATCCTTTTAGCCTGAGTTGGGCTGTGTAGTCCATCCTTAAGCAAGATCTAGACAGTTTATCCCCCCCACTGGGTCTCTCTTTTTTCCAGATTTTCTCCCTCACTTTCCAGTTGGTCCAAATGCCCCAAATTCTGTCATCTAGTTCTTCAAGACAGTAAGACTGGAAGTCTCATTCTGAGTTTCAGCCATCCTTCATGGCACCAACCTGGGTGTGATCTCAGGTTAAATGCCATAACAAATAGGAAAACCAGGTAGTGACAGTTCCCTCTTTTAAATATAGATGATCCTTACCCTCTAGTTTCTGCTTGGTTTTGGTTGCTCACCAGTGCTTCTAAGATATATTTTTTAATATCACATCCTGAGTTTATATAGTCAGTATTTGCTGGAATGTTATAACCAAAAGCAGAATGCTTCATGTTATTTTTGAAAACTAGGTAATAATTCCTTGCTAATTTCAAAAGAGACTAATGGAAAAGAAATTAATGAAAGATAAATGGATTTTATAATGATTTAAAGTACTGCATTTTGCCACATACAATGTGCTCTCATGTATAATGTACACCCATGTTTTTGTGTGCATTATACCTGGGATTATTATACCCATGGCATGTAATCATTATACCCATGTATAATGCATACCCTTATTCTTCCCTCAAAAATTTGGGTGAAAAAGTGCACATTATACATGGCAAAATACAGTAAATACGGCCTTGGTAGGAATAGTAAATAGAATGTAGGTGTCTAAGGTGTTTGGATAGTAGAGTATCTTAGTGCTCTGAGATTAAAAGCATTCATTTCTCCCTCACACTCCCCAAAACTTTCTAAAATAACTACAAAATAAGTAAGGCATAAAACCAATAGAGTCACAGAAGTCAGAAATGGAATGGCAGCAAGAAAGTTTTGAAAGAGTGAAAGCAAATGGATATGCAATTAAATACCTAGCAGAATGAAGAAAGGTGAAATAAGGCCTATGTGTGAGTCAGAGGAGTACCTATAAAAAAGGCAATATGTGCAACAGAATCCCCAAAAGATGCAGGAATCAGAGATTCCAGGTACTTCTGAAAGCCAGGGTGCAGGACAGCCTCAAATTCAATGTAAGCAGCACTGTGACCCTGAATTCCCTCCTTCATCCCACACAAACAAGAAACAAGCCCCTTCCCAACCCTGCAAGAAGTGTAGGTTTACTCTCTACAGAGTATGAACCACAGAGACATTACATGCAGTGAAAGACACACTCACTGGGTGAGGAGTTTAAACTAAAAACAAGAAGCAAAAATCTGCATGTCAATTAAGACCCACCTCCTACCACTCATCTGATCAGCTTCTGTTCCCCAAATGACCCCCAGAACACTTACTGCAGATGGCTGGAGGACTTCAGCCCAAGAGAAAGACTTACATATAGTAGGTTGGAGAGCCCTATCAGTGCAACTAAGCAATTCATTAAAAAAAAGTTCTCACACATGGAACTTCATTCAGTTTTCTGGGCCATCACTCTCACAATGAAAGGACAAACATTTGAGAAAAGCTTCTAACATTAAAATGAATGTCGAAGCAATTTACTAAATTTCCAAGCTCTAGTACACGGTTTTTAAAATTAAAATAAAAGAGGAAGAAGAGGAGAAAGAGAAGGAAGAGGAGGAGGAGGAAGAAGAAGAAGAGGAGGAGGAGAAGGAGGAGGAGGAGGGGGAAAACGAGACCATCACTACCTCACAGAAACAAGAAAAAAGACAGGTAGCAACTGTGCTGAATAATTTAGAGCTTCTAACTGCACCAAACAACTCAATGATGGCCAGCTCAACTAATAAAAGAGCTAAAATAATCTGATCCAAATGCCTCAGTTTGCACAGGAAAATTTAAACAGAATGTGGCACAGGCCTTTAAGCACTTCAAAAGGTTAAGTAGGCATAATTATCAAAGATCAACTTATGTGACATTACTAGTAATTGTGGAAAACAGACCTGACAATAAACTAGAAGGAAAATGACCAGTAAAAGCATTAAAAATTACCCAACATTCTGAGTAATCAGTTATATTCTGAATATTTTTTTTTAAAACTTCACAAACTTCCCCTAAGGAGACTAATGATCAGACATCGCTAGCAGTAGGCACATTTCTAATTGTGCCTTCTATTTCCTAATATAGAAAATAGGAAACTATTTTCCTATTTTACTATTTCCTAAACTGAATGTGTAACTTACATCAATACTAAACAAGGTACACTTTCTCTAAAAGATCGGATTTCCTGCCTTTCCTCCATCTTTTTCCTATTCTGTGGGACCATTTTCTCTGTGTCTGAGGTCTACCAGTGACAGCTACCAGCACTTAACTGCTCTGCTATTAGTTACTTGGGAAAAAAGTCAGATACGTCCTTGTGCTTTCGGTTATTTCCTGTTTTCCAAAATAAGCCAGCTGCAAAGATTAATTAAGATGTAATAATCAACTTTAAGAAGTAGAAAACCACAGGAAAAACTGTTCCAACTCTTAATTTAAAAAAGAAAGCCAGATAATCCATAAAAATCGTGTTGTTGAACCCATCAGTGAGGGGAGGTCATAAGGCTACCAATTATCTAAATTCCAAAGAGTAGTAAGTCTCTCTGAGAAGAGACACATGACTTATTTCATCTTTGACAAAGCATAGAAAAAAAGAGACGTCACAATAAAATATCTGAAATTTTAACAAACTCTTTAAGGACCAAGCATACACTAATGCCAGTTTAGAGCCCTCAGAGCCACAGGCACAAGGACATTCTGAACCTACTGAACAATTCTTTTTTCAGAGTCTCCTACCTCTGGAGATGCTCATGAGAAATAGTGTGAGCAGGGCAGACCTGACACTGGCCCACTGTTGGTACAGATGTGTAGTAGCTGCTCCAGCATTTAAAGGTAGAGCAGCAGTACCAAGAAAAGTCCATCTACACCTTGGTTAGCATGAATACAAGGTGATTATCAGCTATATTGCTGGGGTAGGAGCAAGAAATTCACCTATGCCCCAGACTGAACCCTGACATGGCAAAAGTGTTACAGAGCAAGGGGGGGTTGGTTCACGATAAATTATTACAGAAAGGACTCCCCCTTTCTGTCTCTGGAGGTTCCTCCCTCCCCACGCCCACCTGCTAGGTTCGCAATGCCCGCCACCAGAGGAAAAGACGTGTCTCAATGCCAGAGACTGGTGAAAAGGAAAGGAATTGTTTATTTAAAAGTTACACAAACTTAGAGTAATGACTTAATGTCTTCAATAAGATACTAAAGTCCTCTAGAACACCCACAGATGCACAGTCCTTCCTTCTCCCTGTGCCCAGTCCTGGGTACCGTGTCTCAGGAAAAGAAGTAGAAGTCCGTGATTCAGGCTCCTGGCACCATCAGCTGTGTGGCTGCTGCAATCTCCAGTTAATCCAAAGCCATGCGGCACCTTCTCATGGCCCACCAGCAAGAGTCCCTTCTCCCCTTTTCTTCCCGGCAAAGTCTCTCCTGCTGTCTAAGCCGCGTGGCAAAAAGAAGCACTCCAAAACCTCGTGGTCCTCTCTACTCTCCTTCAGAACCGTGTGGTCCTCTTCCTTTCCCCTCAGAACTGCATGGTCCTTCCTATTTACTACAGATCCTCGTGGCCCTCTCCCTTTTACTTCAGAACCTCATGGCCCTCTTCCTTTCCCCTCAGAACCTCGTGGTTCTCTCCTTTTTTACTTCAGAACCACATGGCCCTCTTCCTTTCCCCTCAGAACCTCATGGTTCTCTCTCTATGGCTGCCACGCCTAGGTTTAAATCCCAGTGCCCATCTTCCTTTGCAGCCCCATTTGTGACTCCTCCTACAGTCAGTTACACCTGCCAGCATCCCCGTATTCTTCCAGCTTTACTGGGCTGCCATAGTAAATCTGGGCAGGTGTGGCCCCATGGCGTGAAGCCAATCATCTCCACACTCTCACGCAGGCCCTGTAACCAGGGGGAGTTGCTTCCCAGACCCATCTTGGGTGGAAGTCACTCCCATCTCCCTGGCTCAAAGCATGGCCACAGCTATTTAACATATCCATGAAACCAGTTAAAGGTTATAGATATGTTGAATGACCATGTCAGGGGTTAGCTGCAAAGCTCTTGCTACCCAAAACAGCTCTGCATGGCCCTGTTCCATGTGTCCCATCCCCCCTGGCTCAGGCTTGTGGGGGTGAGGACATCCTACACACATTTTTCTAGTATTTCCTGGACACCCTGAGTCATGGACTCCATCACAAATCCCTTCTTGGGGCCCTCCTCTTGGCTGCACCCTGCTTCAAAAGGACATTAAAGACTTTTACCCTTGAGTACCTGCACTGATATCAGGCAGAGATTAGTGGCTGCTGCAAAGGGCAAGAAATGCACCTCCTTCACTCTGTACTAACAACTAAGAAATGCAGTCTAAACATTGGGGGAGGGGTAGTAAGCCCACTCATGCCACGCTCTGCACTGATATAAAACAGAGCTCTTTTAGCACTGGAAGAGAAGTAGGAAGAATGCTCACATTGTACACCCTCTGCCCTATCATTCTCCTTCCTTACTGACTGATGTAAGGCATAGCTCAGCCGTTATGCAGGGGACAAGGCAAAAAAGCTGCCTGGATTCTTGATTCTGCCCTGAGCAGGAGGCAGGGAATATCACCACTGGGGAAGTGACATAAGTACTGAGAAAGCTCAGTCCCTGGGGCTCAGGTGCACAGGAGCTGCCTAAGACAGAGACTAGAATAAGAAAATTGCAAAACCCCATCATCCCTCCCCACAAGTATTGCACCAAGTAACAAGCAATAGCAGTCTGCTACTGGGAGAGGAGCAAGAGCACGAATAGACACGCTACACAGGTATGTAGAACAAGCTATCAGCTAAGAGTGGGACAGGAACAATGAGAAACATTCCGCAGTCCTGCTGGACCCAGAAGAAAAACAGGTAGCAGTAACCCACTGTCAAAGGAATTTGAAGTCTGTGGGGCCCTGATGGTATCAATAGCAACAATAAACACCAAACTCAGCTCAACAGCTAACTAGACTAAGTCAACCTAATTGTGTGCCAGAAAAAGTACACCTGTTTCTGAGTATAAATTCTACTCTGGAGAGAGAGAAGATGGTGGCAAGATAGGTGGGAGCAGAGTTAACTTCCCCCTGCACCTGGGTGAAACACCTACCCATTCTACTGAGAAACAAAGTGAACAGCCAAAAGCAGCCCAGCATTTATGAAGATAGGAGACCAAAAAGTACAGAGGACACAGAAAAAACAGAAGGTAAGGGGACTACTTCAGGACAAAAGGGTCCCTGGGACCAGCACGGGGACCAGGGCGGCCGCAGCCCCAGGCCCGCCCGCGCCGGGCCTGCCACGGGACTCCTGGGAGAGAGCCTGTTAACGGCCCCTTCCCCTGCCAAACAAGGCCTGAGCAACACTGTGAGAGACCTGGTTGCCTGAAGTTGCAGGGAGGGGAATAAGGACGAAGAGGAAAACCCAGGGAGAACGAGAGGGCTGGCTAAGGAGAGTTGAAAGTTGGGCTGTGTGGAATCCTGACCTGGACAGACCCTGGCCTAGCTGGAGAGGCGGGCTGTGTGAGAGGACAGGCCCTTCCTTGTACGGAGGGAGCCAAGGATTGAGCAGGAGGATTTTTCCCAAAAAGAAAAAGACCCTCGGGGGCACTTTGGGGAATTCCCCTGCAGCAACAGCTCCAGTCTCCTCTCCACGCCACCACCTGTCCGAGGACTGTGCACACCTCATCTCAGAGGGAGCTGAGATTACAGGCACCACCTGGGGCAGGGTGCCCAGCGACCAGGAGTGAGCCCAGCGACCAGGGAGTGTGCCCATCCACCGGGGAGTGTCTGCACCTCATCTCAGAGGGAGCTGAGACTACAGGCACCACCCGGGGCAGGGTGCTCAGCAACTGGGAGTGTGCCCATCTACTGGGGAGTGCCTGCACCTCATCTCAGTGGGAGCTGAGACTGCAAGCACCACCCGGGGCAGGGTGCCCAGCGACCGGGAGTGTACCCACCCACCAGGGAGTGTCTGCACCTCATCTCAGAGGGAACTGAGACCACAGGCACCAGGGAGAGTGCAAATCAAGGAAGGCTCTGCACACACACCCATAGCCTGGAGAAGGCCTACCATAAAAAAAGAGTGGGTAGAAGCTGGGAAAACCAGGATTCCTCCTGGAAGAGGAAACCCACTAACAAAGGAAACACCAACAGATAAGAAGAGAAGAAGGTGAAGGAGGGAGGGGAAACCACACGAAGTCAACCCAGGACCTATCTGGAGATACAACTAAATAGTGAGAACAAACAACAGAACAAGAGCAAGAGAAAAGCCTCAAAACATTGTACAAACAGAAGAACCAGCTCCAACACAACCTGCCCACACCTGCACAACAGAAGACAAGAGGTGGGGGACAGACTGACCCTCAGATAACCAGCTGGTGGGAAAGACCCACCAAAGAAAGACCCAACAAGAACCAAAAATCAAAGACATACACAGAGACAACATAAACCACAGCCCAAGATCAGTAAGATCAGGACATCAAGGAGACTGTACACAAAATCTCACAGGTATTCTATCACAGAAGTTTATGACAAAAACTCAGGGGGTCAAAACAGAGCAACTAAAGAAGCAGAGGCTAACAGGAAGAGTCTCACAAACAATGGGAAGACAAAAAAACAATCCCCAAATGAACGGAAAGGGGGAAGTCTCAGAAACAATGCTAACTGAAAAAGAGGCAAGTCAACTATCAGATACAGAGTTCAAGGAATTGGTTATGAGGAAGCTTAATGAGCTCACACAGAATTACCAAAAACTATAGGGAAACTACAATGAACTCACTGCAAACTATATCAACATGAAAAAGGAAATAGAAACTATCGACAAGGGCCAAGAAGAAATGAAGAATACAATTTCTGAATTGAAGAACACAGTAGAAGGAATCAAAAGCAGGCTCGATGATGTAGAGGACTGGATCAGCGAACTGGAGGACAAGGTAGAAAAAAACACCCAGAATGAGCAAGAAAAGGAAAAGAGGCTCAGAAAGAATGAAGAGGGATTAAGGGAAATGCAGGACAACATGAAACGCAATAATATCCATATCATAGGGAAAACAGAAGGAGAAAAGGAACAGAAAGGGATAGAAAACCTGTTTGAAAAAGTAACGATGGAAAATTTCCCTAATCTGAGGAGAGAAAAAGTCACACAAACCCAGGAATCACAGAGAGTCCCAAACAAGAGGAACCCAAAGAGGCCCACTGCAAGACACATCATAATTAAAATGGCAAAATTCCAAGATAAAGAGAGGATCTTAAAGGCAGCCAGGGGAAAAAAGGAAGTAACATACAAGGGAGCCCCAATAAGGTTAGCAACTGACTTCTCCTCCACCAAGAATATACCTCCACCAAACCACCTCTGCAAGAGATGCTAAAGGGGATGCTGTAAGGAAAGGAAGGAAAAGAGAAAGAGGGAAGAACACAGGTACAAAGAATCAGCAATGAATAACTACCTATCGATAATAACCTTAAACGTAACTGGATTAAATGCTCCAATGAAAAGACATAGAATAGCTGAATGGATAAGAAAACATGACCCACACATATGCTGCCTACAAGAGACCCACCTCAGGACAGAAGACCTACACAGACTGAAAGTGAAGGGCTAGAAACAAATATTCCAAGCAAATGGACAGGGAAAAAAAAAGCAGGGGTAGCAATACTCATGTCAGAAAAAATAGACTTCAAAAGAAGAGCAATAAAGAGAGACCCAGATGGTCACTTCATAATACTCAAAGGAAGAATCCACCAAGAAGACATAAACATTGTAAATATATATGCTCCCAACATAGGAGCACCCAAATACATAAAGAAAATCTTGGAGCACTTCAAGAAAGATATTGACAGCAACACAATTACAGTAGGGGATTTTAGTACCACACTGTCAAAGATGGACAGATCTTCTAAGCAAAATATCAACAAAGATATTGTGGCATTGAAGAAGGCCTTGGATGAAATGGACTTAACTGATATATAGAGAGCCTTTCATCCCAAAGAAGCAAAATATACATTCTTTTCAAATGCACATGGAACATTTTCAAAGATAAACCACATGATAGGACACAAAACAAGCCTCAACAAATTCAAGAAAATTGAAATCATACCAACCATTTTCTCTGACCATAAGGGACTGAAACTAGAAACAAATCTCAAGGAAAAAACCCCAAAACACTAAAAAACATGGAGGTAGAATAGCATGCTATTAAACAATGAATGGGTGAAAAATGAGATTAGAGAAGTAATCAAAAAGCTTCTGGAAACAAACGAAAATGAACTCACAACAATCCAAAACCTATGGGACACAGCAAAGGCAGTCCAGAGAGGGAAGTTTATAGCGATACAGGCCTACCTAAAAAGAATAGAAACAGCTCAAATAAACAACCTACATATACCTACAAGAACTCAAGGAACAACAACAAAGACAACCCAGAGCAAGTCAAGGAAGGAAATAACCAAGATCAGAGCAGAATTAAATGACATAGAGACTAAAGGCACAATTGTAAGGATCAACGAATCCAGGAGCTGGTTCTTTGAAAAGATAAACAAAATCGCCAAGCCCTTAAGCAGGCTCATCAAGAAAAAAAGAGAGAGGACCCAAATAAACACAATTAGAAATGAAAGAGGAGAGACTACAACTGACACCGCCGAAATACAAAGGATTGTAAGAAATTACTACAAAGAACTGTATGCCAAAAAATCTGAAAACCTAGATGAAATGGACAAATTTCTAGAAAAATATAACCTTCCAAAACTCAATGAAGAAGAAGAAGAAGAAAGCCTGAACAGACCAGTAACGCCTGATGAAATTGAAACAGTGATCAAAAAGCTTCCGACACACAAAAGCCCTGGACCAGATGGTTTCACAGGAAAATTCTACAGAGCGTTTAAGGGGGAGCTAACCCCCATCCTCCACAGATTATTTCAATTCCAGAAGATGGAAGACTTCCAAACTCGTTTTATGAAGCCAGCATCATCCTAATCCCAAAACCAGATAAAGACATAACAAAGAAAGAAAACTTCAGGCCAATATCACTGATGAACATAGATGCTAAAATTCTCAACAAAATATTGGCAAACCGCATCCAGCAATACATTAAAAAGATCATACACCATGACCAAGTGGGATTCATCCCAGGGATGCAAGGATGGTACAATATTCACAAATCAATAAACATAATACATCACATAAACAACAACAAAGACAAAAACCACATGATCATATCAATAGATGCGGAAAAAGCATTTGATAAGATACAGCACCCATTTATGATAAAAACCCTCAACAAAGTGGGAATAGAGGGAGCATTCCACAACATAATAAAGGCCATATATGAGAGACCTACAGCCAACATCATGCTCAATGGACAAAAACTTAGAGCTTTCCCACTAAGATCAGGAACAAGACAAGGATGCCCTCTCTCACCACTCCTATTCAACATAGTATTGGAAGTCCTAGCCACAGCAATCAGACAAGAAAAAGAAAGAAAACGCATCCAAATTGGAAAGGAGGAAATGAAACTGTCACTGTTTGCAGATGACATGATAGTGTACATGGAAAATCCTATAGACTCCACCAAAAAACTACTTGACCTAATAAATGAATGTGGCAAAACAGCTGGATACAAAGTCAATACTCAGAAATCAAAGGCATTCCTGTATACCAACAACGAAACTGCAGAAACAGAAATCAGGAAAAAAATCCCATTTGATATAGTAGCAAGAAAAGTAAAGTACCTAGGAATAAACCTAACCAAGGAGGCAAAAGACCTGTACTCAGAAAACTACACAACACTGAAGGAAAAAATTAAGGAAGACACAAACAAATGGAAGTATGTACCATGCTCATGGATTGGAAGAATTCACATCATCAAAATGGCCATACTACCCAAAGCAATTTATAGATTCAATGCTATTCTTATTAAAGTACCTATGATATATTTCACAGATATAGAACAAACATTTCAGAAATTCATATGGAACCATAAACGACCCCAAATAGCTGCAGCAATTTTGAGAAAAAAGAACAAAGCAGAAGGGATCACAATACCTGATATCAAACTGTATTACAAGGCCACTGTAATCAAAACAGCCTGGTACTGGCGTAAAAACAGGCACACAGACCAATGGAACAGAACAGAGACCCCAGAAAGAAACCCAATTCTTTATGGTCAATTAATATTTGACAAAGGAGGCAGGAGCATAAAATAGAGCAAAAGCAGCCTCTTCAACAAATGGTGTTGGGAGATCTGGACTGCTACGTGCAAAAAAATGAAACTCAATCACCAACTTACACCATACACAAAAATAAATTCAAGGTGGGTAAAAGACTTAAATATAAGTCGTAATACCATAAAAGTCCTAGAGGAAAACATTGGCAGGAAGATCTGAGACATTCCATGGAGCAAAATCCTCACAGACATGTCCCCTTAAGCAAGGGACATAAAGGAAAGAATAAACAAATGGGACCTCATCAAAATAAAAAGCTTCTGCAGGGCTAAAGAAAACAGCATTAAAATTAAAAGAGAACCAACAGTATGGGAAAAGATATTTGCCAATGATACCTCAGACAAGGGCCTGATCTCCAAAATATATAAAGAACTCACACGACTCTACTCCAGGAAGACAAACAACCCAATGAAAAAATGGGCAAAGGACTTGAACAGACACTTCTCCAAGGAAGACACACAGAGGGCCCAGAGATATATGAAAAGATGTTCAGCATCACTAGCCATCAGAGAGATGCAAATTAAAACCACAATGAGGTACCATCTCACACCAAGTCAGAGTGGCCAACATAAACAAATCCATAAACAGATGTTGGAGAGGATGCGGAAAAAAGGGAACCCTAGTGCACTGTTGGTGGGAATGCAGACTGGTGAGGCCACTGTGGAAAACAGTATGGAATTTCCTCAGAAAACTAAAAATGGAACTGCCCTTTGACCCAGCAATTCCGCTGCTGGGATTATACCCTAAGAACCCTGACACACCAATCCAAAAGAACCTATGCACCCCAATGTTCATAGCAGCACAATTTACTATAGCCAAGTACTGGAAGCAACCTAAGTGCCCATCAGCAAATGAGTGGATCCAAAAACTATGCTACATTTACACAATGGAATTCTATGCAGCAGAGAGAAAGAAGGAGCTCCTACCCTTTGTGACAGTGTGGATGGAACTGGAGAGCATTATGCTAAGTGAAATAAGCCAGGCAGTGAGGGACAAATACCATATGATCTCACCTTTAACTGGAACATAATCGACAAAAGAAAAAAGCAAACAAAATATAACCAGAGACACTGAAGTTAAGAACACTCTAACAACAGCCAGGGGGGAATGGGGAGGGGACAGTGGGGAGAGGGGATTACAGGAACTACTATAAAGGACACAAGGACAAAATCAAGGGCAAGGGTAGAGGTGGGGGAGGGCGGTGGGACTGGCTGGGGTGGGGTGGAGGGATGGGGAGAAAATGCAGACAATTGTAACTGAATTAAATAAATAAATAAATAAATAAAGGCTTTCTTATAAGAAAAAAAATTCTACTCTGTATCTATATGCAATGTGTGGCATTCAATCGAAAAGTATGACATATTTTTTAAAAAGATAAAACAATCCATGTCAAGAGAGAAAAACGGCAATACAAACACACTTAGAGATGGTGGGTGTGTGCGTTGCAACCATCAAACAGGGACAGTAAAACAACTGCAATTAGTATGTTAAAATATCTATCAGGATGGCACTTAAAAGATGGGAAATTCCAGCTGATATGAAAGCTATAAAAAAGAGTCTAATGAAAATACTAAAAATAAAAAACATGATATCCAAATGCAGAATTCCTTTGATGGGCTTATCAGCATATTCCACACACAAAAAGGAAAGAATTAGTAAACTTGAAGAAAGTTCAACAGAAATTATCAACTGAAATACAAAAAGAAAAATGAGTAAAAAAGGAGAATGGTGCATCTAAGGGTTATGGATCGCTGCAGTCTAATGTATATGTGACTGAAATCCCAGAAAAAAAGAAGAAAAAGTGAAAGAAATACTTGAAGAGGTAACGGGCAGAAATTTTCCAAAATTAATTTGTAAAACCGAAAGCAAAACAAATACAGGAAAACTAAATTATAGTCAAATGGTTGAAAAGCAAAGATAAAATCTTACAAACAGCAGTCAGAGAAGATAGTAACTTTACCTACTATGAGAAAAAAGTTAAGAATGATAGCAGAGTTCTTAATCTATGTCACTAGAAGATTGAATGACATTTTTAAAGTGCTCAGGAGAGAAAAAATCCTGTCAACCTAGAATTTTATTTTATTTTAAAAAATATTTTATTTATTTATTTTTAGAAAGAGGGGAAGGGAGAGAAGAAGAGAGGGAGAGAAACATCAAAGTGTGAAAGAAACATCAATTGGCTGCCTCTCGCATGCCCCCAACCGGGGACCTGGCCCATAACCCAGGCATGCACCCTGACTGGGAATCAAACCAGTGACCTTTCAGTTCGCAGGCTGGCACTCAACCCACTGAGCCACACCAGCCAGGGCTCAACCTAGAATTTTATACCCAACCATATATTAAAATGAAGTCACAAGAAAGAGGTCTTCAGATGAACAGAAGCTGAGGAAATTCACTGGCAGCAGACCTGCACTACAAGAAATGTTAAAACTAAGTTCTTCAGTGGAAATCTGGGCCAACACAAAGGAATACCAAGCACTGAAAATGGTAAAACTATGGGTAAATATAAAAGATAAAGTTTTTAGTATCTTAATCTCTTTAAAAGATAAGTGGCTGTCTAAAGCAAAAATAGCAACATATTGTGGGGTTTATAGCGTATGGAGAAGTAAAATGAAAACCCATAATAGCACAAAGCCCAGGAGAGTGAAGCAGAAGCACATGGTAAGGTTCTTACACTACATGTGAAATGGTATAACATTATTTGCAAATAGACTGATAAGTAAAAATGTGTATCATAAATGTAGAACAACTACTAAAAGGAAGACAAAGAGGTATAAAGAATAATAATGCAGATAAAAAGGATTCTTTAAAATATAATACTACATCAACAAGGAATAAATCCAGGCAGGTGAAGGGTTTATGGAGTTGACTCCATCACTCTTATAACATTTTGTTAAGTCTGAAGTTGTTTTCAAAATAAAAAGTTTAGTTAAAAATATTTAGTGACAAATGGCCCTTAAGAAATCTTCAATATTTAACCAAGTGCACAATCCCCCAAAAAGGAAATATGAGGCTAAACAAAGGAAAGAGAACATATTAACCCTTCAGGCTATAGCTCACATTCTAAAATGAGGCTCAAAAATGAAAAAAAGATCGTTAATAGACATTCAAAAATCATCCAGAAATAACAGTTTCTGATTAAGAACTTATATATAACCTAACTCCAACAGCCAATAATCTGGAAACAGCAAAAAATGAAAATCCCTCAACTGTTTACTATCTTGTGAAATCATTAAGATATCCCTACCATAATGTGGTTTTGAAGTCTTCTACATGATTCAAAGAACATTTATTGACACTAACCATGAGTCATGCCCTGTGAAAGATGCTAGGGCTAGGGAAAGAAGCAGTATATTAATATCCTAAAACTCAATTTAAATGGAAAGACATCTTTGAAGACGGTGGAGGAGTAACTGGAGGCTAAACTAACCTCCTCCCAGGACCAATCTGGAATTACAACTGAATTGTAGAGAAATTATTCTGAATAACCAACAGAACACTAGTTGGAGAGAAGTCTCATAAACATGTACATACAGAAGAAACACTTCACCACATAATACCAGTAGGCAATGCAGAGGAGGCCTGAAAGGGCTGGATGGGCTCTCAAGACAGCAGCTGAAGTTCCAGTGGGATATTTCAGTGGCTAGCGGGTTCCCCCTGAGAAGTGTGGGGTCTGAACCCCAAGTGGGCTCCCAAGCCTACAGCACCAGAGTGGAAAAAAAACATAAATAACATCCAGCTGTGAAAAGTAGCAGGGTTTCTGTCAGCCAGGGAGAGATGGCTGGAGATGCAAAGAGCCTCTTAAAGGGCCAACACACAAAATTTCGTTTGCAGCCACTTACCTTGGGCTCTAACAGAGGGGAGTGCAGAGTGTAGAGATGCTTGAGGAGAGTCTAGAGCTGGTGGATCTGGGGAGAGAACTGAAGAAAGAGCTACTAGAGTTCCTGTGCTAAGTCATTCCTCATACTGCAGGAGCATCTTTCTCAGACAGAGCACTCCCCTCCAAATGGCAGCAACCTGAGGGGAAACCATACCCCGCCCAAAGGAATCACTCTGCCCCACCCCATTGTGCTTAAACCAGATTGCCAATTACAGCTTGATTAGATTCAATGGCTAATTAGTTTAATATACAAAACGGTAAATACAAAGAAGCAGCCAAAATGCAAAGATAAAGAAACAGACCCCAAATGAAAGAATAAGAGAATTCTCCAGAAGAACTAGATGAAATCCCGGCAGCAAGCAATTTATCAGAGAGTTTAGAGTAATAATTGTAAGGATACTCAAAAGCATGAAAAAAGATACAGAAGCCATAAAAAAGGACCAATCAGAAATAAAGAATACAATATCTGAAATAAACAATATACTGGAAGGAATAAACAGTAGGTTAGATGAAGCAGAGGGCAGAATCAATGTTTTGAAAGACAATGTTGAAAAGAACACCCAGGCAGAGAAACAAAAAGAAAAAAGAATTTTAAAAAAATGAAGAGAGCTTAAGAAACATTTTGGACAACATGAAGCATAACAACATCCACATCATGGGAATACCAGAAGCAGAAGAGAGTGAGCAAGGGATCGAGAACCTATCTGAAGAAATAATGACCAAAAACTTCCCTAATCTGGTAAAGGAAAAAGTCACACAAGTCCAGGAAGCTCAGAGAGTCCCGAACAAGTTGGACCCAAAGAGGCCTACACTGAGACACATCATAATTAAAATGACATGGTTTAAAGACAGGGAGAGAATCCTAAAAGCTGCAAGAGAAAAGTGGGCAGTTACCTACAAGGGAACACCAATTAGACTGGCATCCGATTACTCAACAAAAATATTTCAGGCCAGAAGGGAGTGGCGTGAAATATTCAAGGTGACGCAAAGCAAGGACATCCAACCAAGACTACTTTACCCAGAAAGGCTATCATTTAACATTGAAGGAGAAATAAGGAGCTTCCCACATAAGAAAAAGTTAAAGGAGTTTGTTAACACCAAACCAGTACTGCAGCAAATGTTAAAGGGCTTACTTTAAGAAAAAGAGAAAGAAATAAAAAGAAGGAAAACAGTCTAACAATAAAATGGCACTACATAAGTATCTATCAATAATCACATTAAATGTAAATGGCTTAAATACTCTGACCAAAAGACAGAAGGTAGCTGAATAGATAAGGAAACAAGAGCCATATATATGCTGCCTTCAAAACACCCATCTCAGATCAAAAGATACACACAGACTAAAAGGGCTGGAAAAATATATTTCATGCAAATGAAAAAGAAAAAAATGCTGGGATAGTAGTACTTATATCTCAAAAAATAGACTTTAAACGCAAGGCTATAGTAAGAGACAAAGAAGGACACTACATAATGATGAAGGGAACAATCCAACAAGTGGATATAAGCCTAGTAGACATTTATGCACCCAACATAGGAGCACCTAAATATGTGAAGCAAATCTTGATGGATGTAAAAGGAAAGACTGACAGAAATATAGTCATGGTGTGGGGATTTTAACACACCATTGACTTCAATGGACAGATCTTCCAGGCAGAAAAGCAACAAGGAGACAGCAGCCTTATATGACACACTAGAACAAATGGATTTAAATTTTACATCTTCAGAGATTTTCACCCCACAGCAGCAGACTATGCTTACTTTTTAAGTGCACATGGAACGTTTTCTAGGATAGATCACTATTGGGACACAAAACAATTCTCAATAAATTTAAGAAGACTGAAATCGTATCTAGCATCTTCTCTGACCGCAATGCTATGAAACGAGAATTCGATCCCAAGAACACCAAAAAACGCTCAAGGACATGGAAGCTAAATAACATGTTATTAAACAATGAATGGGTCAATAATGAGATCAAGGAAGAAATCAAAAGACACTTTGAAACAAATGTAAATGAGGACACAACAATCCAAAACCTGTGGGATACTGGGAAAGCAATCCTAAGAGGGAAATTCATAGCATTACATGCCTATCTCAAAAAAACAAGAAAAAGCTCAAATAAACAATCTAACTTCACATTTAAAGGAACTTGAAAGAGAACAACAAAGCAAGCCCAAAGTGAGTAGAAGGAAGGAACTAATAGAGATCAGAGTGGAAATAAATGAAATAGAGTCTTAAAAAAACATACAAAGGATCAACGAATCCAAGAGCTGGGTTGTTTTTGAAAAGATAAACAAGATTGACAAACCTTTAATCAGACTCATCAAGAAAAAAGAGAAAGGACTCAAATAAATAAAATCAGAAATGAAAGAGGAAAAATAACTGACACCAAAGAAACACAAAGAATTGTAAGAAAATATTATGAATAATTATATGCCAACAAACTGGACAACATGGAGAAAATGGATATTCCTAGAAATATATAATCTTCCAAAAATAAATTAGGAAGAATCAGAGAATCTGAATAAACAGGTTACAACTAGTGAAACTGAATCAGTAATCAAAAAACTCCCAACAAACAAAAGCCCTGGACTAGATGGCTTCACAGGTGAAGTTTAATAAACATTCCAGGAAGAACTAACACCTCTACTTCTCAAACTATTTCATGAAATTCAAGAGGAGGAAAGGTTCACAAACTTATTTTATGAGGCTAGCATTATCCTAATTCCAAAACCAAATAAAGACACTACAAAGAAAAAAAATTATAGGTCACTCTCCCTGATGAACACTGATGCTAAAATACTCAACAAAATATTAGCAAAGCAAATATAGCAATGCATCAAAAAGATCATACACCATGACCAAGTGGGATTTATTCAGTGAATGCAAGGTTAGTACAACATTTGCAAATCATAAATGTGATTCACCGCATAAACAAAATGAAGGATAAAAAACATGATCATATTCATAGATACAGAAAAAACTTTTGATAAAATCCAGCACCCTTTTGTGATCAAAACTCTCAGCAAAGTGGGAATAGAGGGAACATACCTAAACATAATAAAAGTCATATATGACAAACCCACTGCCAGCATAATACTTACTGGGAAAAAATACAAGCATTCCCCTTAAGACTGGGAACAAGACAGGGATGTCTCACCTCACTTATTTAACATGTTACTGGAAGTCCTAGCCACAGCAATCAGACAAGAAGAGATAAAAGACATCCAAATTGGAAAGGAAGAAGTAAAACTGTCTTTATTTGCAGATGATATGATACTTTACATAGAGAACCCCAAAAATTCCACCAAGAAACTACTAGAACTGATAAACAGATTCAGTAAAGTAGCAGGATACAAAATTAATATCCAGAAATCAGTTACATGTTTATATGCCAATAATGAACAGAAAGGGAAATTAAGAAAACAATCCCATTCACGGTTGCTTCAAAAAGAATAAAATATCTAGGAATAAACCTAACCAAGGATGTAAAAGACCTGTACATGGAAAATTATAAGACAATGAAGAAAGAAACTGAAGAAGATACAAATAAGTGGAAGCACATACCCTGTTCATGGATAGGAAGAATTATCACCACTAAAATGTCCGCACTACCCAAAGCAATCTATAGATTCAAAGCAATTCCTATCAGGATTCCAATGATGTATTTCACAAAACTAAAACAAATATTTCAAAAATGTATACAGAACCCCAAAAGGCCCCACATGGCAACAGTGATCCTGACAAAGAACAAAGTTGGAGGAATCATACTACCTAATATCAAACTATACTACAAGACCATAGTTTTCATCAAAACAGCCTGGTACTGGCATAAAAACAGACACATACATCAATGGAACAGAATAGAGAGCCCAGAAATAAACCCATACCTTTATAGTCAAATAATATTTGACAGAGGAAGCAAACACACACAATGGGCTAAAGATAGCTTATTCAATAAATGGTGTTGGGAAAACTGGACAGATTCATGCAGAAAAATGAAACTAGACCATCTTCCAACACCACACACGAGAATAAATTCAAAACAGATCTAAGACTTAAATGTTAGACCTGAAACCATAAAAACTCTGGGAAAAAAGCATAGGGACAAAATCTTCGATATTGCTCATAGAAATATTTTATTGGATATATCTTTCCAGGCAAGGGGAACAAAAGAAAAAATAAACAAATGGGACAATATCAAACTAAAAACGTTTTTCACGGCAAAGGAAATCATCAACAAAATAAAGACAACTCACAGAATGGGAGAGCATATTTGCCAATACATTTGATAAGGGGTTAATATTCAAAATTTACATATTACTTAAAAAACTCAACATCAAACAAACAACCCAATTAAAAAATGAGCAAAGGTCCTGAATAGACACTTCTCCTAAGAGAACATACAGATGGTCAATAAACATATGAATAGATGTTCAATGTCACTAATCATTAGAGAAATGCAAATTAAAACCATAATGAGATACCATCTCACACCTGTCAGAATGGCTATCATCAATAAATCAACAAACAACAAGTACTGGCAAGGCTGTAGAGAAAGCGGAACCCTTTTGCACTATTGGTGGGAATGCAGGCTGGTGCAGCCACTGTGGAAAGCAGTATGGAGATACCTCAAAAAATTAAAAACAGATCTGCCTTTGACCCAGAGATCCCACTTCTGGGAATATATCCAAAAGAACCCAAAAGACTAATTCAAAAGAACAAAAGCACCCCTATGTTTGTGGCAGTGTTATTTATAATCACCAAGATATAGAGGCAGCCCAAGTGTCCATCAGTACATGAGTGGATAAAACAACTATGGAACATTTACACAATAGAATTCTACTCAGCCATAAAAAGAAGAAAGTTGTACCCTTTGCAACAGTATGGATGGACCTGGAGAATGATATGTTAAGTGAAAGAAGCCAGTCAGAGAAAGACAAATACCATATGATTTTGCTCATATGTGGAATCTAATGAACAAACTGAACTAACAAGCAAAACAGAGACAGACTCATAGATGAAGACCAGATGACAGTTAGTGGGGGAAGGGGTGGGGATTAAGGGTGGAGGGATTGGGCAAAAATGAAAAAGGTCTCATGGACATGGACAATAGTGTGGTGATTGCTGGGGAGAGGGGATATAAGGGGACTAAATGGTAATGGAAAAAAATACAATAAAGATTAAAAAAGAGGAAAAGAAATAAGAAAGGAAGGAAGGAAGGGAGGGAGGGAGGAAGGCCCAAAAATGTTATAGTTATTCTAACAGAGGTCCTACACTATCTGCTGAGGATGAAGGCAAAGTCAGAGAGGGCCAGAGTCAGGTCTTCAAAGATGAGGAGATTGAAAGGAAGAAGCTTTTGGCAGAAATAGAGGAAAGAACTAAGGTTGTCAAACAATGTAGGATGAGCAAATAACTGCCCAAGATCATAGAGGAGGCTGGAGAGAATAAGAGCATATAGAGGGACTACCCTTAGAAAAAGAGTGTCTTAGAAAGAAGGGTGTCTTTGAAGGGAGTATGTCCTGATACAAGAGAAAGAGAAGAATACAGACATCTCTAGCTTTATGTTCCTTATATTCACTCTGTGTCTGTGTGTGTGTGTGTGTGTGTGTGTGTTGTCTCCCCCCCAGTCTCATACAGTCATGCCACCCATCCTTTGCACAGGCTTTTGATGGAGCCTGGAATATTTTTTCCATTCCTCTTTGCCCAGTTAATTCCCATTTATCCTTGACATCTAGGCTCAATCTTCTGCAGTCTTCACTCAGCACAGTATCTCTCTCCTTCACAATATCCAGCAGGCTTGAATAATACTGCATGTTCCCCTCCAGATTGGAAATTACATAAGAGCAGGGGCCACCTCTGCTTTAAATTTCCATGTTACTCCCCAGAACCTGGTACAGTACATGACACATAGCAGACCCTCTAGAAGTATTGATTAAATAAATGAACCAAGATAGAGAAAAAGTTAAAATCTCTTTTCGATTTTTTATGAATGACAACTACACACACAGTCACAAAAAAGTAAAGCTATGTTTCATTAAATTACTAAAATTAAAAACTGTCTCAGAAGGATATCCTGTATGACTGTTAATTAGCAATGTTAATTAGCACAAGGGAAGAACTACAAGTAATAGACATCCCATGCTAATCTCTTAATGAATGAGTTTATATGTGGCACTGTAAGAAGTACACAAATGCTAAACCAATATTAAATCTAGAGTTGAATATGGCAAAACAGAAGGTTATACAATTTAAGCATAATAGCTGAGATTCAGGCTGCCTATGTTAAAACAGAGGCTCCATACTCATTAGTTATGTCTTTGGCAAGTTACTTTACTCTCATTAATGTTTTTTCTACCAGTATCCACTCCCCTTCCAGCAATAAGGTTGGTTTGTTTTTCAAGGAGCCATACGGTACCCTTCCCAGCTCTCAGTCATGTGTGCCCCAGTTTGGCCCCAGTGAGGCTACAGGATGAAGCTTGTGACCTCAGTTTAAGGGATTAAGTACATCATTTTCCCCTAAATAGACTTACTGTCACATCAATGTGAACATGATTAAAACTGTGCCAACCAGAACCAACTCCAAGACTTGTATTTTAGCTACTAGGAAAATAAAACAGAACCTGATAATAACTAGTGGGAGCATTGCTGTGGTCAGCTTTCTGCTGCTATAGAGTCCTAAAATGAAGCAATCCAGAAGGGAAACAAAGATAGCGTGAGAGCAGGTCCTGGGGACACTATCTGAACATCTGCACCAACCTTCACCTCAAGTCAGCTCCACCTGTAACTCTGCAGTCAATTTTTGTTTTCTACCAAACCAGGTTAGACTGGAGTTTCTGCCAGTTGTATCCATGAGTCCCCACTGATATAATTTTTTGGTTTCAATTTTCTCCCACGGAGAATAAGGATTCTCCTAGCTTCAGGACCCTCATTTGTGAAATAGAATACCTATCTACCTCATAGGTTTGTTATAAAATCAAACACTTAGTACACAGCACAGATCTGACACATCATCAATCTGCTGATATTTAAAAACAGAAAACACTCCTTATAAAGAGTACTGAGTTATGTATATGATTTTAATTTAAAACAATGAAAATATGACTGGGTACTAAGTTCAAGTGAGCAAAGGAATAATGGCAACAGCTACAACCTAAGTTGGGTAAAAATCACAACACTGAATTTGCCATTATCAAGTAATTCACACATTCACCAGGAATATAATGAGAGCTATTCATAATTATCTCTATAAATATATTGATGCCAAAGCTGGAGGAAAACATTCTTAAAATAGCCACCTCCCTAATAACAATAAGACTGGCCAATAGACATATGAAAAATGCTCAACATCACTCATCAACAGAGAAATGCCAATTAAAACCACAATGGGATATGGCCTCAAGCCTGTCAGAATGGCTATCACCAATATACCAACAAACAAGTACTGGAGAGGATGTAGAGAAAAGGGAACTGGTGGTGGGAGTGCAGACTGGCACAGCCACTGTGGAAAGCAGTATGGGGTTTCCTCAAAAAATTAAAAACAGAACTGCCTTATGACCCAGCATTTCCATTTCCAGGAATATGTCCAAAGAAACATGAAATACTAATTCAAAAGAATATATGCACCCCATGTGTACCCTTATACTGAAGCATTATTTACAACTGCCAAGATGTGGAAATAGTCCAAGTGCCCATTAGTAGATGAGTGGATAAAAAATCTGTAGTACATTTATACAATGGAATACTATTTGGCCATAACAAAGAAGGAATTCTTACCTTTTGAGACAGCATGGATGGGCCTGAAGAGTATTATGCTAAGTGAAATAAGCCAGTCAGAGAAAGACAAATACCATATGATCTCACTAATCTGTGAAATCTAATGAACAAAATAAACTAACAAACAAAATAGAAAGAGAAGCATGGACGCATGAAACAGACTGACAGCTGTCAGAAGGGAGGAGGGTTGGGGGGGTTAGATGAAAGAAGGTAAAGGGATTAAGCAAAAAATATATATATTATATTATTTATCTATGTATATATAGATATGATAGATATAATATTATATGTAACATATAACATTTACATTAACATATAGCATATAGTATCTGTACATATGTGTTATACATATTATACATAATATAATATGTATAGTGTTACATCTATAATATCTCTATATAGGTATATACACACACACAAAGGCACGTCTGTACAACAGTGTGGTGACAGCCAGAGGGAAGGGGGTGAGCAAAGGGGGCATAAATGGGGACGGAAAGAGATTTTGCTTTGGGCAATGGACACATGATGCAGTGTGCCAATGATGTTTTGTTGAGTTGTACACTTGAAACCTGCATGGTTTTGTGAACCAATGTTACCCCAATAATTTTTTTTAAAAAGACTAGAAATCAATGAAACAGAAAATGGACAAGCAACAGAGAAAATCAAAACCAAAAGCTAGACAAATTTGTAAACTTCTAGTAAGACTGAATAAGGAAAAAAAAAAGAGAAACCAAAAATTAGCACTATCAAGAATAAAAGAGGGCATATCACAATAGGACCTACATACAATAAAGATATAAATAAAGGAATATTATAAACAACTTTTTAACAATATAGTCAATAACTAATGTAAAATTAACAAATTCACTAAAAAATAACATAAAAACTGACATGAGAATAGGAAATTTGAATAACCCTGTATCTTTCTTTAAAATCAAATTTGTAATCCAAAATTGTCCTACAAAGGAAATTTCAAAATGTTGGCTGAAGTGTGTTCAAACACGTGAGGGTCAGATAAGGCACTGAGACCACAGTATTTTTCCTCTCTTCAATTTTTAGTGACTGGAAGGGAAGTAGGGAGAGAGGAAGAGTTATAAAGAAAAAAAAAAAGGAAGAGACCGAATGACAGTTAAGCAGATCAAGGGAAAGTAATACAAAGCAAAGAGTTTTGGATGTCAGTAGGACAGAACTAACAAAATCAGCAAAGACTAGATTGTCTGCATTAATGGTGTCCAATGGGCAATCTGAAAAATCCATGGATTGTATTAGAAATGGATGAAATGAATAAAGGGAATTGTACCTATAGAAAGGTTGATTTGTATACTAAACAAGAAAGTGATAGTGGAACAGAGTTGTTCAAATTTCTGCTGTCAAGAAAATAAGTAATGAGGACAGTACACAAAGCAGACGAACCACAGAATAACTGAGCTAACTGTGAGAGCAATGCATTATTGTTTCCATACACTCTATATTACCATAATACATTCCATTAGAAATTAAAACATTAGTTCCAAATTTAAAAAGCTGTTCCTAGAATAAAATTTTCAGATAGAAAAAGTTTCTCTGCTAGAAACAAATAATAATGCAGTTTCTCAAAAGAGAATTGAAGCAGGGAGCTAAAGGAAAACTACAGAAAGGAACTTATGTTTGAAAAAGCAGCTCTATTCATGGTGGGTTTGGATCTAACCTAAAAGACATAAACTTACTTTACTTTATTATTACTGCAGTATAAATTAAAAAAGCCTAAAGAAATAGTCAATTCTCTTTATTCACAGCAGTTAAGTTCTACAGACTCCCTGTGAATACTGAACTAGTGAATACTGAACCGTTGCTCTTAGCAGAAAATACAACGTTAGGTTACTGAGAGAATCTGGTCAACTTTTTTTGTGAACAAATTAATACATAACCTTGTTTAATGTGTGTTTCTCTTTAAAGAAACCTTATTTGATATGCATTGTTGGTTCATGAACACTGAACTCACAGCGAACAGCACTGCATTTCATGCCTGAACAAAGCTTACCTAACAGGTGTTTTCTCCATAAGGCATATTTCAGCCTTCTTACAACAGCACTTCAGTATTATCCTCGGGGCTGTTTTAAACAGCAAAATCACCAATAAAAAGCACAAAATGTGAAAACCATGGCAGCAAATAGACTGCAAAAGAGACCCTCACTTACAGTACGAACATGGAAACAAGAAGTCAGAGCCTCGCCTTGTTTGTCCTCAGACACATACAACATGTATTTTCACTGCACTGTGCACGACTGCGAACAACTGAAAGCACCGTGAGTTATGGATTTGGGGATACAAACACATTTCAGTGAGTAGGCAAGACTGGAATCCACAAGTAATGAGGATCAACTGTATTGACAACTTACACTAACATTGAGTCAATCTTAAAAAGGTTTCTTATAAGTGAACCTAGAAACCTAGGAAGCTGTGGTAAAAATAATAGGGCTATACATTAGTTCTTAGAATAAATTTTCTATAATTTTAAAATATGAAACAAGGAAAATACCAACTCATTAAAAGTCACTTTTTCAGGGGTGACAAGCAGACCTCTTTAATTTACTAGTATACGCCAGTCAGCTTTAGAAAAATCAAAGCTAGTTCATTTCTAAGTTATAAATTAAATGCCATTTGGAAAACTTGAGCCACTAAATTTTTTAAAGCAGGGCCAACAGTCTATTGACTGTAATGAACTACTTCTTAATACCATTGATTCAAATGGACTGCTGGTCAGGCCCCACTTTCCCTCACCCTCATGAAGATCAAAGGCTGCACCATGCTGCCAAATGATGATTGCAAAACTCAACACATTATTACCCACACTGACTACATACTATAGCAAAATACATTACAGAAAAACAAAGTCTGGACTCTCACAGATCAGCAATTTAGATGTTTGCTCAAAGCTATACATGTTTGTAAATCACCATTAGTTCTTAAGAGAGGGAGAAACAGCAGTAGGCAGAAAACCACAAAAGCATGAATTAATGGTAAATTCAACAAAGTTTTTGAAAAAGCATTATTTTCCCTCAATGTTCCAATTAACTGTCATTGCACTAAAGGGATTATATACTTTAGAGAAAATGGTGAGAATTAAGTGAACAAATTAGGAACTCCATATTACTTGCCTTACAGAATGCCCACCTTTTACAGTTCATGCATTTCAGCCTGCTGCCAGCCCAGTACTCTTTTTACACCGTCATTTCTAGGAACATGACCCGACTCAGTACATCTGAACATCAAGAAGAAACACTCTTATATCCACCCCTGCACCGGCCAAAGAAAACAGTCCCCAAAATATTATCAATAAAAACCCAAACTGAAGTGTGTGTTTTCTAAGATTTCTTGAAGAGACAAATTGTGTCTCCCACAACCACCCAATCAGCTGAATTTTGACCTGATCTAAAAAAGAGGCAATTGTTAAATGTTAAATTATTAAAGTAAATGAAGAATACTTTAAAAAAATGATACCATTGATATTATGCTTCTCTGTGCTACAGCTTTGACTCAAATGTGGACCCAAACATTATCTCTGACCTGCAAAGCTAATTCTGGCATACATTCCCCCTTTAAGAAGGTATCGTTAATATTTTAAATTAGAACAACTAAGAAGAAAAAGCCAATTACATTTACTCATGTGCTTTCTTTTACTTTCATTTAGGATCACATTAGAAATTAACAGTAATCTGTTTGACTCACACTCACCCTAACTTTCCAATGCCTTTTGTCAACATCCTGGTACTTGCCACTTGAACTTCTGTAATGAGCTAAATGCCTTCCTAGACCTAGTCTCAATTTACTACACCCGCCACCACACTGATCTTTCCAAGGCACACTCTAAATCACTGCCCCCACATTCAAATACCTCCCATAACTCACACAGTCATCTAAATTAAGAACACATTTCTCAAGGCTTTCAAGGCCCTCTACAGTCTGACCTAACATACCTTACTCCAACAGTTAGCCCAAGCTCCAGCACATACCTCAAGCTTTTCTGGGTCTCTACGCTTGTTTAGACCTTTCAATCTACTGGATGTACCTACTCCTCATTTCCTGTTGAAATCCTGTCCACTTCACAGCTTATCTCTACCACAAAGTGTCTCCGATTTTCCTAACCCACATACCTCCCTCTTTTCAATCTGCTATCACTTTCTGTATAGCTCTCTATGGCACTTCACTCAGACTTGTCTAACAGTCACTTATCCTCTCCTATGAGAGCTGAAACTCCAAGGGCAGGGCCTGTATTGAATGCATTTCTAGATAAAATACAAAACCAAACTCCTCAAAAAGGTAAAAAAAGAAAAAGAGAAAAAGACATATCTTACTTTGACAAAGGGGAAAAAGGCCTTATTATTAATAGAGTAGAAAAAATTCTCCAACAGAAACTTGTAAAAAATGTATCCTTAAATCAACACTTTACCAGAAGAGGTGCAATGCATTCACATCAGTACAGGAGATATGTAACTGGGATCACTGTGTATTTCAAACACAGCAAACTAGTCCCTTATCTCCATCAATACATTATACATTAAGTGAATAATAAAGTATGACTATATTATAATAGTGACTCATTTATCTCACATCACTAGGATATAAGGGGTTCACATAAGTGAATTTTCTGGAGAAGAGGCTTCCTACTGAAGAAACAGATCAGACACACCTATAGCCTGGGACAGCTGAGAGATGCTCCTGGGAAACTGACCCCTCACTGCACCCAGTCAAGCAGAAAACACACAAGCAGAGTGGGAAGGTCATTTTGTACCAGTTACTTGTACCTGGTAAACAGGTAGGCAGCAGGGAGGAAGGGCAGGGAGGGTATTAAAACCCTATCAAATGACAAAAGAAATGTTTGCATGGCAGAATCCTCATTCCAAGGTGTTGGTCCTATCCATGGTTGCACCTCCCTGAGAAACCTAGAGGAGTTAAGCAGCTGTTCTTCTATCTGGAAACAAGTTACGTCACCACCAACTGAAAGATTCCATCCTTTTTGCCATTGAAAAAAATTTACACTCTGATGACTTCTGTTACGGGCTGAATTGTGCACCCCAAAATTCATAGGTTGAAGTCCTAACCACCAGTACTATCAACATGACTTTATTTGGATATAGGGTCAGTGCAGATGTAATTAGATGAGGTCAAACTGGAATAGGGTAATGAAATAAGATTGGTCTTCTTATAAAAATAGAAAATCTGGACACAACTACACAAGGAAAATGCCATGTGAAGATGAAGGCAGAAATTGGGCTGGTGCTTCTACAAGCCAAGAAACTCCAAAGATTGGCAGCAGACCACCAGATACTAGGCAACAGGCATGAACAGATTCTCCTCCACAGCCCTCAAAAGGAACCAACCCTGCTAGCACCCTGAACTTGGACTTTTAGCTTCCAGAGTGGTGAGATAATAAATTGCTGTTGTTTAAGCTACCCAGTCTATGGTACTTTGTTTGGGCGTCCCTAGCAAATGAATTGGGATCTACTAGTGTTTTCCATTATCATATCACCAATCAACTGTGACAATCACACACCTCTTTAAGAAACCAAAGTTCTTAAATATGATCAGTGTTGCATTCAATCAACAAACAAACATGGATGACTTGTATGTGCCAGGCACCAAGGACAGAGCAGTAAACTAACATGGTCTCTGCCTTCATATATGTTACTGCAATTAGGACAACTGACAACAAGGCTAAGTTATGCAATGAAAAGTTACAATTATTGTAACAGCAATAAATGGCACACTTCCAACAGAGAATAGTGGACATATTAAACCATGTCTGAAGGACTCAAGGAAATCACGATGGAGGCCCACTGTACAGTTCTGCACCCTTTGAATGGTTTGCTCCCATGTAGATGCTGGGTTGTTGGATACTGTAAGGTCTGCTTTTACTAGCTAACCTCTTATTTCTCTGCTCACTTTCTCCAATCAGCCCATTTCCACTTTGGAGCTTTTAATTTCCATGGGATAGAAAAATCAGGTAACTAATAGAGCTAAGAAACATACATTAAATAGTAAAGGTGGCGGTAAGTGAGAACTGAAGATTTGGCTTTCATGTGGGATTTCTGATTTACTTAGATTCTGAGAGACATTTTTCTGACAGAATTCTGTTATAAGGCACTAAGGTGGAACATTATTCTATATAAACTAGGTGTTACAGAATAATTTTAATACTTCGGTATAAATTGGCTGGCAAACACTTGTTTTCTTTCAAAGGGAAGAAAACAGTTATGGAAGAAATACTGTCAAAAGTTATGGAGGGGAGAAATACTGTGCAAAATTGGAATTGTATAACTTATTGATCAGCATAAGGCACATTTCTATTATCTAATTGTGAATCATACCACCAAAATAACAGGAAGCATTACAATAGGAAATCACAGCCAAAATTTTTTGCAGTACTTCATAAATACCACCTACCTCTTATGCATATCCAACAATCATCTTTTGTGTTGTGTTTTTTAAGTTCTTCTTCAGTTACTTCAATTAACCTGCCTTTTAGTCCTGTTAGGTCCTTCCCACTTTTGGTCAGTCGAATCCAATCCATAAGACTTCTGCCCTGTTTTAGAGGTACCTAAAAAAGGAAAAGGGAAGAATTAAATGAGGCTTCTTCAAGTTAGCTGATTTTCCTTTCCCTCCTGTTGCTTGTCTTCAGGCTACTTCATTATAATTTTTTTTTTAAGATTTTATTTATTTATTTTTTGGAGGGAGAAGGGAGGAAGAGAGGGAGAGAAATACCGACATGTGAGAGAGACATTGAACGGTTAGCTTTCGCACATGCCCCAATTGTGGAGGGGCCAGGAACCCAGTCATGTGGCCTGACCGGGAATCGAAGCAGTGACCTTTCTCTTTGCAGGATGACACTCAACCAACTGAGCCACACTGGTCATGGCTACTTCATTACTCCTATTCCCATTCAAAAGAATTTTAAAACAGCAAATCTAACAATTTCACAAATATCTTTATAGCTTTAGGAGGTCATACAAAATCATTTTTTTATAACAGAACAGAAATGTTTGACATAATGGTAACAAGAACAGTATTAAACTTGGAATCAGACAACAACTTTTGGTCCTGGAGCTGTCACTAATATGTGATAGTCACTTACCAATTTGGGCCAACATTTCCTTGCCTTAAATATCAAGAAAGATTTGATAGAAGAAATTATAAACAACTGGCTTAGGTTGACTTTCTGGACTGTCAATACACACAGGACACTGGAAATCATGGGGCAGCAATTAATTTTCCAAGAATCCACTGAGAAACAAAGGTTATCAAATAACAGAAAATAATAAAACTGTAACACTCTAGGGAAGGGGGTTGGCAAATTGGCCCATGCCTGTTTCCTTATAGTCCTTCAGCTAAGAATGGTTTTCACATGTAATAGCGGTGGTGGTGGTGGTGGTGGTAAAAAGACTGACTACTTATGTGACCCTCAAAGTCTAACATATATATTATCCGGCCCTTTGCAGAAAAGTTTGCCTATCCTTGCCTAGAGGATTTAATAACAAAATGTTTGGTTTCTTGTGTCTTTTTTTTTTCCAAAATACCTTTTCAGGACTTTTAGGTATTTATTAATGTTTTAGCCAGTTAAAACAATCTAGTAGAAATTTTCAAGACATCCCTATAAGATAGGACTACTGTCTAAACTTGTATAACTAGTTTGTAACACAGGGCCAGAGGAATGTTTAATGTAAAAGCAGGCACATTCAAGGATGTTTATTGCTACAGATTGAAATCCTAAACCCTAATGTGACATTAATTAGGAAGCGGGGCCTATGGTAGATGAGTCAGTCACAAGGTCAGAGTCTTCATGAATGGTTTCAATATCTAGATAAAAGTGGCCTGAGAGAGATCCCTCACCCCTTCCTGCCCTGCGAGGACCCGGAAAAAGTCAGCAATGAATAAGGAATCAGGCCTTTACCAGACACAGAATTGGTCATTGGCTAATGCATTGATCTTGAACTTCCACCCTGCAGAACTGTGAGAAATAAATTTCTGTTGTTTATCAGCCACCTGCCCTTGGTGTTCTGTTATAGCAGCCTCAACCAACTAAGACCTTTATATACCTCACTTTTCTGAATCATACGTATTTTAGGCATTTGTTTACTCCCCAAATAACCAAGTGAACAGGTCTATGGTGCCTTTCCTATTTTACATTCCTTCCTATCAATCTACATCATCTCATTCTCACCGTCACTGAAACTTTCTAGGTCTCTTGGTCCCAATAAAGTTCCAATACACTAAATGTGAGAATATGATCTTTCCCATCCCAAACCAAAATCCCTTGTCTCTCTTGCCTATGTGGATTCCACAATCCACACAGTAGTTAAAAGTAATCTTTTGAAAATGCAAATCTAATCATGGGCCCTCCCTCCTTCAGTGGCTCCTCACATTACCTTATAGTAATGTCTCTATATTCCCTACAGTGGTCTACCAGGCTCTTCAGAACTGGTCATAGTTTCCCTCACCATCTCCATGCTTTAACTTGCTCCTTCCCATTTATATGCCTTAGCTAAATGGGAACAGGTTCCTTATTGCTATCAAGTACTTGCTCCATGCCTGGATCTAGCCCACTCCCCACCCCAGCCCTCCAGACATCATTTCCTCCAGAAGACCTCTGACTCCAACTCCTTCAAGGGCATAACACACTATTATAGTATTATGGCACTTATAACTGCCTGTTTACTAGTCCGTATAGCCTATTAGACTAAACTTCTTGAAACCAGACACCACATCTCTAGAATAAGGTAGGTTCTCAATATTTATTGACTAGTAGAAATAACAATGGCTATCATATATTGAGTGTATACTTTAGCCAGGCACTGTGCCATGGTATTTACACAACCAACCATGATATTTAAGTAAAAGATGAAAGGTATTTAGTTACATTTAGTGAGTGCTTCCCATATACAAAGACTGTGCTCAGAGAAACGATCTCATTTAATCCTATAAACGATCCTATAAAATGGGTACTGTTATTCCCATTTACACCTAAGGAAACTGACAGTCAAAAAGGTTAAGTGATAGAGTTGGGAAAAGAATCTGGGACTTTCTCATTCAAAAGTCTGTGCTTTTTAACAATTATGACATACAACCTCCCCAACTATTCTATTTCTCAATCCACCCATTTCATACAAACCTGACTCAGCTTCTAACATGATCAAAATAAGCTTATTTCACGAAGGGGGAAAAAACAGTCTCAGCTTCCCTTTGAATTGCACAACAATTTTATTTTGTTCCCTTTTTGGACCCAAAGACTCACCTTTGCCATCACCACCTGAATCTTTTGCCTTTGCCTCGAAATTTTTTCCTTTAAATGGGTGCTGAGAACATGACCGGTTGTTTTAATGGAGACAGACAGAAATATATTCTAATTCATAGCTTCTTTCTCTAGAAAGGCAATACTATTCAGTCAAATATTTAGCTTAAGGGGACAAACAGGTCAAATATCAAGGAGGAGGGGACAAATGATTAGATGGCTGGACAATATAGAGCAATAAATAAAATGTCACAGCTAGAGTCACATGACATCAAGCCTATAAGATCCAGGGCAATATTCCTTCCCAGTTTCCTTTTCTGTGGAACAGAGATAACAAATGCACTCACTTCACAGGATCACTGGAAAGACTGAATCAGTTAATACATGTAAAGCAATAAAAAAACACTCTTAGAACATACAGGGCCACCAGTAAGCACTGAATACAGCACTGAGATTTATTTCTCAGCTGTATTATTCTTATAGGTAGGTACAGACTTCTGAAAAGTAAATGAAAGCTACAGATCTCTGAACCCCTAATTATGATCAAGAGTTAAAATCTAGGTCGAAGTGGAGAAAAACAAAAAAGAAAGTCGGTGAAGGTCCCAAATGATGCTAAGACCCAAGAGTCCAGAAATGAAAAGAGTGGTCCAAGCAGGTGAGTAAACATGATGTGGTTACAGAATGAGGAACCAACAAATAACAGGAGCAAGCAATTCATGCTGCAATGAACAAAGGAGACAACTTTATTAAATTTTGCAAATGTAAAATACGTTTGTATTCTACTTGTTGCTAACTGTAACTATGTTCAACAAAAAATTTAAAAGTGTACACGAGCTTCAAAGTCATCAAGTGATATCAGAAAAGGCAGTGATAAAACACTGAAGTACGAGCATATATGAAGATCGGAGACCAAAGATAGAGGACATTGAAAGATCTGACGGTTTTAAGAGTGCTTGAGCACAATAAGGTCCCTGGGACCTGGGCGGCAACCAGGGCGGCTGAAGCCCCGGCCTGGGTGCAGGGTCTGCTGCAGGATTCTTGGGAGAGAGCCAGGATGAGCTGTGTGAGCAGCCAGGTGCTTGTTTGGACCAGGGGGGCTTGAATAGGAAGAATTTCTCAAAAAGAAAAAGAGAAAATAGAGGCACTCAGCGGCTATTTAGAGAACTCTCCACAGCAGCCGCAGCCTCTGGCACCTCTCCCCGCTCAGTCCCTGGACTGTGAATGCGGAATAAGCAGGCCCAGCACACACCTGAAGCCGGTTGCGCACACCAAGATTAGCGGACTGGGGGCCCACAACTGAAACCCCGGCTGGGCACCCACACCTGAAACCTTGGGTGGGTGTGCACTGGGAGCACAGGCTAGCTGCCCCACGCACAGGCCCAAAGCGGCTGACCAGCCAGCCTCGCAACCCAGAACCAAAGCAGCAGACAGGCTGATCAATGGCCTGGCTGCCTAGGAGCAACCACACCTAAAATCACCGGTTCTGAACTACTCCTACCTAACCCCTGAGCAAAGAGCCCTGCAGGGCCTACTGGCTCTCTAGGACTAAGGCAGAACGCCCAGCAGAGGGGAGCTGCAGGGCTAGGGGAGACTGCATTCCCCGGAAAGACTCCACCCAGTAGGGGGCTGAACTACCCCATAGCAGCACTGAGAGCCCCTAGCGTCTAAGACAGCAAAGAGCAAGAAGGGGGAGTGTGAATTGCCCCTAATTGGTGCAACTCAAGGACAGCACAACTGGTGAACTAAAGGCCTAGTGGTGAGAAGAAGGACCCTGAGGAACTGGACTGCAGACTGAACAACAGAGAAGACTGTGGCTCAGGAAGGGAGAAAAGTGAAACCAATCCTTCCAACCACCCCCTCCCGTTCCACAGACAGGAAGACCAGAAGAACTAACCTGACTGGTTTAAAGCCAGCAGAAGACTTTTTTTTTTTTCTTTCCTCCTTTCCCCCTGAATTCCTTCTTCCTTTCTGTCCTTCTTTCTTTTTTTATTCCTTCTTCCTTCCACCCTTTACCTTTTTTATTCCTTCTTCCTGCCTTCTTTTCTTTATTCTTTTGCTTTAATTTTTGTTACAATTCCTTCTTATCTTGCCTCTGATCTTTCTTTATTCCTTCTTTCTTCCTTCCTTTCCTTTTCTATTCCCTTTTTCCCTCCTTTCCTTTATTTTTTTTCTTCTCCCCCCCTTTCTCTTTTTCCCACAGGTGAGACAATAAAACCCGGGGTGCTGAAAAGACCAGAGTTAGACGGTGTTAGACCCATAAACGTCAGCTCAAGACCAGTGAGCACAGGAGATTAAGGAGACAGCACCACCGAATCCCATTGGCATTCTACCATAGAAGTTCATACCATAAACCCAGGGAGTCAGAACAGATCAATTTAAGAAGCAGAGGCTAACAAGAACAGTCTCACGAACAATGGGAAGACAAAGATACAATCCCCAAATGAAAGGAAAGGAGGAAGCCTCAGAAAGAATGCTAACTGAAAAAGAGGCAACTCAACTATCAGATAGTGAGTCCAAAGCAATGGTTATCAGGAAGCTCACTGAGCTCACAGAGAACTACCAGAAACTACAGGGAAACTACAATGAACTCACTGCAAACTATATCAACATGAAAAAGGAAATAGAAACTATCAACAAGGGCCAAGAGGAAATGAAGAATACAATTTCTGAATTGAAGAACACAGTAGAAGGAATCAAAAGCAGACTTGATGAAGCAGAGAATTGGATCAGCGAGCTGGAGGACAAAGTAGAAAAAAAGCACCCAGAAAGAGCAAGAAAAGGAAAAGAGGCTCAGAAAGAATGAAGAGGCAATAAGGGAAATGCAGGACAACATGAAACGTAACAATATCCGTATAATAGGAATACCAGAAGGAGAAGAAGAAGAGCAAGGGATAGAAAACCTGTTTGAAAAAGTAATGATGGAAAATTTCCCTAATCTGAGGAGAGAAAAAGTCACACAAACCCAGGAATCACAGAGAGTCCCAAACAAGAGGAACCCAAAGAGGCCCACTGCAAGACACATCATAATTAAAATGGCAAAATTCCAAGACAAAGAGAGGATCTTAAAGGCAGCAAGGGAGAAAGAGGAAGTAATATACAAGGGAGCCCCAATAAGGTTAGCAACTGACTTCTCAATGGAAACGCTCCAAGCCAGAAGAGAATGGCAAAAAATATTCCAAGTAATGAGAACCAGAGGCCTGCAACCAAGACTACATTACCCAGCAAGGCTCTCAATCAAGATAGAAGGCCAAATAAAGAGCTTCTCAGACAAAAGAAGTCTAAAAGAATATTCCTCCACCAAACCACCTCTGCAAGAGATGCTAAAGGGACTGCTATAAGGAAAGGAAGGAAAAGAGAAAGAGAGAGGAACACAGGTATGAAAAGATGGCAATGACTAACTACCTATCGATAATAACCTTAAATGTAAATGGATTAAATGCTCCAATCAAAAGACATAGAATAGCTGAATGGATAAGAAAACATGACCCACACATATGCTGCCTACAAGAGATCCATCTCAGGACAAAATACTTACACAGACTGAAGGTGAAGGGCTGGAAACAAATTTTCCAAGCAAACGGACAGGAAAAAAACCAGGGGTAGCAATACTTATACCAAACAAAAGAGACTTCAAAATAAGGGCCATAAAGAGAGACCCAGAAGGTCACTTCATAATACTCAAAGGAAGAATCCACCAAGAAGACATAAACATTGTAAATATATATGCACCCAACATAGGAGCACCCAAATACATAAAGAAAATCTTGGAGCACTTCAAGAAAGATATTGACAGCAACACAATTATAGTAGGGGACTTTAACACCCCACTGTCAAAGATGGACAGGTCTTCCAAACAAAATATGAAGAAGGATATTGTGTCACTTAACAATACCCTAGATCAAATGCACTTAACTGATATATACAGAGCTTTTCAACACAAAGAAGCAAAATACACATTCTCTTCAAGTGTCCATGGAACTTTTTCAAAGATAGACCACATTATAGGACACAAAGCAAGCCTCAACAAATTCAAGAAAATTGAAATCATATCAATCATTTTCTCTGACCACAAGGGACTGAAACTAGAAACCAACCCCAAAGGAAAAAACCCCAAACACTCAAAATCATGGAGACTGAATAGCATGCTATTAAACAATGAATGGGTCAAGAACGAGATTAGGGAAGAAATCAAAAACTTTCTGGAAACAAATGAAAATGAACTCACAACAACCCAAAACCTACGGGAGACAGCAAAGGCAGTCCTGAGAGGGAAGTTCATAGCAATACAGGCGTAACTTAAAAAGATAGAAACATTTCAAACAAACAACCTAACCCTATGCCTACAAGAAGTCGAGGAACAACAACAAAGACAGCCCAGAGCAAGCAGAAGGAAGGAAATAACCAAGATCAGAGCAGAGTGAAATAACATAGAGACCAAAAGCACAATTCTAAGGATCAATGAATCCAGGAGCTGGTTCTTTGAAAAGATAAACAAAATCGACAAGCCCTTAAGCAGGCTCATCAAGAAAAAAAGAGAGAGGATCCAAATAAACACAATTAGAAATGAAAGAGGAGAGATTGCAACTGATACCACAGAAATACAAAGGATTGTAAGAAAGTACTACGAAGAACTGTATGCCAAGAAATTTGAAAACCTAGGTGAAATAGACACATTTCTAGAAAAATATAACCTTCCAAAACTGAATGAAGAAGAAGCAGAAAACCTGAACAGACCAATAACAGCAGACGAAATTGAAGCAGTCATCAAAAAATTCCCAACACACAAAAGCCCTGGACCAGATGGTTTCACAGGAGAATTCTACAAAGCATTTAAGGAAGAGCTAACCCCTATCCTTCATAGACTATTTGAAAAAAGTCAAACTGATGGAAGACTCCCAAACTCTTTTTATGAAGCCAGCATCATCCTAATCCCAAAACCAGATAAAGACACAATGAAGAAAGAAAACTTCAGGCCAATATCACTAATGAACATAGATGCTAAAATTCTCAACAAAATATTGGCAAACCGCATCCAGCAATACATTAAAAAGATCATACACCATGACCAAGTGGGATTCATCCCAGGGATGCAAGGATGGTACAATATTTGCAAATCAATAAACATAATACATCACATAAACAACAGCAAAGACAAAAACCACATGATCATATCAATAGATGTGGAAAAAGCATTTGATAAGATACAGCACCCATTTCTGATAAAAACACTCAGCAAAGTGGGAATAGAGGGAGCATTCCTCAACATAATAAAGGCCATATATGAGAAACCTACAGCCAACATCATACTCAATGGACAAAAACTTAGAGTTCCCCTCTAAGATCAGGAACAAGACAAGGATGCCCTCTCTCACCACTCATATTCAACATAGTATTGGAAGTCCTAGCCACAGCAATCAGACAAGAAAAAGAAAGAAAATGCATCCAAATTGGAAAGGAGGAAATGAAACTGTCACTGTTTGCAGATGACATGATAGTGTACATGGAAAATCCTATAGACTCCACCAAAAAACTACTCGACCTGATAAATGAATTTGGCAAAACAGCTGGATACAAAGTCAATACTCAGAAATCAAAGGCATTCCTGTATACCAACAATGAAACAGCAGAAGCAGAAATCAGGAAAAAAATCCCATTTGATATAGCAACAACAAAAATAAAGTACCTAGGAATAAACCTAACAAAGGAGGTAAAAGACCTGTATTTTGAAAACTACAGAACCCTGGAGGAAGAAATTAAGGAATACACAAACAAATGGAAGCATGTACCATGCTCATGGATTGGAAGAATTAACATCATCAAAATGGCTATACTACCCAAAGCAATTTATAGATTCAATGCAATCCCTATTAGAGTACCCATGACATATTTCACAGATATAGAACAAACATTTCAGAAATTCATATGGAACCATAAACGACCCCAAATAGCTGCAGCAATTTTGAGAAAGAAGAACAAAGCAGAAGGGATCACAATACCTGATATCAAACTGTATTACAAGGCCACTGTAATCAGAATAGCCTGGTACTGGCGTAAAAACAGGAACATAGACCAATGGAACAGAACCGAGAGCCCAGAAATAAACCCCAGTCTTTACGGTCAATTAATATTTGTCAAAGGAGGCAGAAGCATAAAATGGAGCAAAAGCAGCCTCTTCAACAAATGGTGTTGGGAGATCTGGACAGCTACGTGCAAAAAAATGAAACTCAATCACCAAATTACACCATACACAAAAATAAACTCAAGACGGATAAAAGACTTAAATGTAAGTCGTAACACCATAAAAGTCCTAGAGGAAAACATTGGCAGGAAAATCTCAGACATTCCACGCAGCAACATCCTTACAGACATGTCCCCTAAAGCAAGGGATATAAAGGAAAGAATAAACAAATGGGACCTCATCAAAATGAAAAGCTTCTGCATGGCTAAAGGAAACAGCACTAAAATACAAAGAAAACCAACAGTATTGGAAAACATATTTGCCAATGATACCTCAGACAAGGGCCTGATCTCCAAAATATATAAAGAACTCACACGACTCCACTCCAGGAAGACGAACAACCCAATTAAAAAATGGGCAAAGGACTTGAACAGACACTTCTCCAAGGAAGACACAGAGGGCCCAGAAACATATGAAAAGATGCTCAGCATCACTATTCATCAGAGAGATGCAAATTAAAACCACAATAAGGTACCATCTCACACCGGTCAAAGTGGCCAACATAAACAAATCAACAAACAAATGTTGGAGAGGATGCGGAGAAAAGGGAACCCTAGTGCACTGTTGGTGGGAATGCATACTGGTGAGGCCACTGTGGAAAACAGTATGGAATTTCCTCAGAAAACTAAAAATGGAACTGGCCTTTGACCCAGCAATTCCGCTGCTGGGATTATACCCTAAGAACCCTGACACACCAATCCAAAAGAACCTATGCACCCCAATGTTCATAGCAGCACAATTTACTATAGCCAAGTACTGGAAGCAACCTAAGTGCCCATCAGCAAATGAGTGGATCCAAAAACTATGCTACATTTACACAATGGAATTCTATGCAGCAGAGAGAACGAAGGAGCTCCTACCCTTTGTGACAGTGTGGATGGAACTGGAGAGCATTATGCTAAGTGAAATAAGCCAGGCAGTGGGGGACAAATACCATATGATCTCACCTTCAACTGGAACATAATCAACAGAATCAAAAAGGAAACAAAATATAACCAGAGACATTGAAGTTAAGAACAATCTAACAATGGTCAGGGGGAGTGGGGAGGGGACAGTGAGGAGAGGGGATTACAGGAACTACTCTAAAGGACACATGGACAAAATCAAGGGGGAGGGTGGAGGTGGAGGAGGGAGGGGGGTTCAGTTGGGGTGGGGTGGAGGGATGGGGAGAAAGGCACACAACTGTAATTGAATAACAATAAAAATTAAAATTTAAAAAAACAAAACAAAAAGAACACTAAAGTACCAGAGGAACAAAGACAATATGACTTGGAAAAGTCCGTAATCCAAACGGGAGGTTGCAGACATTTATTTTCCCTCCCCCGATCTCCCCTGGCTAGAGGAGTCTCCACCCTTGCCAAAGTGTCAAATGCAACTGGTCACTGTCGCCACTGCCCAACCTTTCCCTCCTGCTAAGGAATCCACATCACTCAGAACTCCTTCGGATAGTGAAGAACAAAAGACCGTAGAGGAGGATAGTTTGAGGGAAGGAGGCCAATACTCAGTAGCAATAATCCAGCAAGCACAGTGGTGGCCCTGTCATTTACATCTGACTTCAGTTCGCGGGAAAAGACTTGGAGGGAGGTAATTGACAGAAAGGGATCGAGGGCTGGGAAAGAAAAGCGACTAGTAGGTGTGAGGGAGGTTAGGAGAGTTCGAGGACTGGAAAGTGCACAGGATCAGAAAGAGGTCGCTAGCTAGGGCAGGAGACACCGAAGGTCAGAGAGGGGAACTGGAGGTGGGACAGAACGTGTGGGAACTCGAAACGCCCGCGGGAGGCCAGCGCTGAGCCAGACCATCTGTGTCATCCACTTACCTTGCTACGCCCCCCGGAGGCGACGCGCTGCTGAGAGCTGGGGGCCGGAAAAGACTGGGAAGGGACGTTCAGCATCGTGGACCCCCGGCCCGGGCCCTGCCCGGGGCCCGCCACTGGAGGGGGTTGTTCAGCAGGACCACTCTTAAGTTACACCTCTGGCTACGGCTCCGACACCCGGAAGAGGCCAAGCCCCCGGCTCACTTCCGGGACGGCCCAGGGTGATGCACGCCGTGACGCAGCACGTCGAGCCCACGGAGGGCGGGGCCAATGGGACAGGTGGTGAAGGACTGGGGGAGAAGAGGCGGAGCCAGGGGAAAGTACGCATGCTCCGTAAATTCTGCGCCCTGAACTTCAGCACCGCGAGGAGGTGACAGCTATTCCGCGGAAAGATTAAAGAGAGTGAAGCTGTTCCTTAGCCTTGGTGCTGACCGATTCTGAGAATAAATTCTTGTACAGTCCTGTTAACCCACAAGTGTCTGTACTACCATTACACAACAAAAATATGGAATATAATAATACAATTAGAGAAGTTTGATTTCTCTGAAGCTCTCTCAAGACACCAGGCTGTACAGGAAAGAGAAACTTTAAAAGCCATAGTGTCAAGTGCAAACAGCCACTCCTGTGGAGTGAAGCGAAAACTTCATCATTAAGAACCCTCGCTAATGACTGACATTATGAGTCAAAGTCTTTTTCTGCTCCATTTCATCTGTTCACAAGTTCTTCCTCCTCATCTAACTTCCTGTTTTCCCGAAAGATACAGGAAATTGTATACTGATGCAGCCCACCACCAACTGCAGTAATAAGAGCACTTTAGTATCTCAAAGCCTCATTTTTTCCATCTGCATAGTTAACTTAGGTTTTAGAAAGGATTATATGTCATATATAAACTACATAGTCCACTGCCTGGTTAATGGCAGGCATGCAATAAATGGCAGTGGTTCTTCATACTATTACAGCACATCAATGAGAAGCACAAATACGGTGCAGGTAAACAACAGTCTCTCATGCTCAAGGTCCAGACTGGGGACCTGGTGAATTTTTCCTTGGGGAATGCACACATCCTGAAAATAGAAGGCAGTGAAGGGAGAAAGTTTTCAGCAGAAATATAGTTCTAGATAACTCTTCCCCAGCATCATTCCATTGCTAACTTTTCCTGAGTCTGAAACAAGGTTTGAACTTGCCCTATTTCAAGTGCCTTTTCCCTACAGTGTCTGTAAATTAATGTCTGTTGTATCTTCAATTAGAAGGAAAAGTGTGGGAATATAAGTAGACATTCAATTAAGAGGTATTTCTTAGACAGGCAACCATCAATGACTTTCACCTATGCCCATTATCATTGTAGAATATCATAGAAACATTCTTTATTTCCAATTGAAATGCTTATTGTGAAAAAAATGTATTTCAGCTGAAAGAACTTCCCTACCATTATTTTCTATGTACCTTTACCTTGCAAAGTGCTCCTCTTTTCTCTCCCATTAAAAGCTGTAGTTTTCTATAAATCTACTTTAAAGAACTAATCACTGAGAATTTCTTATTCCACTTCCCATAAGAAAATGTTTACATGAGAATATCAGGAGCAGGGAACCAGAGCAAAGGCAGGTGATGTTGTTGAATCTGATAAATTTCTTAGCTCCCCCTTGGACAGAAAGTGGAAAAAAATGCTATCAAATTCTGGCCTTTTGGCTGCCCCCCTTTAGACTCAATTTAAGTCATACCCATTTAAACATTTTGTTTTAATTTTAGAGATTCCTTAATGTACTTCCATAAATACTGAACGCCCGTGCTATTTCACTACTGGACTTACAGACAGCAGAAGAGTATTAAAGAGAGAATTACTTGACTCACCATTCATTAAAAATGCCTAAAATTTAATAGCGCTAATAATGTTCCCACCCTCAATTATAGACAATGATTTTAAGTGCTTTTCGCCATCTGCTAGCAAAGACATAATAACAAGGTGTGGCAGTAACATAAGGTAATTTTCTTCCTTATCTAATAATACTTATCTGTAACTACGCTATCCAATGGAAATCAATAGGAAATAGCAGATGTTGCAAGATTAAGTTTGAAAATATTGTCATTCTATGCAAACTTATAACTAAATATTTGCAAATTTATAACTAAAGATAAACTTGTAATTTGATTAAGGGATTAAAATTACTTTTTGTAAGCTCCAAATGTTTATGGTACAATCAAATTTGTAAATGGTATCTATTTTTAAATTCCAGCATTGACTAATAGTGTAGGGATAAAAAAGGCCCAACTACTGTAACAATCACAAAATATTCATTTTATTAATCATTTATATACAAATAAATAAGTTTAAAGGATTATGATACATTTGCACACTAAATTTAAATCCTACAAGCTTTTAATGTCATCAAAAGTAACTAATCAGATTAATTTTCACCGATCAGTTCCTCAATTTCATCTTCACTATCAGAATCTTCATAAAATGAAATTGTGGCTTGAATTGGAAAGTTTTTCAGAAGAGCTTCTGCTTCTTGATATAAGTAATCATAACACTTTGATTTTGGCCAAAATAGTCTGAAAAACGCAGACAAAACAATACACTTTATCTTTTTCATATTTAGAATACTCATTAAATGTGCAAATTCCAAGAACTCTATGTATTTAACAATTGATCTATGCATTTAGACATAGTCTTAAGATATAGTTTTAAAATGGTAGTATTACAGCTTTCAAGGAGTCTGCTTGCCAAGGTATCAATAATTGGTCAATTATTTTAAATCTTTATCCAAGCTGTAAGCCTAAGATAAATATTTACCTTACCTTGAGTTGTTATACAACAGATATATTTATTCTTTAAAAAATAAACAGAAGGCTTGTCTTCCAATTTCCAAATTTCATAGGGAGAAAATGAGTCCTACCACTACATTAAAAATTCTGATGATAGCCAACTTCATTAAAACAACAAAATATTTTGCTCTTAGATGAAGGCAGAAATCACCTAGTATCCTGCTTAAAATTCACACATTTAACTCTTAGTTGCAAATGTAGCCAATATAGGTTTAGGAAAGTACAAAAAACAACATTTTAAAAAATTTGTCTACGCACTCACAACCTGAGGTTCAGAAAGGCTCCTCTGAGCCCAGCCTTGACCCCGTCTCCCTCCCCTCTCCCCACCCAGCTTAATTTGGGGACACCATATTGAGATATCAAGAATGATACTGGTTTCATAAAAATAATTCACATGTAAACGTGTTTACCTCAGAATTTCAAGTTTCTGAAAAATATTGAACTTGCCATCTGGTCTTCTGTAATTTTTCATGCGAGGAGAAGAAAAGGGATAAGGCTGAGTCCCCAACTACAGTGTAGTCATCTCTGTGTAAATAGCCCCATGTACAGAGAGATGGGACATTATCTTCATCATGCTTCATTTTAAAAGGCAATGTAATTTATAATTTTTTAGCAAATTGGTAAAAATAGTTTATAATTTTGGTGTGAAATTATTAACCATCAATAATTCAGTCAATCAATAAATATCTTAGTGCTTTCTTGTGTTAGACATAATTCATAATTTAAAGATGAATAAACCATGGTCCCTACCCTCAAGAAGTTGACAGTTGAGTAAAAAGAATCAGAAACACAATACTACTCAAGACAGAAATTAAGAGAAGGAAAAACTTAAGAGAAGTAAAAACACAATGCTACAGTAATTCAGAAAAGGAAAGAATTGCTGATATATGAAACAACTGACTTTTAATGTGTTACTGGAACTGCCAAATCCAAAGAATGTTGTGTAATTGTTAGCATATTCTCCCCAGAATTTCTCACTGACTATTTTTCTTCCAGGGACTCGGTCTGTTCTTGAATTTGTCCTGTTCTGAGTGATTCTGCTGTGTCTCCTTTGTGGACCTTCTTTCTCTGAATACAGGTTAGAGGTTGGCCTTCCCCCACAGTTTTATCACAAGTGGTCATCTCTGCTCTCTGACTCCACGGGATGACCTGACCCACTGCCGTGATTTCCCCAAGTGTTAATTTATCAAAAACTCCCAAGTCTGCATTTCTGCTTTATAAGCTGCTGATGAGCCCCTGGATTATATGTGCAGTTTTCTGAAGATCATTGCTACTTGGATGCCTCACAGGCACATCAGATTCCATAAATGGAAAATTTGACTCATTATCTTGCTCTCACATCTGTTTTAGCCCTAATTTCCAATCTGTTAGTACAGCACTCAACCTTCATCAGCCATAAACTTGGAAACCATTCTGTCTTTTTGCCTCTACTTCACCTATCATACCCAATATGTTAATAAGCCTAATCTATTTTGTCACCTACATATTTCCCAAATTCGCCCAGTCCCAACCCCCACTTCCAATGCCTTCAAAAGGCTCTTTCTCATTCTGGTCTAAGCAATTGTAATAACTTCCAATTTCACTTTCGGGGTTCTAATTATAACTACATACCATTTCCTTAGTGATTTTTCTGAAACATAAATCTGACCACAGCACTCTCTGGTTAAAATCCTTTGAGTAATCCCCAATACTACCTACAGGATCAGGACAAAACTCTGTACCAAGGTATATAAGATCTGGGCTCTGGCTTCCCTGCTGGAATGATGTCCATGGCTTCAAACACCCTAATTCCAGCAACTTGATGCTCCCAGAGGATCCATGCTGTTCCATGACCCTGTTCTTTCTTTCCCTGTGCTATTTCTTCTGCCCCTGCCTCCCCACCTACCATCCATTTGGCTAACTTAAAGACCACAGCCTATAATACACAATTTCCTGGCCCTCACTCCCTCCAACAGTTATGCACTTCATGCCCTGGAGTATAAAATTGACCAAATTAAACTCTATCACAACACATCCCACAGGGCTGGGATTATTTTTTTTCCTGTGTCCTTCACTAGTGCTACCTCATGGTAGGAAATTAATCAAAATGCTATTTAGAAACACACACACATTTTACAAACATCAGCTCTTCACCTAACACCTCTCTCAAGCAGGCAAACTGCAACCTTATCCTTTTACCTAAACAAAAGCTACCAAGAATCCTACAGAAAGGTCGACTTCCTTGACTAGAACAGGAAACTAGCTCCTCACTGATATGCCAAACAATTGGTGATCATTTTTATAATCTTTAGTAACTCTAGAGTTTTCATCACCTTTCCATTTTCTCCTACATAGCAAGCTCAATTTGTTCTAAAATTGCAACTGTGAACACCATTCTTCCTTCTGGTTTGAAAAGGAATAATTTGTAAAGTCAATTTCATCCAGACTTCTCGGCATTAAAAATAAAAACTGTTTTGCAGGTACAAGATGTCAACGTTCAACTTTTACTGTATCATCCACTTTCCCTCTTTTTACTATATTCCTTAAGCTTTTACTGAGTATGCACTAATTAATAATTTTTTCAGGTAAGAGCATGAGCTCATACAATTTTTAATTCGATGAATAAAGGATCTCTGGGACTGGGAAGATAAAGTCACCTTGAAGATAGCTTTTCCAATGCAAAAACTGCAGGATCTGCTGCTGAACTGGACTGTGCTAAGTCCCCGGCTCTTCCCAGGGACTGGAGAAGCAAGAGACCTTCTGTTTGGCCTGTCACTCACCTGACTGGGTGCCTGTATCGGGAAAGCTTTCCAGAGGCTTCGGTCATTCCCGGGCCATTGGGCATCTGGGGATGTAAGGAGATGAGTTACAGTTAACACTCACCTTTCCCTAGAAACTGGAAACGCGCGAGACCCAGCGTTCCTCGCGCCCTCAGGGAATGTGACCCTAGTGTTCTCCGCAGCCTCACTCTGGGTCGGAGCCTTGCGTCGCAATTGCTCTGGAGAGCACACTCGCCTCACCAGCACTGACCAGGCCACCGGCAGGACGACTGGCGGGCGTGCTCTTAAGCAAGGGGCAGGCCGGGCGCGTGTCTCCGTCGGGCCGCGTGTTCCCAGTTCTGGTGAACCACCTGCGTCCCTCGGAGGCGCGGCCAGCCACGCGTGGCTCACTCACCCCCTTTTCTGCTTGGTGAGGGGCCTCCTCCTGCTCGCCTGGGGCATCAACCCAAGGTCTCCAGAAGCCTGAGGATCTGCGGGGTGGGGAGCAAAGGCGTGAAGACGAGACGTGAGCCCAGACCCGGCAGAACTGAGTGCAGCCGAGTGCGGGCCAGTGGGCGTTTGGGGTCGGGGTGGAGCGCGGAGAGCGGAGAGGAGGAGCTGGGGAAGCGTGGGTGGGACCGACGGGGTTGGGGCGGTGCAGGGCGGTGTGAAGACGCGGTACCCGGAGTCTGCGCCCGCGAGCCGCGTCTGGCAGCGGGGAGCTCCCTGCAGCTGGCGGCCGTGCGCGCACTCGCGGGCCCCGTACTCCGAGCACTCTGCAGTCTCCATGCGCGGCGGCACTCTGCAGACGGCCGCTGACAGCTCACCAGCAAACCTACCCTTTTCACCAACCAGGCCCGAGCCCCGAGTTTAAATAGCCTCAGCAGACTGCTGCACGGGGAGAGGTTCGCTTCCTCTCCGCCCCCCTCTGCCCCGCTAGCCGCGTAAACAGAAAGGCTGCGCGAGAAGGCGCAACTGACTGACCCGAGTGTGAACGCGTGCAGCTCCCAAATGGCCCTGGAAGGGGTTTGTCGAGCAAGTGTTAATCGATCTTCACACTTGGCTGCGGGGGGGGGGGGGGGGGGGGGGGGGGCGGGGGGGGGGACAACATTCACCCGAGCAGCCAATTTCCAAGTGAAGAGGTTAGGAGGGGATAAAATTAAGCGATTCTACACGTTTTGTGTATTTCTGCAAGAAGACCAAGTGGATGCTAATTGCTTGGCTCCCCCAAGTCTCACGGCTTTTTGTCCTATGGGAAATGAAACTGGTTTTGCTCCCCGTATTCTACAAGATGGGACGCTGAACAAATTAAAAAGAATGGCCTTAATTCCTCTTTCTGGCACAGTTCAAGATGGGTGAATGAATGGATTCTTTATGAAAGGAACACAGGTTATTCTTTTAATGCATTAACAGGCTAGGTTCATTTATTTGCCTATTATTATTTGAAGGTAACAAAAAAATTCAGAAAAGATGAACCCAGCCCAGAGGGCCAGAGACTAGAGTCATGTGATTTATTATCTTCTCAAAATATTAAGTGATTTCCCCCAACATCTTACTAGTCCCCTGAAAATAAGTCTTGAGTTTCATCTATACAATTATGTCACTACCTGGCATTTTGTCACTTAATGATAATTAGAAAATTATTTTCAGGGGGTGTAGTATGTGTAGAATGATAATGAAACCTTGGAAAGTTATGAATGGGCCAAGTTAGTCAGCTTCTCTGCCCAGTTTCTCTTGTTTAAATTAACCCTCACTATGTGTTCACGTCTTCCAGTCGAATATTGCATGTGTCCACTTCTCATATAGTTATATTAATTGTGTTTTATGTATTTGAGGTTTTATAAATTTCAAAGTGTATTTTATATTTGTATTGAGTTTCTCAAAATTGAGAAAATTTTGAACTATTAAAACTTCCTGCTGAAATAAAACTGTTATCATTAAAAAAAGAAAATTACCCCCCACTTATTACAGTGGTCCATTAAACATGGTAAAAAATAAAAAAGTGTTATACTTCAAAAGAAAGATGATGTATAAAGCCATGTTTTTTCAAAATGTTTTAAATAAGAGTGCTGACTTCCTCTTAAAAGTCGTAGATTTTTAAAAAATCTTGCATGTGAGCTACAGGGTTTCTGCTACTCATTCAGTTACTACATAGGAAAATATTCCATTGAATTAATTCCAAAGGGTCTATAAGGACAGCCCATCAGGAAGCTGAGACAGGTTTTCTTCCTATAATGGAATCAGTAACAATGGGTACTTAATGTGTCTCAGTGCCCTAGAACAGTGATTTTCAACCCTTTTCATCTCATGGCACATATCAACTAGTTACTAACACTCTGCAGCACACCAAAAATATATATATTTTTGCTGCTCTGACAAAAAAACGGGTATAACTTTGATTCATGCACATCGGGTGGCTATTGTTGTGTTGGCTGTTGTCATTTTTAAATTTGACAATCCAAGGGGAAAGAGGTCAGTGCTCCTGACTAAATAGTCAGGTATTGCAGGTTTTAAAAATTCTTCTGGCACATCAATGTGCCTCTTGCAGCCACCAGTGTGCCACGGCACACTGTTCTAGAATTATTGTGAGGCAAAATAAAATAACACTTATAGAATGCTTGCCACAGTGCCTAACTTATAGTAAATCCTCAACAAATTTTAAACTAGGGGGAGCAGTGCCCGGGAGTAGGAGGGGGAAGGGAGTGGACTGGAGATATCTTCAATAGTGTCACACACACACACACACACACACACACACACACACACCTTTCACAGATGTTGAACTATCTGATCAAATGGCCTATCATTTCAGTCTGTAAACATCTTTTGAGGTACCTATAATATACTAAGTACTGTGCTTTCCTGATATAATGGTGAAGTCATTTTACTCAGAGAAGTGGCATGAGGGAAGAAATAGATATGTCTGTTTGGGACAACTATGAAAGCCTTCTTAGAGTAAACAAGGCCTAAATTGGAATTGCTAGAAGAATCAGTCAAGAAATAGTATAGTGTATGTGAGGGATGTGGGGAGGGGAACGGGAGGAGAAAGAACAGTGCTTCTAGGGTTAGGTATTGCTAGAGCAGAGTTGTGGCTGAAGAGATAGAAAGGACGGGCTATAAAGAGTCTAGTATTCCATGACAAAGCATTTCAGCTTTATTCTGTAAGTGCTGGTGAAAGAATTTAAGCCGGAGAGTGGAATGGTCAACGTTTGCATTTGAAAATTACTCTGGAAGACATATGGAAGATGGATTTAGGGAAGGCTGATAATAGAGACAAGAAGATAATTCAAAAAATCACTGCAATAGTTGAGGCAACAGATAATGAGAAGATGTATATTAAGGATATACATGAAAGAATATATTTGAGGGATACTTAGGGAATATAATCTACAGAACTACACAATCATAAAATGTGGATGGACATGAAAGAGGAGGCCAGCCATGCTGCCAGGTTTTCTAGCCTGGTTGAGTGGACAGAGATGATGATGGCTCAAAGACAGACAAAACTAGGATTCAGGAGAAAAGGCAGGCCAGATGCTTTAATGCTGTTTTATCTATTAATCGAGTGCAGGGGAAAATTGATGAATTTGGTTTTGAATCTTGAATCAGGTCAGACTGGGCTCTATGGTAATAATAACCAACTCCAAAATCTCATAGGCTTGACTAACTTAGTAGAGATTTATTTCTCATTCATGCTGTATGTCCATTTTTGGTTGGTGGGAGATCTGCTTCCCACCACCTTCATGTAAGGATAAAAGCTGATGGATCCTCTTTCCTTTGCAGTGTTGCCATTTGTCTTAACGGGAGGAAGGAAGTAAAATTATGTGTGTGCCAGTTTTAAAGGCTTCTGCCTAAAAGTGACACACATCACCGTCAATGTGTTTCATGGGCCAAACAGTCATATGACACACCTAATTTCAAAGAAGCAAGGATACAATTCCACCATGGATCCAGAAAGACGAGAAACAGAAATAAGCAGCATTATAAGAGTACCATAATCTGCCCTCTGGCTACCAAATATTCAGTTAGCTTTCTGTCTTGCATGTAAAATGCAGTCACGGCAAAGAAAGGAAACCAGAAGTGATCTAATAGATTTTAGAAGGCTTAGTAACACATAGGTGGAGAAGATACCCAGGGGACAACCAGAAATATAAGATCTGGAGTTCAGTGGAGAGTTTGGGGCTAAGGATTTACATGTGGGCTTCAGCATAGAAGAGGTGATAACCAAAACCATAGGAATTGACTGGTCTTCCCAGAGAAATTTTGTAGCTTGAAAACAGGACCAGTGATAGAGCTCTGGAGAGCAATACTTGATTGTAAACTGACAGGGCATGCAATTAATTAACTAATTAATTAATTAAATAGGATCTCACAGAAAAGGAATGGTGAGGGTGGTAGAAGGTACATTTGTGGAGCAGCTGTGGTGGAAATGTGGGATGAAAGAATCCCAGCAAGGAAGGAAAGGCCCAAGGCATTAAGTTCCACCAAGGGGTCAAACAAGATAAGGATTCATAAAAATTGAATTTGGCAATTAAGGGGTTTAAGCGACTTTAAAATAACATCTTGGGTATATGGGGACAGAAACTTCTATACAGTAAGTTGAGCTGTAATGGTTAATAATAAAGACAATGAGAGAGGCTACCCTTTGAAAGGAAAAAAGAGAAGGGGAATGCTGGGTCAGAAGAGAGGTTTGGGTTTTAGGGTACAAGAGAGGATAGGATGATGAGAGGAGACAGGAGAACAGAGGCTTCTGAGAGAGAGGACTGGATTATGGCTATGGTCCCCTAGGAGGCAGGAAGAAATGAAATTAGTAGCCCTGAGGAAGACTCTCTTGCAGTTGGGAGAGTGCATCAGTGATATATAAATGATGCACATATAAATGATATATAAATGATGTAATCCACGTCTGGCAACACTGGAGAAACAAGTTTAATTACAGTGACTGGATCTGGTGTGGAAAAGGAGAGATGTAATATGATAATAGGACATAAGTCTGAGAGAACATTAATTGTTTTAAAATTGTGGGAAGAAAGGAATGCAGTAATAGAAAGAAAAAGGGAAGAATCAATTAATAAATATATGGCATGACTCACCAAATTTAGGCAAACTGAGAAATATAAATATGGATTATTAGAGCTAGAAAATCCCAAATTTTCCATTTATAAATTCTGTTTATGTCACCTATTTATAAAGATGTTGAAAGTGATTTCCAGTGTGAACAGGCCAATATAACTTATTCACATTACATTTTAGATTTATTTTAGAATTCTATATGAGTCCCACTAGAGCATTTAAAATATGTGCTTTAAAAAAAATTTTTTTAATAAAATATGTGCTTTTAAAAAAATGAGATATAATTGACATATAACATTATAGTAGTTTGAGATGTACAACGTAATGATTTGGTATTTGTATATTTTGCATATATTGCAAGATGATCATCATCCTAAGGCTGGTTAACATCCATCACCATGCATAGTTATAATTTCCTATTTCTTGTGATGAGAACTTTTAAAACTTACTCTCTTGGCAACTTTCAAATAGGTATTACAGTATTACTAACCATAGGCACCAGGCTGTACTTTACATCCCCAGAACTTATTTTATAACTGAAAATTTGTACATTTTGACCATCTTTACCCATTTCACTCACTCCCATCCCCTGCCTCTCTCTCTCTGGCAACCACTAATCCACTCTCTGTATCTATGAGTTTGGTTTTTTGTTTTGTTTTGTTTTGTTTTTTAGATTCCACATATAAGCGAGGTTATATACTATTTGTCTTTCTCTAGTTATTGCATTTACCATAATGTCCTAAGGGCTGTTTATTTTATCACGAATGGCAGAATTCCCTTCTTTTTATGGCTGAACAATATTCCATTATATGTGTGTGTGTATGTGTGTGTGACATCTGTATCAGTGGATAAAATGGGTAAAGTGTCCATTGATGGACACTTACATTTTTCCACATCTTGGTGATTATAAATAACGCTGCAGCAAATGTGGGATTGCAGCTATATTTTCAACATCCTGTTTTCATTTCCTTTGAAGAAATACCCAGAAGTGGAGTGTGATTTAACATGGGAGTTCCATTTTTTTGAGGGACCTCAATACAGTTTACTGTAGTGGCTGCCCCAACGACCATTTCCAACAATAGTGCCAAGTGTCCCCTTTTTTCTGTCTCCTCACCAACATTTGCTATTTCTTGTCTTTTTGATAATAGCCATTCTACTAACTTGAGGTGATATTTCACTGTGGTTTAGATTTGCATTTCTCTGATGATTAGTGATGCTAAGTGACTTTTCAGGTACCCGTTGGCCATTTGTGTCTCTTCTTTGGAAAAATGTCCATTCAGATCCTCTGCCCACTTTTTAACTGGATTGTTTGTTTTCTTGCTATTTAGTTGTATTTGGTTTTTTTTCTATATTTGCATTTTAACCCATTATCAGACATATGATTTGCCAAAAATATTCTCCCATTGAGGTAGGTGCCTTTTTATTTTGTTGATGGCTTCCTTGGCTGTGAAGAAGCTTTTAGTTTCCTATAGTCCAACTTGTTTATATCTGTTTTCCTGACTTGTGTTTTGTCTTTGGTGTCAAATCCAAAGAAGTCATCATCAAGACCACTGTCAAGGAGCTTACCACCTATGTTTTCTTCTAGGACTTTTTATGGTTTCAGGTCTTACGTTGAAGTGTTTAATCCATTCTTGTATGTGTGGAGTTGATTTTTGTGTGTGGTGTGAGATAGTGGTCCAGTTTCAGTCTTTTGTGTGTGGCTGTCCGGTTTCCCCAGCACCACTCATTGAACAGGCTGTCCCTTCCTCACTGCATGTTCTTGGCTCTGTTGTTATAATTTAATTTACCATATATACATGTTTTTTTCCTGGACTCTTTATTCTGGACCATTGATCTATGTGTCTGTTTTCATGCCAATACCTTATTGTTTTAGTTACTTTATATTTGGAATATGGGTTGAAATCAGGGGCCATGATGTGTCCAGCTTTGGACTTCTTAAAAGTATTCAGGGTCTTTTGTGATTCCATACAAATTTTAGGATTGTTTTTTCTATTTATGTGAAAATTGCCATTGGAATTTTAATAGGATTGCATTAAATCTGTAGTTTGCTTTGGGTAGTATGGACATTTTAGCAATATCAATACTTCCAGTCTATGAGCACAGAATATCTTTGCATTTATTTGTGTCTTCTTCTATTTATTTAATCAATCTCTTACAGTTTTCAGTGTATAGGTCTTTCACTTCCTTGGTTAAATTTATTACTAGGTATATTGTTCTTTTTGATGTAACCATAGATGGATTATTGTCTTCACTTATATTTCTGACAGTTTGTTATTAGTGTATAGAAAAGCAACTGATTCTTTATATTGATTTTGTAAGATACAAAATATTTACTGAATTTGTTTATTAGTGCTACCATTTTTGTGATGGAGTCTTTAGGGTTTTCTATATGTAATTTCATGTAATATGCAAATAGAAACAGTTTTACTTCTTCCTTTCCAATCTGAGTTCATTTTATATCTTTTTCTTACCTAACTGCTCTGGCTAGAACTTCCAATACTTAGTTAAATAAATGTGGTGAGAGTGGGCATTCTTGTATTGCTCCTGATCTTGAAGTAAAAGTGATAAGCTTTTCACTGCTAAGGATGATGTTGATGTTAGTTGTGAGTTTGTCATATAGGCCTTTATCACATTGAGGTATATTCTCTCTATACACACTTTGTTGAGAATGTTTTAATCATAAATGGATGTTGAATATTGTTGAATGTTTTTCTGCATTTATTGAAATGATCAGATGATTTTTATTCTTCATTTTGTCAATGTAGTATATCACATTGCAGATGTTGAAACTTCCTTGCATTCCTGGAATAAACCCCACTTGATTATGGTGTGACCCTTTTAATGTGTTGTTGAATTTGGTTTACTAATATTTTGTTGAAGAGTTTGCATCTATGTTCACCAGGAATATTGATGGGTCATTGTCTTTTTCTTGTAGAGTTCTTGTCTGGTCTGGATATCAGGATAATGATGACCTTATAAAATAAGTTTGAGAGTATTCCCTTCTCTTTTATTTTTAGTACAGTTTGAGAAGAATTGGTGTTTTTAAAAAATATATTTATTGATTATGCTATTACAGTTGTCCCATTTCCCCCCCCCTCACTCCACTTCATCCTGCCCACCCCCTCCTTCCCACATTCTCCCCCTATAGTTCATGTCCATGGGTCATACTTATAAGTTCTTTGGCTTCTACATTTCCTACACTATTTTTACCCTCCCCCTGTCTATTTTCCACCTATCATCTATGCTACTTATTCTCTGTACCTTTCCCCCATCTCTCCCCTTCCCACTCCCCTATTGACAACCCTCATGTTCTAGTTGTTTGCCTAGTTTGCTCTCGTTTTTGTTTTAGGTGTGGTCGTTAATAACTGTGAGTTTGCTGTCATTTTTACTGTTCCTATTTTTGATCTTCTTTTTCTTAGGTAACTCCCTTTAACATTTCATATAATAAGGGCTTGGTGATGATGAACTCCTTTAACTTGACCTTATCTGAGAAGCACTTTATCTTCCCTTCCATTCTAAATGATAGCTTTGCTGGATACAGTAATCTTGGATGTAGGTCCTTGCGTTTAATCTTCGGTAATGTAATTATGATGTGCCTTGGTGTGTTCCTCCTTGGGTCCAGCTTCTTTGGGACTCTCTGAGCTTCCTGGACTTCCTGGAAGTCTATTTCCTTTGCCAGATTAGGGAAGTTCTCCTTCATGATTTGTTCAAATAAGTTTTCAATTTTTTGTTCTTCCTCTTCTCCTTCTGGCACCCCTATAATTCGGATGTTGGAACATTTCAAGATGTCCTGGAGGTTCCTAAGCCTCTCCTCATTTTTCCAAGTTCTTGTTTCTTCATTCTTTTCTGGTTGGATGTTTCTTTCTTCCTTCTGGTCCACACTGTTGATTTGAGTCCCCGTTTCCTTCGCATCACTATTGGTTCCCTGTACATTTTCCTTTGTTTCTCTTAGCATAGCCGTCATTTTTTCATCTGGTTTTCGAACAGATTCAACCAATTCTGTGAGTGTCTTAATAACCAGTGTTTTGAACTGTGCATCCAATAGGTTGGCTATCTCTTTGTTGCTTAGTTGTATTTTTTCTGGAGCTTTGAAGTGTTCTGTCATTTGGGCCTTTTTTTTTTTTTTTGTCTTGATGTGTCTGTTACTTAAAGGGGCGGAGCCTTAGGTATTCCTGGGGCGGGGCGGGGTAACGCTGGTCTCTGCGCTGTGATGCTGTATGTGAGGGAGGGGCCAAGAGGGAGCAGTGGTGCCTGCTCCCCTCTCCACCAGACTCCAATCTTTCACTCCTATACCTACAATCAAATTGGGCCCCTCCGGCACTGGCCCCCGAGTGGGTGGGCCTGCGCACGCCCCCGGCCCCTGTGGGTCCCTCCAACGACCTCTCCTGTGAGGCTGGGAGTGTTCCTCCCCCCCCACCCCGCTGCCTCCCCAACCCCCACGGGCATCCTCAATCAGAGGTTTGAGGCTTCACTTCCCCGCACCGGAGCACTGGGTTGCGTGATCTGCTTTGCTCCCCACCCGTTTGTCCGGTTTATCTGTGCGAGAATGTGGGGCTGCGGGGGTGCCGCTCTGCCCGCCCCGCTCTCCGCCACTCTGAGTCTGGCCCTCTCCGCCCATCTGCGCGAATGTGGGGCCGCAAGGTCTGCCAGCGGTCAGACTGCCTGCCCCGTTCATATCACACTCCGCCAGTCTCGGTCCCACCACGGCAACTCGGGTCCTCTCCGCCCCAGCTGCCCGTCCCCGCCCTTCCTACCGGTCTGGATGAATGTCTATTTCTTATTTCCTTGGTGTCAGACCTCCTTGCCCTTGGATCCTCTGTCAGCTCTGGCTGTGCAAGGAGGTGCAGTGTGTCTACCCACACCGCCATCCTGACTCTCAGAAGAACTGGTATTCTTCAAATATTCAGGAGAATTCACTAGTGAAGTCATCATGGTCCTGGACTTTTGTCTTCTGAGAAGTTTTTGATTACTGATTTAATCTTCTTACTAGTAATTAATTGGTTTACATTTTCTGTTTCTTCATATTTCAGTCTTAGTAGGTTGTATTTTTGTAGGAATTTATCCACTTCTATAATATGTGCTTTGTATAACAAATCAAAATGCTTTTCATAACATAGCAATGAGATAGACAAATCTACACAATCTTTTAGGATTAAAAATATTAAAAACTTTATTTAAGAAACAACTTCATTTGATTTCCTCAACAAGTGTTTCTTGAACACCTCCTATGTGCCAGGAGCTGTTCTAGGAGCTTGGTATATATCAGTAAACAGACAAAACTCCGTACATTCATGGAGCTTACATTCCAAGACATCTAAGCCACCAACTTTTTTTTAAAGTAATTGATATATTTTATTTTTTTATTGTTGTTCAATTACAGTTGTCTGCATTTCCTCCCCACCCCTCCACCCCACCCCAGTCAAACCCACCTCCCTCCCCCACCTCCACCCTTCCCCTTGGTTTTGTCCATGTGTCCTTTATAGTAGTTCCTGAAAACCGCTCTCCCCACACTCCCCTCTCCACTCCCCTCTGGCTATTGTTAGATTGTTCTTAACTTCAATGTCTCTGGTTATATTTTGTTTTAAGCCACCAACTTTTATATTTTATCAAAAGAAAGTATTATAGCCCTGGCTGGTGTGGATCAGTGGATTGAGCGCTGGCCTGTGAACTAAAGGGTTGCTGGTTTGATTCCCAGTCAGGGCACTTGCTTGGGTTGTGGGCCAGGTCCCTGGTAGTGGTGCATGAGAGGCAACCACACATTAATGTTTCTCTCCTTCTCTTACCCTCACTCTAAAAATAAATAAATAAAATATTTTCTAAAAAGAAAGTATTATAAATTCACCTTACACATGGTGCATGTGTACCTAACATGTTTTGAAAAAATCTTCAGATTTCTGTATGTCTATGAGATGACAAAAAAGAAGCACGCCTTGAAGAAAGAGTACTGGGTGATATTCCCTGAGGAGGAAGAATGGAAGAGATCAAGAGCACATAAAAGCGATGTATATTGCTTTTTCTTCACTAGAAAAAGCAATATTGTCTGGATAATATTCTCCATTATCCAGAAAATATTAACCAATGAAAAGAAAAATTAGAGCTTGAACTAGGTTCCCATGTTAAATGTGACCTGATGCTGCTCTACCCTTTTTGATGGGCAGGATGACCTCAGCTAGAGTATGACGTATTCTCCATTTAGAGACTGTGGTGAGAAACAGAAGTGTTAAAGAATGAGAGGAACACAATGACTCACAGCTGCTATTTGTGCCGTGTGCCATCTGAATAATGCCAGTTTTGCTTGTACAAAAGCAGGGCAAGTCTCAGTTTACACACATCCCCTTTTATCCAGGATTTTATGAAAATTACTTAAGGAAAACTATAATATATGCCTAATTAGTTAGTCTCCTTTTAAAAAGATGGTACGTACAAAATGTGCTCCTTTCTAGGAAAATTATTCATTATGTCTGAATGTCAACAGAGTCAAATTTAACAGTTTTAGTATTTTATTTCCAGCATATAATTATTTTTATGTAGAAAACTTGTGAAAAAATCCAATAAAAACCCTAAACATAAAGTGGATGAGGCATCTTTTTGGAGTGAGGGAAACGTTCTAAAATTGGATTTAGTGATGGTTGCAGAACTCCGTGATTTACTAAATGTCATTACCTTGTGCAGTGCAAATGGGTGAGTTTTATAGTATGCAAAGTATAGGTCAAAATAAAAACTTAAAAAATGACATTAAAGGAATTCTAACACTTAGTCTGGACTTGAAGAACTAAACACCACAATCACAATCAAGCCTATTTTAAATGTTTCTGATTTGTATGTTGTTAAGAACATGCATCTTTGGTAGAAAAAGTGATTGTTATAATGTCTTTTAGAACTTTATACTTTGTTTTAAGGCCTGCAATGCATTTACACTGATTTCTTGGCTGTTCTAGGTAGTTTTACTGCAGGGCAGTCTCCCTGAGGCTCCATGTGGAATGCTTTGATCAGATCAGCTTCTTTAGAAAAGATTAAATTGGGTCTGCAATAAGGAGCTAGGTTTCCAAACTATTGAGTGCAGTGATGAACTATCTGTCACATCTTTATCAATTTGGTCTCCACCGTTGCTGTTGTGGCAGAACCCAGGAGCTCACGGGGAGGCCAGTGTAAAAGGAGTATTTGCATTCCTCTTACTTGAGATTGAACTTAAGAGCAAGCAAGTGCCTAAATTGTTAGGAATTTTATTTTCCATCATTAGAAAGTTAAACACACAAATGTGTTCTAAACTAATTAGTAAGCTAAACTACTCTTCCTGCTCCCGCCCTTTACAATTGAATGGGAATTTCTGTGGTCAGCATTCTGTGCCAGAAAAAAGAAAAATTCATTTGAGATAGTTTATTTAATAGAAGTCTTTTTTTTTTTTCCAATTTGAGGATCAGATTCTTAGAGAAAGGTGGCATTTCCAAACTCCAGGCATTTGAGAATCTTCCCAGGTTTAAGTAAAGATAACAGCTGTGGTAAAAACTGCTTAGAACTGAGCAGAGCTAGCGTATGTTGTTTTAAACCAAGAAGGTGCTCACAGATGGCTCAGGGAGAGATTTAGCAAGTCTGTGCTAATCACACTCATACATGGGAATATCTCCATTGAAAACAGCCAGATTTCATTGTATCCTTCAGATAACTTTCTTATTTGGTTAATAACAATAATAATGTATAATATTAAAAGACCCAAAATATTCCATGCTTTGAATTATAGTTACAGTTGGATGTATATTATTAAAATCACAATGAGAGTCCTGAGAGGCTGTTCCAATTCCAAGTAGACTACAAAATATCTGTAGAAATTTAGGTTTGGGCAAATAAACTATTTTGAGTTCTTTTTTTTAATATATTTATTGATTATGCTATTACAGTTTTCCCATTCCCCCCCCTACTCCACTCCATCCTGCCCACCCCCCTCCCTCCCACATTCCCCCCCCATAGTTCATGTCCCTGGGTCATACTTATAAGTTCTTTGGCTTCTACATTTCCTACACTATTTTTACCCTCCCCCTGTCTATTTTCCACCTATCATCTATGCTACTTATTCTCTGTACCTTTACCCCCCTCTCCCCCTCCCACTCCCTTATTGACAACCCTCATGTTCTAGTTGTTTGCCTAGTTTGCTCTCGTTTTTGTTTTAGGTGTGGTCGTTAATAACTGTGAGTTTGCTGTCATTTTTACTGTTCCTATTTTTTATCTTCTTTTTCTTAGGTAACTCCCTTTAACATTTCACATAATAAGGGCTTGGTGATGATGAGCTTCTTTAACTTGACCTTATCTGAGAAGCGCTTTATCTGCCCTTCCATTCTAAATGATAGCTTTGCTGGATACAGTGTTCTTGAATGTAGGTCCTTGCGTTTAATCTTGGGTAATGTAATTATGATGTGCCTTGGTGTGTTCCTCCTTGGGTCCAGCTTCTTTGGGACTCTCTGAGCTTCCTGGACTCCCGGGAAGTCTATTTCCTTTGCCAGATCGGGGAAGTTCTCCATTATTTGTTCAAATAAGTTTTCAATTTTTTGTTCTTCCTCTTCTCCTTCTGGCACCCCTATAATTCGGATGTTGGAACGTTTCAAGGTGTCCTGGAGGTTCCTAAGCCTCTCCTCATTTTTCTGAATTCTTGTTTCTTCATTCTTTTCTGGTTGGATGTTTCTTTCTTCCTTCTGGTCCATACCATTGATTTGAGTCCCCGTTTCCTTCGCATCACTATTGGTTCCCTGTACATTTTCCTTTGTTTCTCTTAGCATAGGCTTCATTTTTTCATCTGGTTTTCGAACACATTCAACCAAGTCTGTGAGCATATTGATAACCAGTGCTTTGAACTGTGCATCCGATAGGTTGGTTATCTCTTCCTCGCTTAGTTGTATTTTTTCTGGAGCTTTGAAGTGTTCTGTCATTTGGGCCATTTTTGTTTGTTTGTTTGTTTGTCTTGGTGCGTCTGTTACTTTAAGGGGCGGAGCCTTAGGTGTTCACCAGGGCGGGGTAATGCTGGTTGCTGCGCTGTGACGCTGTACGTGGGGGAGGGGCTGAGTGGGAGCAATGGTGCCCACCTCACTCTCCTCCGGATTTCAATCTTTCACTCCGATACCCACAATCAAACTGGGCCACTCTGGTGCTGGTTCCCGAGTAAGTGGGCCTGTGCACACTCTAGGCCCCTGTGGGTCTCTCCAACAACCTCTCCTGTGAGGCTGGGAGTCTCTCCTGCTGCCGCCCCAACCCCCAGGGGCGTTTTCAATCAGAGGTTTGAGGCTTTATTTCCCTGAGCTGGAGCCCTGGGTTGCGCGGTCTGCTTCGCTGCCCGCCATTCGTCTGGTTTATCTGTGGGCGAATGTGGTGCCACAGGGTGCTACCCGCCACTCTGCCTGCCCCACTCTCCGCCACTCTAAGTCCGGCCCTCTCAGTTTATCTGTGTAAATGTGGGGCCGCAGGGTCTGCTAGTGCTCAGACTGCCTGCGCCATTTGTCCCACACTCCTCCAGTCTCAGTCCCGCCACAGCCACGCGAGTCCTCTCCACTCCGGTGCCCATCTCCGCCCCTCCTACCAGTCTGGATGAATGTTTATTTTCTATTTCCTTGGTGTCGGTCCCCCTTGCTGTTTGATTCTCTGTCAGTTCTGGTTGTGCGAGGAGGCGCAGTGTGTCTACCTACACCGCCATCTTGGTTCCTCCTCCCTATTTTGAGTTCTTGATGGTTTCACTCCTAGACATTGCTAAACTTCTGTGTTGGCCACAAACTGGTTAATTTCTCACACTTAATAAACTATATAAAATAAAAATAAAGTATATGAAAATATATCCATTTGACATACAAGAAATTCACCTATATTTTACTGTTGTTCCACATCTGATACCTTATGTTAAGTATCCATTAACTATATAATTTTAATTTTGCATATTATTAAGTATCAATGCCCAAAATATGATAAACATCAGGATCTGGTTTTAAATTTTGCTTTTAGAATGTAGCATAAAATAAAGAGATAATTCAGAAAAGAAAACTAGACTCAGTTAAATACCTATTCATCAGCCACTGTGTGCCAGGAGCTGTATTAAGATTTGCTCGTACAGCATGGAATAAGGCCGAACTGTTTTCTAGCTCTCATAGTACTTGTATTCTTAATGGGGTGTGGGGTGAAGATAAACAAATGTGAAAGGAAATCACAGATTTGCAAAGGTGCTATAGACAGAATTAGAAGAGTGATTTAATACAAAGTAATTGGATAAGGCCTGTTTTGAACAGGGTGGTCAGGGAAGACCTCTGAAGAGATGAAATTTAAGCTGAGACTTGAAGGAAAAATAACAGAGGACTATTTCCTAAATGATCTATAAATTATTTCTGCTATAGCCAGACAACACAAAATCATAGCAGAAAATATGAGGCAACCTTATGGGTTGTTTCTTATTATTGGGGGAAGACCAACAGCTGGTATGTGGGTTGTTTCATAAAAGGAAGGACATGTTGAATAGTATTTTTTCGTATTTATTTCTGATTTTTATTAATGACTTAGAAAATTTATTGTAGTATAGAATGAAATTTATATTCTTTAAATGTGTAAATGACTCCCAGTTTAACTGGTAGTCAATTTTAACTGAAAGATTTATATTTAAAAGGTGTGATATTATGTCAGTAAGAACAGGTACATGATAATTTAAGTAAGAAAACAAAAATGTAATAGCATGAGGTTGAGTAAAATTGACTTTTTATTATCATTTAATGAAATATATATGGGGACTTACAGAAGACTAAACATTAAGAGTGAACTGTCAATGAAGATTTAAGAAAATGAGACTTTGTATATCTTTAATGCTTCTAGAAATTCATTAGGCTCTCATGGACTACTGACTGACTAATTGAAAGAGAAAAACAGGCACAAATAACTTTTATAAAACTTCCCTGAAACTCACCCACTACCCTGTGAGATCCTCAGTTATACAATGAGAAAGTTCAGTCATCATGATTGTGTGAGAACCTACCGGTTGCCTGTCCCACAGCTATTCCCCACTTCCCCCCATTCTTGCTAAAAGCACCCCAACCCTGTGCAGATATCAAGAAGTCAAGTGCTTTTGGAAAAGTTAGGTCCTTCTTCAACCACAAAGAGAGAATCCTGATTGGCCTAAGCCAATTTGGTAATCTCATTCCTCTTGCCAATGATTGGTTTGAGCAGTCATGTGACCCAATTCTGATTGGTGATATTTGAAAAGGAGCAAGTGTTAGGGTGCCTGCATGCTGCTGGGAAAGTGTTTCTTGCTGCGTAAAAGAAAATTATGTAAGGAAACACATCACTCCTTCATGTTCTACCTCTTGATCTTGTATTTACTTTTGATACCAGGATTTTGGGCTAATAAAAACTTACATGAGCCAAGATCTTGAAACTAGCAGGAGGGAAGGATATAAAGATCCCTGAATATTCTGATGCTGATGAGCCTATCAATTAACCATCTGTGGACCCACCTAACATTCTGTACTTCTTATATGAGAATATGAATTTTCTATTTTAATTTAACCTCTTTTAGGTGAGGTTTAGTTATTTCCAGTTGTTTGTATCTTCCTTCAGTGACTGGTTCAATTCTCAGGTAGATTTAATAGGTTAACTGAACATACTCTTTTGTAATCTAAATGTGCAATTGATTTAGTATTTCAGTATAGACAGGTCAAACTACTCTTCCCCAGCAATGGGCTGAGTTTTCACAATGTCATGTTTCTTGTAGAGGTAAATACAAATTGTTACCATTATATTATTGATCCTTAAAAATCTTCATTGTGGAGAAAATACTATTTAGTAGTTCTTCCCCTTGAAAATTGAAATTTACCACATAGGGTATTATTAAGATAGTGGCTCTCAAACATTTTAGTCTCAGGACCTCTTTAAACTCTTAAAAAATACTGAGGATAATTATTTCAAATAAAAATATTGAGGGGCCCCTTGCTCTGGTTAGTGTGGCTGAGTTGGTTGGAGCATTGCCCTATAAACCAAAAGGTCGTGGGTTGAATTTGAAGTTGGGGTACATGCCTGGGTTGTGGGTTTGGTTCCCATTCGGGGTGCATGTGAAGGGCAGCCAGTTGATATTTCTCTTACCTCAATGTTTCTCTCCCTTTTTTTCTCCCTCCCTTCCCCTCTCTCTAAAATCAATGTGCATGTCCTCCGGTGAGGTTAAAAATAATTATTGAGCGCCCCAAAACCTTTAGCTTATGTGGATTATACTTATCAATATTTACTCTATTAAAAATAAAAAGTAAAAAAATTATATATATTTATTCTTTTAGAATAACAATTATCCACTGCATATTAACATAACATATATTTATATAAAATATATTTTCCAGAATTGATTTCTTTGCAAATCTCTTTACTGTTTGACTTAATGAAAGAGGACTGGATTCTCATGTCTGCTCTGCATTCAGTCTGTTGCAATATGTTGTCTTGGTTGAAGTGCATGGAGAAAAGCCAGTCACAAACAGGTAAGTCTAGAAAAGGAAGCATTTTGTGGACTTACCTGCATTCTAGTGATTCCCCAGAAGTCCAGCACACTTATAATGAACCACTGACCAACGATAACATAGACTCCATTGACAAGACTTTGAGAAGCCATGTTTTGGTTTTCATCATCAGGTAGTCAGAAGTAAACACTGGCAGACTTGAAGCATTAGATCCAGCCTCTGCTTCCTCAGGAAAATATGACTCTCCATAATAAATGTAGATGGCTTATTTGATTAACCAACCAAATCTTTCTTATCTTTAAAAATTACTGAAAGCAAATTCAGGAGAAGACTAAAATGAGAAAACATGAGCTCAGAATAAATTGTGAAATGCTACATCTGGTAGTGATTAGTGTTCTCTAATGATTCTGGGATGCTCATCCCCAGTACATTGCCTGGTGCACTTCATGCCTGCCCCCTGAAGTCAGGTGTGGTCATGTGACTTCTTTAGTCAATGAAATGTGAGTGGAAGTGGCATGTCTCATTTCTGAATGGAAGTTTTAAGAACCAATGGTCAGTTTGGCATGTTCCCTAACTCCTTGTCTGTATGGAGGAGACTCCATCAGCTTGAAAGTGGAGAAAATGGAGCAGGGTCCTCTGTTGACTGGAAGTAAACATCTATTATTTTAACCTAGTGACATTCTGGAGTGGTTTGTTTCTTTGGCATAACTCAGCTTGTACTGCCTGATTCACTTTATGGTCCATTAATGCAGAATGCTATGGAAGCAAATCATAAAACTATAAATCGTAAAATAGTATAATCATAAAATTAAAATCAGTATAATAATAAAATGCTGTCAGTGATTTTAACAAGTTGGAACACCAGATAAGAGTTGCATTGCCTTTGGCCAAATATTTATAAAGTAATATATTTAATGTGATCTTTGAAGCAAATTGTTATAATCAAAATAATACCAAATTGGGATGAATTTCTAATGTTGTAGGCAACATTTTAGAGTTGTTTTTATGAAAAGAATCTTCATTCATTCTAAAACATTCATCAGCTGGAAGTATGTGAAGAGTCTGCTAGGGTCCAGATAGAGACATCGATGGGATTCACCTTCATGTAGTGAACTACCCCTGAAAACTTCATAAAAATTATGAGTCCATGTCAGACCTTAGCTCCTTATTTTTTAAAAAATAAGATTTGTTTTATGATACATAATAGAAACTCAAATTAGTGACTTAAACATAATGAAGCTTATTTTTCTCTCCTATAGGATAGTCTACCAGACAGATATTCCAAGGTTGGCACGACAGATCTTTTATTCAGGGACCCACACAGTTTCCTTCTCTCTCTGTGCCACTATCCTTAGGGTACGGAGCTTGCTTTGGTCACACAAGACAGCTGCTAGAGATCCTAGCATCACATCTGTATTCCAGGTAATATTATAGTAGAAGAGACAAAGAAGAGGGAAAGGATCTATAACTGATGTGTTTTGAGGAGGTATCTTAGAAGTTACCTATTAACTTTTCTTTTTAGTCTCTTCAGTCAGAACTTAGTCGTATAACTACACCTAGCTGGAAGGAAGACTGGGAAATTTAGCTTTTATTGTGAGCAACTCTAGCCCTACCTAAAAATCAGGGGTTTGTTACCAAAGAAGAATGAATATTGGTGTGTCTACTAGCAGATTCTGCCATACTTTGTTTTATAGCAGGTACTACTTAAAACTACCTGCAGGAAATATTATCAGAAGAATAATTCATGAAGCAGGTGATTCTTCATACTCACAGATTCAGTGGGCTCTGGGAGTCGGGCGCTTTCTTGCCTTTGATTATAGCACTATGTATGGTATGAAATCAAGTTTTCTCTACATTTGGAATGGGGAGATGACAAGGTAAACTGACCTACAGGGATCATCCTTAATCACTGAATGCCACCTAGAGAAGATTATGTCCAGGAGGAAATGACTTGTCCATAGTATATTTATTTTTTATAAATTTTAATGTTGTATTATTTCAAACTATGAAAAGGTTGCAAGGACTCATCTGTACTTTACCTAGTTTCACCAGTTAAACATTTTCATTTTGTATATATATATATATATATTTTTCTCAATTATATGAAAGTAAGTTGCAGAGATCATGCCCCTTTGTCCCTAAATACCCTAGTGTGTATATCCTAAAAATCAAGAACAATTTCTTTCATAATCACAGCACAATTAACAAAATCAGGAAATTCTACATTGATATAATGACTACTATCTAATCCCCAGTCCATATTTAAATGTCACTAGTTACCTCGATAATGCCTATCCTGCCTTTTTTTTTTTTCCTGGCTCAGGATCCAGTCTAGGATCACACAGCGGGCTGATCAGGACTTCAACATAAGAATACTGAGGAGACACAAACATGAAGTTTTTGAAAGTCAAGCTGTGAGCACAATGTAATTTTTGAGTAGTTTTTTTTAAAATAGAAAAATGAGGCAAGTCCCAGCATATTATAACTATCAAAGATTTGGAAGTGTTTAGAAAACTATTTTAGATAAAGAAACTGAAGCACTGGGACGTTAGTAACTTGTCTAAGATCACTTAGCAGGTAACTGCCAGTGCTCAGGTTTGAACCCAGGCAACTCGACTCCAGAGACTGTGCTCTGTAACCACTGTGTCATAAAGAATTAATGACCAGAACTGAACACTGGCAGTACTCACTAGAATGCACTGCATCTGGGTGGCTCATCTTGGAGAGCAGGTTCCCTTTCCTGGACTGGGGTTCATGGTCATGGATTCATCCCGTTCCCACAGCAGAGGATTATCAAGATCTAGGCAGGCCTCAGCCTTAGGAGAGCCAGAAGTTATATTTGTAAATGATAGCTAAGAAAGGTTCTATTAAGGGAGACACATAAATATTAAAAATTTTGTAACTTACATGGCAACTGATTATTCACAGTCTATCTAAAGTCCCTGTAATAGGTACACTTAGTCCCTCCATCATTTCATACCATGCCCTACCCACAGCTCAGCCCTGCCTGCTGTCCTCAGATCCAGAACTTGTCAGGGTCCAGCTGTGGTTGGGGAGGGGTGATTGCCTGGTGCATGTACTGGGGAAGTGGGGAGCATCTAACTGATGCAAAGATAGACTTTCAACTAATTCTTCTGTTTTCAGCATTTCCCCACATTCTCATCTTCAAAGGTACCTGGTACCCTCCCGCGACTCTGCAGCACGAATCAGCTTGTTTCTGGCTGTTGCCTTCTCCCACTGCTAATTTAGGTGTCAGCTTTCGTCTGACTGATGTGTCAGTTACTAGTCCTCCACTCACTCCTCTTTGCCCTTGAGCGTGTATTCTTTCTTCCATTCCTTTACCATCATTTGAGTAGGATTTTAGGAGACAACTGAGATAAATGTTTGTATTCCATCCACACTTTCAGATATCTCTTTATCAGATATCATTAAAGGTAAGTTGGATTGAAACAGAATTGGTTTCTGTAGACAATTTTTCTACTTAAAAACATGTGTCATAATACACATGTGTACACAGAGTATACATAATGTATACTGGATGTTAACTCCAGTAGTTTATAACACAGATTAATGGAGAGTCAAACAATGAGTTCAAAGCTGACTGCTTAGGGAGGGTGCTGGTATTACTTCTCTGCCTTGCCCACTCCCCACCTTGTCTTCTCTCCTGCTCACTGGTTGTTCTATCAGTCTAACTGTGGCTAACTTAAGGAAAAGTAAATTTATCAGAAGAACACCAGGGGTTCATAAACCCAAAAGGATGCTGAAATATGAGTGAAGGAATGACAAGAACAAAGAACCTTAGAGGGACAGATGCGGGAAGCAGGGAATATAGACTGCCACCCATGAAACAGCCTGGTCAGCATGTTGCCACTGAGACTGCTGCTGTATATAACACTGACCTTCCAAGTGCTCCTATCCTTGCTATGCTCTCTCAGGATTCAAGGTTTGGGGATGCCCTTGCCACTATAGGAGGATGTTATCAAGTTTCTCACAACTGAACTTGGGGAACTGAACTTGGTCCTGCAAGGACTTTTCGTGGTGTGTACAGCCTGCCTCTTGGAGTCATCCACTCACACCGAGGTGTGCGTGGGTCCGGCAGAGGACAGATCTCTACCATTGGTTGTCAGCTTCTGGGAATTGGGATATAAGAATGAGGAACTCATGTCTCCAAGGATTCCCCATGAAGAGACCAGGGTGCTGTCAGGTAGGGGGCTGTTCATCAGACACTGGCTGGTCCCACACATCCTCTCAGCCTCAGCGCTGTTTACAGCCTTGGTTTTGGCAAACGGTGCTGTTTTGGGCTTCGAATGGCTTCCTGCTGGCAGAGCCTTGCTACCAGCATGCTCTGAGTATCTTTTCTCAGATGCCCCAGGGCAGTTGTTTCAGCGCCCCAGGAGACTGCTCCCAGTGACTCCACGCACAGCCCTCGGGTCAGGAGAGTTATTGCCCTCTGGGGCTGCCCTCAACCGGTGGGTGGTGGATAAATATTTCTCCCTGTGAAATTGTTTGGTAGACAGTTGTGAAGCCATCTATATGCTCCTCAGCAGGCCATGGTGGGAGCCAGCCCCAACTGCCCGACACAAGTGTTAAATAACTTGATAAATTATCCTTATAGTAGTTTCTTCTTCTTCCCCACTTTACACTCTCTGGTCCCTTACTCTTGCTCCCTGAGATGACATGCCAGCTAAACTACCTGCACACAAGTCTTTTGTTTCAGGCTCTGCTTGGGGGAGGGGGAACCCCAGCTAAGACAGAACAATGCAGAGGATCCAGAACAAAGCCAGTTTGGGGGGACTATGTCTATGAATGCAGTGAGAAGTATTTTTGTGGGTTCTGTTCATTCTAATTTTAAATATTAGAAAAAAATCATAATACAGAGTATCCAAGGCATCAGAAACTGCTGTCCCATCTCAGAGGACCTTTGCACAGACAGACCTTTCACGTACAGTTTGGTCCCCCTGAGTATAGGACAGGCCTTTCTACCACCCCACTATCTTTCTGGGTGTCCAGAATCTGACACCTCTTGGGAGCACAGGCATCCTGAGGTTCAGTGGGGTATAACCAGGGGACAATCAGAGAAACCCAGAAAAGTCTTTCTTTCCAGTATGTTCTTCCTACTGTTCACTCACTGGGCTTGGTGTTCTCTTGGGAACTAAGAGCAAAATTAGTTGTTGTTTTAGCCATGCCAGGTGAGGCTATACTGCATTAACACATATACCCCAGATTTCAGTGGATTAACACAATAAAAGTTTATTTCTCACTTATGCAAAGTCCTCATCAGGCAACTTTTCAGGACGGATGTCCTCCATGTTCTTTCCATCCTGTAGATTCATTATTTACATTCTTGTAATCCCCAGGGAAAGTAGGATCAAGCATAAGTGATTTCTTATATCCCAGGCTTGGAAGTGGCACTCATTACTTCCATCCACATCACATTAGCTAGACTAAGCACTCAGTCCCACTTACATGCTGGGGGCTGGATGATGTAGACTCCTTGAGTTCCCAGGAGGAAAATGGAATGATTTGGTGAGCTAAGGAGTTTCTCTGCCTCATCAGGCAGGAGGTTCGTGCTCAGTTAGAGCTGAGCCATTCATGTCCCTTCTCATGGCACTCTCTTGGCACTGGACTTTCCCCTTTTTAGGCCACTTCCCCCAGATTCATTCCTAGGCTGCTGGGATCCCATCTGGTAGTGCCCACCTCTGGCTCCTTTCTGAGTCTCCTCCATCCCCACAATTTCTTTGCCCCTTTCCATGCCCCATGTTCCCTCATAACCAACTTTAAGGAATCATTACATGTAAAGCCTAAATCAAAAGTGGCCAAAATAGTCAAATCCCTTTCTGTAAGGGCATAGAAAGCTCAGGATTTGAAACCTCAGCAAGAGTAAGAAATAATCACATTCTGCCCTTTTAATTCAGTGAAGAAGTGGATGGGAAAAGCACAAAACAATTAAATTTTTACATTCAGGGTGACTGAATATGTGTTCCGCTATGACTGTTTTATGTTCCTTTTCTCTGCCCACATTGTCCGTCTCCCAGTTCAGGTCCTAGTCATCTCCTACTTGCACTTGTCCACAGTCTTTGTCTCTACACTACAAACATTGTTATCTTTAACATGAAAATCTGACCAAGTATAGAAGCCTATAATAATAGCTCCTGATAGTCCTATAGATATTCTTACACTCAACAGCATGTTACCTATGGTAGGCAAAATAATGTACACCCTATTGCCACAAAGATCATCATATCCCAATCCTCAGAACTGTGACTATGTCACAATAAATGGACTTTGCAGATGTGATTAAGGATCATGAGATGGGATATTATTCTGAATTATTGGGCGGGCCCAAGGTAATCACAAGACTTCTTGTGGGATGGCAGCAGACGGATATCAGTAGGAGAAGTGCCCATGGAAGCAAGAGGTTTGAATGCTGTGGGGAAGGGGTCAAGAGTGCAGGAATGCAGGCAACCTCTAGACGCTGGAAGAGGCAACCAATGTATTCTCCCCTGGAGCCTTCAAAAGGTACTAGCCCTGAGATACCTTGATTTTAGTGCTGTAAAATTCTTTCCACCCTGCTCCCAGGATACTTTTCCACCTTCATCTGCAGCCCCTTTCCCTTCTATCTCCTCTAGCCACAGTGGTAGAATCACTGTTTTTCAAATATTTTGAAACTGCCTATTCTACCCCTGTACTCCTGCTCTTTACCCATCTGATAAGTGATTAAACTCTTACTAAGGTTCCAAGGTGCAGCCCAAATTCTCTTCACTTAGGACAACACTGTTCTTCCTTCTCGCATCACATTTGCACCACTTGGAATAAACCTAATCTTTTACTTAGAACTTTCTCCCTTTCCAGAGCATAAACCCCTCTCTAGAAAAGATCGTTTAAGTATCTCTCATTTTTAAACCAATGCCTAAACTACTATGCTAATAAATGCTTACTAAAGGGATTGAATTTTACACATTCGTCCACGTGAAATGCTTAGTTATGAAAAAAGAAATGCACAGTAATCGGTTGAGTCATTTTCCACATGATAGGGGCTTCAAGCCTTACGCAATGTGAGACAATCTCACCTACACCATCCCCACCCATTTTAAAATTGTCATCAGATCAGAAGTAATAATGATACCTTGGTTAAAATCATTTTTTAGATCTGGGTTGAACTTCATAAATCTACTTTTAGGTAACATAATATTTGTATATTGTTATATAAACATCTGCTATATCTACATCACTTGTAAACTTAAATGTGTACAAAAACATCAGGACAATATGATAATCATAACCAAATTTCATGTAGTGAAGTTAACTAATGCCTTTGAGTGAACATTTTAAGCAATTAAAAACCACAGATTTAAGAAGTCAAATCTAGTATTAAAAGAAGTTTTTATGTGAACATTATGCACAGATATAAACTCATACAACTAACATCTGGTTGTATATTATGTAACACAGCTGCTAAGGAACTGATCTTGAGCAAAAAAAAAAAAAACAAGGGAGGGAGGTGAGGAGGGTTGGGGTGGTGGGGAAGGGTGGGCGGAAAAGGCAGAAAACTGTACTTGAACAACAATTTAAAAAATGTTAAAAAAATAAATAACTCACTAAGACTTTTTTTAAAAAAAATTTTTAAGCCTTTGACTTAAAAAATCAGAACCCTAAACATTTTTGAAAATATGACTCAGAAAAAAGTCTGGGGCTTCCCCAATGTTATCGCTTTCCCTGACTGAACAAGAGGGGCACACTTAGTGATATGCCCTGTAGAAATCTGGCCCTTTCAGAATTTACAGGAAGACCAAGAAACATCGCTCGCCCACAAATCCATCCACCGTCTGACAAGCCTGAACACAGAGTTAGTGCGTTTTCATGATAATTTTATCTCCATCTTATATGTGAGGAAACTGACACCAGGAGGCTGAGCAACTCAACTGCAGGTCCCACAGCCAGTAAAATGCAGTGGTCAGACTGAGCTCAAGCAATGAAGTCCAGTGCCTACAGTCCCACTACAAAGCTGTACTGTCTCTGAGGGAGGGCTGGCTGCTGTCTCCAAAAAGGGTCACTGTTTTCTAAGTGGCCTCCACAGTAGGTTGACTGTCAAACACCCAGTGATCACAATGAGTGAGTAGGGGCTGAACTGCACTAAGTTCAACATAGCAGGTGTGAGTACTCCTGTCTCTGCTGTTGGCTGAAACTGTTCCAGGCTCTCAAGGTCTGACTGAAAGGTCTAGGGGCTCTGGGCCCCTCAGGAATGTCTGTCCGCTTCCAGGGCTGACTTTACAATCAAGCGGTGTGCAGCAGTACTCCTTCTGTGAGAAATAATAGACTCCAGATTCCATGGCCTGTCCATTCCATAATATTACATTTAATTATTTCAATTTTATTTGTTAAGAAATTAAAGTTTGATTTCCAACATAGAATGAATTTTATTAGTAAGGATCCAACTTATCTAAATTCTTAAACAACTATAGTTTCCTCATACAATGAAACAGGAAATTGTTACCTTTGAGAAACCCCTCACTCTGACTGGGTTCTGGTCCGAAACCACATTTCTGGTTCTCTCTTTTCTGTTAGCCTTGATAGTGGAATTAAAGCCTTTTGGATCCACGGGTGGGTATGTATACTGTTCTCCCCTCTTCTATCCCTGACCTGGAAGCAGCTGGAGATAATGCTGTCACTAAATTGTATACAATAAATATGATTTCACTCTGCCTTTCCTGAAGATTTCAGTTTGTCTCTGGGCCCAGTTATGGGAAGACAAAGGTCGAATGAAACTCCACTGTGGGTTCAAATCCACGTTCTCTGAGGGCTGGGTCTTGGACCCTGAGAGACCATGCTATGTTCCTAGGCTTTGACTAGTGCCTAGTTTAAGAAGCCTTCTGCACAGGCTGTAGGCTTACCCACATTCCTGGGCCCTAGGGTGACTTCGCTCAGCTATTGAACACTAGCTGATGACTGCTGGGACCTGGCTCTGGAGGCAGATGTAGCTTCAGGGATGCACAGAAGTAGGTATTTGGTAAGACCCATTGACTCAGCTCCAATAGCACCTGCCCTATAAAGCTTTCCCTTGTCTCTTTATCCCCCAAGCAGATATAAATCACCTCATCTGCTGTGCCTTTCCCACCCTGGACACACATCTGGCCTACTACCAATTGTATGTTATTATAAACATTTGTTCACGTCCATCTCTGTATTTATGATAGACAGCAAACTCTCTGAGGAAAAAGATGACGTTTTCTTCATCATTGATTCCCTGCTTCCCAACAAGATGCCAGAAATCAATACTATGGAGGCATTTAATAAATGTACGTATGATTGATGAATGAATGGCCGAATGATTGGATTTTGTGTGCTCCCCTCCCAAAATCTCCAGGGGTAAGATATTGTGAATGACAGGTCTGCCTAACAGCAACCATCTGCCATGCTCTCCTGAGACAAATTGGGCACTTACCAGAATACTCAGAGAGAAGAGGCAAAATGGGGCTGAGCTGGGCAGCTTCTCCCCACTCTGGCCTCTTGAGGTAGTTGGACTCATAAGCTATTTCCTGGAGGTAGAAATGAAGACTGTGCTAGTTGCACAGGCTCCTGAGGCTGTCCTTGGAGCTTCCAATAATAGGAACAGGGCCAGGCTAGTCTGTAGGAGTGGCAACCTGCTCAACAGCTACAAGCATTAAGCTGCTACTTCAGCACAGGACTGGCTGAAGGATGGTGACTCACTACTCTCCTCCCCACTAGAGCCATGAATAGCTGTGCTCATGCTCTTGGATTTTGGAACGGGGGTGGGAGAAGGCTGTCAGAAACCCCCTGCAGCTTGTCCAGGCATCCTGTACTGGCATTCTGAGCATGGAGAAAGGGGACCATCACAGCATCTTATTTTGCCCTTGGATCCTCCAACTAGTGGGTCAGCCAAAACGCCTGTTTAGATTTTTCCGTAAAATAAAAGATGCATTTTTCATTTTCACCAATAACTTCATTGATTTGGATATTTTGGGTTTGTCAGCTATCTCCCACATGAGAGAACACTGAATATTCTCAATTAATGTCTCGATTTGATTGCCATCAACTTTAACTGGTATACCTGACCATCAAGCATCATCCAGAGAGAAATCTCCAGCATGAAAATTCACAAACCACTTTTGACACATTCATTCTGTCACAGAACTTTCTCCATACACTGCACACATCTTTTTTTTTGCATTTCAGTCGCATTTTTATCTTTCTTGAAATAATAAAGCATAGTATATTGAATACATTGCATATTTCCTTCCATCTTCAGTATTAAAATGGTTACACAAAAATTTACCAATCTTGGTAAGTTTTTTTAAATGTATGCTGATATGACAGCTGTTACAATACAATCTAACAAAATTGTTTCAAATGTAAAGACAAAAGTGAGACTAGAGTCATCTTACAAACAAAACAAAACAAACTTTTTGGCCAACTTAATAGTTAGTGAGAACTGTGTTCTCAGCTGCAGAACAGAAGTTTCTTCTCTGAGGAAAAGATTTAATAGAAAATAAATTCATACTTTGCATTCAGTTAGAAAGATGCATAGAAAAGGCTAGAGCTTCTTATTCCCGATAACTGGTTTTTAAAAAAGGGGACAATAGTGTGGTTATTGTGAGGGAATGGGGGTGGGTGGAGGTGGAAGAGAGTGTAAGGGGGATAAATGGTAGTAAAAAAAAATAAAATAAAAATAAATTCAAATATATACAAGGTTTGTCCAGACACTATCCAGCCATGTACTATGAAAAATAGAGACACTTATTGAAGAAGATACAAGATACAAGAAACATTGTACATAGGACAATGACATTTCAGTCCCCTTCAAAGTAGGCACCTTGGGACCTCACATAGTTCTCCCAGTCACTATAAGCTGCCCCGTTGTGTTTTCCTGAATCTCATCGACAGTCTGAAAGGCAATCTCTTGCCTTTCAAAGGTGATTTTAGTTTTGGGAAAAGCCAGAAGTTACAGAGCACCAAATCTGGGCTATAAGGGGACTGAGTTACCTGGGTGATTTGATATTTTGCCAAAAAACTCTGCACAAGATGTGATGCATGAGCGGGTGTGTTGTTGTGATGAAGCTGCCAATCATCAGTTGCCCATAGCTGCAGACTTCTGAATCAATGAAATAGTTTCCATGGAGTAATGTTCAAGCTTAACACAAAATTTGTTACAGATTCATTGCTCTACTCGCTCAGTTGTTTTGAATGTGATGCCCACACAGTACACATGCTCACTCAATGACGTCTAACACCCATACTGACTAGTACAGTGAAGTCATCATTGTTCACACATGCACATTCCAGTCCATTCTCCTTGGCTTCCAGGTTACATCCATGTCTTGCAAAACAATCTCATTGTGTTAACAATGGCTAGACTTTTTCCAGACAGACCTCATATATGTGCAAGAGTGAACATAAAGAAATGGTGAAATAAACTGTGCAACCCAACACTGAAATTTCAGAATACTGTAGTTTTTTAAATGAGTAATGAATATTTGTGAGTACTGACAAGTAAATAACTCTATGATATACTTCTTTTAAAAATCCCCCCCTAAGGATATGTTTATTGATTTTAGAGAGACAGGAAGGTGAGGTGTGTGTGTGTGGGGGGAGAGAGAGAGAGAGAGAGAGAGTCATCAATGTGAAAGAGAAACATCGATTGGTTGCCTCCTGCATGTGCTTGACCAGGGATATAACCCGCAACCTAGGCATGTGCCCTGACCTGACCTGGAATTGAACCACAACCATTTGGTGTTTGGGACGATGCTCCAACCAACTGAGCCACCCAGCCAGGGCAATCTATGATGTATATATACTTTAAAGATTTTATTTATTTATTTTCAGAGAGAGGAAGGGAGGAGAAAGAGAGAGAGAGAGAAACACTGATGTGTGAGAGAAATGTTGATCAGTTACCTTTCACACTCCCCTAGTCAGGGCACCCAGGCAGGTACACACCCTCAGAAAACAAACCAGCAACCTTGCTGTCCATGGGATGACACCCAACCCACTGAGCCACACCAGCCAGGGCTATGATATACTTTTAAGTGAGAAAGCAAATGATCTACTGTCTGTTTAAAAAAATAAACACCCTATACATATATATGTATGCCTATGTATTTTATAAAAGCAACTGTCCATAAGAAATATGCAAACAGTTGTGTCTGCTGGAGAGAAGTGGATAGAAGATAACTTTAATATTTTTATTTTGTTTAAATTTTATAATGAGCATCTATTTTTATTTAAAAACAAAAGTAAAGGAAAAATTAAATTAACAGAAAAAGAAAAGTGGGAACAGGAAATTAACAATTTTTTACCCAATATTTCGTTTTATTATTTATATGTACATATTATTTTTTAATATATTTATTGATTATGCTATTACAGTTGTCCCATTCCCCCCCCTTCACTCCACTCCATCCTGCCCACCCCCTCTCTCCCACATTTCCCCACTATAGTTCATGTCCATGGGTCATACATGTAAGTTCTTTGGCTTCTACATTTCCTATAGTATTCTTACCCTCCCCCTGTCTATTTTGTACCTACCATTTATGCTACTTATTCTCTGTATGTTTCCCCCTCTCTCCCCCTCCCACTCCCCTGTTGATAACTCTCCATGTGATCTCCATCTCTCTGGTTCTGTTCCTGTTCTAGTTGTTTGCTTAGTTTGCTTTTGTTTTTGTTTTAGGTGTGATTGTTAACAACTGTGAGTTTGCTGTCATTTTTACTGTTCATATTTTTGATCTTCTTTTTCTTAGATAAATCCCTTCAACATTTCACATAATAAGGGCTTGGAGATGATGAACTCCTTTAACTTGACCTTATCTGAGAAGCACTTTATCTGCCCTTTCATTCTAAATGATAGCTTTGCTGAACACAGTAATCTCGGATGTAGGCCCTTGCCTTTCATGACTTTGAATATTTCTTTCCAGCCCCTTCTTGCCTGTAAGGTCTCTTTGGAGAAATCAGCTGACAGCCTTATGGGAACTCCTTTGTAGGTAACTGTGTTCTTTTCTCTTGCTGCTTCTAAGATTCTCTCCTTCTGCTGAATCTTGGCTAATGTAATGATGATGTGCCTTGGTGTGTTCCTCCTTGGGTCCAGCTTCTTTAGGACTCTCTGAGCTTCCTGGACTTCCTGGAAGTCCATTTCCTTTGCCAGATTAGGGAAGTTCTCCTTCATTATTTGTTCAAATAAGTTTTCAACTTTTTGTTCTTCCTCTTCTCCTTCTGGCACCCCTATAATTTGGATGTTGGAACGTTTCAAGATGTCCTGGAGGTTCCTAAGCCTCTCCTCATTTTTCTGAATTCTTGTTTCTTCATTCTTTTCTGGTTGGATGTTTCTTTCTTCCTTCTGGTCCACACCATTGATTTGAGTCCCAGTTTCCTTCCCGTCACTATTGGTTCCCTGTACATTTTCCCTTGTTTCTCTTAGCATAGCCTTCATTTTTTCATCCTATTTGCGACCAAATTCAATCAATTCTGTGAGCTTCCTGATTACCAGTGTTTTGAACTGTGCATCCGATAGGTTGGCTATCTCTTCCTCGCTTAGTTGTATTTTTTCTGGAGTTTTGATCTGTTCTTTCATTTGGGCCATTTTTTTGTCTTGGTGTGCACCTGTTATGTAAAGTGGTGGAGCCTTAGGTGTTCGGCGGGGCGGGGTAATGCTGGTCTCTGTGCTGTGATGCTGTATGTGGGGGAGGGGCCCAGAGGGAACAATGGCTTGCTCCACTCTCTGCTGGATTTCAGTCACTCCCTCCACTACCCACAATCAAATTGGGCCCCTCTGTTGATGATTCCAGAGTGGGTGGGCTTGTGCACGCTCTAGGCCCCTGTAGGTCTCTCCAGCGAACTCTCCTGTGAGGCTGGGAGATTCTCCTGCTGCTGCCTCAACCCCCACGGGTGTTTTCACTCAGAGGTTTGAGGCTTTATTTACCCGCGCTGGGGCCTTGTGTTCCACGGTCTGCTTCACTCCCCTGCTGTTCCTCCTGGTTTATCTATGCACGAATGTGGGGCTACAGGGTCTGCCTGCCACCACCTTGTGAGGTCTGCTAGCTGCAGCCTGGCCTGCCCCGCTCCACAATCTGCCCCTTCGCTAGGTCTGCCAGCCGCCACCTTGCTACCAGTACTCTCTGCCTGGCTGCCCGTCTCTGCCCCTCCACCGCTCTGGATGAATGTGTCCTCTTTATCTCCTTGGTTGTCGGACTTCCATATAGTTCGATTTTCTGTCAGTTCTGGTTGTTTTTTGTTTTTAAATTGTTGTTGTCCTTCTTTTGATTGTGGGATGAAACCCAGTGTGTCTACCTATGCCTCCATCTTGGCCGGAAGTGATGGAAATTAACAATTTTTAAAGAAAACAAATTGTCACTTCCCCAAAATTTGAAGTGCGTATTTTAACTGGTTTTAAAGAAAAGTAAATTAAAGCAACAGTGATGTGCCACTTTTGGCACATCTGACTGGACACTATTGTTTTAGTGCTAATAAGTAAGTCAGGATGAGAGTGTGATGAGACAGATAGGTACTTTTTCACTGGCAGTAGAGTTTATATCATTCACCTTGGCATATTCAGAACAGTAGAGGAAAAATATATTATTAACCTTTAAAAAGTCTTACATTTAAACCAATTATTGAACCTTTTTAAAGAAAATAATCAGAGATATGATCTGATATTTACATATCAAAATACTAATTACTTCATCATTTATAACACAAAAGGTAGAAACAATTTACATGCTCAATAATACTGAAATTGTTAAAGGATAATAAGGAGCCGTTTAAAAGTTTGTTCACAAAGAACATTTAATAGTATGTTAAAACCTCATTTTATAATGTTCAGTGAAATCAGAGACAGAAAGTACTTAAGGCACGAATTCAACTTTGTAAGTAAACAAATATATAGATATGCACACGCATCGCGCATTCATACAAACATGAAAGACTGGAAAATATATAGCAAAACATTAAAATTTGTTATAGCTGGGTTACAATTACAAGTGAACTTTATTTCTTTAGAATTTTTTATTTTTCAACAATGTCCTTATTTTCCACTTATAATCAGGAAAAATTGTAAAGTTAAAATAATATCAAAAGTAAAAAGGAATAAAACTTACTATGGTTTTTGTTAACTAGCATCTAACAGAAAAAGCATTAGCCATGCTCATTTGGTGCACTACTCATAGTGAAGTGTGTTTTAGGGCAGAAGAGATAAAAAAGTGGATAATGTCTACTTGTAATGCTCCATAAACTTGTAAATGTAGAATATATTATATTTTTGAATTGCATAGTTCTAATATACATGTAACCATTTTGAAAGGTGAATTAAGTATTTTTACAATATCCAGGGAATTCAAATAGATTCAGCTGGGTTGTGTGTGCTAAATACAGCCAAATAGATAGATAGATAGACAGACAGACAGATAGATAGATAGATATATCTGATATATATAGTTGTGAAGGGTCTGTGCTTCCACAGTTGATTTCTATCTTGGATTAAGCTCTGCAGTAGAGCAGGCTGGTAAGGCATCTGTATTGTGGACTCTGAGGCTAAAAGAGCTCACTGTATCTCACCACGCTCTCCAGGAAACAAATGTTCCAGATAGCAGGCCTGGAACCAGCAAATGCTCTCCAGTTGTTTCCACGAATGCCTGATGTTTGGGTAAATGTTACTTTTGCTAAGAGGTTGTTTTTTCTTCTAGTATTTAGAGAGAAGATTCTGGGGGGAAATATTTTTAAACATCATTTGCCTTAATAAGGATTTCTTAAAAATATAACTATATTTTATATGGATGATGTTACACAGACACCATCCTTGATAAGAAAATTTCTGCCCAGTTCATCTTTCCTTGTGAGGCCAGGATCACAGGAGAAAAGGTATTAGAGTGACTCCAACTATTTTCTGTCCAAAATTGCTCTATATATCCATATCGGAACACATTTAAGAAAACAATAGCAACAACCAAATTCATTTGGAGACTAGGCAGTCTGGTCCAGATTTTGTAAACATTTATACTTTGCACTTCTTTTAAAGTAAACAGTAAACTCTGGTGTTAGCGGGAGATTGGACTGTGCGTGCTAATGAAAACACCCCACATGGTCCAGGAGGTATGTGACACACCAGTGTTACTCACACAATACCTGGGAAAATACAGTGCTCCCACACGGCATGGACAACAAACTTTGTCCTGCTAATGGGATTGGTCAAGATACTTTAAAGTTACTGACATTAAACCTTTGGTTTCTCTAACTAGGCCCAGCAGACATTTAACTATGCTTCTGATTTAATATCATCTCACGGAGAGTGAGAGGTTATTCAGTATAGGGGCTAAAATGACTGGAACTTGAAGTTCCCCTCATTTGCCTCAATCTCCATGTGATTTTAGGCACTTTTTTTTTTTTAACTATGGAAGGCTCTTCATAGAAACTATTAAATCAAAGGCACTTTGTAGGAACTCTTATTACTATTTGTGCATTACTTATCTTAATTTCCAAATTATGTAATCAATGGCAGAATCATTTAAAGAGGGAGCAGGGTAGTTTAGGTAAGATAACTACCGTTGTGAAGTCCAACCAGGTGCCAATGCCGTGTGGCACGCCTGTCGCACATCCATACATGTGGTACAGGTGATGTGTTAGTGCAGACACGCTCTTCTTTTGGGCTGTCAAGTGGGTCAGTCTGTGGGTTAGGAGTGTACTGGCTCTGGGGCATGTGTTCTTTATTCACCTGTGCTATCCCAAAGATCTTTGAATATCTGAGTGATGAAAAGCTCTTTGAAATCCAGTCTGGATTTTGCTCCTATTCGGTTACGTAAGTCTAACTTCTTCATCTTCTACAATACATTCTGACTGCGCTGTTCTAGCTAATCAGACAAAATGGCATTCTGTGAAAGAAATTAGATATCAGTACAATTATGACAGGCTATTTCTTCTCCTTTTTCTTTTTTTTAACAATGAGGGACAAAATGGAGATAAAAGTTTCTGAAGACTACAGAGGCTCCCCAAGTCTCCTTTGTGAAAGCCGATGCCCCCAGAAACACATTCAGCCACTGACTCACCGACGCAACTGTGTGTGGCTCAGCCTCTGTAACTGGCCTGCCTTCCAGTGCGGGGGGCGGGGGTTCCAACGTGCCTTGATCATAACTGCGCTGTCCTTGGAAGTTTTTCTTAACATGGGGGGTCCAGATACACTTCAGTAACCAAAGTCCATCATCTTCCAGGCTCATTCCCCTAGATCCAGAGTGTGAATATTGGTTTGAACCCAATTCAGCCATGTCTTTGGACAATTTACCTAATCTTACTTACAAAGTCTCAGTTTACTTATCTATAAAATACCTGTCAGATCTATGGTAAGAATTAACCAAGATAAGGTATGTAAAATGCTATCAGAAAAAACATACAAATGGCCAAGAAGCATGTGAAAAGATAGATGCTCAACGTCATTAGTCATTTGGGAGCTGCACATCAGAACCACAGTGAGATAGCACGTCACACACCTAGGAAGACTGGAACAAAAAAAAAGGAAAATAACAAATGTTGGTGAGGATGTGGAGAAGTTAGGACCCTTATGCACTGCTGGTGGTAATGTAAAATGGAAGCTGTGAAAAACAGTTTGGCAGTTCCTCAATCAATTAAACATAATTAACATGTGATCCTGTCATCCCACTCCTGAGTAAATACCCAGAGAACAGAAAACAGGCTCCCTAACAAAAATTTGTACATGAATACTCAGAGCAGCACTACTCCCAACAGCCAAAACATAGAAACAGCCCATTTGTTCATTGGCTGATGAATGGATAAACAAAAAGTGGTATACCCATAAAGTGGAATATTATTCAGCCATAAAAAGGAATGAGGTGCTAATATATGCTACAGCCTGGAAGAAAACTTTAAAATATATGCTAAGGAAAAGAAGCTAGATCCAGAAGACTCTACATTTTGTATGAATCAATTTATGTAAAATATCCAGACTAGGTAAATCCACAGAGACAGAAAGCAGATTAGCAGTTGCCAGGGCCTGGCAACGGGAGCAGTAGGAGGGGAGAGTGGAGAATGTGATGGATATGGGGCTTCCTTCTGGAGTGATGAGAATGTTCTGGAGTTAGATAGTGGTGATTGTTGCACAACATGGTGAATAGACTGAATGTCACCACCGATGAATTGTATCTTACATGTATTTAACCACAATAAAATGTGTTATTACTTAGTAAACAGTCAATAAACAGCAGTTATCATTGCTAAATAACTTCTGGCATTTTTATGTATTCTCAGAATAATATTACCTGACATTATTATCTAATGATACTATGCAGTGTGTTTTATTCTATTATTGTCTCATTGACATACTTCTTGTCTCTCTAAGCTGTATGCTTCAGCAGATCCGAACAGGACCTCCCACCCTCCTGCCAAGCCATGTCTATATATAGACAGAACTTCCTGCATGGATTAATTTGCCAGGTGCTGAACATCTTATCGGCCCCAAGGTGTTTACCCCACGGGCCCACTTTGAGCTCTGAAATTCCACATGACAGGAAGGCTTTTGTGTAAGGCACTGTGTCTCTGTTGGGCTGCTGTTAGAATGCAGGTTGGTTATCTGGCAAAGTTAATATAATGTACTGATAGGCCAGAAAATTTAACACTTTAGCATGAATTAATCCAGTCACCAAAAGAGGTATCCGAGGAAATAGGACCCTGCACAGGAGACGTAGTGGGAGATCACTGAGGTGACAGTTTTGTCTGGTAAGCTGAACTTCAATAAGTGGCTCTGAACCACCAAGGCAGAGGGAGAAAACAGTACTCTGGGGGAGGGCAGCTGAAGGGGGGGTAAGGAGATTATAGAGGCAAATTTCACTTATTTGACATTTTATTGAGGTCTTGTGTTAAGCCCAAAGCCATTATGCCTACCCCAATGGAGTAAGCACACTCAGTACGACAGCCAAGGTCCTTCTTTTGAGCAAATAAATGAGTGAACAGATGATGCCTGGAATAAGTTTTAGAGGACCTCCTTCCTATATCCCTCTCTTTTGTCACCATTATAACTAAAATAATAATGCTGATAGTTAATAAGGCTTATTATGGGCTAAATAATATATGTAATTATTTCACTCATTTTGCCCATAATCCTGAGATACTGCTATTACCCCCAATTTACAAAATATTTTTTAAAAGGTAACTGAAAGTTAGAAAGGTTAAGCAACTTGCCCACATCGAAGCTCAGTGGAGCCAGATTTCACCCATTCAGGCCTCCACTCTGACCATGACACCGACTCTCCTAGTGCCCTCCACCACTCTTGGTGGGACATCGGCATGGCTACAGGGGTCTAAGAAAGTGAGCCAGAGCAAACAAGTCATGAACACAGTGCGGTGTAGCCCCATTTCGATCATCTCCCTCTCTGGCCCTTCCAGTCATCCCACCCCTCCCACCTGAGCCTGGCAGCTGTAATTGTTAATATCAAGGCAAGGTCACTGTAGCTACTATGGGGAGAGCACATCAAGTGCTCATTCCGGTTTGGATTGGCCTGTTACCTTTGAAAACAACACTAAGCAAAAAGGCACATTGAAATGATGAATAAAACTTACAACTCTTACTGGTTGTTAGGTGAAATTCATTGTAATGTTTAGCTTGTGTGGAGTCCCCATGAGTTATAGACTACTTTTTAAATTTTGCTTCAACTTTTCTATGGAAGAGTCATTCATGAGTTATAGTATTTACTCAATGACTTCTTAGGATAGCATTATGAAAAGCAACTTCGGACAATCCAAAACCCTGTGTTGAATATTCCCTAGCTTTGACAGTAACTATTACATAAACTGGGTCAGTTTTCCTTATGCTTTTGCTGATTGATTATTGCATTTATATTCTTTCAAAGCAGCTGAAAGAAAAACAAGGCATTAGGTCCAAAACATGTGAGCATAGAGTGTTATATAACTAAATCATCTGGTAATATTTGGGATTTTTCACTATCCACTCCAATGTTTGCACAATATGTGCAAATGCATCTGCATAATTTGGGAATGCAATTTGTAAGTAGACCAAATCTATTTAGTAATCTCTTTTTCTTTTTCTATATATCTTTCTCTCCAATGGCTCAAAAACTCAGTGTGGCTTTTATCTAGAATTGCTATTATTTCCTTAATCTGGAGAATTTTACTTTCATAGCTGAGGAATTGCTAGGCTGTATCTTTTTCACCCAATTAACTGTAAAACATTAATCTCTTCTACAAAGTGATGGCCCCCAGAGGCGATGAGCAGGGAATTAATGTATCAGAGTTTAAATCTAAGAGTGGTGTGACCAGGAGCATCTGTCCCTTTCTTACTTGAGCAGAGGGATGGAGTGGTTGGGTACACATTACAAACCCAGCCGTGCACATGTGGTAACGTGTTACTCCAAACACCCATCAGTCCTCCATCCGCCCACACACCCCCTCACTCCACAGACAAACCCACATGCTGGCAAATGGCAAAATTAATGCAACCAGATGGGTGAGTGACTTTCGAGTAGCTGAGACCATATGATGCAATTGGAGATTCTACTTGAGGGAGATGTTAATTACTTTGTGTCGGATAAATACTATAATATATGGGGAAAGGAACTATTACTTGGAGTTGATGCCTGATTTAGAACATGAGCTGTCAGGAAGCTGCTCGGGTTGGTAGCTTTAGAATCTACACCCTCAGCAAGGCTTCCTGAAAAGATAATTAAAGGACTTCCAGCTCAGCTAAGTGCAGAATGTTTACATAAGGCAGATAGTAACAGAAAAACTTTTCAAAATTTGTATTTTGATTTATGAGCTTCTGCAGGAACTCCTATAAACTGTGCTAAATTTAAGTGTTTATTAGCTCACAGGGTGCTCGTTGAACCTTTCTTATTTTCAGAGCAGGAAGCTATCTGTGACTCTGAAACAGGCCTGATATGAGGGCAGAGCAATGCCCCAACCAGCAGTCAGGAATTCAGCCAGCATTTACTTACTGAGTAGCTGCTATGTTTTCAAGATGGTACTGCACACTCTGGGTAACAAAGATGTTCTTTCTCCCTTTGAGGAGACTATAGGCAAGAGGATGCAAGACAGGAGCAAACAACTAAATGCCTACACAAGAGTTAAAGAGTTATTTTTCTCTTTCCCAACAGAACTCCAATTTTCTTTGGGAGTAATGTGCCCTGCCCTGAGTAATGAATTATCTAAGCCAATCATGGCATGTCTTTTCTCTTTTCCCCGAGACTCCTTTTCCTGGCCTCTCAAGTTAGGGATGACACGCTTGTCACTGATACTTCCTTCCACCTTGGAATATTTATGTGAGGGTGTAATGCCTGAGTTGCAGTAGCAATCTTGTGATAGTAAGGTTAAAAGGTACATAGATGAAAATCCAATTGGCCGAGAAGAGTGAAAACAAAGGGTAGAAACACATTTTTTAGCTGTCGATGAAGTCTTGAAGCACACAATAAATATCCTTAGTGTTTAACCTTCTATGAATGTGGTCTTCTATGACGTGTACCTGAAGGCTTTCTAAACTGATACAACATATATTCATAAACCAATTATCAATCAAGCACTAAGAAGTTCTAAAATCCGTGATGTTGAGAACTAGAGAAAGCGCTAAGACGGAACTATTTATCAGATACTGTGTGTAAGGCATTCTGCTTGATGTTATGAGATATACACATGGGGAAGCCCAACCTGCAACAGAAGAAGTAGAACTTGAGCTAGGCCCTGAGGAGTGGTTAGAATTGAGACATGTAAAAGGCAAGAAAGGAGCCCTTCTGGGGAAGAAGAGCAACATACATGAAGGTAAGGTGGTATGAACAGTCTTGACTTCTGCAGAAGACAGTGACCAGGTCACATTGAAAGAAGCAGAGGAGAAGCACTGGGGAGCAAAGAGAAGGCAAGTGGTGGATGGGGGTTGATTTTTGAAAGTCCAGAATTAAACATGGAAGAGTTAGGGCCTGATCATTAAGTAATTTGGGAACCACTGAAGGCCAAAAAAGTATCATGAAGAAAATAATTACTAGTTAAATGAAGGATGGAATGGAGGTGATAAGAGTCTGGGGGTAGATAAACCAGCTAAAAACTGTTGTAGAAATAATATTAATAACACTATAATAGCAATAATTATGCATATATAACATCTATTATGTGCCAGACCCTACTCTAACTGCACTTTACATATATTAACACATTTAATCCTCAAACAACTTTATGATATAGGTATGATCACTTTTATAGATGAGGATCTGAGGCACTGAGAGTTCTCCTAATTTGCCAAAGGTAACACAATTAAGAAAAAGCAGTAAGAAAGCAATTAAGTTCCAGTTATAGGTGAGATCATATGGTATTTGTCCCTCACCGCCTATCTTATTTCACTTAGCATAAAGCTCTCCAGTTCCATCCATGCTGTCACAAAGGGTAGGAGCTCACCTTTAACTGGAACCTAATCAACAAAAGAAAAAAGCAAGCTAAATATAACCAGAGACATTGAAATTAAGAACAACCTGACAGTAACCAGAGGGCAGGTGGGAGGGGATAATGGGGGGAAGCAGGGAAGGGCTTTCAGGAACAACTATAAAGGACACATGGACAAAAGCAAGGGGGGATAGAAGCAAGGGAGGGAGGTGGGTTTGGCTGGGGTTGAGGGGGGTGGTGGTAGGTAAATGCAGACAACTGTAATTGAACAACAATAAAATAATTCTTTAAAAAAGAAAACAATTAAGTACTAGTATCTGCCTGAGGGCTTAGACTATGGTGATGTATCAGGGGGGAAAAATCCAGTCTAGTAGGCTCTGAAACCCTGTCACTAAATTCATCAACAGAAGCTCATAAAAGTTCCTTTGACCTACATCCAGTTGCTTCTAGAACCCTTTCTGAACCTTGCCTTTCAAAGCTTTTAACTCAGTGTTGCAGGTTCTACACTACAAAATCATCCCCATATTTCTCATTGCTGTTCTCAAGCCTCTCCCACGGAGTTGCTTTGACTTCTCATTGGTTCATGAAACATTAACCCCAAGTGCTCTGTGCTCTGATCACAAGGTCATGGCCCTGGTCCCACCTTATGCCCAGCTGCCTTACCTCTTACAGCCCCAGGCCTACAGCTTACCCTGGAGGAAAAGCAGGCTATTAAAATAAGAGAGATTATAGGGGAAGAATTGTTTTTGCTTTTAAGAATTGATTTATTGAAAAATTCCTTACAGGAGATAAAGGAAAGGATAGTGTTATAAACACCAATTTTTATAGTCTCAAGAGTAGAAAAATAATTTTATCACCCACAGAAGGTGAAATGTGGAAGAAGGTCAATGATAAGACCAATTTGGGTATAAAATGATATACCGATAGCCTGAGAGTGTCAGAAAGTATTGGAGAGCAGTGAGCCACATCCTCTGATGTTGGGTCTGTGTGGAACCTTCAGTCAGAAGGGTCCTGGATGTAAGCAGCACAGGCTGAAAGAGCCTAAATGAAGTCTGGGGCTCAAGATGCTGTTTGGGAGTCAGAAACATAGTTATCTATGTGAAAAGTGGACTGAGACTCTGGGTGGAGCAAGCAGGTATCAATGGAAAGATCTTAAGGGTCCAGGAGACAAAGCCCCAAACAGGAGATGTGTAAGTACAGAGAAACAAGGAGCCAGAAAAGGGGACTAAGAAGGAATAGAAGAGCTGACGTACAATCTGGGCATCAATGCCAAAGAACTCTAGAAGCAGAGAGAGTTTCAAGAAGTTTTAGATGAGTCGAAGTCTCAGAGAGAGATCAAAGTGGAATTGAAAAATAATTTTCATAAACAGATCTCCAAACCTTTAGAGTTGATCCTTCGTTAATATACTTCCAGATTATGCCCATTGATTATAACCTTTCACCGCCTGAAGGACATCTTGATTGCTCCCAAGTCTGGGCAATTACAAATAAAGCTGCTATAAATATCGGTGTGTAGGTTTTTGTGTGGACATAAGTTTTCAGCTCCTTTGGGTAAATACCAAGGAGCATGATTGCTGAATCGTATGCTAAGACCATGTATCATTTTCAGAGAAACCACCAAACTGTCTTCCAAAGTAACTACACCATTTTGCAATCACATCAGCAGCGAGGAAAGTTCCTGTTGCTCCACATCCTCATCAGCACTTGGTGTTAGTGTTCTGGATTGTTGGCCATTCTAACAGATGAGCAGTGGTATCTCCTTTTTGTTTTAATTTGCAATTTCTTGCTGACATATAATGTAAAGTATCTTTTCATATGCTGATTTGCTTTCTGTATATCTTCTTTGGTGAGGTGTCTGTGAAGGTCATCGGCCCATTTAAAAAATTAGGTTATTCTCTTGCTGTTGAGTTTTGTAAATTCTTTGTTTTGGATGATAGTTATTTTTATCAGATGTGTCTTTTGCAAATATTTTCTCCATGTCCATTAATTTTAAAATGTCTACTTTTATCTCATCCCTGTCACTGTACAGCTTTTCTCTGAAGATCAAAAATGAACCCTTTTCCCCCCCTAGAATTATGTTGTGCCATGTGGTAGCCACTAACTACATGTGGCTATTCCCATTTAAATTAATTTAAATATAAATAAAATTAAAATTCAGTTCCACCATTGCACTAGCTACACTGCAAGTGCCGCGTGTGGCGAGTAGCTGCTGTCACGGGTAGAGCAGACGGACTGTCTCCATCGTGCACGCAGAGCTGTCGAGCAGTTCTGTTCTTTAGATTCGGGGGACTGTATTTTCACAAGATCAGAACACACTACATTTTCCATGTGGAGATCTTAATGTATCTATATAATGCCAGAATAATCTTTTTATTTTTGCTTCTTTCATTTATTTAAATTTCCATGTAAATGACCAATGTTAAAAATAGTTAAGGTAATCTGACACTATCCCCAGATGTTTCTGGCGATTATAAATGTCTACAAAATTACTATTATCTTTTCATAATTTTTAGTTATTCTTTATTTTTATTGATGACACTTGCAGATGTCCCTATTTTACCCCTTCTGCCCACCTCCACCCAGCCCCCACTCCTCTTTCACTAGGGCCATCACCACCTTGTTCTCTGTGTCCATGGGTTATACAGATATGTTCTCTGTCTTCTTTTCATAATTTTTAAATCTGTTTAAGGGCCTGAATTACCTATATATTCCTTGAGTCTCAATTTCTTGAGGTAGAAAAGGAGAAAACAAGTATTCATTAGGAAATCAAGAATTGACTCTCCTTCATTTGCCTGATTTGAATGTCTAAGCATTTTATAGGGATAGCATGTCCATGAATAAATAGAATACAGTTTCTGTTTTAAGTACATACCTAAGAGCCAATGTCTACTAGACCCTAGATGAAGAGACATGTGGCACAGATCAAATTAACAAGAGCATTAAATAAGTCATTGAAATAGCTTCAACTAACTAACCAAGCAAAGTAAGTAAATAAACCCTAAATTGGCAGGATGTTCTTGGCAATCCTACATCCAATCAATGTTTGCTGATTACCAGTGTCCTTGATGCAACTAAAACACAGTAATATGCATATATTGTACTCTAAGAAACATTTTTTTAAACAAGAATGCTTGCAATTCTACCAAGGATGACTTAATGTAATGTTGAGATTATGCAAAGTTGTAGTATGCACCATTGATACTTTGCTGTATTTTGCTTTTCCATTGTAAACATAATGTATGTTTATATACTTCAGACATTTATGATGTTTCTCTCCAAAGATATAAAAGAAAAATGCATAAAAAGCCTAATGATAAATATTTATAAGTTTTGTTTTCCTAGTCCTATGTCCTTGCCTTTCTTCACACACACACACACACACACACACACACACACACACACACACACACACACACCCCTGGAGTTACAGCTGTCAAGAAAACCTTTCAACAAAACCATTCACAGCATCTTTTACACTTAGCATCACATAGGCCAGAATAGAAGGTCAGCATTTCTATTCTCTTCACAACTTGATGAGGATTGAGTGGCGACTGCAGGAAGACATTTTCCATCCTTCTTCTCTTATCTCCCCATCTTTCTGGATGCTCCGGAAAAGAGTGCTATGCTTATTTTTCTGTTTAAAAATCAAGTGTTTCCTGTGAGTCATCACCCAGAGGAGTAATGTGATTCCATCTAATGGCTGAGTAAACACAGAGATCTGATTTCAGGCTAGGGAAAAATTTCAAAGTGCAAATATAAATCACATTGTTGATCCTTTTTTTCCTCTTCTAAGAAATCCCACCAAGCATCCAACGAAAGAGTGAAAATCACACTTCCTCCTTAAGCATTGGATTTCCCACTTTTCTTCATCCTCTTTTGTTAAAAGCATGACATTTCTTTTTTTAAAAAACTTTTTATTGTTATTCAATTACAGTTGTATGCCTTTTCTCCCCATCCCTCCACCCCACCCCAGCTGAACCCACCTCCCTCCCCCACCTCCACCCTCCCCCTTGATTTGGTCCATGTGTCCTTTATAGTAGTTCCTGTAATCCCCTCTTCCCACTGTCCCCACCCCACTCCCCCTGGCTATTGTTAGATTGTTCTTAACTTCAATGTCTCTGGTTATATTTAGTTAAAAGCACGACATTTCTTTCTTGAATTTTTTTCTCACAACTTGGGGAACATTTATAATTGATTTTTCAAAGTTAACTAGTTTTGATTATTAGTGTTTGGATAATAAGGTAAGATGTTTCAGGACAAAGCATCAGGGTTTAGTCTAAAGAAATGTTTAATAAGAAAAGAGCTGGGCAAACTATTAGATACACAGATAAATCTATTTTTCTATCTATGTGGTTATATAGCTGAAATACAGAGAAATTAAAAACTGAACAAGGGCAGGTAGTAATGGTTAAAATATTCTTTGCATCTTGTAATCCCATGTGGCTTTTCTTATTGCCTCATGTCTTTCATTCCTGCAAAGGGGGAATGCAATTCACAGCCTACAGCCATCATGAAGCAAAAATACTAAAGAAGAAAAACATCTATCAGCTCCTTCGGCCATTTGGCCAATTTGGGAACTTATGTGAAGGAAGGAAAGAATGAGGCAGATGAGGTTATTGAGAATGTAAGTATGTGAACAGTGGGTGTGCTGAAGCAGATTTGTTACTCCAAATCCTCCCATTTCCTTAACCACATAGAATCAGGTCTGGCCCTGTTTGAACCATTAACTCAGTTTATGATTAAAGAAAATCCATTTGATCTCTCTCTCTTTCTCTCTCTGGATTGAAGATTTCCTTGCCTCATTCTCCAAATCCTCAAATTAAGGATTTGGAAGTCCACACAATTAGGGTTTTGGGAATAGATGAAGTAAGAAGGATGACCATGAAGCCCAACAATAACAAGCACTCTACTTCTAGGACTGGAAGGAAGAAAGCTTCCCAGAGGACACCTTGACATCCTAGATCAGTGATACACCCTCAGTAGATTTAGCTTCTTGCACATATCTCCTTTCCCATTGGAAGACTACTAGTCCCTGCAACACACTGTGTCTTATCATTAGAGCATCTTGAAACAGGGAGCCTGGATTCTTTCACTGAGCATTTGCTTCTGTGGAGCCTTCACACAAAGCAATATGAAGGAGCCTGTTCATACGATGATTTTCTTATTATTTCCAAGAGTAAATTCTGTTTGGATATAAAGAATTATAGACAAAATAATATCTTTTAGAGTGAAAGGTGGAATGGGAGAGAGGTGGAGCAGATGCCGGGGCCTACATGTTGGCTGGACTTCCAGTTGCCAGTGCCTGCACTTCTCTTGCTATTGAAGTCCACTCTGCCTCCCACGTGGGAGGCCTGGCAAATGGCAGAATTGTCCCTGACGAGAAAAGCTCTCATCCAATAACTGAAGCAATGACTGATGGGAGTTGGTATGTAAATGTGCTAGCTCCCTCACCTTCTGGGGTGCATATTGTACACTGGCTTTCAGGGTTTCCCCAGTGGGATTAGGCTCCACTTATACATGGCAATAGCTGGCTTCCTACTTTGTCTCACTTTTCCTATTTCCTCTGATCATGACCTTCTCTTCTCAAGCAAACTATTTGCACTTGAAGCCCTCTTTCAGGGTTTGCTTCTGTGGGTGGCCAAACTAAGAAAGGAAGTTATTGGAAATTCGACTTACTCCAGGGTAGGGCAAAAGTAGATTTACAGTTATTCTTGCATTATTATTTATTGATTATTGTATTATTTTCAATATAAGCACCTGTAAACCTACTTTTGCTGATATATATCATAAATATATAAATATATATATTTCATAAATATATATGTGTGAAATTTAAAAGGAAACCTTTTACAAGTGACTTGGGCCTGGTGTTCTTAAGCACTTTACAGATAAATCTCATAAATGTTTTGAAACTTTCTGAGTAGAGGTACCAAAGAAAACTTGTATATTTAAATTCTTTGCAATAGTAGAAAGTAAATGATTTCAGTGTTTTCTTACCTTTTATTTTCAATTAGTTAAAGTTAAAACTGAGTGAATCCATAACTACACCATGGTTTTTTAACTTAGTTGTAACATTGTATGTAACATGAGGTCACTTGGGAGACAAGTGATATACATTTAAGTATGTCATTACTTTACACTGACTCTTAGCTGTAGCTCTTTTATGCTTCAGTTTCTCTTATTAAAACTGAGTAATTGTAATAGTCATCACCCATTTTTATGGAATTTTAAGTTTTGTTGATATTTTAATAATATGACTAATCACATTATTCTATTTTTATGTCAACCAATGGTTGTTGATGTTACCAGGGAAAGACCCTAGACAGGGCCTCCCTCCCACCCCAGCTTGCTCCTCGGTTCTTGACTTGCTCTCAAGAGATGAATTCAAGCCAGAGACAAACATGTATAGTGGAAATGAGATCGCATGTTTATTTATGAAACACATACAAGCACAATGCTGCAAGCAGACACCCAGCTAGTCTGAATGCCCCAGGTATAGAGGAAATAAAGTTGTTAGTAAGTTTGTTAGTGAGTTTGTTCTATACACTTGAGCCAAGGCTATAAGTGGGCACTCAGCTAATATGAGTGTGCCAACTATTGGGGTTCAGGGGTTATATTCTTTGGTCAGTTTCTAGGTTCCCCCTTCTTCTCCCCTTCTAAATTTGGGAACAATGTACAACTACAAAGGCTTTCTTTCTCAGCTTGTAAAGGCTCTTTGTCTTAGTGAAATTGCTACAGAGGCTCCCTTTCCCAGCACAGAGTCTCAAGGACTCCCCTCCACCTGTGCTATCTCTGCTTGTGATGTTCAGAACACCCATAAATCTTATCAGACTGGCTCAGGACTGTTGAGTCAATGGGTGAGACAGGTCTCCCTCCTCCTCCTTGCCTTAGTTCACTACCTGTTCTACCTAACAGTTGGCACCAACTCAACACCAACAGGAATCCCCAATCGGGGGTGTGGTGAAGAAGGAAAGTTTATTTGGTACAAAACAGCTCAATTGTGATATGGCATGGCTGTGAAAACAGCATGGGTGAGAGACAGCCCTGGGGCCAGTCCCCTTTCCAGCTACACGGCTCTACTCTGCTCTTCTACGGTGTGTTTTGTGCTGCACTGGTCTTCTCCATTCTGCTCTGGTAAGACATCTCCAGAGTTTCAGCTCATCCAGGGAGATGCAGTTTTCAGTCTATGAGGGAAAAGGAGATCAGCACCCCAAGCCAGACAGGAGCTGACTTATCTGGACAAAAGTCCCTACCCCTGTTCCCTGACTGTTCCATCTTTATACAAATGAACACTCTAAATCCTCACAGTTTGATTGGTCCAAATGGCACTGTCCTGATAGGTCAGAAAAGAACTGCTCTGATTGGCCAGGGCTGTGCATCTCTGATTGGATAGGGAAAGCATCAGTCCTATTGGTTGAAATACGATTCCCAAAATTCCTTTATAGGGCCTGTTCAAATGGCAAAAAACGCAGTATAGGCAGGCAGTTCAATGCAGAGACAGGTAATTCAGTGCAGGCTCTCTGTGAAGTGCAGTTAGCATGAGATGGCCTGTGCAGAGACGGCTACTAGGCCCTGTTTTTAAAATTTGAGCCCAGTTAGCCACCAGGAACCCTTCTTAGTAGACGTCTTTTTTTTTCCCTTCAGTGTTCACATTTATTATAACAAAATGACTTCAAATATATTAAAATGCACTGTGGTATGGTATGGCATATAATAAGAATGAAAAATTTCTTCATGAAGACATGGCATTTAAAATCAGATTGCCTGGGTTCAAATCCTGGTTCTGATGATTTTCTAACTGTAACTTTGGGCAAATCACTCTCTGTGCCTTAGTTTCCTTATCTGTAATGTTGGGATAATAATTGTTCCTAATTCATAAGGTTTCCATGTGGATCAGTGAAATCATAACTATACAGAATTTAGCAGTGCCTGGCATATTGTAAAAACTCAATAAATAGTGACTGTTAACTGTCATGGTAATTACTCCTCAGTTTGGGTTATATGATGTCAGTCTCCGCTTATTTTCAGAAGCATTTTTGTTGCTGTTCCTCAGGGCTGGGTTATCCCCTGGGAAAATGTAAACAACCATGGATCAGCAAGCTTCTGTTAAGAGTGTAACTATGTTTCTGTAAGTATATCAGAGCTACTCAGTCCTTTCACCTTTCATCCCCACCATTGATCATAGATAGAAGCAAGAAATGAAAGACAAATATATTACTGAAGCACAAGAAGTCTTCCTGAAATTAAACACTTTCCTGAGTCTTGGCAACATTCGGCTGCTAATGATGAGGGAATAGTTAATTTAGTCATCTTCCCCCTACATCTTCTTGTCTTCGCAGTAACATGGCAACTGGTTAATCACCATCAAACCTCTCCCTCCTCTTACCCTCCTCTATCCTCACTACTTTGCCATTGTTTTAGTCTTCATTACTCATTATATAATGTGTTGACTTTCAACTTGTATCCCTTTTGTGAGTCATCAATTGACTTAATCGGTGTGTTTTATAATCCTCTGATTCTTTGGATGGCACCTGGTAGTTTTTGACAGATGTTATTATCTTAATGAAGCACCAAACAATTGGAGCATTGTGCATCTGTCTTTATGTTCCTTAATCTAAGTGGTTTTCCCCTTATTTTCCCATGTTTCAAGATTTCCTAGAAATTTAATAAGTATTAAGCTTATGAAGTCAATTTAGACAAAGAAGGTTGAATATAATTTACTCCCTTACAAGAAACAAATATATGGAATTTTTCTCATTGTTCTAAAAAGAAATCTTTTACTTATTTAACCTGCACATATTTACTAAATATCCATTATGTATCCAGTACTGTCGGGGAATTTAAAGTAGAAGAAGGGTGTGAAGCATAAGGAGGAGGAAGAGGAGGAGAAATAAAAGGAGGAGAGAGAGGAGGTGGAGAAGTAGAAGGAGGAGGAGGGAGAAAAGGAGAAGGAAGAGGAGAGGAAAAGGAAAAGGGAAACATCTCTAACCCTTCTTAAGCCTACACTCTTTGGGGAAATAAATAAATGGAGGGTACAAATGGCATAGTGCATTAACTAAGTTCCTGACCCCACTGATGCCTGGACTCCAATATTTAAAGGGTTCATACCTTTCATTAGTTTGTGGTCTAATATGTAAAACCTCCATAAAGAAATCATTTTTTAAAATTCCAATCCTAGTACTGAATCCTTGGAAAATGTTAGGAGTCAATACTTCTCTCACACCTTCCCAACCCACCAAATTGGAAGTAGAGTACAAATTAGAGGGAAAAAGTGATAATAACTGAGTTCTGGAAGCTCTGCTGTCAAATTGTCCTGCATGGGCCTGAAGTCCATGTCAAGCACACAACTGAAGATGTTTCTTTACTGGTGGAAAATCAATGGAATTAGCTTATTGTTATTTATTGCAATAAGGATTTCTGGGGGTCTTTCCAGGAAGATAAATTTCACAAACTGCAGCAAATGGAGCAAGTACTCCATTTATCTTTGCTCTTTTATTGTCACTTTTATTTATTTATTTATTTAATCCTTAATAAGAGCATTTTTTTCCATTGCTTTTAAGGATTGCAAGGGAGGAGAGAGAGAGAGAAGAAGAGAGGGAGAGAGATTGGTTGCCTTCTCATATGTGCCCTGATCAGGGATTGAGCCCACAACCCAGGTATATGCCCTCACTGGGAAACAAACCTGCAACCTTTTGGTCTATGGAACGAGGCTCCAACCAACTGAGCCACAGTGGCCAGGGTTATCATCACTTTTAGAGAATAGAGGGGCCTATCCATTGAACCCTTCTCAAACGCGGACATAGGATTGTTTGTCACACAATGGCCTATGATTTTTTTTCACATCAGATGTAAATTACTCAGAATACCACCTACCCCTGTGAGGCAATAATGTGGATGTGCATATAACTATGTGTTCACCTCCCAAAATAGAGGCTCATATAGGCTTTGGAATTTGGTGAAATAATTTCACCAACAGAGGATCAAAAACTTGTATGTATATCATCAAAACATTGTGTAATATTGTTGTGAGTAGAAATAAATAAAGGTATGGTAAAGAAATTGACTGCCTCGGAGTCAGTTTCTTAGAGTTCTCAAACTTCTGCTTCATTGCTTAACTTAGATCCAAAATTGACCTAATTCATAAAAAGGAGCTGTGGCTGAATTTGCCAAGTGGTCAAATAATGTTAATGGGCACATTCAGGAAGGATTCACAAAAGTTGTGGGTCATGAGCTAAACTCTGATAAATTCATAACATTCAGATACTTAAAGTATATCATTTGAAGTTGGGTTCAAAGTTGGGTTCTTATAAATAGAGAAATATGGGAATTTATACTGACAAAAAGATAAGAAGACATTTTTAATCAACCATTTTGGAGATAGCCTGAGATTTAAAATGTGACAAAGAGGGTCTCATAAAAAATTATTCCAAAATTTATTATATCCTTGAAACCAATATGGAGTCAGTTTAGGAGATCAAGGATGAGATAAAAGGTTCGAAACATTTGACTTTAAGGTGTTGATGTGGCTTTGAAGAGGCCTGTCCTTTAGATGGATGGAAAAATGAAATTGAAGCATACTAAAGGGGTAAGATGAGAGTTAGAGAACTGGAGATCATCCATGTAGATGTTCTAGCTAGAACCATGAGAGCTGAGGGTTCTCTCTGGAGTTCACAGAGCAATGGGTGCAGAGGGCAGATAAGAAGACTATAGGGACCCATATACTGTGGGAGGTGAAGAAGGAGGGCAAATGGGAATAGGGCAGAAAAAGAAGACTGCAAGGCTAAAGGACACAAAGGAAACTAATAAGTCAGAAAAAAAATAACAATAAAGGCTGAATTTCAAGAAGCACATGATCAATAGCCTAAAATGTTATGAGGTAAAGTCAGATGAGAATTGAAGAAAAGCTATTAAATGTTATCACATTCAAGAAGGCAATTTCAATGTTTTGATAGAGCTAGAAGTCAGAATATAGAAGTTGAAGCAATGAGAGGATACAAAGAAAGTGGCCAGAACTTGAACAGAAAAGGAAGCAAAAAGATGAAAATAAATGAAAAGCAAAGGTGAATTTTAGGTGAAGCTAGTGAAGCTTCAGCTTCAGGGCCCCTCACTTACATGGACTCCGTCTAAGGTCCTAGGAAGACCCCTTGCAGTCTGTCCATTGTGGATTTTTGCAAAAGTAACATATTTTAACTGCAATTGGCTATAAGACCATTTCCTTTCCACTTTAACTTCCCCACAGTTTGAGAATCAGTTAAGGAAAAGTTGAATTGGAGATATATTTAATTTGGGTATATTGGGATCATGGGATATAAAGTCATATCAGGGTAAAGTTATTATTGGTTGGTCAGCTGTAAAAATACTTCTAGAGATATTTTCTGCCTTCTCTACCCAGTATCAGGACATGAGGACATCAACAAAAAGTTTGTCAAGTCTTGCCAGTATAAAGGGTATTTAAAAGTTGTCTTTTAGATAGATATCCAAGCTGGAGGTGGAGTAGATGGAAGATACACTCACCGCTCCCCAGGACAAACTAGAATTACAACTGAAATATAGAACAAACAACCTGAATAACCAAAGACTAGATGAACCCAAGCTGGGCTCCCCAGCCCAGAGCACCCAAGTCAGGAAGATGTGCCCACATAACAGCTGCCTGTGAAAATCAGCAAGGATTCTGTCTGCCAGGGTGAGGTGGCAATCTGCTAGAGACACAGGTGCTCTTAAAAAGCCATTGCAAAAAATCTCATTCTCAGCCACTCACCCTGGGCTTGGTGGAGGGAGGGTGGAGCAGACTAGTCACATGAGGTGAAACCAGGGCTTTTAGCTCAGGTGAGGGGAGAGAGCTGAAGGCACAGCCACCAGGATCCAGTGCTGAATTCCACTCCCACACCACAGATGCCATCTTTCTTAGGAGGAGCACTCCCCTCCTACAGCATCAGACTGGGGAATGCAATAGCACCACCCTCCAGACTCCCTGTTGCCCCACCCTGCAGAACTCATACCTGCTGAGTAGTCAGCTACATGGGCAAGAGTGTAGAGGTCCAGGAAGACTCAGGGGGGTGTCAGTGACTAAGCTGTATGACTCTGAGGCAGGAAACCACTCTTCCAACCTCCCTCCAAGACTGACCAGCTCTCCCCCTCACAGAGCAATCCACTAGCCCCACCTTCCTAACTTCTGGGGGCCCCACCCTGCTGAGCTCAGGCTCCCAGTAGAAACTGGACAGACTGAATTGTTTGGCCCTAGGATGGGGGTTATTTTTTCTCTCACACATCCAAACAGTGCAGAGCCTTCTTTTCACATGGTTAAATCTTAGTCTGTTTGGGCCTGGTAAAGTCTGCTGGCCTCACCCTGACAATCTCTTGAGATCTCAACTCACCACAAAAGTCTGTGGGTACCCAGCTGATGGCATCTAGACTTGGTATACACTGGGACTTTTGCTGAGTGGCCTCATACCTAGCTCTGGCACTGAGATTGAACCTGTTATCAATCTAGTGAACATCACTTGCCTCTACCTGGTGACTCACTGAGAACCTACCTCATGTAACTTGAGTACCACCAGAGGCTCTTTTTGTGACTGAGCCTAACAGACAGCTTGCAGGCTGAGGTGGATCTCAGGGTATTTTGAGCTGTTTGCTGACCTGCTTCTGAACTTAGTGCTAGAGGAAGTCAGACTTGGTGCACAGCTTTGTCCTTCCCACATACACCCAGGCCCAATAGAGGCAGCCACAAACTTTGGATCACTTTGTAGCTCCAAACAGGTTGCCCAGGGCCAGTCATGGCAGCATCTGACATTGGTCTATACCAGAGTCTCTCCCAAGGGGCCCAAGAACCAACATGCCCACTCACCAGCCACAGACAACACCAGAACAGGATTCAATTAGCTTCATCAGCAGCATATCCAAAAGGAGCTCTTGCAGGAACCAGACCCTGCTCAGGCACCTGCACAGCAGCTCATCTACTGTAGTCAAGGTTGATCCTCACAATCAGCCAGTCAGAGGGTCTAACACATGCACAAATAGGCCAATAGGAATCAAGACTCAATTACAACAAGAGAGCTCACATAACTCATACAAGGGATATTCCTAGAGCACCCAGATCAGGTGACCAAGGAGATTGTGCCACTGGATCCCACAGGACAACTACTACAAATAAGCATGAAGAGAAAACCAAAATGGAGAGACAGAGAAACATGCCTCAAATGAAAGAACAGGAGAAATCCCCAGAAAAAAAGAGCTAAATGAAAGAGAGGTAAGCAATTTACCAGATACAGAGTTAAAAAAAAAATGGTTATAAGGATGCTCGAGGAACTTAGAACTACAACAGCATGACAAAGGCCATAGAAACCATAAAAAAGAACCAGTCATAAATGAAGAATAAAATATCTGAAAAGAAGAATACACTAGAAGGAGTAAACAGTAGGTTGGATGAAACAAAGCATCAAATCAGTGATTTGGAATATAAGGAAGCAAAAAACACCCAATCAAAACAGCTGAGAGAAAAAAAATACAAAACAATGAAGACAGAGTAAGGAGCTTTGGAACAACTTTAAATGTACCAACATTTGCATCATGGGGGTGATGAGGGAGAAGAGAGAGAGCAAGAAATTAAAAACTTATTTGAAAAAATGATACAAAACTTCCCTAACCTGGTGAAGGAAACAGACATACAAGTCCAGGAAGCGTGGAGAGCCCAACCAACACAAACCCAAAGAGACCCATACCAAGACACATCATGATCAAAATGCCAAAGGTTAAAGACAGAGTCTCAAAAGCAGCAAGAGAAAAGCAGTTAGCTACCTATAAGGGAGTTCTCATAGACTGTCAGCTGATTTCTCAAAAGAAACTTTGCAGCCCAGTAGGAATTGGTAAGAAATATTTAAAATGATGAAAGGGAAAGACCAACAACCAAGACTTCTCTGCCCAACAAAGCTATCATTTAGAATCGAAGGACAGATAAAGAGCTTCCCAGACAAGAAAAAACTAAGGAATTCATCATCAACAAACCAGTATTACATGAATGTTAAAGAGTCTTTTTTAAGAAGAACAAAGATAAAAAATGACAATAGATTGAGAACCAAGATGGCGGCGTAGGAAGACACACTGCGCCTCCTCGCACAACCAGAACTGACAGAGAAACGAATGGCAAGGGGGTCCAACACCAAGGAAATAAAAAATAAACATTCATCCAGACCAGTAGGAGGGGCGGAAACGGGCACCAGGGTGGAGAGGACTCATGTGGCTGTGGCGGGACTGAGACTGGCGGAGTGTGGGAGTGTGGGACGAATGGGGCAGGCAGTCTGACCGCTAGCAGACCCTGCGGCCCCACATTTGCACACAGATAAACCCAGAGGGCCGGACTCAGAGTGGCGGAGAACAGGGCAGGCAGAGCAGTGGGCAGCACCCAGCGGCCCCACATTTGCGCATAGATAAACCGGACGAACAGCGGGGAGCAAAGCAGACCACGCAACCCAGGGCTCCAGCGTGGGGAAATAAAGCCTCAAACCTCTGATTGAAAATGCCCATGGGGGTTGGGGAGGCAGCAGGAGAGACTCCCAGCCTCACAGGAGAGGTCCTTGGAGAGACCCACAGGGGCCTAGGGCATGCACAAGCCCACCCACTCGGGAACCAGTACCAGAGGGGCCCAGTTTGATTGTGGGTATCAGAGTGAAAGATTGAAATCCAGAGGAGAATGAAGCAGGCGCCATTGCTCCCTCTCGGTCCCTCCCCCACATACAGCTTCACAGCCCAGTGACCAGCATTACCCGGCCCCAGGGAACACCTAAGGCTTCACCCCTTAAAGTAACAGATGCGCCAAGACAAAAAAAAAAAAAAAAAGTCCAAATGACAGAACACTTCAAAGCTCCAGAAAAAATACAACTAAGCGAGGAAGAGATAGCCAACCTATTGGATGCATAGTTCAAAACACTGGTTATCAAGATGCTCACAGAATTGGTTGAATCTGTTCGAAAACTAGATGAAAAAATGAAGCCTATGCTAAGAGAAACAAAGGAAAATGTACAGGGAACCAATAGTGATGGGAAGGAAACTGGGACTCAAATCAATGGTGTGGACCAGAAGGAAGAAAGAAACATCCAACCAGAAAAGAATGAAGAAACAAGAACTTGGAAAAATGAGGAGAGGCTTAGGAACCTCCAGGACATCTTGAAACGTTCCAACATCCGAATTATAGGGGTGCCAGAAGGAGAAGAGGAAGAACAAAAAATTGAAAAGTTATTTGAACAAATCATGAAGGAGAACTTCCCTAATCTGGCAAAGGAAATAGACTTCCAGGAAGTCCAGGAAGCTCAGAGAGTCCCAAAGAAGCTGGACCCAAGGAGGAACACACCAAGGCACATCATCATTACATTACCCAAGATTAAACGCAAGAACCTACATTCAAGAATACTGTATCCAGAAAAGCTATCATTTAGAATGGAAGGGCAGATAAAGTGCTTCTCAGATAAGGTCAAGTTAAAGAAGTTCATCATCACCAAGTCCTTATTATATGAAGTGTTAAAGGGAGTTGTTACCTAAGAAAAAGAAGATAAAAAATAGGAACAGTAAAAATGACAGCAAACTCACAGTTATTAACGACCACACCTAAAACAAAAACAAGAGCAAACTAGGCAAACAACTAGAACAGGAACAGAACCATAGAGATGGAGATCACATGGAGGGTTGTCAATAGGGGAGTGGGAGGGGGAGAGGGGGGGAAAGGTACAGAGAATAAGTAGCATAGATGATAGGTGGAAAATAGACAGGGGTAGGGTAAGAATAGTGTAGGAAATGTAGAAGCCACAGAACTTATAAGTATGACCCATGGACATGAACTATAGTTCATGGAGGGGAATGTGGGAGGGAGGGGGTGGGCAGGATGGAGTGGAGTTTGGGGGGTGGGAAATGGGACAACTGTAATTGCATAATCAATAAATATATATTTTTTAAATGACAATAAATACATATCCCTGAACAGCTGAGAGAAAAAACATAATATACAAACAAGCAGAATGGAAACAGACATAGCTACGAGAACATTTTGATGGTTGCCAGACAGCAGAGGATTAGGAGGATGTGTGAAAGGTGAAGGAATTAAGAAATACAAATTGGATGTTACAGAATAGTCATGGGATGTAAAGTACACCATAGGGAACCAAATAATATAGGGTACTAAATTATATTCTAATAACTATGTATAATGTCAGATGGGTACAAGATTTATTGGGATGTTCACTTAGTAAGTTTATAATACATAATCACAGGGGTGTACACCTGAAACTAATATAATATTGTATATCAACTGTAATTGAAAAATAAAAAATGATTTAAAGCACCTCAAAAAAGGAGGCAATAAGTGTGTCAATAAATTCATATGGCCTATGTCAAAACTGAATATCTTTTATCAAAGCAAATGTTTTGTCCATAGTCAATATGAAGTGTGCCAATTTGGCTTATCTCCACTTTTATTCAGTAGGCATCTGTCAAATCTCTGTGGCAAGATGTCCATTGGCTGACTCCCAGGTCCTTATGTAACAATAAGAAAACAGCTAAAGCAAATGCATGTCCTTCTCAAATGAGAATTTCGGTTGTATATAAATATATTCTCTCTAACATCTTCCATTATATTAAATGCTTCCACCTCTCAAAGGTGCTTTTAGTACTTCATGAATTTGAGATCACACTATTTCATGAAAGTGAATGTAAATATCCTTTTTGGATCTTTATTATTATTTACAGATTTTAAAAAATCTATGATTAAATTTTATTGGGTTAGCCAGGTCAAACGTCCAAGTGTGACACAGTGTGACATTTCTAAACACTTTTATTTACAGAGTAAACACGCCTAGGTTGTGATGTGGGGAATGCCTTACGAAAGACAAAAACTTTATAGGAGGTAATTGTTATTGGATTAAGACCAATTCTTTCCTGAGATGGACTACATGTGAATTTCTGGGGAGTGGACTCATCTCATGGCATTTTCTTTTTCCTGTGCTAATATATATATATTATCCATATTTACTGTTGTTCAAGTGTAGTTGTTTCCATTTTCTCCCCACCACTGCCTCCCCATATTATCCATTTTTAGAATGAATTGGTTGGGTTGGAGTATTTTTGAAAGCTCACCTGCTTTTAAAATGATTCATTTGTACCAATAATTTTACCAGATAGAGATAATAACCAAAGTATTGCTCTGAAAAATAATCTAAATATAGTGTTTATTTGTAGCTAATTAAATGCAGAAACTTAATCTGGGTGTCTATATGGCAATTCTTCAAATGTTCTTGGCTTGTGCCTTAATGTAGAACTGTGATGCAGACGATTAAAGCTTCTGTAGTGAGCTGAATGTAATGCGATTTGATTTCAGCACATTTCACTAACATTAGTAACAGGCATCGTAACAACTTTAGGTAATTGATACTTCAGTACTTTGAGAATTTTAAAAATCTTGCTTTTGTATGTACAAGAAACTAATAAAAATTACATTATGCTATAGCAACATACTTGGTTTTGTGTGACTCCAAATATAGTTTTGATAGCATTGTTTTCTCTTAACTGACTTTATTCTTGAATTGAATATTCTTTAAATTTTCTTTATACACTGTCAAGAACTATATCATCTGAATCAACTGTTCAAGTTTGGTATCAGGTAGTTAACCACAGAACTCATTTTGTGAATTTAGGGACATTAATTAAAACCAAAAAAAGAACAAGCTTAAAATGATCACTAGACTGTAATTCCAGCATTTATATACTGCCCGAGCATATAGGTACTAATAACCATTACTTATACAGATGACTGAATGGGAAAGTTATGATTCAACTACACCTAGCTGATAATCACAGTGAGCTAAAAGCAAACCAAGGCAGACAGCTGTACCTGAACAACAATAAAATATAAAAAAATAAAAATAAACAAAAAATAAATAAAAGCAAACCAGAAAACCAATGGAAATGTGTGTGTATGGAGTGGGGATCAATTTTGTAGAATAAATTATTTCCTCTATGTTATTTAATTTCTTATCCTTCAATAGTGTTTTTTAACATTGTATCCTGGAGTGGATGGTGGGGTTTGAAGTGGGGTTTAAACCCAGGAATGTGAGCATTATTCAGGAGGACTGGGGAACCTACTAGAATGGGGAGTTTTAAAATAGATCAGTGTTCTCTTTTGGGCCCATAGGATCGCTGTGGGCTAAGAGAGGGACTTAGTCATTTCTCAAGGAAGCTTTTATGTCATTGATTCTTACTCCAACTTTGCTTCATTTAGCAGAATATATCTCCTGTATAAATTTTAAGAACTGGAATTGTTTATTCAGAAGCCATATACATTTTAATATGGCTCACTAAAAAGCCTTAGGAATATAGACATTTAAATCCACATATAAACATTTTAGATTACATATAGTATATGTTTAATATGAAGGAGAAGAACATGTGGACAATGATTCCCCATGCCACACCAGAGGATGCAGGAAGGACTCTGACAAGAGTCTATCTGTGTCTGCATCTGCTCATGAGAAAGGAAAAGCGCCTATCATGTAGTGAGGTATCCCTCCTCGTAATAAGCACCGTGAGCTGCCATCAACTACCAAGATCTGGTGGTCCGAGAAAATGCAAATATCATAAACAAAAAGGAGTGTTCGAAGAACACTCTGCTATGGTCCTCACTTGCCTGAATTATGTTAACAAGCATCTAGTGTTCATTTTTAACATGGTTAAAGTGACCATGTCCTGAGGCGAGAATGGGACTTTAATATAAATGTTGAAATGCCCTCAATTTTTCACAGATTTTCCAGGGCTTGAAAAATAGCCATTCTTCTTGCAAACAATGCACTTTCATAGGTAACATCAACACATGAACCGACCAGTGAGGAAATATATGGATAACCTTCCACTTTACAGATGAGGAAGTGGAGGCCTAGACCATCCACTGGCTGCCCAGTCTCCCACCCTGGCTGGTGAAAGAGCATAAACTGGAATCTCCTACCTCTCAGTCCTCTCTGCTTCGCAGCCTTGCACAGCCTTGTACTTATACTGGCTATTGGTGTTTCCTTTCTTTAAAAAAAACACACAGAAACCAATAATGTGCTATATTAAAGGAGAATTGATTAGAATGATCCCATGCTGGACTGTCTCTGATCCCCAAACATTATTGGCAGAATATGGCTATTTCCCACAATGGCATGATATTGCCCCATCCTAGAGGAATTCTAATTCAGTTTCTCTATTAAATGATTTGACCTACAAAGAAATAGTTGTGTGTAGTGACTTGTTAGTAGTAATAATGTATGAGGAAGGACCCCCCCAAAACAGAATTTATTTATAAAAAATTATGTTTTTATTATGACAAATTTAAACTTCAGTCACCTTCAAAGTCCTCTCCATTTGATGCCAGACACCGATTGAGACTTTTTTCCCACTGTTCAAAACAGTTTTTGAACCTGTTGATTTTGATACCTTTTAAGTGTTTTTGTCATTTTTTGCTTTACCTTTCCCATATTGGCAAAACATTTCTCTTTGAGGTCTTTTTTCATTCAGGGAAACAAAAAAAAGTCACTCAGGGTGAGAGCAGGTGAAGAGGAAGGGTGGGGCACAGGGGTCATGCCATTTTTGATCCAAAACTGCTGAACAGTTGGAGCGGCATGGGCAGGTGTGCTCATAAATCACCCATCATGAAATGGGCAAACGCATTGAAAGAGTCTTCAAAAAAAAATTCAGTGAAGCCAAACACAGCCTCTCACAACAACACCAGATGGTACACTGATACAGATGGGTTCCTAGAACACTCACCTAGCTGGGGAATAGGGAGAAGCCTGTACTACAAGGGTCCCACACTCCAGAAGATAATTCCAGGGGGTTTTGGCTCCTCCCTTGTATAAAGTGGCCCAGGAACAACTAATAATAATAGTCAATACAATTTCATGTACACAAGCATACATGCTCTGTAAATATTGATGATAATGATGTTCAATATCTATTGGAAATGTTCTCAAAGTGAACACAAGCATGGTTATGTTGCAAGATCACATCTTCTCTGCTTCAGAAATATGCTTAGGGCAGAACTCTATCTTCTGGATTGCTTTTGGTGAAGTGCTAATTAGGGGCATTGAAAGGAAATAAATGTATATTTTCATGTCTTTCCAGATCTATGTTTCTTTTACTCAGGCTTTTTAATAAGTGTACCATATGATCCAAAAAGCTAATTTTACAAGTTTTTAAAGTCTCAGAATAGAATCATAACCCTGATCATCAAGTAACAATTTCTGAACATTTAAACAAATATGTGCATTAAAAAGTAGTGGTTTGGAAAATTATTAAGAACAAGGTCATAGAATTTACATTTACTGATTTTTCTAAATATTCTGCACCAAGTGAGTTGGGTCCAGGGAATTCTAATGCTACATTGTTCAAATGTAAATCATTTTCATCACTTTCAACATTTCTGTGTCATAAACAAGCACAGACTACTTTCTTGAATATGGATACTCTAGAATCTTACACTAAAAGTTTGATAGGCATCTATTTTATGTTCTGATAGAATGGTGAGGAGAGGTTGCATGTTTCAGGACAAGAGAAAACAAAACCAAGCACCAGAAAACCTGAGCATTAACAGAGAAATCATGGAGGCCTAAAGCATCTACAGAAACACAGCACTAAAACTTGTTTCATGGATAGAGGTGGTTTTAAATGAGAAGATAAATCCTCCCAGACACCCTTAAGGTAAAATGTAAAGAAAATGGAAAACCCAGCAGAATGAACACTGTAGGGACTGGGTAGGCCTCAGGAGGAACAGGGGCAATAACAACACTAGAACACATGGCATTCTCTGGACTTTTGGAAACCTGGTGGTGTTCTAAAGGTTAACAAACAACACAACAAAAAGTTGGTATTGAGGAACATGGGAGGAAAAAGGAGAGACATGTAAAGTCTGAACTTTTATTGCAAGAAAATGACTGGCTACAAAACCCAACCCCAGAGGTCTTTACTTTTATCAAACCACTGAAATCCTGCTCAGGTGGCAAATCATATGCCTGGAAGCTACTTCCCCAGGAACAGGCAGAGTGTGGTCAAGAATAGGGTGGAAACGGAGGTGTGTTAGGAGAAATGGCTCCCTGGCTATGTAATTCTGAGAAGTATTAGAAAACATTGCTAACGAACTCATATAAAAATCTTCTCCAGTTGTATGGATCCAACAGCTAAATATACCATGTGTTGGGAAAATAAGAAGAATTTACAGAGAACCAAAGACATTGAAAGGATGAGCACCAAAGCATAGGCCAGTCAAGGGGAAGTTGTGTGAACACAGCCCCCATGAACTGCCCCACAGAGTTTAGATTAGTTCTTACATTAAACACCATCTGTGAATGGCTGAGCCACAGAATTCACACGCCCAGAAGTAATGACAAATCATCAAATGTCCGTGCTTATTTTTAAACATGATACAGTATTTCACTGCAAGGGGCTTCAGATTAGCCATGTATATGAGAAGTGAATACTCCAGTTTAACTCCTGGCAAGGCAGTCAGGGAACATATCACAGCTGTCCAACACAGAAAAATGGCCAGATGAGACTGCAAATTTTGGAACTAAGACTATAATATGAAAAGAAAACATTTATTATTTGACAGTTGAAGGATATCTCTCTGGAGACTAAGAGGGAAAGGATAATTGAGATAGGAATTTAAGTGTTCAACAATGTTTAGGAAGATGCAAACAGAATTGACTGAGAGGCTACAGACACCTGCCTGAGCTCTGTGGCCTATCGGGAAAAGCAGTAATGCTATGCTGGAAGGCAGGAGGTCCCACACTCAGGATAAGTATCTCCAGGTAAGGGGAAGAAAACAAAACAAAGCAAAGCAAACATAACAGACATCTGCAGAGAAATCTCACAACAGTGCATCCAACCAGAACAGGACTGACCCCATTCAGTGGGTTTCACTGCCCAGGAAAAACCATTAAATTTAGTATCACTGAGCGACCTTGGGGCCTTACGTAGGCCTGCATTTTCACAGAACGACTGCCTTCTAGATACTTACTGCACATTTCCCCCATAGGAATACAATTATCATACCAATTTATGAATAATTTAAATTAAATCAGACTCTAACTAGCAAGAGCTCTGAGACAAGTTGGTAATTGGACTGGTTTATTTTTATTTAAAAATAAGAAAAAAATTTTCAAAATAATGGTGTTTTGTTTCTAGTTAACAAATTCTACAGTCTTAGTCCTTTTGTTTTTGCTTTCTTTGCCTATCTCAACAATTTCTCAGTTAAAATTCTTTATAAACCAGTTGAAGTTAGTATGAGGCTGTTCAAAACATACTTTTAAAAAACTATCTCAGATAACTTAAAATAACTAAATGTACAAAATTAAAGAGCTGTCAAATCACTTTATGAAAGGAAAAGGAGAAAAGAATCACTGAAGGTGATTCTGTTAAAGGTATCTATGGCATATTGTTGCATGAAAAAAAAGCAAACTGCCAACGGTATGTATAGTCTGACCTCATTTAAAAAGAGATAGATAAATTATAGATAAATAGATTATACATGTATACAGCTTCAAATATAAAAGGATACACCAAAATTATTTTATATAAACAGTACTTAAATACTAGTAATATATTTGTGGCTGATTCTTTTTTCTTCTTTTTACTTATTTGCATTTACCTTATTTTCTACAATTACTGCGTATTACTTAGAAATAAGAAAATAATAAAAAGTGTATTTAAAAATAAAACTACCCATTTTCATATAAATGCCCCTGGCATAGTTCAGGATCTCAGATTGGTGACTCAGAAGGGTACTGTTGGATCCTACTGCTGTATTTTGGGAATTTTTCTTCTTTTTGGTGAGTCATGGCAGTTACTCAGTGTGAAACAGGGCAGAAGGCGAAGGGCAGGCATTTTTCTGGTGGAGCTCATCACCTAAGGCTCTCTCCTCACCCTACCCGGTCTTCAAGGGCACACCGAATCTTCTGGCCTGAGTATCCCATCAGCATGATTTATTTTTAACAGACCCTGCCATACACCCAGGACTTGCTCCACCTGTGCTTCATTTGTCTGGACCCCTACTTTGCACAATTACCTCTTTTCTTCACTCTTATCACTAACCTTTACACCTCCATCTTCGCCTCATAGGTAACAACGTGTGTCTTACTGGCTGGCTTGGCTGAGTTCTGATGATACATTATACCCGATATGCCTCTCTTTCTGGAGATTTCTTGAGGGGTCCTTTGTGGCAAAGGATTATGGGATATAGCTCTGGGCCTGGCTGACCGGTTTGAAGAGCTTAATTCAAGATTCAAGCAAACTGTCAGCACAAAGTAGAGGATGTCCCAGCTGTAATGAGATTTCTCAGTAGGTTGATGCAGCTGGCATGGTGACTGATGGGTAAAGTGCAGGAGTGTAATACCAGCAAGATAAATAGGTTGTGTAGTGACTCCCAGGGAGTTCTACCCACAAGATCAAGGCTCTAGCTTTAGGTTGGATTTATAGAACAATATCCAGTCTTGGGGCAGGAGCCAAACAATAAAAATGCAGAGCCCTGGTACTCATATCAGAGAACTGCTGAACTAGGCAAGTTAATGGAAGAAGGTCTCAGAATGGGGACCCAAGCAGGTAGGTGCTCATAGCTAAGAAGCAGGGTCACAGGAGAGCTCAAATGCAGAAGTCTCAGTCTCAGAATATAAATAAGAAGAAAAACTGCAGCTCTAAGATCAACTGGAACAAGAGCTTAGGGATTTAGTTATGGCTACGAGACAGGCAGAGCTCCAAAGACCATGACACAGGGATATGTTTGAAAGTATTTCATATTGATTTTAATACCAATTCAAGTAGAAAATGTGAGATAAGCCAGAACTTTGTTAAACTCCTTGCATTCATTTTATGGTTTAATATTGTTTTTATTTTAAATTACCAATGGAAGAAGAGCAGTATAACCTCAAAGTTTGGAGCCTTGGATCTCCATACATGAAACAGGTCACTGGTGTTGTGATGTGATGTGATGTGATTCCTCCTTTTTGCACATGCACCCACCCCCAACTGAACTAACTTGAGAATTTCTTGTTGTAAAATTATATCTATTTAGTTTAAGGGTTTGGTCATTATATAAAAAATGCAAATATTTGCTAAGATGAGTTATACAATAAATATTTGTCCACCATGGATAGTGGGAAAGGGGCATGAGGATGCTGGGAAAGAAGCAGAGGAGGAAAGGAATGAGCCCAGAGTCAGGAGATAGGGTCACCAAAGACAAATGTGATCATCTTCTTGATTTGCCTGTGACTATTCTGCATCTTCAAAATGAGCTTTATATTTTCTGCAATTCCTTTAATAAAGAATTGTGCAAATAATTCCACTCGTTTCCATATGGCTATTAAAAGTTGGTCTCCAAATGATTTTCTTTCACAAGGAAGTAAAACAGATGATAACAAGCAAGCAGTAAACACTTTGTTGCTATATGCAGATAGTATTACCAGAATTTCATACTTTCTAATCCACCTGGGAAGACATATACTTTTATATACATTTAAAAGCTAAGAAATGAGAATGGAGATATTTAAGGAGAAAGTGGTGAGGGATTGTAGGAAATTATTGAAATTTTTTTTTTCACATTTAGCTTCTTAATAAAAACCAGGGTTTGTATGAGTAAACACATAGCAGATTTTTATTTTTCATTTCAATATTAAATAAATTTAATATATCAATTTATAACCTGTTTACATGTTTGTATATAAATGAGAGAAATTTAAATTTCTCTGTTGAATTATTACTTTATATTAGGAAATTATAGCATATCTTAGTCAAATACAATAAATATTAATAATCATTGACCAATAAAGAGCCTTGAATGTAGAATATCATCATGAAATTCAGAAAGGACATCCAACTTTAAAAAGTGCTGAAGGTTATTTTTGGTCAATATAAAATCTTTTTTTTAAATTTTATTGTTGTTTAACTAGTTTTCTGCCTTTTCTTTTCACCTTAATGCCCTTCAAACTTTCACTTCTCAAAATCATAGATTTCCATTTTTCTACCTGCCTGTATGTTCCATCTGCTTCATCTGAGCCAGGCATACCCTCCCATTGCTTGATTTTAGCCTCATGTGCCACTCTGACTCATTGGGTGACAATTTAAAAATCACCTTCACCTTCTAGTGCTAATATTACAAACTTCTTTTCTTCATTCTCCATGACCATATTGATATCCCAGGCTATAGTTATTCTTCATTCCTACTATCTTTCCTCCCTTCTCTTTCTCTCTTACCCTTTCTTTATCAAAATTTTATTGAGTGATTACTACATACTGTCTATACAGATTATATTAGTAAACAGGAATTATACTTATAGGAGCTATAGATTTTTTTCATCCTTACCTGAGGACATACTCATTGATTTTTAGAGAGAGGGGAAAGGAAGAAGAGAAACATTTATGTGTGGGGGAGAAACATTGGTGAGTTGCCTCTAGTATGCGCCCCGAATGGGGACCTGGCATGCAACTCAGGCATGTGCCCTGACTGGGATGATGCTCCAACTGAGCCACACTGGCCTGGGCAGAGCTCATAGATTTTCATGAAAGATGTAACTTTTTATAGTATTTAAAGCACTTGTTTATTTATATACCTTATTAAGTACATATTGTTTGTTCAGTTCCTAGCATGCATAGAACACCATTAGGAAATAAATAAAGTAGTGGAATAGTGAAGGGTTAGTTTACTGAAAGAAAATGGGCTTTGAGGTCAAGTAGGCCTGGATTTAAAACCTTGTGATAGTACCCCACTATAAAAGCATGATTATTACATTGTAGTATGGTTATGAGATCCAAAGATGTGTGTTTGTATACATGTCTATGTAATTCTCTAATCTGAAATAAGACTTTGAATACAGTATCCACAGAATGGACCAAAATATAGTCTATATCTCATTTACAAAAGGGACACTCATTAGTTTCCCCCAATTATATACAATATTGTAACTGGATATTCCCTTTAAAATGATATGCCAGTTTTCTCTTCAATAAATTGGAATATGGTTTTTCATTCTAATATTCCACAGAAGGCATTGTCAGGTTTTAAGTTTAACAGTTATACCATGGACTATTGTTTTATTGTTTTAAATCAGGGGTGTCAAATTCATTTTCACGGGGGGCCACATCAGCCTCATGGTTGCCTTCAAAGGGCTGAATGTAATTTCAACTCCTTAACAGTTAAGAAGTAGTTACATTTATGCAGTCCTAAAATTATTTTGGCCCTTTAAAGGCAACCACGAGGCTGATGTGGCCGCTGGTGAAAATGAGTTTGACACCCCTGTTTTAAGTAATAAAATTTTGTGTAAACTGCTTGAGTATATTTTTGGAAGTATTTAATGATGTGTTGTACTTTTTACTTAATGGACAAGCATCATATATAGGAGACAAAGGTACAATTGCAATATTGATTTAAAGCTTTAAAACTCTCTCAGAATCTTTATTAATATCCCACCACATCAATTAGGCCGCAGAAAAGCCTTTCTGACATTGTTATGTTTTTTTTAAGTTGAAACAAAACAGATGTTACACTAGCTCTTCTCATTGTTTTCAAGGTGTGCTTCATAATGGGGCCAGCTTTCAGAAAACAAGGCTGCTTCTTTCTTGTGATCAGTTTGCCTACTGCCCAGCGGCACTCTGTATCTGTGATGAGCACACACCTCTCTCTGCTCCACATATCTGCAGGCCCACAAAGGTTTGCCGCTGTCACCAGTAATGAACGCGTCCATCATCGTGGGCCCTTCTCATATGTTCCCTATTCTCCATTTTTGACCCAGTCTGGTTTCTAGCCTTTGCCTACAGCCATTGTGTGTAATTGCACTTCTGAACTTGAGAGTTGTGAGTTTCTAGTCCACAGCTTGATTCATCCTCAAAGACTCTGGTTGGCATTTGTACACATCGCTCTCTTCAGTTGGAGTTTTTATAGTCGTAAAACCCACATTATTTGGGCATTTTTTTACTCAATAAATCTTTATAAATCAGCTAATACATGTCAGCTTCCTGCCTTGAAACCCAATTTTCATGATTGTTCCTTGTTCCCTCAAAGAGAGACTTGGATAATCTTTTCCGCAGCCCCTTCTATCTATAGCTACAATGATGGCTTCCACCTGTCAAGACTTACAATTAGGAGAGGCAGCACTAATAGTGTATTGAATCTGTAGTTGGTCTTTCTGTTGTGGATCCAGTATCCAGTGTACCTGGAATGAATCCAGCATATTGCAACTGTCTCTTACCTCCCACTGGATCATTGACCAATCTATACCATAAAGCCCATGCCTCGGTTTTCCCAACCAGCAAGCTAGTCTCCTTCCCAGGCCTGGAGACAGCCTCTGCCTTGAGTCAGTCCACTTTGGAAGCCTTGTCTTGCTTGATCCAGCTCCTGCCAGTGTGCCTCCACCACCACAGCCACAACCACCTGTCCATGCACAGGCACTCACATGAAGCCTTGTTCTAAGCAGAACTAGACCATATGCCTGATTTTAAAATTGCCTATAGCTAGTCCAAGCCACCAGAGTGGATCTTGTGTAACACCCTCTGGAACCAAAATACACAACTTTGGGTCTTTTTAGTGTGTTACATTTTCTTGAGGTCCTTCTACTCTCCCTTCCATTCCCATCCTGTTGAGGTTTTCTTCTGGATTCACACTTCAGCCTATTGCTCAGTCACTGTATGTCTCAGGACTGAGGTAATCATATAACTTGTCATCCAAACCAGGACATTTCTGAATGTAAAATGGAGTCCAATTAACTATACCAGGGCAACAAGTATCAACATGAACTGCTCCAGGTAAACCAGGTGACCTTAGCAATAACAAACATGATGATAAATATCTAATATACTGATTCTGTGACTCCCTCTTCAGCACCAGGAATGGACTTATGAGAAGCCCCTTTATTTAAAAAAATCTAAATATTAATTACATCGACATTCAAACTATAATTTTTGTTAAATGTGCTTTGGCATACTAATGAATGCTATTGTATTTAACAGACTAACTCATTTATTTATCAGTTTCTACTTTGTAGCTAGTGTTACCTGTCACAAACACTAGCACTCAGTAGTGGCTCAAAATATGTCTATAGAGTGTGACAGGTTTGTAAGATTACAATTCCACACAAAATAAATATGTGAGGGGAGCTATGTAAAGATTTAAACATAATCATCACAGTAAGTTATATAAGGACACATGTGAATGAGCATATTTCAAAACTCCAGTCTTCAAAATCTTTTAAGCCAAAGCCTTTCCTTCTACATTTTATGATGGGCTTAAAATGGGTATCCATTTGTGCCTTTATTATTTTGTTTGTTTGTTTTGTTTTAAAGATTTTATTTATTTTTATTTATTTATTAATATATTTTATTGATTATGCTATTACAGTTGTCCCATTTCCCCCCCTCCCCTCCACTCTATCCTGCCTACCCCCTCCCTCCCACATTCCCCGCCCTATAGTTCATGTCCATGGGTCATACATACAAGTTCTTCGGCTTCTACATTTCCTACACTATTCTTACCCTCCCCCTGTCTATTTTCTACCTACCATTTATGCTACTTATTTTCTGTACCTTTCCCCCCTCTCTCTCCTTCCCACTCCCATGTTGATAACCTTTAATGTGATCTCCATTTCTGGGGTTCTGTTCCTGTTCTAGTTGTTTGCTTAGTTTGCTTTTGTTTTTGTTTCAGGTGTGGTTGTTAATAACTGGGAGTTTGCTGTCATTTTTACTGTTCATATTTTTGATCTTCTTTTCCTTAGATAAATCCCTTTAACATTTCATAGAAGAAGGGCTTGGTGATGATGAACTCCTTGAACTTGACCTTATCTCAGAAGCACTTTATCTGCCCTTCCATACTAAATGATAGCTTTGCTGGATACAGTAATCTTGGATATAGGTCCTTGCTTTTCATGACTTTGAATATTTCTTGCCAGCTGCTTCTTGCTTGTAAGGTCTCTTTGGAGAAATCAGCTGACAGTCTTATGGGAAGTCCTCTGTAGGTAACTGTGTCCTTTCTCTTGCTGCTTCTAAGATTCTCTCCTTCTGCTGAATCTTGGCTACTGTAATGATGATGTGCCTTGGTGTGTTCCTCCTTGGGTCCAGCTTCTTTGGGACTCTCTGAGCTTCCTGGACTTCCTGGAAGTCTATTTCCTTTGCCAGATTAGGGAAGTTCTCCTTCATTATTTGTTCAAATAAGCTTTCAATTTTTTGTTCTTCCTCTTCTCTTCTGGTACCCCTATGATTTGGATGTTGGAATGTTTCAAGATGTCCTGGAGGTTCCTAAGCCTGTCCTCATTTTTTTGAATTCATGTTTCTTCACTCTTTTCTGGTTGGATGTTTCTTTGTTCCTTCTGGTCCACACCATTGATTTGAGTCCCAGCTTCCTTCGCCTCACTATTGGTTCCCTGTACATTTTCCTTTGTCTCTGTTAGCATACCCTTCATTTTTTCATCTAGTTTTCGACCAAATTCAACCAATTCTGTGAGCTTCTTGATTACCAGTGTTTTGAACTGTGCATCTGATAGGTTGGCTATCTCTTTGTTGCTTAGTTGTATTATTTCTGGAGCTTTGATCTGTTCTTTCTTTTTTAAAATTTTTTATATTTTTAAAAACATATTTATTGATTATGCTATTATAGTTGTCCCATGTCCCCTCCTTCACTCAACTCCATCTTGGCATGCCTGTTTGTAAAGTGGTGGAGCCTTAGGTGTTCACTGGGGCAGAGTAATGCTGGTCTCTGTGCTGTGATTCTGTATGTGGGGGAGGGGCCAAGAGGGAGTAATGGTGCCTGCTCCACTCTCTGCCGGATTCTAGTCACTCCCTCCACTACCCACAATCAAACTGGTCCTTTCTGGTGCTGATTCCAGAGTAGGTGGGCTTGTGTACTCTCTAGGCCCCTGTGGGTCTCTCCAACCAACTCTCCTGTGAGGCTGGGAGTTTCTCCTGCTGCCGCCCCAACCCCCACGGGTGTTTTCAATCAGAGGTTTGAGGCCTTATTTCCCCGTGCTGGAGCCCTGGGTTGCTTGGTCTGTCACCAGGTCCACCCGCTGCTGCTTTGCCAGCCAGCTGCAGCTTTGCCTGCCCTGCTCCACAATCCGCCCCCTCGCTGGGTCTGCCAGCTGCCGCCTTGCCGCCAGTACTCTCCACCCTGGCTGCCCATCTCCGCCCCTCCTGCTGGTCTGGATGAATGTTTCTTCTCTATCTCCTTGGTTGTCGTACTTCCATACAGTTCGATTTTCTGTCAGTTCTGGTTGTTTTTTGTTTTTAAATTGTTGTTGTCCCTTTTTTGGTTGTGCGAGGAGGCACAGTGTGTCTACCTATGCCTCCATCTCGGCCCCCATTTGTGCCTTTGAATAGACATGGGATTTGGAACTATGGACTGAGAAAATTCTGTCCTTGTGCAGAGATAGTTCATCCATCCTCTTCTTGTGGAGATTAGAGTATGCCTACATTAATGCAAAACCATCCAAGAATATTTTCCCCAATTATCCCAAAGAAAAACATTTTCAAACCACTGAGTATCTTCTTCCTCTCAATAGCATACCTGTTTATCAAATATGAGGGTGTTACATTTTATTAATGTCCTGATGAACTTTGTCATAAGAGATATTAACTATTTCAATGCAATATTGAGCTAATTTAGAGGGAAATCATTATGTTTTCTTTGCTACATGAGGCTACCCTTCTTCAGAGAAAAAATGAAAACAGATTCCATACTGTTTATAGCAAAATTTTTTTCCCCACAATCTAATATAATCATATTTGAGGTATGTATTCATTAGAAATATCTTCCATTTTTCTCTTTGTGACAGTATTCCCTTGTTTTTCAAACACTACAGTAAGTGAAGATCATCTATGCCGTCTCCCATGAGTTCTTGGGACGTGTTGATGGTTAATGAGGTGTAGGGCATCTTAATGAGACTTTTAGTAAAGAAGCAAGTACATTTAAAGCAAATCATTGGTCAGATAATATGGCTAGTTTCTTTCCTAGGGAAGAAGCAAAGAAAAAGCAATGAACTCATTGTGCTCACAGCCTCCTCAATCTTCCAAATTTATGCATTTTAAAGACCATGTTGTTGACATGCCGTTTCATGTCCACTTACAGGAAGGAGTCGGAGTCCCCCCCAACCCATGACAGTCAGTTTGCCCCTTTAAGGAAAGGCCAGGGCAGATGGCAGAGGATTTCAGAGACTTCATAGTCTGGAAAAGTTGCGTGTTGATATTAGATTAGACAAGATACTTCTAAGTGAATATATCTGGATAGTATTCATGGAGGTAAGCAGTAAGTCCTGGAAAGTGACTGCCTGTATGTAAATCACCGGCCAGCTGCTCAATAGACATGCAATCCCAAACAAGCTACTCAAACATCTCTAGGCTTCAGTTCTCTAATTTGTAAAATGGTGATAATAATTGTGCATATCTCAAATTATTGAAAAAATTAAATGAACTATCAGTCATAAAGTGCTTTATAGGAGTGCCTGGTATAGCAAGTGTTTAACAGACAGTATTACTATCAACATACTCAACAGAGACGGCAAACGTTTAGCATGTGCACTGCCACATCCGGTACCAAGAGCACATTCTTCTACTGAACTCAGACAGAGGCTCCAATCCTTCTAACAGAGCCCTTCTGAACACAGTGCCCCAACCAGCCACCCCCATTTAACCCTGATGAAACCTACATCACAAGAAATGGACAGCTGGAAATAGTGCTCACTCAAAACCACATCCTAAAAATGCATTTACAAAACAGTAGGTACAGGCATTGTGGTGGTTTTCATGGTGTGGGGGAGGAGTTGTCTGCCAGCAATAGGGGAGGCAGGCTCCATCTGGCAGCTCTGACATGCCGAACTCCCTCACAGAGGGAGATGCATGTGCATACATCTAAACGTTAACAGTGATTGTGCAAACTGCCTCCCCTGGATAAGACTGCAAGTGATATTGCACGAAGGTTCGGTCTGTTGAAATGATCCACTGCACTTTAACATCCTTCAACTCACTTCCTTAAACAAAGTTTATTTTATTTTTTGTACTTTTTAATATTAACTACCTATTAAGATAAGATTTTTGTATATATTAAGTAAATCTATTATTAAAATCAACTGTACATTTACTTCTACTTTTTTAATGTGGCTTTTGGAAAATTTAAAATTCTATACATGTCTCACATCTGTGACTCATTTTATACTCTTATTGGATAGTGTTCCCCAAGACCCTTTCTAGTACATTTTATCACCACAACGCTTATTTTAAATCAGATGTGGAAAAAAAAAGTCACCAGACTTTGTACCCAAGGCCTTAAACATGTCAAGACAGCATCATGAGAATTTGGCATGACCCATAAGATTGTTTACTTTGTATCAATGGCCAGGCAACGCATGAGCAGTGGAGAAGTTAATGCAATATGCTTCTTATCATTAAGGAGAAAAAAATTTTTATAGGTGAGAAAGATACTTAGGCAAATAATTATAATAAATTATGATAAAAATATGATAGGTTTGGAGTTAGACTAATTTTGAAATACATACAAGCACAAATAGAAAAGTGCAATTAAGTGCACTTTTTAGAATCACGTAAGTGGTTAGTGGCAGGGTGGAGTCTTAGAAATAAGTGCTCCTGCCTTCCAGTCCTTCATCCTTCCCTCAATGTCTAATAATAACTTAATACCTTGGATTCATATTTACACTATCTTATGCTGCAAGCACAAACCACTCTCACAGAAATTATCTCACTTTTCATCAAACAACCATGCCCACCCTTCTGGTTTGGCTGGCCAGGTCATGGATATCTGCACATGTTCTCGGAGTATCTGCCTTAGTAAGCCACAGCACTCTCACTGGAAGGGATAAGGAGAGGTGTTAAGATAATCAGGAGTGTCTGGAAGGAAAAATTATAAATTTTAAGAATGATCCATCAATATGCAGTTTCTGCCACCTAGAAGTTTTTCAAAGTTATTTGCATCCTGGTGTAAATCCCACATACCTACCTACGTGTGAAGAAGTGAGATGATGGAAACATGCTCAGGGAACAGCCTGATGGTTTGGCAATGTCAGGAAGGGACTATGATGCAGGAAAAGACTGTTATAATGTTTCATCATAAGTGACAATGGGATTTTTTTATATTTATCACTGAATGTTTGAGATGTGATAACACTCTTTCAAAAATGCCCATATTAAATAGGAGCAAGAAATAATTAAAGGGGGAAATTTGACACGCTGCTTCCTTGGTCTAATGAGTATTAGGCTCTAAAGTCAAAGTTATTTCTAAAGAGGAGTTGTCAGTGGAAAAGTTAAAATTAGAATAGCTGTTTGAGGACAGAGTAGGGAAAAGAAATGTCATGCAGGTAGCTTCAAAATACTTGAATAAGTTTGAGGTAGGGAGCTGTCAATCTAGTTTTTTGGTAGAAATCTAAAACAATCTTAACAAAGGTTCTTGAATCCTCTTTATTACAAGGTAGGGAATAAATCAATGAATTGAGTGATATAAAAGAAATAAACACATTCTTTCACTTAAAGGAAGAGTCATTTTAGGGTAAGGACACATTGTAAAGCTCAAATAAGAAGAACAACTTATTATTCAATATTTGTTTGTCTCTGGTGAAGATGCACTCTGTGAAAACTGATTTATGCACTGGCAAAAACATTCTTTTCTTCAGGACCACAAACAACTATAGTTTTGTTCCTTCTCTCACAGTGGTATATATTTCATACCAAATGGAATATAATGCACCAAAAATAATCATCACTCAACACAAACAACTACTACCTTCACTTTGCGGTTTGGGAGAAACCACAAAACAGCATGTCATTAAATATTCAGCATATTTCCTTGCTTTTCTTTGTCAGGAACCGGGTGCTCCATTGGAGTGTACTCAAAGGGTAAAGTCAGTGTGTTTTCCCTAATAACACACCTGTTCTCTAAATAGAGCTCCTTCTATTTAAGGAGAGACCAAACTGAAGTCATACCCTGCTATAAATTCCTTGTTCTTTTGAGTTCTGTTACAGTGCAGCACGGCTACAGCAAGCTAACGATATCAAGCCCAAGAGAGTGTGAGTTGATGAACTGACTCTTTTTGGTCGAATTAGCAATTCAAATTCCTCAAAATTTTAATTGGTAAAAATTTGAGTCTGCAAATATTCTCCCATTTCTCTTTTGAGACTGCCACTTTGTATCCTGTGAACTCAGAATTCTTTATTTATGGAAAACTGGGTTCTAGTCTCAGGTTTGCTGCTAATTCGCTGTGGTACCCTGATTAGGTCAATAAGTTTACTGTCACTCAGGTTTCTCATCTATAAAATGAGATGTTTTATGAGACGTTTCCTAAGATTTTTTCCTACTTACAAAATTCTCACTGAGTTCATGAAATTACATTAGAACACATTCTCTCAGCATTTCTCTGACCACACGAACAATAACCAAATATTGGTAAGTTAGAGATATTTGCAGGTCTTGTGTAAATCAGCAAGTAAAACACAATTTAGGGTTGGGTCTGGATCAAAACTGTTTAGAGGCCTCTATGAGTTTCAGGAGAAAATAAACTTTGACTGGACTCGAAGACTGCAATGATGTTAGAACATTAAGTCATTCTTCAGTTTGTTGCATAGTTGAATTCCATCTGGTTCTATAGCAGATTTTCTAGTGAAGAGTCTCTGAAAGGTAAGTGTCTTATCCTTAAAATCAGCAGAACTGTTGTGCATATTAAAAATTTGCTTTTCTAGTAGGGGGTTTCCTGTCAAGATGGAGACGTAGGCAGACACACTGTGCCTCCTCGCACAACCAAAAGAAGAACAACAACAATTTAAAAACAAAAAACAACCACAACTGACAGAAAATCAAACTGCATGGAAGTCTGACAACCAAGGAGATAGAGAAGAAACATTCATCCAGACCAGTAGGAGGGGCGGAGATGGGCAGCCGAGGCAGAGAGTACTGGTGGCAAGGCTGCAGCTGGCGGACCCAGTGAGGTGGCGGATTGTGGAATGAACAGGGCATGCAATACAACAGCAAACAGACCCTGCGGCCCCACATTCGCACATAGATAAACTGATGTAACGGCGGGGGAGCAAAGCAGACCGCTCAACCCAGGGCTCCAGTGCAGGGGAAATAAGGCTTCAAACCTCTGATTGAAAACACCTGTGGGGGTTGAGGAAGCAGCAGGAGAAACTCCCAGCCTCACAGGAGAGTTCACTGGAGAGACCCATAGGGGCCTAGAGAGTGCACAAACCCACCCACTCCAGAATCAGCACCAGAAGGTCCCAATTTGATTGTGGGTAGTGGAGGGAGTGGCTGAAAGTCGGAATAGTGGAGCAGGCGCCATTGCTCCCTCTTGGCCCCTCCCCCACATACTATGTCACAGCGCAGAGACCAGCATTACTCTGCCCCGGTGAACACCTAAGGCTTCTCCCCTTTACATAACAGGAGCACCAAGACAAAAAAAAATGGCCCAAATGAAAGAACAGATCAGAGAACCAAGATGGAGGCATAGGTAGACACACTGCGCCTCCTCGCACAACCGGAATTGACAGAAAATCCAATGGCAAAGAAGTCCAACACCAAGGAGATAAAAAATAAACATTCAGCCAGACCGGTAGGAGGGGCAGAGAGGACTCGCATTGCCGTGGTGGGACCAAGACTGACAGAGTGTGGGATGAACGGGGCAGGCAGTCTGACCACTAGCAGACCCTGAGACCCTACATTCGCGCACAGATAAACCAAGAGGGCCGGACTCAGAGCAGCAGAGAATGGGGCAGGCAGAACGGTGGGTAGCACCCCACAACCCCACATTCGCGCACAGATAAACTGGGACGAACTGCAGGGAGCGAAGCAGACCAACCGCGCAACCCAGGGCTCCAGGGCAGGGAAATAAAGCCTCAAACCTCTGATTGAAAACACCCATGGGGGTTGGGGCAGCAGCAGGAGAAACTCCCAGCCTCACAGGAGAGGTTGTTGGGGAGATCCGCAGGAGCCTTGAGTGCACACAAGCCCACCCACTCGGGGGCCAGCACCAGAGAGGCCCAATTTGGTTGTGGGTAGCAGAGGGAGTGACTGAAATCCGGTGGAGAGTGGAGCAAGCACCATTGCTCCCTCTCAGCCCCTCCCCCACATGCAGCATCACAGCACAGCAACTAGCATTACCCCGCCCTGGGGAAGACCTAAGGCTCCGACCCTTTAAGTAACAGAAGCACCAAGACAAAAAAAAAAAAAAAAAAAGGCCCAAATGACAGAACACTTCAAACCTCCAGAAATAATTCAACTAAGCAGCAAACAGATAGCCAACCTATCAGATGCACAGTTCAAAACACTGGTAATCAGGAAGCTCACAGAATTGGTTGAATTTGGTTGCAAATTAGGTGAAAAAATGAAGGCTATGCTAACTGAAACAAAGGAAAATGTACAGGGAACCAATAGTGAGGTGAAGGAAGCTGGGACTCAAATCAACGGTGTGGACCATAAGGAAGAAAGAAACATCCAACCAGAAAAGAGTGAAGAAACATAAATTCAAAAAAATGAGGACAGGCTTAGGAACCTCCAGGACATCTTGAAACATTCCAACATCCAAATCATAGGGGTACCAGAAGAGAGGAGGAAGAACAAAAAATTGAAAGCTTATTTGAACAAATAATGAAGAACTTCCCTAATCTGGCAAAGGAAATAGACTTCCAGGAAGTCCAGGAAGCTCAGAGAGTCCCAAAGAAGCTGGACCCAAGGAGGAACACACCAAGGCACATCATCATTACAGTAGCCAAGATTCAGCAGAAGGAGAGAATCTTAGAAGCAGCAAGAGAAAAGGACACAGTTACCTACAGAGGACTTCCCATAAGACTGTCAGCTGATTTCTCAAAGGAGACCTTACAAGCAAGAAGCAGCTGGCAAGAAATATTCAAAGTCATGAAAAGCAAGGACCTATATCCAAGATTACTGTATCCAGCAAAGCTATCATATAGAATGGAAGGGCAGATAAAGTGCTTCTGAGATAAGGTCAAGTTCAAGGAGTTCATCATCACCAAGCCCTTCTTCTATGAAATGTTAAAGGGATTTATCTAAGGAAAAGAAGATCAAAAATATGAACAGTAAAAATGACAGCAAACTCCCAGTTATTAACAACCACACCTGAAACAAAAACAAAAGCAAACTAAGCAAACAACTAGAACAGGAACAGAACCCCAGAAATGGAGATCACACTAAAGGTTATTAACAGGGGAGTGGGAGGTGGAGAGAGGGGGGAATGGTACAGAGAATAAGTAGCATAAATGGTAGGTAGAAAATAGACGGGGGAGGGGGCGGTAAGAATAGTGTAGGAAATGTAGAAGCTAAAGAACTTATATGTATGACCCATGGACATGAACTATAGGGCGGGGAATGTGGGAGGGAGGGGGTCGGCAGGATGGAGTGGAGTGAAGGGGGGCGGGAAATGGGACAAGTGTAATAGCATAATGAATAAATATATTTAAAAATTATTTTAAAAATTAAAAAAAAATTGCTTTTCTTAAATTTTTCAGAAGTTTTCTCCAATTTCCCTCTGTTAGACCTAGGGAAGGGAAGAGGCCCTTTTGGAAGTGAGGGTCTTGAAAATGGAATAAGGAAGGGGAACCAGCGAGGATGCCAGCGCCACTTCTCCCTGAACTGGTCATGGCACGTAATAGAAACAACATTCTGCACCTTGCACTTATTGAATGTAATTCAATAAAGTTCTCTAGTTAGTTTTTCTGAAGTATTTTTAGAGAAGTTTGAGGTTCACAGCAAAACTGAGTGAAATGCACAGAGTTCCCATCTACCCCCTTCCCCCCCCACACACAGCCTGTCAGACCACCAACATCCCCACTAGAATGGTACGTCTGTCACATTTGATAAACCTACACTGACACCTCATTATACCCAAAGTCCATAATTCCCATCAGGATTCATTCTGGGTATTGTCCAGTCTATGGGTTTTGACAAGTGTGGAATGACACATATGCACTACTGTACAGAGTGGAGCACAAGTAGATTTACAGTTGTAAGTTAAACACACAGTTTTTCCTGTATTATTATTTATTATTATAATATTTTCCATATGAACAACTGTAAACCTACTCTTGCCCCATCTTGTAGTATTGTACAGAATAGTTTAACCATTCTAAACATTCCCTGTGTTCTGCCTGTTCATCCCTCCCTCTCCACTAACCTTTGGCAACCACTGATCTTTTTACTGTCTCCATTGGTTTGCCTCTTCCAGAATGGCCTATAGTTGGAATCATACAGTATGTAGCCTTTTCAGATTGGCTTCTTTCACTTAGTAATATTCATTTAAGTTTCCTCCATGTCTTTTCATGGCTTGATAGCCCTTTGTTTTCTTATGGCCTGGATGTACCACAATGTGTCTATTCACCTACGAAAGGCATGCTGGGTGCTCTCAAGTGTTGGCAATTATGAATAAAGCTGCTACAAACACCTATGTGCAGCTTTTTGTATGGATATTAAGATTTAAGTTCATTTGGGTAAATACAAAGGAGTACCAATCCTGTATCTTATGGTAAGAATAGTTTTGTAGGAACTTTAAAAAACTGTTTTCCAAAGTGATCACACCATTTTACAATCTCACCAGCAGTGAAGGAGGATTCCTGTTGCCCCACTGCCTCACCGGCGTTAAGTGCTGGCAGGGTTTTAGATCATGGCCACGCTGACAGATGTGTAGTGGTATCTCATTGTCGTTTTCACTTGCAGTGCCCTAATGACAGACGATGTTGAACATCTTTTCATATGCTAATTGCAATTTCTGTATCTTCTTTGGTGAGGTGTTTAAGTCTTTTGATTATTTTTTAATGAGGTTGTTAATTTTCTTATTATTGAGATTGAAGAGTTCTTTTTATATTTTGGATAACAATTCTTTATCAGATATACTTTTTCAAATATTTTCTCCCTGTCTGCGGATTATCTTCTCATTCTCTCAACATTAACAGGTCAGAAGTTTTTATTTTTAATGAATTCCAGCTTATCAACTATTTCATAGATCGTGCCTTTGGTATTATATCTAAAAGTCATCTCCATATGAAAGGACATGTAGGCTTTCTCTGAAAGGCTTTCTTAGGCTCCTCCAAGGAAGAAATGCCAATCAGCCATAAAATTAGGCAGTACAGAGCTTATTGGGGTTTGCACACCTGGGCAAAGTTCCCCAATCCGCGGAGATGGGCCGAGGAAGTCGCGCCCAAGCAGGGAATATGGTGGGGTTTTATGCACCAAATTCTGGTTGGCTCTCTTCGTGGGGGCTAGGGATTGGTCTCCTTGAACAAAGCGGCAATCTATCATTGGTGGTTCCCTGGTCTGACATCAGCCGTCTCTTCGGGGTTGTAGCTCGGCTGCCATTTTGTCCTACCCCGCCCATCCTGACATTCTCCTAGTTATCTTCTAGGATATTTATAGTTTTGCATTTTACATTTAGTTCTATGCTCTATTTTCGAATTAATTTTCGTGAAGCATGTAAGCATGTTTGTGTTTACACTCATTTTTTTGCATGTGATATCCACTTGTTCTGGCACCATTTGTTAAAAAGATCAGCCGGAATTTTGGGGTTTGTGTTTTTTTTGGTCAATTCTTTCAGATTTTCTACAGAGAAGACCCTGTCATCTGCAAATAAAGTCAGTTTTATTTCTTCCTTCCCAATAAGTATACCTTTTATTTCCTTTTCTTGTCTTAATGTGTCAGCTAGGTCACACTGAAAAGCACAGGTGAGAGGGACATTGTTGCCCTGTTCCTGTTCTTAGCAGGTAAGCTTTGCAGGTCTCACACTTAAGTATGATGTTAGCTGTAGGTTTTCTTTCTAAAGTTAAGAAAGTTACCCTCTATTCCTAGTTTACTGAGAATTTTTATTGTGAATCAGTGTCAGATATTTCAAATATTTTTTTCTGTATCTAATAATATAATCATATGACTTTTATGTTAAAATGGTAGATTGTATGAATTGATTTTTTTGAATGTTGAACCTGCTTTATACACCAAGAGTAAATCCCACTTGCTTGTGGTATATAATTCTTTATACATATAGTTGGATTTGATTTGATTTACTAATATTCTGTTGAAGATTTTTGCATCTATCTTCATGAGAGATATAAGTCTACAGTTTTCTTTTATGGTAGCAGTTTTGTCTCATTCTCTCTGACTTTATCTTTTGAAAAAGATTGTAGAGAATTGGTATAGTTTCTTAAATGTTTGGTAGAATTCACTAGTGAACCCATCTAGGCCTGGTGCTATTTTAGAGATTATTAATTATTGATTCCATTTCTTTAATATACAGGGTCTAGCACAAATAATGCTTCTTTTTATTACAAAATATTTTATTACAAAATCATAAGCATGTAATTCTATAACATAACAATATCACACTCAAGCACACCATATGACATTTTATGTGAAATGTCATATTAAATAATTCATGTGAATTTTCAAATTAAACTGTTCAAACTGAAAGTTCAAATTAAACTATAAATTATTATGCCCTCATTATTACCCTACCAACCACACTCAAGTAGGCCTTACTTGTGCTAGACCCTGTATATAGGTCTATTTAGATCATGTATTTCTTCTTGTGTGAGTTTTAACAGATTGTCTCTTTCAAGAAATAGGTCCATTTCATCTAGTTTATCAATCTGTGGGATAGAATTATTCATAATATTGTTTTATAATCTTTTTAATGTCACTTGGATCTATATTGATGTCCCTGCTTTCTAGTAAGTTTTTAATGAGTGATTGGAAGCTTTCTTATTTCTCTAAAAGGAAATCAAGAGTTGTTTTTTATTTTTACATATAAAGTAAATGTTAGTCCCACAGCTGACTAACATTTAGAAATGAATAGCATTTGATAGAAAAGTAGGTTTTCCACTTATACTTTCTATTAGAAGAACAGTATATATAATTTGGTTTGTGTATATTAGCCATAGATGATTTAATAAAGAGTGATATAGCTAAAGTGCTCCTATAGAAAAAAACTATCCCATTAATGTTTCTCTTTACTAATTAAAAAATTATTGAAAAATATATTGAATTTCTAGCAACCTAAAGAATGGGAGAAAATATTTTAAAATCATGTATCCCATAAAGGGTAAATAGTAAACATACATAAAGAACTCATACAACTCAAAAAAGAAAATTTTTTTATTAAAAAATGGCAGAAGAACTGAATAGACTTTTGTCCCCTAAGAATACATACAAATGACCAACAGTTACACTAAAAGGTGTTCAGAATTACTAGTCATGAGGGAAATTCAAATCAAAACTACATTGAGATATCAACTCATACCTGACAGAATGACTCTCATCAAAAAGACAAGACATAGCAAGGGTTGGTGAGAATGTGGAAAAAAGGGAATCCTCACACACTGTTGGTGGGAATGTAAATTGGTTCAGCCATTATGAAAAGCAGTCTGGAGTTTCCTCAAAAAATTTAAAATAGAACTACTATATGATTCAGCAATTCCAATTCTGGTATTTATCCAAAGGAAATGAAAACAAGATACCAAAGAGTATCTGCACTGTCATGTTCATGGCAGCATTATTCACCATACCCAAGATATGGAAACAGCCTAAATGTCCATGAATGTATAAATGGATAAAGTAGACATGGTATCCATGGACAATGGAATATTCCGCCATGAGAAAGGATATCCTGCCATTGTGACAGCATGGACAGACCTTTAGGACATTGTGCCAAGTGAAATAAGCCCAACTGAGAAAGGCAAATATTGCATGATGAAATCTAGAAAAAAGAAGAGTGCAACTCATAGGAACAGAGAAAAAAAGTGGGTGCCACAGGCTGGGAAGTGGGAAAAATGAGGAGAGGTTGGTAAAAGGGTACAGCTATCAGTTATAAGATGAATAACGTCTGAGGATCCAATGTAAAACTTGGTGACTATAGTTGGTAACACAGTATTATACAACTGAAATTTGCTAAGAGAGTAGAACTTAAATGTTCTCACCCCCCTAAAACCAAAAAAATAAATATGTGAGGTGATGGATATGTTAGTTAACTAGACTGTGGGACTCCTTTCGCAATGTATATGTATATCAAATCACTATCATGAATATTTTAAATATCTTACAATTTGTCAAATATACTTCAAGAAAGCTGAAAAAATATATAGGAATTCCCCAAAAAATTCATTAGATTTTACACACTATATTTATTATTCCAGCTTGCAGTTTTTTAGCTTCTGCTTTTTATAAAGAAAGAATTCAAGAATTAAATGTGAGTGTTTCTCTCATTTAACAAGTCAAAACCCACCATTCTTGGAAATTTTGGTCTTCTCCAAACAAACATGCTTTGGGGACTTTTTTCCCAAGATAGTTTTTCCATGACGACTGTCACATAGCTAATGAATTTGTGCTAACATCTAACATTTTATCATGGGCTTTTAATTATTTCCTAAAAATATTAAAATATTAGCCACGTTTCCAACTATAAGCAAATCATTACTTCCCTCTATTAGATTTTTTTTGGGGGGTCTCACATAGTTATGTTAATTGTCATTTATCAACTAGTACCTGAAAGTATTTTGAGAGTCCTTGCGAGACATTCTTTCAAGATATTCCTACTGATAAATCCATATGGCAGTAAATAAGAGTTCTGTTTCTTGGCATTATAAGCCATAATGTCTACTTTACAACAATAAAATCATTGTTCAGCTGCAGAATAAGAAATTCTTTGGCTTTCATTTATTGTTTTATAACTTTTCTCTGAAAGCATTTATATTTGATTCTTGCATATCTTAATGTTTAGTAATCAATTTCCTAAAGCCAAAAATATGTCTTGACCACATCTCTTTTTTGGCTTTTGAAGTTTGGTTTTTATGAATTACATCAGAAGTTCAATAGAATATTTAACATTTTTAACATCTTTAATATCATCATTTTAGCACCAGAAATTTCCAGTGTTCCCTCCGATCTCTCTTCCTTTGTACATAGTTCACAAGGACAGTGCAACAGACTGGTGGCCCCGGGCGAGCTCACAGGAGAGAGGAGATGATGATTCAGGCACCAGGTCTGGGATGGTGGGAGGAGGCATGGTTTCCTTCTCCCTTCTGACACAGACTAAATCCTGAGGCAAGCAGAAAATCAGGGAAGAGGGAGTTGGTGGTCTAAAACAGGTCTTATTTTCTTTTCTTTCTTTCCTTCCTACAATTCTGGTCTCCAGTTCTGGCCTGTGGGTACTTTCTCCACACCACCAAGCAATTCTTTGACACCAGCTGGCTGTCCCACAATTCAACACAATTCTGACACTGTTTACCTCGAGAAAGTGTCAGATCCCACAGGTTAAGGGCTCAGTCTCACACGATTGCTCCCCCACTTCAAGTGCCAATCATCACCAGTCCAGGTTGGCATCTGTGCTTCTGACCTACCAGCTCTAAATCAGATTATCAATGTCCCCTTTCTTGGGTTTGATTCATTTGCTAGAGTGGCTGACAGAACTCAGAAAATATTTTATGTACTTGACTAAAGATTTACTATAAATGGATATAACTCAGGAGCAAACAGAGAGAAGAGATGCATAGGACAAAGTGGAGAAGGGGCACAGAGATTGCAGCCATTCTCCCCATTTCTCCATGACATCACCAGCCCAGAAGCTCTCTGAACTCTGCCCCTCTGAATTTTATGGAGGTTTCTGCACATAGGCACGCTGGACACTGGCTCTGGGTTCAATCTGAAGTCCTGCCCTCCGCAGAGGTTTGACTAGAAGTTTCAAGCCTCTAATGATATGGTTGGTTCTCCTGGCACCCAGCCCCTATCTTCAGGTATGATCCAAAGATCACCTAATTAACATGACAAAAGACATCTTCATCGTTCTCAAAATTCAGCAAATTCCAAGGGTATTAGGAACTTTGTGCCAGAAACTGGGCAAACCAAGTATAATGAAGCATAAATCACAATGTCACATGTCCTCTCCTTTTGTCTCTCCTCTCCCTGCTTCAGTTTAGACTCTTGAAGGAACAGAAATTCATTCAGATTAGTTCCCATAAAGATTTAATGTTAGAATAGAGAGAATCCACCCCAGAGTTGGAACTCTGGAAGAAATAGGAACCACAGACTCTCTGTCCCTCTGTCTGTCTGTCTCTCTCTCTGCTTCCAACCCCCATAAGAAGAGACATTTCCCCTGAAGAGACCATGCCCCTCAAATTGTGATTCCTCTGGGTCTCCTATCAGCCTCTTCCTGACTTGCTCTATCACTGTGTAGAATACACAAACCTTTCACTACACAGAAGGTAGGTGAGTTAAAGCTCCATGAATTTGTAGCAATACATTCCTTTGACATTCTGTTGACGCACGTGATAGCATTTTAAGGCAATTTCCAAGGACTTATCCTGCTTTTCTTGGACTTCCATCTTTCTTGCAAACCCGAGTTATTTCTCTTAGCTTCTTTGGTTAATGAGAAAATAAGATCCCTTCTCTTTGAGCTACCTGTTCACCCATTTCCAGGTCATATCTACTTACTAGCTTGAATCCACTTGAACTGCAATTTAATTTGCTTATGAAATAATCCCAATTACATACCCCTGGGGCAGAAACTCAGAGTTACCCATGCTCTACCACTTCTTCCTGCTCTAAAACCTTCTCTAAAAGCTCCCAACTTTTCCTCCAACTTTTCCAATGATTTTTTTCCACCACCTTTGGTCTTCTCAGTCCCCAGGGAGGACCCTTTCTGAGGTCAACATCTGGTGTATACTTCCCACTCAACAACACGAGAACATCATTGTAGCACCTCCTCAGACTTCTCATCTGAACTGTGTTAGTGTGTAGTCTTCCTTTGATTTTGTTGAGAGGTGGGCATTTATTTTGCACCACATAGTTAAGTTGTATTGGCAAGATGGATGGGAGTTAGGGAGGTCCAGGGAGCTGAAATGTAAGAATAGAAGGTCAAAGCTGTCAGGGATATGCATGTGTGTGTATGTATATATCCATCCATATACACACACACACAGCTATATATGTATATGTGTGTGTATATATCTGTATGGATGGATATGTACACACACATGCACATATATACATATATATATGTATGTATAGACAGAGAGAGAAAGAGAGATCCTCTGTTCCTCTGCAAAAAAAATTCTCTCCTGCTGCAGTCACTAAATACATGTGTATTAAATTAACAGAGGCAGTCATTTTCTCCTTCTTCCTATAGAAGATAGTGATGAAGTTTGTTACGAACCTCAAGAACCTACTTATTTATTCTCTAATCTTCCCCTAAATAGGACTAGAATTATCACTATCTGAAACAAAACTTTTACCATTCAACAGAGCCATGACATTTTGTTTGTTTAATTACAATGCTTATTTTTACCAACACCCAGTGGCCTATTAATGAAGGCACATTTTAAAAAATCTAACAAATAAGCAAATACATCCTTACATCACAGACACAGCTCTCCTGTCTTTATTTTGTATAAAAAGGAAAGCACTTACCATACCTACATACTACTTTTTCCTGGTTTTACCCACTTAAATGTGGATAAAAATTATTTAAATTATTTTCTGCAAAAGTTACATATAATGCCTACTTTTTAAATTTAATTTAATTTAATTTTTATTGATTGATTTGGGAGAGAGAGAGAGTTGTATTTGTTGTTCCACTTACTTATGCATTCATTGGTTGATGCTTCTATGTGCCCTGACCAGGGATGGAACCCACAACCTTGGTGTATCAGGATCATGCCCTAACCCACTGAGCACCCAGCCAGGGCAGATTCCTAGTTTTTAAAACCTTACCTAGAATTTCTTCTTGGGTATTAATGTGAGTACCCTTTGAAAATTTCCTGTAATGCTATTCAATTCTTCCTTCATACTTTAAAATAGCTTTATAACTGAGCAAATAACCAAAAAACTAGGGAGCATGGGCAGGCTAGAGAATAACTAGAAGGCTACAACAGTAACCCGGCAGGACTTTAATTTGGGAAACTACACAGATGGCTGTAATGGTAACTTCTTCCCAACAATTAAAGAAGTAATAATACGAGTCTTATGGAAACTTTTTGAGAGTATAGAGAAATAGGAAACATTTCTCAGCTTGTTTATGATGCCCTCATACCCCAGATTACAAAACCTGACAAAGACATTATGAGGAAAGGGAATTACAGTTCAATCTATTTCATGAGCATAGGTGGAAGAACTCTTTTAAATAAACAGTTGGATATCCTTGCCTTAAAATCACACTTATTCCAAATGTACTGTAGATGTATTTTAAAAGCATTAAGAATAATAAATCTGGGAGAATAGAACATGGAATATTTACGGAAATAACGCTGAACTTAAAAAGTTTAACAAAAGAATACATTTTACAGTCTTCCATTTTATTTTAAAGTTCAAAGAAAGAAAAAAAGTAGTTTATGAGATGAAATTTCCTTTTGAAAAAGCTCCCAAATGCTTCTAACATTTACCTATGTTTGAGAACCCTTTATATACAGAGGGGGTAACTGAGGTCCCAGGAAGTGAGGTAATTTGGCCACATTTTCTCTTGATTCTTAGCTTTATTTTACTTGTGTGAACAATACTGTCTCTTCCATTTGAGAAAAAAGATTCCAACAGCATTTGACTACAGCACTATACATGGACTATGAAGTCTTAAGCTGTTTATATTGTCCCCAACAAACCCACTCAGTGTAGATTCATGGGCTGCCTGAGAGATCACTTTTATTTGGGAGCATAAACATTTCTGTTTCTTCTTCCATAGAAAATTTCTTAGATGATTTCTATTTTTTTAAAATGGAAGATACATAAGAACACCCATAAATAAACACAAAGGAAGTAACATATATTTCTCTTAAGTGTCATTTTGTGTCATTTTATATCTCTACCTGACACTAGTCACACAAGGTTTCTGATATCCCCAGTGTCATCCTCCAATTTTTTGGGCTTTAACTTTCCGTTCATTTTAAAAATCATTTAGAAAGATGCTGAAAAGACTGAGGGAAACAACAGTTTCTTTCTCCAGCAGGAGACTGATATACATAGTTTTTGGTCTATTACAAAATGCTCAAGAAGAACAAAGCTGAAGGGATAATACCCTTGATTTCAAACTATATTGCAAAGATATAGTAGTGAAAACAATATGATATTGGCATAAAAATAGACACTGAGTTCAATGGAAGAGAATAGCAAGCCCAGAAATAAACCCATGCATATATAGTCAATTAATGTATGACAAAAGCCACATCTTATTGCCTGTATTCTAATACCACTCCTGCTACTGTTTCAGGTTGGCTTTCCTGGGTGTAGAAATCAACGAAGGTGTAAGGGAGGGGTGGGGGCAGATGGGGCATAGGGAAACGTCAAACTGTGGCACAGGAGGACAAAGCCTCAGCCAATCCTGTGGCTAGCTAGAGCACGTACTGCTTGTTCTTCACTGTGAGGGCACTAACCCCTCAGAGCACCACCAGGATCAGATCAGTCCCTGGACGTCCCCTCTGAGAACAGCACGGTCTTGAGGGAATGAGCTGCCTGCAGCTGAGCAAACCCAGAAGGTGCTGACAGCTGGTACATCAAGTCCCTCCTGGAAGGAGGGGATGGTTTCCACCACAGAGATCCACTAGGGAAGAATGCAGATTAAGTCAGGTCTGAAAGGATCCCAATCCTCCAAAATTTCCCCAGATGTCACCAGAAAGAATGTAGGTTTCATTCAGGCCTGATCTTAATTTGCAGCCTGGAATGTGGGCCAAAACTTCCCTATTTACTTTGGAAATTATCCCAAAATCTCACTGACCTAACTACTTAGTACCCTGTAAGGTCACAAAGAGGGCTTTTTAAAATGTACTTTTGGAAGACATTTCTAGTTTGGTTTTCAAGAGAGATTGTATAAGGGGGAAAAAAGGTTTGGGAGGGAAATGGTGTAATTGTAACTAAAAGAGATTTAATACCAGCAGGAGAGAAAGGATTGGGGGAGAAAAGAATTAATAGCATCTTACAGAAGTATGTTCAAACTTAGGTCCTGTTTTAGACATTAATTTCTGAGCTTATGACGTTTAGCCAGATTCTAAGGGTCTAGGGACAATTTTCCAAAAAAAATGTTTTAGCTTTTTCCTGTGTTCCTAAATCTAGACCAGAATCCCCAAACTCTGAAATTTAAATTCCATTCAGGGTACTGAAGAGATTTAACCATTTAATCTATTAGATAATTCTTGCAATTAAAACAAAAACATAGTTTAGCCCTGGCTGGTGTGGCTCAGTGGATTGAGTGCCAGCCTGCAAAGGGTCACCAGTTCAATTCCCAGTTAGGGCATATGCCTGCATTAAGGGCCAGTTCCCCAGTACAGGGCACATGAGAGGCAACTACACATTGATACTTCTCTCACTCTTTCTCCCTCACTTCCCCTCTCTCTAAAAATAAATAAATAAAACCTTTAAAATGAAACAAAATAAAAATATAGTTTAGTATCATAAATTGAGAAGTGTCATTGCTTAATAATCCAAACACTATGATTTGATCCTATCGGTGATGTAATAATGGAATATCAACCTTATTGGAGGAGTTCACATTTCATTCAGGAATAGATGGAGGGTTTCTTAGGGTCTGTGTCTTGCACTGAAAAAAAGCATTCCCCTTCAGTACCAAAGGTGTTCTTGGAACTCCACCGTTTTTCAACTAACTTGATTAGGAACAATTGAAATGCCATGTCTCCTCTTATTAAATTCATACCACCCAAAACTTCCTTCAAAGAAAGCAAGGTTAAATTATATCTTCAGCCCATCAAAATAAATGACAATATGCAAATTCTTCTCACTTTCTCTTATTGCTTTTTCTCCTTCTTTTTTGCCTCCTTAACCATAGTGTAAGCTCCTTCAGAGAAAAAAATTGTAACTGTTTTCTATTGCCTTCATGGAAGGTGCTAATCCAGTGAGTAAAACAGTCCCCAAGGGTCTGGAGGAGTGGGACAATTAAATGTAATTTCATAATTTTGTGGGGTTGAAGCTGTTTCACATATCAGCTTGACAGTGAGAAGGCAGGAGAGGAATACAATGTCAATAAACTAGAACTGGTCAGCAAAGGTGATTCATTCAGCATGTAATTCCCCTTTGTCCTCCTTCCAGCGTCACCATTCATCCACTTTTTCCACAATCTGGCAGTTGTTCTCCAGCCAAAAGACTCAAGTTGATAAACTGTTGGTAAGGAGAGGGGAAAGAGGAGGCCCTCTGCACTATCACTAGCTCTAAGTACCACACACCCCTGTAGGAATTACCTTAACAGTAAGGGATGTGACCAGAGACCTCAGAAGCTGTTGGGGCCTCGGAGTTCTCTAGAATCCTGCTACTGAGAATAGGTGTTAGTCTCAGAATCAATCACCATGGATGCATCTTCAAAATTAGGATTTTTACCACTCTTAAGGAGATTTAATGTAAATAGAAATTTAAAAATCAGTGACCAGAAAAGGCTATGAAGATCATTCAAAGAATGGGTAAGATCGATATTCCAGTATTCTGAACATTATAAAACAGGCAACATGAACCTGCCTGATTCTGGTTCCACAAAGCACCTGAAGCTTCAGAGAATAGGGACAGACACACTGGCAAGCCAGTCACAATTTCCTCCAGAGTCAGATGCAGCAAACAAGGGAATACGGAACTCTTATTTTGAGTTTAAAAAGAATGATGTCCTTACCCAGTGAAACCAAGTTGCTGTAGGTCTCCACCACCACATCCCTCTCCAAGTCCCTCTGAGCACTGTCCAGAAATCCCTATTCCTCACAAAAAGTCCACGGAAACATCCCTAAAAGTCACCAACCCGCGAAGTGAGAAACCCTTTATAAATATGGTTGTGCATGCCATTATGTTATTAGAGAAAAAAAATTATAAGGAACATTAATAAAAGTCTAAATAAATAAATAAATAAATAAATAAATAAATAAATAAAGTGGTAGATAGAAATGCAGGCTCGCAGTCCCCACTCCCTTCCTATTGAATCAAAACCTGTGGTTTAACCAGATCTCCAAGTCAGTCACATGCACTTTTTTTTCCAAAAGTTGGAAAACCACTGGAAGAACCTTCATTATATGTACCAGAAAACTGAACCCAAGAGAAGTGAGGTATCCCAACAAAATGTGTCAGGAAAGATTTGCTGATGAATTAAGTCACTGACCCTGGAGAAACAATACCATCAAACTGTATGACAAACATTAGTAAGAGGAGGTTTTTAGTTACTAACAAAAGATTTACCAACAGTTAAAGCAGAAATCCAATTACACAGCAATACAGAGGAGCATAATTCTTTAGTTCATTAATATTTCAAGCACAATCAAAAGAGCCACTCAGTAAATAGTTGCATTAAATGAAAACAAAATACAACTGTAATTGAACAACAATAAAATAATTTAAAAATTGAAAAAAAAAGGAAACAAAATACTTCTGTCTGTGTTTGCTACTTGGTTAGTTTTTGACTGGACTAGGTCATTAGGCAAGATTTCTATGTTTCTGAGATTTCTTTTTTTTTTTTAAATAGGTAATTTCTGCAAAATTTATTCCACAATCCAGTAGTCAGTATATATTCATCACATAGGCTTGTGTCGGCTTGGTTTTCTTTTTTTTTTTTTTTTATTGTTATTCAATTACAGTTGTATGCCTTTTCTCCCCATCCCTCCACCCCACCCCAGGTGAACCCACCTCCCTCCCCCCCTCCACCCTCCCCCTTGGTTTTGTCCATGTGTCCTTTATAGTAGTTCCTGTAATACCCTCTACCCACTGTCCCCACCCCCACCCCCCACCCCCGCCCTGGCTATTGTTAGATTGTTCTTAACTTCAATGTCTCTGGTTATATTTTGTTGGCTTTTTTCTTCTATTGCTTATGTTCCAGTTAAAGGTGAGATCATATGGTATTTGTCCCTCACTTCCTGGCTTATTTCACTTAGCATAATGCTCTCCACTTCCATCCATGCTGTTGCAAAGGATATAAGCTCCTTCTTTCTCTCTGCTGCGTAGAATTCCACTGTGTAAATATACCATAGTTTTTTGATCCACTCGTTTCCTCATGGGCACTTAGGTTGGTTCCAGTACCTGGCTATTGTAAATTGTGCTGCTATGAACATTGGGGTGCACAGGTTCTTTTGGATTGGTGTTTCAGTGTTCTTAGGGTATAATCCCAGCAGCGGAATTGCTGGGTCAAAGGGCAGTTCCATTTTTAGTTTTCTGAGGAAATTCTATATTGTTTTCCACAGTGGCCTCACCAGTCTGCATTCCCACCATCAGTGCACCAGGGTTCCCTTTTCTCCACATCCTCTCCAACATTTGTTTGTGGATTTGTTTATGTTGGCCATTCTGACTGGTGTGAGATGATACCTCATTGTGGTTTTAATTTGCATCTCTCTGATGAATAGTGATGCTGAGCATCTTTTCATATGTCTCTGGGCCCTCTGTATGTCTTCCTTGGAGAAGTGTCTGTTCAAGTCCTTTGCCCATTTTTTAATTGGGTTGTTCGTCTTCCTGGAGTGGAGTCGTGTGAGTTCTTTATATATTTTGGAGATCAGGCCCTTGTCTGAGGTATCCTTGGCAAATATGTTTTCCCATACTGTTGGTTCTCTTTGTATTTTAATGCTGTTTTCTTTAGCCATGCAGAAGCTTTTTAATTTGATGAGGTCCCATTTGTTTATTCTTTCCTTTATGTCCCTTGCTTTAGGGGATGTGTCTGTGAGGATGTTGCTGCGTGGAATGTCTGAGATTTTCCTGCCAATGTTTTCCTCAAGGACTTTTATGGTGTTACGGCTTATATTTAAGTCTTTTATCCATCTTGAGTTTATTTTCGTGTATGGCGTAAGTTGGTGATCGAGTTTCATTTTTTTGCACGTAGCTGTCCAGATCTCCCAACACCATCTGTTGAAGAGGCTGTTTTTGCTCCATTTTATGCTCCTGCCTCCTTTGTCAAATATTAATTGATTGTATAGACTTGAGTTTATTTCTGGGCTCTCTGTTCTGTTCCATTGGTCTATGTGCCTGTTTTTATTCCAGTACCAGGCTGTTTTGATGACAGTGGCCTTGTAATACAGTTTGATATCAGGTATTGTGATCCCTCCTGCTTTGTTCTTCTTTCTCAAATTGCTGCAGCTATTCGGGGTCGTTTATGGTTCCATATGAATTTCTGAAGTGTTTGTTCTATATCTGTGAAATATGTCATGGGTACTCTAATAGGGATTGCATTGAATCTATAAATTGCTTTGGGTAGTATGGCCATTTTGATGATGTTAATTCTTCCAATCCATGAACATGGTACATGCTTCCATTTGTTTGTATCTTCCTTAATTTCTTTCTTCAGTGTTGTGTAGTTTTCTGAGTACAGGTCTTTTACCTCCTTGGTTAGGTTTATTCCTAGGTACTTTATTTTTCTTGTTGCTATATTGAATGGGATATTTTTCCTGATTTCTGTTTCTGCAGTTTTGTTTCTGGTGTACAGGAATGCCTTTGATTTCTGGGTATTGACTCTGTATCCAGCTGTTTTGCCAAATTCATTTATTAGGTCGAGTAGTTTTTTAGTGGAGTCTATAGGGTTTTCCATGTACACTATCATGTCGTCTGCAAAGAGTGACAGTTTCATTTCCTCCTTTCCAATTTGGATGCGTTTTCTTTCTTTTTCTTGTCTGATTGCTGTGGCTAGGACTTCCAATACTATGTTGAATAGGAGTGGTGAGAGAAGGCATCCTTGTCTTGTTCCTGATCTTAGTGGGAAAGCTCTAAGTTTTTGTCCATTGAGTGTGATGTTGGCTGTAGGTCTCTCATATATGGCCTTTATTATGTTGAGGACTGCTCCCTTTATTCCCACTTTGTTGAGTGTTTTTATCAGAAATGGGTGCTGTACCTTATCAAATGCTTTTTCCGCATCTATTGATATGATCATGTGATTTTTGTCTGTGGTGTTGTTGATGTGATGTATTATGTTTGAAATGTTTCTATCTTCTTAAGGTAGGCCTGTATTGCTATGAACTTCCCTCTCAGGACTGCCTTTGCTCTGTCCCATAGGTTTTGGGTTGTTGTGAGTTCATTTTCTTCTGTTTCCAGAAAGTTTTTGATTTCTTCCCTAATCTCGTTCTTGACCCATTCATTGTTTAATAGCATGCTATTCAGTCTCCATGATTTTGAGTGTTTGGGGTTTTTACCCTTGGGGTTGGTTTCTACTTTCAGTCCCTTGTGGTCAGAGGAAATGCTTGATATGATTTCAATTTTCTTGAATTTGTTGAGGCTTGCTTTGTGTCCTATCATGTGGTCTATCTTTGAAAAAGTTCCATGGACACTTGAAAAGAATGTGTATTTTGTTTCTTTGGGATGAAAAGCTTTGTATATATCAGTTAAGTCCATTTCCTCTAGGGTATTGTTAAGTGACACAATATCTTTGTTGATCTTTTGTTTGGAAGACCTGTCCATTTTTGATAGTGGGGTGTTAAAATCCCCTACTATAATTGTGTTGCTGTCAATATCTTTCTTGAAATCCTCCAAGATTTTCTTTATGTATTTGGGTGCTCCTATGTTGGGTGCATATATATTTACAATGTTTATGTCTTCTTGGTGGATTCTTCCTTTGTGTATTATGAAGTGACCTTCTGGGTCTCTCTTTATGGCCCTTCTTTGGAAGTCTATTTTGTCTGATATGAGTATTGCTACCCCTGCTTTTTTTTCCTGTCCATTTGCTTGGAAAATGTATTTCCAGCCTTTCACTTGCAGTCTGTGTAGGTCTTCTGTTCTGAGGTGGGTCTCTTGTAGGCAGCATATGTGTGGGTCATGCTTTCTTATCCATTCAGTTATTCTATGTCTTTTGATTGGAGCATTTCATTCATTTACATTTAAGGTTATTATCGATAGGTAGTTATTCATTGCCATTTTTTCCTGCCTGTGTTCCTCTCTCTTTCTCTTTTCCTTCCTTTCCTTAAAGCAGTCCCTTTAGCATCTCTTGCAGAGGTGGTTTGGTGGAGGAATATTCTTTTAGACTTCTTTTGTCTGGGAAACTCTTTATTTGGTCTTCTATCTTGATTGAGAGCTTTGCTGGGTAAAGTAGTCTTGGTTGCAGGCCTCTGGTTCTCATTACTTGGAATATTTTTTGCCATTCTCTTCTGGCTTGGAGCGTTTCCATTGAGAAGTCAATTGCTAACCTTATTGGGGCTCCCTTGTATGTTACTTGCTTTTTCTCCCTTGCTGCCTTTAAGATCCTCTCTTTGTCTTGGAAATTTGCCATTTTAATTATGATGTGTCTTGCAGTGGGTCTCTTTGGGTTCCTCTTGCTTGGGACTCTCTGTGATTCCTGGATTTGTGTGACTTTTTCTCTCCTCAGATTAGGGAAATTTTCCATCATTACTTTTTCAAACAGGTTTTCTATCCCTTGCTCTTCTTCTTCTCCTTCCGGTATTCCTATTATACGGATATTGTTACGTTTCATGTTGTCCTGCATTTCCCTTATTGCCTCTTCATTCTTTCTGAGCCTCTTTTCCTTTTCTTGCTCTTTCTGGGTGTTTTTTTCTACTTTGTCCTCCAGCTCGCTGATCCGATCCTCTGCTTCATCAAGCCTGCTTTTAATTCCTTCTACTGTGTTCTTCAATTCAGAAATTGTATTCTTCATTTCCTCTTGGCTCTTGTTGATATTTTCTATTTCCTTTTTCATGTTGATATAGTTTGCAGTGAGTTCATTGTAGTTTCCTTGTAGTTTCTGGTAGTTCTCTTTGAGCTCAGAGAGCTCGGTGAGCTTCCTGATGACCATTGCTTTGAACTCAGTATCTGATAGTTGGCTTGCCTCTTTTTCGGTTAGCATTCTTTCTGAGACTTCCTCCTGTCCTTTCATTTGGGAATTGTTTCTTTGTCTTCCCATTGTTTGTGAGGCTTTTCTTGTTGGCCTCTGCTTCTTAAATTGCTCTATTCTGACTCCCTGGGTTTATGATATGAACTTCTATGGTAGAATGCCAATGGGATTCGGTGGTGCTGTCTCCTTAATCTCCTGTGCTCACTGGTCTTGAGCTGACGTTTATGTGTTTAACACGGTCTAACTCTAGTCTTTTCAGCACTCCAGGTTTTGTTGTCTCACCTGTGGGAAAAAGAGAAAGGGGGGAAGAAAGAAAAGAAAGAAAGAAAAAACAAAACAAAACAAAACAGAACAAAGATGGGAAGGAGGGAAAAAGGAAATAGAAAAGGAGGAAAGGAAGGAAGGAGGGAAGAAGGAATAAAGAAAGATCGGAGGCAAGATAAGAAGGAATTTTAACAAAAATTAAAACATAGAAATAGATAAAAGAAGGCAGGAAGAAGACATAAAAATGGTAAAGGATGGGAGGAAGAAGGAATGAAGAAAAAAAAAGAGAGAGGAAGAAGGAATTCAGGGGGAAAGGATAAAAAAAAAAAATCTTCTGCTGGCTTTAAACCGGTCAGGTTAGTTCTGCTGGTGTCCTGTCTGTGCAACGGGAGGGGGTGGTTGGAAGGATTGGTCTCACTTTTCTCCCTTCCTGGGTCACCCTCTTCGCTGTTGTTCAGCCTACAGACTCCCCTATCACTGAAGCTCCCCTCTGCTGGGTGTTCTGCCTTTGTCCTAGAGAGCTAGTAGGGCCTGCAGGGTGCGCAAGTGTTAGGTAGGCGTTGTAGGTGTGGTCCCTGGCAGGCAATCAGGCCGTTGATCAGCCAATCCAGCAGCTTTGTTCTTGGGGCGCGTGCGCGCGCAGCAGGGGGATCTTGCCGCTTTGGGTTTGTGATGCTCTCAAGCGGCTTTGTGCTTGGAGCGCGCAGCCGGCCAATCCAGCCGCCTGGGCTTGGGGCGCTGGCACACAGGCGGCGGATTCAGCCGCCTTGGGGTTAGGACGCTCGCCAGTGGCTTTGTGCTTGGAAAACGCACATCCAGCCGGCCCTGCGCTTGGTAAGCGCGCAGCCGAGCCAGAGGCCCTGTGCTTGGGGGGCCGATCCAGCCGCTCTGGGCTTGAGTCTCTCGGGCGGGCGGGGCTGCCCTGGGACCGAATCACGCGGCACTCGGTTCCGAGGTTTTGGGCCTGTGGGTGGAGCAGCTAGCCTCTGCTCCAGATGATCTCGGAGGTTTCAGGTGTGGGCACCCCTCCGGGGTTTCATGTAAGGGCCCGTTCGCTAATCTGCGCGCGCGCGCGCGACCGGACCTCAGGTGAGCGCCATGACTCCGGTGCTGCTTATCCCGCTCGCAGTCCAGGGGCAGAGAGGGGAGGGGCGCCAGGGGCCTTGGCTGCTACCGAGAGTTCTCTAACTAGCCCCTGAGTGTCTCTATTTTCTTTTTCTTTTTGAGAAATTCCTCCTTTTCAAGCTCCCCTGGTCCAATCAAGCACCTGGCTGCTCACAGCTCAGCCTGGCCCTCTCCCAAGACTCCTGCAGCAGCCCCTGCGCCTGGGCTGGCGCTTCTGCTGCCATTGTACCGCGCAGACCCGGGTCCCGGGTCCCGGGGACCTTATTGTCCTTAAGCACTCTTCTTACCGTCAGATCTTTCAATGTCCTCTATCTTTGGTCTCTGATCTTCATATATGCTGGAAAACTGTTGGCTGTTCGCTCTGCTCCTCATATCAGCTAGGTATTTCCCTGGCGTTGAGGGGAAGTGGACTCCGCTCCCACCTATGTTGCCGCCATCTTCCGTCTCCCTGTTTCTGAGATTTCTAAGGTTGTTATTCCCTTCATTCTTTCACCTTCAGTTACTTGAAGATCCCTATATATTTGATTAATTGCTTGTTAAGAAAGGGTAAATAAATACATGCTCTGCATGGAGAATATATAAGAGTATTTCAAAGAATAGAAATTATTCACAATTACAACCAAAGATACATACAAATTACATGTTCATGTATTTTTCTTCCAAATTTTTATGTAGTTAAAATGATATTGTATGTATAGTTTGGTATGCTGATTTATTTTGAATTATGACAAAACACATTATCATGTTATTAACTGGAATATAATCAAAACTTCACATAATCATATGCATAATCATAAGCCCTTTTAATAATTATAACATTAGTAATTGCATACTATTTTAGTGGGTACCATAATTCATTCAATCATTCTTGTATTGCTGGACACAAACTATTGTCAATTTTTACTTTTCAGGAGATGAAAATCATGAGTGTGAGTAAAATTTTGTTCATAGTTTGTTTGTTTTTTTAATAAAAACAATTACCTAGCATTTATTGCTGGATGAGTACCCACACTTCACAAGACTGACCATCTCATCAGCAAATCACAGACCCTTAATGTGTTCACTAATTTAATTAGGGAAAATAAAATTTCACTGTGTAAATAGAAAATTAAAATTTTATATTGTACTGCTTCTATGAATAATCTATTTTTCAATGCTCATTTATTTACTAAAGTTTCTGGCATTTTTCTTATTAATTTGTATGTGATATTTATAGTTATAGATATTGTTTTTATTTGCATCAATGTTGCAAATGTTTTTTTTAATGTAGGCATTTTATTTTAATCCCCGCCCTAGGATATATTTTTAATTGATTATAGAGAGAGAGGATGAGGGGGAAGGAAATGGGGTATGGGTGAGGGAGGGAGAGAGAGAGAGAGAGAAAGAGAAACATCAATGTAAGAGAGAGACATCAATCAGTTGCCTCCCACACACGCCCAGACCAGGGATCAAACCTCAAGGCTTTTGGTGTGCAGGAAGATTCTCAAACCAACTGACCAACCTAGCCAGGGCTAATGTAGACATTTTAATGTGAAAAGTTGTTGGGTTTTTTTTTTTTTTTAAGAAAAAGTGTATATGGCCAAGTCTATCTTTTTTTTTCTTTTTTTTTTGAAAAGGAAAGAAATCATTTATTTAAAAGTTACACAAACTTAGAGTAATGACTTAATGTCATTAAGATACTAAAGACCTTTAGAATAGCCACATTTTGCTTACTAAATCATTTATTTGCTTTGAGACTTAGAAAATATTCTCATTCTCAGACATACACAATTTATTTCTATTTTTGTCTAGTCATTTTCTGTCTTGATTTTTAGATTCAACTCTTTAGTCCATTTGGAATTGATTGTGGTATATAGAGAAAAGAATATAAAGGGATTTTTCCAAATTATGAGCCAATCATTTCTCTATGTTTACAGAATCTTTTTCTCTCTACTCAATTATACCACACATACACATTTATAATTCTATTGTCTCTTCTTATTGTAACTCTGTGGTATGTTCAAATACATGATTGGCAACTACTTTCTTGTTGTTTTTCTATATACTTTCAAGGTTTTGGCTTTTTAATTGTTAATTTCTAATATTCTATTATGATAGGAGAATTTAATGGGTTGCACTAACTTTTTGGAATTTACTGGAATTCCTTCTTGCCTTGTGCAAGGTAAAATTTTATAATTGTTCAATATGGGCTTGAAAAGAATGTGTATTCTTTGATTAGAAGGCACAGGGTTCTATATATATACATTAAACCAAGCTTTTTATTTCATCATTAAGATCCTTACTAATTTCATGTCTGCTTGATCTATGAATTTTTGAAATCTGCCCTGGCTAGTGTGGCTCAGCAGACTGAGCGCTGGCCTGCACACCAAAAGGTCACTGGTTCGATTCCCAGTCAGGGCACATGCCTGGGTTGCAGGACCAGGTCCCCAGCTGGGGATGTGCAAGAGGCAACCAAATGGTGTATCTCTTGCACATTAATGTTTCTCTTCCTCTTTCTCCCTCCCTTCTCCTCTCTCTAAAAGTAAATAAATACAATCTAAATTTTTTTTTGAAATCTGTAAAATCATCCACTGTGATTGTAGACTTGTCATATTTGCTTATTGTTGCCTTGCTTTTTGCTTTACATGTTTCATGGCTATGTGGTTAAGTACTTACAAGTTTCTGATGTTTGTTCTTGATGGATTCTTCTTTGTATTAGTATGCTATGACCCTTGATACCTATTAATACTTTGGTTAAAATTCTATCTGTAACATTGATGTTGACATTAAAGTAGCAGTAGTGTATCTTTTTTCATCCTCTGATTTCAACTTTACTGTGTGCTTATGCTTAAATTGTCTATTGAAACTACTATATTGCTGGATTTGAGAATGTAATAAGAAAATGCAAAAAAGCTAGAATGTGGTGATAACAAAACTATAAATTTACTAAAAATAATTGAATTATATATTTATAATTGATGAATTGTTTGATATGTAAATTAAACCTCATTAAAGTTAGTATTAAAATGAGAAACAAGAACCTAAAAGCTCTAATAAGATAATTATTTTTCCTTTTAGTTTTTTTATTGAATCCACTGATAATTTGTCTTAATTATTGATATATGGTGTGTGGCAAAAGTAGGTGCACAGTTGTTAGTACATAAAATAGTTTGTTCTTGTATTATTATTTATTATATATTGTATTATTTTCTTTTTTTAATATATTTATTGATTATGCTATTACAGTTGTCCCATTTCCCCTGCTTCACTCCACTCCATCCTGTCCAACCCTTCTCTCCCACATTCCCCCCCCATAGTTCATGTCCATGGGTCATACTTATAAGTTCTTTGGCCTCTAGATTTCCTATACTATTCTTACCCTCCCCCTGTCTACTTTCTACCTATCATTTATGCTACTTATTTTCTGTACCTTCCCCCCTCTCTCCCCCTCCCACTCCCCTATTGATAACCCTCCATGCAATTTCCATTTCTGTGGTTCGGTTCCTGTTCTAGTTGTTTGCTTTGTTTGCTTTTGTTTTTGTTTTAGGTGTGGTTGTTAATAACTGGGAGTTTGCTGTTATTTTTACTATTCATTTTTTAAAATTTTTTATTGTTATTCAATTACACTTGTATGCCTTTTCTCCCCATGCTGTTCATATTTTTGATCTTCTTTTTCTTAGATAAATACCTTTAACATTTCATAGAATAAGGGCTTGGTGATGATGAACTCCTTGAACTTGACCTTATCTGAGAAGCACTTTATCTGCCCTTCCATTCTAAATGATAGCTTTGCTGGATAGAGCAATCTTGGATGTAGGTCCTTGCCTTTCATGACTTGGAATACTTGTTGCCAGCCCTTCTTGCCTGTAAGGTCTCTTTGGAGAAATCAGCTGACAATCTTATGGGAACTCCTTTGTAGGTAACTGTCTCCTTTTCTCTTGCTGCTTCTAAGATTCTCTCCTTCTGCTGAATCTTAGGTAGTGTGATTATGATGTGCCTTGGTGTGTTCCTCGTTGGGTCCAGCTTCTTTAGGACTCTCTGAGCTTCCTGGACTTCCTGGAAGTCCATTTCCTTTGCCAGATTAGGGAAGTTCTCCTTCATTATTTGTTCAAATAAGTTTTCAATTTTTTGTTCTTCCTCTTCTCCTTCTGGCACCCCTATAATTCGGACGTTGGAATGTTTAAAGATGTCCTGGAGGTTCCTAAGCCTCTCCTCATTTTTCTGAATTCTTGTTTCTTCATTCTTTTCTGGTTGGATGTTTCTTTCTTCCTTCTGGTCCACACCATTGATTTGAGTCCCAATTTCCTTCCCGTCACTATTGGTTCCCTGTACATTTTCCCTTGTTTCTCTTAGCATAGCCTTCATTTTTTCATCTAGTTTTCGACCAAGTTCAACCAATTCTGTGAGCTTCCTAATTACCAGTGTTTTGAACTGTGCATCTGATAGGTTGGCTATCTGTTTGCTGCTTAGTTGAATTATTTCTGGAGGTTTGAAGTGTTCTGTCATTTGGGCCATTTTTTTTGTCTTGGCATGCCTGTTTGTAAAGGGGCGGAGCTTTAGGTGTTCACCAAGGCTGGGTAATGATGGTCGCTGTGCTGTGACGCTGTATGTGGGGGAGGGGCCTAGAGGGAGTGGAGCAATGGCACTTGCTCCACTGTCTGCCGGATTTCAGTCATTCTCTGTGCTACCCACAATCAAACTGGTCCTCTCTGGTGCTGATTCCAGAGTGGGTGGGCTTGTGCACTCTCTAGGCCCCTGTGGGTCTCTCCAACCAACTCTCCTGTGAGGCTGGGAGTTTCTCCTGCTGCCACCCTAACCCCCACGGGTGTTTTCAGTCAGAGGTTTGAGGCCTTATTTCCCCGTGCTGGAGCCCTGGGTTGCTTGGTCTGTCACCAGGTCCACCAGCTGCTGCTTTGCCAGCCAGCTGCAGCTTTGCATGCCCTGCTCCACAATCTGCCACCTCACTGAGTCCGCCAGCCTCTGCTTTGCCGCAAGTCCTCTCCGCCCCAGCTGCCCATCTCTGCCCCTCCTACTGGTCTGGATGAATGTTTCTTCTTTATCTCCTTGGTTATCGTACTTCCATACAGTTCGATTTCCTGTCAGTTCTGGTTGTTTTTTGTTTTTAAATTGTTGTTGTCCTTCTTTTGGTTGTGCGAGGAGGCACAGTGTGTCTACACAGTGTGTTTTGGCCAGAACTCCATATATTGTATTATTTTCCATATAAATAACTGTAAGCCTACTTTTGTCCCATCCTCTATTTGGACTTATTAACACACCCTATTTCAGGTTCTTTTTTTTTAAATATATTTATTGATTATGCTATTAGAGTTGTCCCATTCCCCCCACCTCACTCCACTCCATCCTGCCCACCCCCTCCCTCCCACATTCCCCCCCTATAGTTCATGTCCATGGGTCATACTTATAAGTTCTTTGGCTTCTACATTTCCTACACTATTTTTACCCTCCCCCGATTTTCCACCTATCATCTATGCTACTTATTCTCTGTACCTTTACCCCCCTCTCCCCCTCCCACTCCCTTATAGACAACCCTCATGTTCTAGTTGTTTGCCTAGTTTGCTCTCGTTTTTGTTTTATGTGTGGCCGTTAATAACTGTGAGTTTGCTGTCATTTTTACTGTTCCTATTTTTGATCTTCTTTTTCTTAGGTAACTCCCTTTAACATTTCATATAATAAGGGCTTGGTGATGATGAGCTTCTTTAACTTGACCTTATCTGAGAAGCACTTTATCTTCCCTTCCATTCTAAGTGATAGGTTTGCTGGATACAGTAATCTTGGATGTAGGTCCTTGCGTTTAATCTTGGGTAATGTAATTATGATGTGCCTTGGTGTGTTCCTCCTTGGGTCCAGCTTCTTTGGGACTCTCTGAGCTTCCTGGACTTCCTGGAAGTCCATTTCCTTTGCCAGATTAGGGAAGTTCTCCTTCATTATTTGTTCAAATAAGTTTTCAATTTTTTGTTCTTCCTCTTCTCCTTCTGGCACCCCTATAATTCGGATGTTGGAACATTTCAAGGTGTCCTGGAGGCTCCTAAGCCTCTCCTCATTTTTCCAAGTTCTTGTTTCTTCATTCTTTTCTGGTTGGATGTTTGTTTCTTCGTTCTGGTCCACAACATTGATTTCAGTCCCAGTTTCCTTCTCATCACTATTGGTTCCCTGTACATTTTCCTTTGTTTCTCTTAGCATAGGCTTCATTTTTTCATCTGTTTTTCGAACAGATTCAACCAAGTCTGTGAGCATATTGATAACCAGTGCTTTGAAATGTGCATCCGATAGGTTAGCTATCTCTTCATCGCTTAGTTGTATTTTTTCTGGAGCTTTGAAGTGTTCTGTCATTTGGGCCATTTTTGTTGTTGTTGTTGTTCTGGGCGCGTGTGTTACTTTAAGGGGCGGAGCCTTAGGTGTTCACAGGGGTGGGGTTGCTCTGGTTGCTATGCTGTGACGCCTTAAGCTGTACGAGGGGCAGGGGCCAAGTGGGAGCAATGGCGCCCGCCTCACTCTCCTCCGGCTTTCAATCTTTCACTCCGATACCCACAATCAAACTGGGCCCCTCTGGTGCTGGTTCCCGAGTAAGTGGGCCTGTGCACACTCTAGGCCCCTGTGGGTCTCTCCAACAACCTCTCCTGTGAGGCTGGGAGTCTCCGGCTGCCGCCCCAACCCCCACGGGCGTTTTCAATCAGAGGTTTGAGGCTTTATTTCCCCCGTGCTGGAGCCCTGGGTTATGCAGTCTGCTTCGCTCCCCACGGTTCCTCACGTTTATCTGTGGGCGAATGTGGTGCGGCGGGGTGCTACCCACTGCTCTGCCTGCCCCGTTCTCCACCACTCTGAAACGGGCCCTCTGGGTTTATCTGTGCAAATGTGGGGCCGCAGGGTCTGCTAGTGCTCGGACTGCCTGTGCCATTTGTCCCACACTCCGCCAGTCTCGGTCCCGCCACAGCCACACGAGTCCTCTCCACCCCAGTGCCCGTCTCCGCCCCTCCTACCAGTCTGGATGAATGTTTGTTTTCTATTTCCTTGGTGTTGGTCCCCCTTGCTGTTCGATTCTCTGTCAGTTCTGGTTGTGCGAGGAGGCGCAGTGTGTCTACCTACGCCGCCATCTTGGTTCCCCCTCCAGGTTCTTTTTTTCTCACTCTTTTTATTTACTTACTTTTAGTCCCTTTTTTGAGATTTATTTCTTTTAAAGATTTTGTGTAATATTTTTAGAGAGAGGGGAAGGGAAGGAGAAAGAAAGGAAGAGAAACATCAGTATGTGGTTTCCTCTTGAGTGCCCCATACTGGGGACGTGGCCCACAACCCTGGCATGTGCCCTGACTGGGAATTGAACTGGCGACCCTTTGGTTCATGGGCCGGCGGTCAATCCACTGAACCATGCCAGCCAGTACCCTTTTTTAAAGTGATACTTTTCACATTTTCCCCATTTTCTTCTCTGCTGATTTAGAAGCTGTAGATTGTATTTCTACCTTTTTGGTGGTTACTCTTAACTATTTACATATATGTTACAAAGTCTACTTTTTTAGTAATTCTATCTTCCTCTCAAATACAAGGGTCTTATTGCAATTTACCTATTCAGCCACCACATCTACAATCTTGTTTACTTCTAATTTTATTTTTCCCTATTAAATGCAAAAATTACTATGTTTAGATAGTTATTTACCTTCAATGGTCGCTTTTATCATTTTCAGAGCTCAGTTGTTTCCTGGATTCCATGCCTCCACTCTCCATTCAGTATTAGTAATACTTTTATAATGCAGAGAAGCCTGTCAGTGGCAGACGCACTTCTGAGTTTGTCTGACTTTCTTCTTTTACTTTTACCCCAATTTTGCATAATAGTTTCACCACCTGCATCACTTTAATTTGTCAGTTGTGGTCCTTCAGCACTTTAAAGATATTAATCCTATTGTTTGCTAGCATCCATGGCTGAGGAAAAGTTTGTTGCCAGTTTGAAAGTACTCTTTCAATATATTTTGTCTTTTCTCCTTGGTAGCTTTATAATTTTATTTTTCTTTAATGTTCTGCAGTTTCACCATAATACATCTTGCTTTAAATTTATTTATTCTGGATAGGGTCGGGAAGATGGGGGCGAGATAGGTGGGAGCAGGGTCCACTTCCCCTCAACACCAGTGAAACAAACACCTAGCTGATCTGAGGAGCAGAGCGAACAGCCAACGGTATTCCAGCATATACGAAGATAGGAGACCAAAGATAGAGGACATTGAAAGATCTGACGCTAAGAAGAGTGCTTAAGGACAATAAGGTCACTGGGACCAGCACAGGGACCAGGGCAGCTGAAGCCCCGGCACTGGTGCAGGGTCTGTTGCAGGATTCTTGGGAGAGAGCCAGGCTGAGTTGTGTGAGCAGCCAGGTGCTTGTTTGGACCAGGGGGGCTTGAATAGGAAGAATTTCTCAAAAAGAAAAAGAAAATAGTGGCACTCAGCGGCTAGTTAGAGAACTCTCTGCAGCAGCGTGGCCTCTGGCGCCCCTCCCCCCTCAGCCCCTGGGCTGGGAACACAGCATAAGCAGCCCCAGCTCTACCTGAAGCCCCGTTGCACACACCCTGATTAGCAGACTGGGGGCCCACACCTGAAACGCCGGCTGGCCACCCACACCTGAAACCCCAGTGGGGCACCCACACCTGAAACCTCCGGTGGGTGCACACTGGGAGCACAGGCTAGCTGCCCCACGCACACGCCCAAGGCGGCAGACCGGCTGACCGCGTGACTCAGGCCCAAAGCAGCGGACTGGCGGGCACGCTGCACAACTCAAGCCCAGAGCAGCAGACCAGCCGGCTGTGCGACCCAGGCCCAAAGCAGCAGATCGGCTGATCAACAGCCTGGCTGCCTGTGAGTGACCACACCTAAAAGCACCTGTTCTGAACTACTCCTACCTAGCCCCTGAGCAAAGAGCCCTCCAGGGCCTACTGGCTCTCTAGGACTAAGGCAGAACGCCCAGCAGAGGGAAGCTGCAGGGCTAGGGGAGACTGCATTCCCCGGAAAGACTCCACCCAGTAGGGGGCTGAACTACCCCATAGCAGCACTGAGAGCGGCTAGCATCTAAGACAGCAAAGAGCAAGAAGGAGGAGTGTGAGTTGCCCCTAATTGGTGCAACTCAAGGACAGCACAACTGGTGGACTGAAGGCCTACAGGGGAGCAGAAGGACCCTGAGGAACTGGACTGGAGGCTGAACAACAGCGAAGACTGTGGCTCAGGAAGGGAGAAAAGTGAAACCAATCCTTCCAATCACCCCCTCCCGTTCCACAGACAGGAAGACCAGAAGAACTAACCTGACTGGTTTAAAGGCAGCAGAAGATTTTTTTTTTTTTATCCTTTCCCCCTGAATTCCTTCTTCCTTTCAGTCCTTCTTTCTTTTTTTATTCCTTCTTCCTTCCATCCTTTCCCTTTTTATTCCTTCTTCCTGCCTTCTTTTCTTTATTCTTTTGTTTTAATTTTTGTTACAATTCCTTCTTATCTTGCCTCCGATCTTTCTTCTTTCCTTATCCCTTCCTTCCTTTCCTTTTCTATTCCCTTTTTCCCTCCTTCCCTTCATTTTTTTTCGCTTCGTTCCCCCCTCCCCTGGTTCTCTTTTTTGGACAGGTGAGACAATAAAACCGGGGGTGCTGAAAAACCAGAGTTAGACCGTGTTAGACCCGTAAACGTCAGCTCAAGTCCAGTGAGCACAGGAGATTAAGGAGACAACACCACCGAATCCCATTGGCATTCTACCATAGAAGTTCATACCATAAACCCAGGGAGTCAGAACAGATCAATTTAAAAAGCAGAGGCTAACAAGAAGAGTCTCACGAACAATGGGAAGACAAAGATACAATCCCCAAATGAAAGGAAAGGAGGAAGCCTCAGAAAGAATGCTAACTGAAAAAGAGGCAAGTCAACTATCAGATACTGAGTTCAAAGCAATGGTTATCAGGAAGCTCACTGAGGTCACTGAGCTCACAGAGAACTACCAGAAACTACAGGGAAACTACAATGAACTCACTGCAAACTATATCAACATGAAAAAGGAAATAGAAACTATAAACAAGGGCCAAGAGGAAATGAAGAATACAATTTCTGAATTGAAGAACACAGTAGAAGGACTGAAAAGCAGACTTGATGAAGGAGAGGATTGGATCAGCGAGCTGGAGGACAAAGTAGAAAAAAAGCACCCAGAAAGAGCAAGAAAAGGAAAAGAGGCTCAGGAAGAATGAAGAGGGATTAAGGGAAATGCAGGACAACATGAAACATAACAATATCCGTATAAGAAGAATATCAGAAGGAGAAGAAGAAGAGCAAGGGATAGAAAACCTGTTTGAAAAAGGAATGATGGAAAATTTTCCTCATCTGAGGAGAGAAAAAGGCACACAAATCCAGGAAACACAGAGAGTCCCAAGCAAGAGGAATCCAAAGAGGCCCACTGCAAGACACATCATAATTAAAATGGCAAAATTCCAAGACAAAGAGAGGATCTTAAAGGCAGCAAGGGAAAAAAAGCAAGTAACATACAAGGGAGCCCCAATAAGGTTAGCAACTGACTTCTCAATGGAAACGCTCCAAGCCAGAAGAGAATGGCAAAAAATATTCCAAGTAATGAGAACCAGAGGCCTGCAACCAAGACTACTTTACCCAACAAGGCTCTCAATCAAGATAGAAGACCAAATAAAGAGCTTCCCACACACAAGAAGTCTAAAAGAATACACATCCTCCACACCAGCTCTGCAAGAGATGCTAAAGGGACTGCTTTAAGAAAAGGAAGAAAAAGAGAAAGAGAGAGGAACACAGGCAGGAAAAAATGTCAATGAATAACTACCTATCAATAATAACCTTAAATGTAAATGGATTAAATGCTCCAATCAAAAGACAGAATAGCTGAATGAATAAGAAAACATGACCCACACATATGCTGCCTACAAGAGATCCATCTCAGGACAAAAGACTTACACAGACTAAAAGTGAAGGGCTGGAAACAAATTTTCCAAGCAAATGGACAGGAAAAAAAAGCAGGGGTAGCAATACTCATATCAGACAAAATATACTTCAAAAGAAGAGCAATAAAGAGAGACCCAGATGGTCACTTCATAATACTCAAAGGAAGAATCCACCAAGAAGACATAAACATTGTAAATATATATGCACCCAACATAGGAGCACCCAAATACATAAAGAAAATCTTGGAGGCTTCAAGGAAGATATTGACAGCAACACAATTATAGTAGGGGACTTTAACACCCCACTGTCAAATATGGACAGGTCTTCCAAACAAAATATCAACAAGGATATTGTGTCACTTAACAATACCCTAGATGAAATGCATTTAACTGATATATATACAGCTTTTCAACACAAAGAAGCAAAATACACATTCTCTTCATGTGTACATGGAACTTTTTCAAAGATAGACCACATTATAGGACACAAAGCAAGCCTCAAAATATTCAAGAAATTTGAAATCATATCAAGCATTTTCTCTGACCACAAGGGACTGAAACTACAAACCAACCCCAAAGGAAAAAACCCCAAACACTCAAAATCGTGGAAACTGAATAGCATGCTATATAACAATGAATGGGTCAAGAACGAGATTAGGGAAGAAATCAAAAACTTTCTGGAAACAAATGAAAATGAACTCACAACAACCCAAAACCTATGGGACACAGCAAACGCAGTCCTGAGAGGGAAGTTCATAGCAATACAGGCGTAACTTAAAAAGATAGAAACATTTCAAACAAACAACTGAACCCTATGCCTACAAGAACTGGAGGAACAACAACAAAGACAGCCCAGAGCAAGCAGAAGGAAGGAAATAACCAAGATCAGAGCAGAACTAAATGACATAGAGACTAAAAGCACAATTCTAAGGATCAATGAATCCAGGAGCTGGTTCTTTGAAAAGATAAACAAAATCGACAGCCTTTAAGTAGGCTCATCAAGAAAAAAAGAGAGAGGATCCAAATAAACACAATTAGAAATGAAAGAGGAGAGATTACAACTGATACCACAGAAATACAAAGGATTGTAAGAAATTACTACGAAGAACTGTATGCCAAGAAATTTGAAAACCTAGGTGAAATGGACACATTTCTAGAAAAATATAATCTTCCAAAACTGAATGAAGAAGAAGCAGAAAACCTGAACAGACCAATAACAGCAGATGAAATTGAAGCAGTCATCAAAAAACTCCCAACACACAAAAGCCCTGGACCAGATGGTTTCACAGGAGAATTCTACAAAGCATTTAAGGAAGAGCTAACCCCTATCCTTCACAGACTCTTTGAAAAAATCCAAACTGATGGAAGACTCCCAAACTCTTTTTATGAAGCCAGCATCATCCTAATCCCCAAACCACATAAAGACAGAACAAAAAAAGAAAACTTCAGGCCAATATTGCTGATGAACATAGACGCTAAAATTGTCAACAAAATATTGGCAAACCGCATCCAGCAATACATTAAAAAGATCATACACCATGACCAAGTGGGATTCATCCCAGGAATGCAAGGATGGTACAATATTTCCAAATCAATAAACATAATACATCACATCAACAACAGCAAGGACAAAATTCTCATGATCATATCAATAGATGTGGAAAAAGCATTTGATAAGAAACAGCACCCATTTCTGATAAAAACACTCAGCAAAGTGGGAATACAGGGAGCATTCCTCAACATAATAAAGGCCATATATGAGAGACCTACAGCCAACATCACACTGAATGGAGAAAAACTTAGCTTTCCCACTAAGATCAGGACCAAGACAAGGATGCCCTCTCTCACCACTCATATTCAACATAGTATTGGAAGTCCTAGCCACAGCAATCAGACAAGAAAAAGAAAGAAAACGCATCCAAATTGGAAAGGAGGAAATGAAACTGTCACTGTTTGCAGACGACATGATAGTGTACATGGAAAGTCCTATAGACTCCACCAGAAAACTACTCGACCTAATAAATGAATTTGGCAAAACAGCTGGATACAAAGTCAATACTCAGAAATCAAAGGCATTCCTGTATACCAACAATGAAACTGCAGAAATAGAAATCAGGAAAAATATCCCATTTGATACAGCAACAACAAAAATAAAGTACCTGGGAATAAACCTAACCAAGGAGGCAAAAGACCTCTATTCAGAAAACTACACAACACTGAAGAAAGAAATTAAGGAAGACACAAACAAATGGAAGCATGTACCATGCTCATGGATTGGAAGAATTCACATCATCAAAATGGCCATACTACCCAAAGCAATTTATAGATTCCATGCAATCCCTATTAGAGTACCCATGACATATTTCACAGATATAGAACAAACATTTCAGAAATTCATATGGAACCATAAACGACCCCAATAGCTGCAGCAATTTTGAGAAAGAAGAACAAAGCAGGAGGGATCACAATACCTGATATCACACTGTATTACAAGGCCACTGTAATCAAAACAGCCTGGTACTGGCATAAAAACAGGCACATAGACCAATGGAACAGAACAGAGAGCCCAGAAATAAACTCAAGTTTGACAAAGGAGGCAGGAGCATAAAATGGAGCAAAAACAGCCTCTTCAACAGATGGTGTTGGGAGATCTGGACAGCTACATGCAAAAAAATGAAACTCGATCACCAACTTACACCATACACAAAAATAAATTCAAGATGGATAAAAGACTTAATTATAAGTCGTAACACCGTAAAAGTCCTAGAGGAAAACATTGGTAGGAAAATCTCAGACATTCCACGCAGCAACATCCTCACAGACACGTCCCCTAAAGCAAGGGACATAAAGGAAAGAATAAACAAATGGGACCTCATCAAAATAAAAACTTCTGCATGGCTAAAGAAAACAGCATTAAAATTAAAAGAGAACCAACAGTATGGGAAAACATATTTGCCAATGATACCTCAGACAAGGGCCTGATCTCCAAAATATATAAAGAACTCACATGACTCCACTCCAGGAAGACAAACAACCCAATGAAAAAATGGGCAAAGGACTTGAACAGACACTTCTCCAAGGAAGACACACAGAGGGCCCAGAAACATATGAAAAGATGCTCAGCATCACTAGCCATCAGAGAGATGCAAATTAAAACCAAAATGAGGTACCATCTCACACCAGTCAGAGTGGCCAACATAAACAAATCAACAAAACAAATGTTGGAGAGGATGCAGAGAAAAGGGAACCCTAGTGCACTGTTGGTGGGAATGCAGACTGGTGAGGCCACTGTGGAAAAACAGTATGGAATTTCCTCAGAAAACTAAAAATGGAACTGGCCTTTGACCCAGCAATTCCGCTGCTGGGATTATACCCTAAGAACACTGAAACACCAATCCAAAAGAACCTGTGCACCCCAATGTTCATAGCAGCACAATTTACAATAGCCAGGTACTGGAACCAACCTAAGTGCCCATGAGGAAACGAGTGGATCAAAAAACTATGGTATATTTACACAATGGAATTCTACGCAGCAGAGAGAAAGAAGGAGCTTATACCTTTTGCAACAGCATGGATGGAAGTGGAGAGCATTATGCTAAGTGAAATAAGCCAGGCAGTGAGGGACAAATACCATATGATCTCACCTTTAACTGGAACATAATCAACAGAAGAAAAAAGGAAACAAAATATAACCAGAGACATTGAAGTTAAGAACAATGTAACAATAGCCAGAAGGGAGTGGGGAGGGGACAGTGAGGAGAGGGGATTAGAGGAACTACTATAAAGGACACATGGACAAAATCAAGGGGGAGGGTGGAGGTGGGGGAAGGATGTGGGTTCAGCTGGGGTGGGGTGGAGGGATGGGGAGAAAAGGCACAGAACTCTAATTGAATAACAATACAAAATTAAAAAATTTTTTAAAAATTTATTTATTCTGCTTGATATTCATAGTGTACTTTTGTTATGTGAATCATATATCTCTTGTCAGTTCAGCTATTATTTCTTCAACGTTATTTTTCCTCCATTCCCTTCTTTTGTAACTTCTACTACTCACATATTAGAGGTGCTATACCTATTCTGCATGTCTCAACTGTTCTTTCATATATTTTATCTCTTTATCTCTGACCAAACTCTACAGTACCATTTTTCAATTTATTAACTTTCTCTTTAATTAGGTCCCATGTATAGTGTATTCTATTTGGGAGGTTTTTAATTTCAATAAATATTTTTGTTCTCATCATTTTTAAATGTTTATTTTTCCATGCTTATTTAGAATTTTTTAGTGTTTAATATTGTATTTTCTTGTTATTCTGATTCACCCATCAAGCTCTTTTAGCATTGTATATGTATTTATTTTAAAATTTTTGTCCAACTGTTTTATAATAAATACTGTTTTAATCTGAGGTCAATCCATGTCCCATTTTCATTAAATAGCCTTCTAAGATTAAATTTTTTCACACATTGTAGAAGTTTGGTCCCATAATCTGAAATGAAATTTCTTCATGTATAGTAGAGTTTTATTTGTGGCTCAATTTGAATGCAAAGTTTGTTTTTTGTCTTTTTCTCACTCTCTCCTTTTAGGTATTTACTTGCTTTTGTATTACATTTTATCTAGGATTTCTATATGTTTGAAATGAGTGGAATGGGGAAATAGGTCCTCATAAGTTAATTCTGTGATATGTCTTATCTTTATATTAATCTTGGTGTAAATTCCTCCAAATGACAATGAGATTGTGTTTAGATATGTTATAATTTTCAATTAAATTGGAAGAATTGACATGCTATTTAGACTTCCTGACCAGACCATAGAATATGTGAATATCCATTTAATCAAGACATTTCTTCTATCTTTCAATAAACTTTCATAACCTAACACTTTCTGGAATAGTTAAATACATAGTACTGAAAACAGGGTTCTTGATCAATATTACTAACTTAAAATTCTTAGAATGTATCCAGAATGCAAGGACATTCAGACTTGACGTGATACTTCTCCTCAGTCCCTACAGGATTTCTTATGCCAATTAATGCTGCTCTTGATTTCTTTCTTGCCATCAAAGGATGCCAGTAGCAGTGCTTCAAGGTCTGTAAGGACGTCTGCTTGGACTAGTTTCTGACACTCATCTGTTTCCTTTTTTAAGGACGATGTTAAGGCCCAAGGGCAGGAAACACAGGACCATCCACCAGGAACAGAACTGGCCCATAGGGTTGGAGCAGCAGCGGCTGTTGACGGGAGGTACCTGTGAGTGTGGGTTTGGGTGTGTTTGTGCATGCTAAGGACACCTGCTTATACGTCTTTGCAGAAAGGAATCCGTTATCAAAATTTTCAAGCTTTACTTCTCCTACCTTGCATTTTGATGATTATTAAGTATTTGTTCTGAATGCTAATTTTCTGGCAGAGGTGGGGAACTATAGCAATCTAATAAATAGATGTCATAATGTCCACATATAATTCTTTAAATTTGACTGTTTATTCAGTAATGAGAGCCTTCAAATGTTTTTGGTACCAGTGTATTATATGCTTGAACCTAATTAACTCTTTTCATTTTAATTTATTTATGTCATGTCTGCTATCTTCAAAAGAAATGTCACTTGGCCTACCACTCACCAAGGAAAAATAGATTTAAGATATAAATAAGTTGTGAGATTTTCTAAAAATAATAGTTTATAAAATGTAATAAATTCTCAACTATTTGTTGAAATGACAAATAATGTATAGCTATATTTATATATGTATACATATTTTTTAACATAAACATCCTAAAGTTTAAACTGAATCAAAGTTTCAATATCTACAAAATTTTGATGACAACACTAACAACAAAAACCGAATCAAGCCCAAGTAAAATATCATTGGACAGGAAGAACAAAGCCAAATTGTCTTGAAATGAAATGTGTGGGACATGGGTCATCTCTTTTGGAGTCATAAAAATCAGTCTGCCACAAGATAAAATAGTTTCAATCAAGCATTTTTAATTAAACTAATTTACTACAGCACCTCATTACTCTAACTAAAGAACTAAATAAAGTATTATAGACACTTCTTAAGCACTTGAAAAATAGATAGCAACAATCACACTTAAAGTTTCACATTAAAAGAAAAATCCTAAGACCCAACAGAATAAAGTGAGTTATTATAGGAAGGAATTTCTGAAATGTTAGTATTTCCTCACTGATTACACTGTGTAACACTTCAAGGGTCATGAGGAGACAAACCAAAAGAGATTCAGAACATTCCTTTGGCTGAATTATGTCCTTGTCAAACTACAAATCATTCAATTAAAACAAAGAACCTTGAAGGATTATAATAGTAATCTGAGTCTTTGACTTCGTTTATATTAAATGCATACAATGCATGTTGCCCTATGAATACCATAGAAGCAGGAAGTAATTATGCTATTATATTGGAAAATTTTGAGACTTTGTCTTTAATAATCAATTATACAAAATTCCTAGTTCAGAAACAGCTGTCCAAGAATAAAAAGAATCTATGTCTTAAATATATCTTTCATTTTCCAAGGCCAGAAATTATGAGTCTATAGCTCTTTCTCTAGGTTCTGCAATGTTCTTTCAACATTCTTTCTGAGGATTTAAATGGATTTAATTTTTATTGGAATGAAATTTAATAAAACTGTTCCTCATTGCAGAATGTCAATGATTGGAATAGTATAATTCTACCTTTTAGCTTCTCATCCAACTTTTCATTACTAAAGGATTTGATAGTAGCACCTTTTTTAAGTCACCCCTTTAATCCTTAGATATCAACTCCCTTCATTTCAGTTGTCATTCTAACATTTTACCCAGCCCTTTTTTACTCCTAATCATAGCATCCCAGCGAACCATAAGCATGATACAAAAGTAACAAGCAGGTCCTGCAGGTACTGCTGGTTCAGGAAAGCATGCCAAGTTGTGGATTTTTTTTGAGTTATTGACATTCAGCATTGGGATAGACATTAACAGACAAAGTTCAAACTCTCACTTCCTCTGTAATATCCCCAACAGATTGTATGCAGCATCTGGTTAAACCAGTTTAATTCCAAGGAATTAATCATCTTTCATGACAGATCATTTTGTTTTGAATAGCACTAAAGTAACTATTCAAAAGTTAGGCATCCCTCTTAAAGTAAGAGGGATGCCTGGATTTACATAAAGAAGGTCTAATCTGTCTTTTCCAAGACAGCATTAAACATTTTTTAACATAACTATGACATCTACCTATCCCCACGTTGCCTTTCTCTTTCCAAGTTAAGCGCTGGCACATTTTTCAATTTCTGTCCCTCATCCTTTCTTATGTGAATGTACTCCACTTGGTCTATATTCTTCTTTTTTTGTGGTATTTTTTTACTTTTTTTGTGAGAGAAAATGGAAAATATGATATTTTAATTCCAAAAAAAACCCACTATCTCTTTTCTTTTTCCATGTACTGCTAGAGACACAGCCCAGTAAGCACAAGATTTTATAATTTTATCTATTGACCTTAAAAAATTAATGTTTGAACACTGATTTTCAAAATATTTGTGTTAAATATTATAAATTAGCAAGTCAGAGTAAGTTGCTTTAGATATTTAATAGTTTAGTATTTAAAAACATTTTATTGAATGTTAAAACTACATGTATTACTTCAACTATAAAACAAAAACTACTAAAAGTTTTTTCTGTATATGTTTTTATGTAACTACAGTTAACAATTGAGTAGATTTACTAAAAACAATTTAAAATTTAGATTCCTAGTATTAACATTTTATGAAATATTTCATTACCAAATTAAATTATTTATTTAATGGCATTTAGTTTTTGTATTTCTGTTTAAGGTGCAGATGAATCAGAATTCGTCTAGTAATTTTGACATTTAAGTTGGTTACTTTATTACTGTTAAAATTTATCAGCCATTTTGCTGAGCTCATGGCCTTACATATGTAGTTATATAAATAGGCTTTTCTCATCATGAGCCTTAACAACAGACTAAAAGAATACTTATTTTATAAAAAAAGACAAATTAGCTTTGAGACATACCTTAAACTTTTAGCTTTGAGATATGCCTTAAACTTTAATACCTGACTACTACATTTTTAGAAATAAGCAAAGCCGAAGAGTAGCTTCTGATTAAAAATGTTAACTATTTAATTGGCATAACTCTGCCTCATGGGCTGGAAGGCATTTATTAGATGAGTAATCTTTAGTTTTACCTATCTTTTTCTTTTTTTAATTTTAATTTTTATTTATTTATTTATTTATTTATTTTGTTGTTCAAGTACAATTTGTTTGTTGTTCAAGTACAATTTGTCTATATTCTTCTTAAAATGTGGCTTCCAGAAGAAAACAAGTTTCAGGTATTGTCTGATCAATGACAACTGAGGTGAGGCTGCCACCTCCATTGTAAGTCCTGTTCTTGTGATTTTGCCCCTTAAAATGAAATTTGCTTTTTGGGGAGTGACACCAAATTGTTGTTTCATTTTGAACATTCAGTGAACTAAACTCCTTGAGCCTTTTTATTTGATGTGTTGTCAAGCCAGTCTGTTTAACTCAATATTTATCTTTTTGAACACATACGAAGAAATTTTCATGGTTTTATTTTACACTAAAATTAGCTATCAAAATAAAATATTTTTTAAATATTTACAATTCCATCAACCTAAGCATGACAAGTCGATTACAAAAACTTTCCCCTTAAGTCTTTCCTTAATAGTAATCATATCATAAATATCATTTTGCATAGTTATTTCATTTTACATCATGTCATCAGTATGATTCAATATTTCTACATGGACTCCAAAATTTTATCTTTTTGAAATATTTTGCAAAATTTTCCATCAAGTTGATATACTACAGTTTTATTGAGCATTTCCAGTTTTTATTATTATAAATAACCCCATTTAGTTCCTTGGAATAAGATCTAGGATTGTAATGTTAGAGGACGCCTTTATGAATCCCCAGTGCTACTGCCAAACTGATCCAAAATGCAAGGAGATGCTTGTGCCAGGCTTTTCCTAATTCTCCAGGAATGACCATGTAAGGATATCTTACTTTCCCTTGGGTTATAGGATGGATATGATAGATATCAAGTTTTACTTATTAATGGTAGCAAATGAAGAGCAGTTATTATCCTTTTCTATTCTATGCCAAATTCCCTATCAAATGCTATGCAAGTGTCTGTTATAACCTGGCCTCTGCTTACCTTTCCCAGATCATTTCCTCCTACCTGCCTCTCTTCCTCCAGGCAGCATTAATACCTTCTGCCTGTGTGTCCAATAGCCTTGTGTACCTGTGCATGAGTAAGAGCAGAAGTAAGCATGAGAAGGATATACAGTTCATCATACTGTTTCATAACTGTCACCTACGTGTTTGTCTCTCACCTAAACTGTGAGGTTTTCGAAGGGAGGATGAGGTTTTTATTTCTTCTGTCACTAGTACCTAACATAAACATTGTTTTATGAAAGAATAGAGAAACATATACGTTCCATCTTGTCTACAATGGTATTACCATTATACAGTAACTTACCTTTTTTAAAAGATGCTTTCCATTCATTATTCTTAATGTTGAGTATTTTTCCATGCACATTTCCATCGATTATGCATGGAAATGATCATAGAATCATCTGTTGTGTGATTATCTGTGTTTTTTGTCCATTTATGTGTTGGGATAGGCCTTTATATTTCCCTCATCAATCTGAATGTTCCTTTCCATTTAACAAATGCTTATATTGTATTTATTATTTGTCAGGTATTGCTCTGAGTGCTTTACAAATATTAACTCATTTAATCCTGGCGAAAACCATTTGAGAGAGGTGTTATCAGAGGCATAGAGAAATAAAGTAACTTGTCTGAAGTCATACAGCTAGTAAGCGGTAGAGCCAGGATATGAACATAGGACTTCAGAGTCCTTGCTCCTAATCCCAATTTTATGCTATCCCTATTTATATTTTAAAATTAATTTTGTGTAATATTTGTTATAATCAATCAACTAGTCTGTAGTTGTGCTTCTTACTTTAGCTACTTTATTTTCAGTTGTACTAACACTTTGAAAATAGTTTCACGGTCCAGGACAATCCAGACCAAAACTAAGGATTCTCAAAGCCCTTCTCTTTCAAATAGGTTGGCTATTTTTCATGTTGATTTGCCTAGCCTGGCATCTGACACCCCAATGTGGCCCCAAGCATCCTTAGACCCACTGATTCCTTCTGTCCTCCTCTTGACATGCAATCCTGATTGTGGAAATTTTACCTTTGCTTTCAGAATCTAATTCACTTTCTTTTTTTATAATTTTTTAATTTTAATTTTATTTTTTTATTTATTTTATTTTTAAAATATATTTATTGATTATGCTATTACAGTTGTCCCATTGCACCCCCTTCACTCCACTCCATCCTGCCCACCCCCTCCCTCCCACATTCCCCTCCTATAGTTCATGTCCAAGGGTCATACTTACAAGTTCTTTGGCTTCTACATTTCCTACACTATTCTTACCTCCCCCTGTCTATTTTCCACCTATCATTCATGCTACTTATTCTCTGTATCTTTCCCCCTCTCTCCCCCTCCCACTCCCCTGTTGATAACCCTCCATGTGAGCTCCATTTCTGTGGTTCCGTTCCAGTTCTAGTTGTTTGCTTAGTTTGCTTTTGTTTTTGTTTTAGGTATGGTTGTTAATAACTGTGAGTTTGCTGTCATTTTTACTGTTCATATTTTTTATCTTTTTTTTCTTAGATAAGTCCCTTTAACATTTCATAGAATAAGGGCTTGGTGATGATGAACTCCTTGAACTTGACCTTATCTGAGAAGCACTTTATCTGCCCTTCCACTCTAAATGATAGCTTTGCTGGATAGAGCAATCTTGGATGTAGGCCCTTGCCTTTCATGACTTCAAATACTTCTTTCCAGCCCCTTCTTGCCTTTAAGGTCTCTTTGGAGAAATCAACTGACAGTCTTATGGGAACCCCTTTTAGGTAACTGTGTCCTTTTCTCTTGCTGCTTCTAAGATTCTCTCCTTCTGTTTCCTCTTGGGTAATGTAATGATGATGTGCCTTGGTGTTTTCCTCCTTGTGTCCAGCTTCTTTGGGACTCTCTGAGCTTCCTGGACTTCCTGGAAGTCCATTTCCTTTGCCAGATTAGGGAAGCTCTCCTTCATTATTTGTTCAAAGAAGTTTTCAATTTTTTGTTCTTCCTCTTCTCCTTCTGGCACCCCTATAACTCGGATGTTGGAACGTTTCAAGATGTCCTGGAAGTTCCTAAGCCTCTCCTCATTTTTCCGAATTCTTGTTTCTTCATTCTTTTCTGGTTGGATGTTTCTTTCTTCCTTCTGGTCCACACCATTGATTTGAGTCCCAGTTTCCTTTGCATCACTATTGGTTCCCTGTACATTTTCCTTTGTCTCTCTTAGCATAGCCTTCATTTTTTCATCTAGTTTTCGACCAAGTTCAACCAATTCTGTGAGCTTCCTAATTACCAGTGTTTTGAACTGTGCATCTGATAGGTTGGCTATCTGTTCGCTGCTTAGTTGAATTATTTCTGGAGGTTTGAAGTGTCCTGTCATTTGGGCCATTTTTTTTTTTTTGTCTTTGTGCTTCTGTTACTTAAAGGGGCAGAGCTTTAGGTGTTCCCTGGAGCACGGTAACCCTGGTTGCTGTGTTGTGACGCTGCGCTGTGATGCTGTACGTGGGGGAGGGGCCGGGATGGAGTAATGGCGCCTGCTCCACTCTCTGCCGAATTTTAGTCACTCCCTCTGTTACCCACAATCAAACTGGGCCCCTCTGGTGCTGATTCCCGAGTAGGTGGGCTTGCGCATGCTCTAGGCCCCTGTGGGTCTCTCCAACGACCTCTCCTATGAGGCTGGGAGTTTCTCCTGCTGCCACCCAACCCCCACGGGTGTTTTCACTCAGAAGTTTGAGGCTTTATTTTGTCACACTGGAGCCATGGGTTATGTGGTCAGCTTCGCTCCCCGCCATTAGTCCAGTTTATCTATGCGCGAATGTGGGGCCATGGGGTCTGCTACCCATCCCTCTGCCTGCCCTGTTCTCCGCCACTCAAGTCTGGCCCTCTCAGTTTATCTGTGCATGACTGTAGGGCTGCAGGGTCTGCTAGTGGTCAGACTGCCTGCCCCATTCTTCCCACACTCCACCAGTCTCGGTCCTGCCAGGGCAATGCGAGTCCTCTCCGCCCCTCCTACCGGTCTGGATGAATGTTTATTTTTTATCTCCTTGGTGTTGGACTTCCTTGCTGTTCGATTTTCTGACAGTTCTGGTTGTGCCAGGAGGAGCAGTGTGTCTACCTACGCTGCCATCTTGGTTCTCATATAGAATCTAATTCACTTTCATTGCTGGAAGTGACATTCACTTATCTGTAGGACTGACTTTGTCGATAGCTTTTGCCAGCCTCCACTGCTGGGGATTGCGCTGCTCCTCTGGCAGGACATCCTGCTCACCTCAGTGAGAACACCTGGGTGCTGCTAGGCAGACTGTACCTTCCACTGAGGAACTCCCATTGTCTTGCCCCAACTAGTAGACAAAACCCTTAAGGACAGTAAAATGTTTCCTTCGGGCCTGAGCCCACCTCACTTTTAGGGTATAATGATCTTAAACTGCTGTTGACACCCACAGAGACTATGACGTTCCTTGGAGTGTTCATGAGGATCCCCATCCTCCAAATCACAGAGAGATACAAGCCTGTGCCCCCAGCCAGGGTCCTGTGCCCTTTCTTGGTTTAGTCCCCATTGGCTATAGTCCCTCGTAGGATTCCAGCTTGCCTGGCTGCATTAAGAGAACCTGTGGTCTCTTTTTTCATATTTTGTTCTCTTATTTCAAAATTTAGAAAGTTGTCAAACCTTGAAAGACATTGGGACCAAAAGGCAAGTGTCATGCTCTCTCTTTAAAGTTTAATCTCATTAATTCTGCCCCATAGTTCACCTTTCAGCAGTCTTCTGCATGTGAATTCTGTTTCTCAATATATTCACATCAGAACATTTATCATCTACAACTTGATAAAAATGTCTCTTGTATTTTCATCAAAATGGTTGTCAAATAGTTGGCCATTTACACACACTCAGGGTCTCCTGTCTCATTTGAACACCTAAGGACCCGTACAGCTGTGCCATCACTGGTCCACATTGCTCTCATGACAATTATGCTGCCATTAGATAGGAAAATTCTGTCAAGAAACCCAGGTAGATTGATTATACACATTTGCCTAATAAAACAATGTATTTGTGTTAAGAAAGAAAAAAATGTCCCTCGGGACTTTGCAATGTTTCATTTTTTTATCTTAACTGCATTTCCCTTCCATATATAGAAGTTGTAAATGTTGATATGGCTGTCAGTCTTCACTCCATCCTGATAGTCCCTGTGGTTCTCAGAAGCGAGGCTATCTTCTACTAAGGATCCTAGTTTTATAGCTTCCCACGGTTCTTCTAAATCTGGTGAATTTTTCAGGAGAACCATAAATATTTCAGAAGGTAGAATTGACTGTTACTTTATTTGGCTCAGATATTTCTTGATCACTAGGTTTGCAAAAAATAGTTTCCCATTAAGTATTATAAGTAGGTAGATTATTTCTTTAAAGTCATTAAGATATAGTAGGTATTATTTTGAGAAAGGTGCAAAATGTTTAATAAAAATACTTTATTATTTTCATAATCAAGCTATTTCAGTTGTTTATAAAGGTCTTTCTCTTTACACTGTATCCCAGGTGATTCCCGTCTTACATGAAAGACCCTCAACACTTCTCATCATTTCAACTTAAAATTGATTTCCGGTGAAACTGGATGCACATAGTTCCAGATACATTTAACAGTTCAGGGGTCTAATCACTTATAGAATTCAACTTCTGCCTCAGATGGTATTTTGTACCACAAAATAATTTTTTGGTAGCTCAGATATAAGGAAGTAGTTACACAGCTATGATCTTAAAATTGGCAATGAACGTCCTGAAGTGACTGCATGTCATAAATCCCACCCTGTCCAATGTTAACCCAGCAACAGGGCAAGCACAAAAGAAATGAAAACCTTTTACCTTCCCTATGAAATTCTTGACATTTTCCCATTGTTATGGGGATTTTCTTAGCTGAATACATACACACAACTTTAAATTAGTACTTGCCCTTAGCAAGCTCTCATGACATTTTTCTCTAGCGTTTCCAGAGCTAGAATTCTATTTAACCCCTCACCACTGAGAAAGCAGAATCTAATACAGATTTCTATTTTCAGGTTGACGTGTTTCTAGAACAATGCTTATCATATCCATCTTGACTTTTGGTAATCTTTCATTCCAGAGAACAAGACTGAAAAGAATGAACATATTGTAATTAGGAAATTCAGTAAGCACCCCACTGAATACTAGAAAGCACAAAAAAGAGAAGGCTAGCACTGTATTTCACTACTTAAATGCAGTGCTTTTTGTTTGTTGTTGTTGTTTTCTTTTAAATGATTTACTGGAAAGACCAAGTGAGCAACTGGTGTGAAAGGTATCCTTACACTTTAACAAGTCATCAAGAGAAACATGATCAAGACCTACTCTTCAGTTTGTGTGTTTTTTGCGTAGTGCAGAATCTTGGCTGTTTTCCCTCAAAATTCAATCATAAACATAAACTACCAACACATATGAATACCACTGTAGTCATATACATTTGAGTTCAGTTAATGCTCATAAATGGGTAATTAACACCTTTGCAATCTTAGCTAAAGATCCAGTTTAATTGTGATGTTAATCATCTATCTTTTATCATCATTAATTTTATTTTAATTTAGGCATAAAGCAAAGCAATAAAATAAGAACATGTCAAAAGAGATGTTTACTGACACTTTAGAAAACATTAATGGTTTCATTTCTATGTATTACAGAGTGATGAGTGCAATGGAAAATGTTAAATCCCCTTGTTGCAGTGATGGGTAAATTTGCCCTGTGGCAATGCAAATAACTGAATAAAGCAAATTTGCCCTTTGCTGTGTGTTAACAGAATTACAATGTGGTCATATACCATAATTAGCAACACTTCACACTCTCAGGAATCTTGGAGTTTAGAAAGCAAGTGGATGAAAGAATATTATCTAATGCACTAACAATTCAAATGCACATGTGATAAAAAGTTCCTTTTAGTATAGCATGCATGGCATGAGATCTTCAGAATTTCTCAGTAGCAGGTGTCAGATATATAAATATACATCCAGAGCTGTACATTGGGCCTCTCTCTGTTTTTTGTTCTCTTTTTTGAAGCCACCGAACTTATTGCTTATTCAAGAACAAGTTACCTTAAGTGACTGTGTTTTTCAGATTAGAATAATCTGAAATGTATAATATACATCTATGTATATTATTTTGTGCTACTATGAAATCCATTCAGAATGTCTTTTAAAATGGATGAATTATTTTGAAATAGATGGATTTTCAGTTGTAAGAGCTCTATCTATTTGATTATTTTGGATATAGAATACATTGCCTAGTATACACTCTTCTCATTAAAAGCTCTATGTAAAATATATTTTGTGTGGTATACTTTTTTATAAAATTACTTATTGAATCCTAAGGGTCATCATCTGCTCTTAAATGAGATATTTTGCAAGATTTGACATATACCAGATAATCAAATAAACATCTCCTGATTTGTTTCATTTTGAAGAGTTGGAATATAACTTTATAATCTGTACTGTTATACTACAGGCTTAGTGATTGATAAGATTCCCTCCAATGATTTAACATTGTACAGAAACTTCCAAATAAATTTTAGTTAAGAAGCTCCAGCTAGACTGCTAATGCCCTAGGGGCAGGATCAGATTCTACTTGCTTACTATATAGATGACACATAGGGTAGAGTCTGGCACATAACAGGATGTCAAGGAAGGTATTTGGGAACTGAAGGATGAATAAACAGCATCTGAATAATAAAGAAGAGAAAGAGGCCAAACAGAAAAGGCCCTCTGGGAGCTGCAGAACTCTCTGGCCTCAGCAGGTAGTGAGCACTATTGTTTACGCCCCTCTCCACTTCCACAGAATGGGCAGGAGCTCTGTTTAAGTATTGTTAGCCTACCTGCAAGATCACTTTAGGACTCTTCCAACTACAATGCCTGGAGTCTTTTCCCTACAAACAAAGTGCGAAAGCAGGAACAATAGGGTGTCACCATACCCATCTGGCCTTCTAGAGCCATAAGGGCCTGCCAGGCTCCAAGAAGATTCCCAAAATTATACAGCCCATAAAGTCAACAAAGAGGATGCTTCTTCACAAGACCAGTTTTGGTACAACAAATATAGAGAGAGACTACATAGAGAAGATTGGAGAGCCATGGGAGCTCTTGGGGACCATGGGAATTCTCCAGGGCCAGAGGGGCCCCATTATTTATGTCCCCTCTACTGCCATAGAGTGGGTGGGGCTCTATCCAGATGCTCTAGCCTACCTGCAATATTGCTGCAGTGCATTCCTGGATATACCCTGTAAACCCATTTCCACCTGAACAAAGGGAATAAGCAGAGGCAACAGGGCATTCCCCAGCCACTCCAGCTTTGTAGGCCAGTGCCCCTCACACACCCCAGGCAATGGCTTGGCCTATCAACTTGCCAAAACCACCCAGCACACATAGCCTGTGCAGAGGCCACTTCTTCATAAGGCCACTTTTTCAATACTGGGAAAAATAGCTATTTTGTCTAGTTCATGTAAATAAATATAGAAACTCCAACAGAATGAAAAAACAAAAGAATATCTCTCAAATGAAGAAACCAGAAGAATCCACAGGGGAAAAAAGCCTTAAGGACATAGAAATAAGAAATTTGCCTATTAAAGAATTCAAATGAAGGGTCATAAGGATCCTCACCAAACTTGAGAGAGGAATAGGAGAACTTAGAATTTCAAACAAAGAGTTAGAAAGTATAACAAAGAACCAAGCAGACTAAGAATACAATAACTGAAATGAAAGACACATTAGGAGGAATCCACAAAAGATTAGCTAACACAGAAGAATAGATCATCACTGACCTGAAAGACAGACTAGTGGAAATCAACCAATCAGATAGCAGGAAAAAAAAAGAATTTTAAAAAAAAAGCCAAGAATAGCTTAAGGGACCTCTGGGATAACATCAAGCACTCAAACATTCACATTGTAGGGAAAGGAACAGAAACTTTATTTTAAAAAATAATGGCTGAAAATTTTTCTAATTTGGAAAAAGAAACAGAAACCCCAGTCTAGGAAGCATAGTGAGTTCCAAATAAGGTGAACCCAACGAGAGCAGCACTAAGACATATTGTAGGTAGAATGGCAAAAGTAAAAGATAAAGAGATGATTTTGAAGGAAGCAAGAGGAAAACAATGAGTTACATGCAAAAAAGAAAAAACCCATAAAGTTATCAGCTGATTTCTCTGCCACAACTTTACAGGATAGAAGGCAATGGCAAGACATCATTAAAGTGTTGAAAGAAAGGAACCGATGATCTGAATAATTTATCCAGCAAGATTATCATTCAAAATTGGAGGAGAGAGATAGAGTTTTCCCAAACAAGCAAAAACTAAAGGAGTTCAACACCATTAAACCAACTTTACAAGAAATGGTAATGGGTCTTCTTTAAGTAGAAAATGAAAAACCATAATCAGAAAAACCTCACAGGTAAAGCCAGATATTTAATGAATACAGTGAATCAGACATTTTAAAAACTACTACCAAAGTCAAAAGAAACAAGTATCAAACTCACACTACAATAAGTAGTTAGGAGATACGCAACATAAAAGATCTAACATAGAGTGTAAAGGGGGTGTGTGTGAAAAATGCAGTCCTTACAGAATATATTTCAAGTTAAACATCTATCAGCTTAAAATAGACTGCTATAGATATAGAATGATATACATAAACCTCAAGATTACCATAAACCAAAAACCTACCAAAGGTACACAAAAAGCAGAGAAAGGAACCCAAACAAACACTAAATTAAAAGAGCAAAACACAAGGGAAGAGATCAAAAGAAGAAAGGAACAGAGAACTATGGAAACAACAAAAACCATCAACAAAATGGCAATAAGTACATACTTACCAGTAATTACTTTACATGTAAATGGATTAAATGCTCCATTAAAAAGACATAGAATGGCTGAATAGATTTAAAAAAGACCCATGTATAGGCTGCTTACAAGATTCTCACTTCAAATCGAAAGACACACACAGACTGAAAGTGAAGGGATGGAAAAAGATATTCCATGCAAATAGACATGAAAAGAAAGCTACAATAGCAATACTCATATCAGACAAAATAGACTTCAAAACAAAAAAATGTAAAAAAAAAAAGACAAGGAAGGACATTATGTAATTATAAAGGGATAAATTCAAGAAGATGTAACAATTATAATAAATATCTATGCACCCACCATAGAAGCACCTAAATACGTAAAGCAATTTTTAAATTACATAAAGGGAGACATCTACAGTAATATAATAATAGTAAGGAATGTTAATACACCACTGACATCAATGGGTAGACAATCTAGACAGACAATAAGAAAATAATGACCTCAACTGCCACATTATACCAGATTGAATAGACATCAATAAAAGATTTCATCCAAAGATTGCAGAATACACATTTTCTTTTCAAATGCATATGAAACATTCCCCAGGATAGATCACATATTAGACCACAAAACAAGCCTCAAAAAAAAAATACTTTGTCTGTTAGAGGAAATCAATGGATCGATCAACTATAGTTATGGTTGTACCACTTAGCAACCCCATCATTCAATGCTCTTACAGGCTAATAAGAACCTTTACTGGCCTGTAAAAGACATGAACCAAGGGTTCAGATTCCACCTCAGATTGAAGGTAAACCATATGACTTGCTCTGTGCTTTTAACTGGTCTGGTCTGCTACTAATGATATAGTAAATCAGACTGATATGATAATCAGATTATAATAGAACCTTCAGTTCTGACAAAATTATTTGTTCTGTGTTGACCTGTACAAACATGGCTTAAAATTGTCTCAGAAATTAAAAAGGTCACCACAAGCTCAGCAATACTATCTTGTGACCAACAAAATGACATTTATAAATCATTTTTAGTGATTCATAGGAAACTACTTTCATTTTAAACATAGGAAAATTAGGATATCATATGATCACAACCATTTTTTAATTACTAGAAAAACATACCAGAAAGAAAAATATCAAAATAACTGGTGATTATCTCTGGGTAGTAGGATTATTTGTAAGTATTTTTCTTATTTCTGCTTTTCCATATCTTTCTAGTAGGTACTATATGTGTAACTTTAAAACTTGTATGTTTAATATGTTACCAAATCACTCTTCATTTTTCACTTATTTCAGGTCTAGGTAATTGTTTAAATCACCTCTACAGCTTAAAATCTATATTTTAACAAATGGTTGGGATAAGAAGGTAATTTTAATTGCATGAATGCACGTCAATACTATTCTGAAAGGAAGGCCTGCACTAGAATTTGTCATTACAAAAAAGAAAAATGGATATACACATAGAAATGTCAATCCATTTCTCTAAGTTGTTTTCTTTTTGAAAGAAAGGCATGTAAGTATCTCATCTGTATCCTATGTTTCCCCATAGAATTCATGGTGAACATTAACTGTAACTTAGTGTGTGGTGCCTGGGGAAGAATCAGACGAATTGCTTCTATCTATCTATCTATCTATCTATCTATCTATCTATCTATCTATTTAAAGAAAAGGAACTGCCATTGGAAGTTGCTGAAAGTTTCAGTTTCTAGGGTCAGAAATATCAATTAAATTTTGTAACAAATTCCCTTTGTTTTGAGAAGTGCGTCAGGATGGAACTTTTAGTCACCTAAAAGTGCCTACCGTTATTCCCAGAGAGAACTGTGAAGTCAGTACAAGTCTGAGTGTAGTCACTGCAGATCAAGTTCTTGTTCAGTTTGGAAATTCAAATGGCTGCATTTTTCAGGCAGACTGTGTCTTTGCTGAGTTGTAACTGAAGGAACTTTTCCCAAGATATGGATTTACACTGAATGTTAGTGCCTTCCACATATCAAGAATGAATTACCCAAAAGTTGGGAAATACATTTTCAACAACTGTGATCATACTATCTGAGTCTTGGCTGTCAGCCCATCCTCTGAGTCTGCTGCTAAAGGAACAGGAGTTTACACTGTGAGAGTAGCAGGGGCAAGAATGGGTGGGCCTGGCCTTGGGGAAGGAGGGAATCTTCTCTGCAATATGGGGCTAAAGAAGTGGGGGCCTGAAGTGAAGGAACATGGACATTTGGCCTGGACTGGAGTAGTCACCTGGGTTCCCAACCCACAGCTACCTGTAGGGGGCTGGGCTACAACCCTGACACTGGGTTCAAACGTCCAGGGTAGATTACTTGGGCATCAGATGTTATTATTTCCCAAATATTCAATAAAGCCTTACTAAGCAACATTGTCCTTCGCCTCAAAGGGATGTCAAAGGGTTAAGAGAAAAGATACATCTGTACTTGGAGCAAACTAGTCTAGCACACACAGGTATAAGTCTCATCAGAAGTGGCCACAGGTGACTTGAAGAGCTGTGGAGTTCAAAGTGGCCACCAGTATGGGTTAGAGAGATATGGAAGCATTCCCCAGCAGTTCCCAGGAATATCTGAGGAGAGAAATCTTAAGGAAAACATGGCAGGGCAAGTAGGAGTCACCAGTGATTATGGCTTATTCAGTAAAAATAAACGTGACCCCAAGCTAGAGAAGAGAGGTGTATTGTCTATGCATATATAACTTAGTTTTTATAAAATGTTAAAACATAGAGTTTGAGACTTTTAGTCAATTAGATGACCCATTTTGAGTTCTCACTTTTACTTGTTAAAATGTGTCTAGCAAATGCTTCACTAAGAAAAAAAAAGTTTTTCACATTGTGCTTGCAGTTCTACCTAATTCCTGATATTCTTCTCTGTGGCTTCGCTAAGAAATTGTCATTCCATTCTTGTAAGTCTCTTACCATTAAAAAGTTCTTTCTTACACATTCTCCTCCTCCAAGCTAACATTTGCTTCTATTTCTACGGAGAGAATTGTGTCCTTTGCTTTGAAAAACACATTAAACTGCCTCAAATAATAAAATAGGGTAATTCAACCTTATGTTCCTGATGGGCTATCAGAGGAGTTCATAAATTATCAAAATCCTATTAATGGCCTCAGCAAGCACACTTGTGAGGAAACTGGACTGAATCACTTCTCCCTGCATACACATTACAGTTCCCACCACATGGTTTCAGTGAAAACAACCCTGCTCACCACATCTAGGAGAGTCTATCCCTGAGGTAGAGACAAGGAATATAGTGGCAGGTGACTAAGAACCACTTGGCCAGAGAAAGTACTCAGACTCCCTCTTAATGTTGTTTGACCAGATTGGCTTCTCCTGTTTTATGAAGAGCAGAGGCAGGACTCCTTGACTGTCATCCACTTTTTTTTTTATATCTCCTGTCAGGAGGAGACAATTTCTCTACCTTATCCTCAAACTATGTAACCTAGAGTGGTGGGTTATTATTCAGTGGTGGTGGGTGGGGTGTTGCATATAGGGAAGTCACTTTCTCCCTCAGTGCTTTGTGGATGTGCTTGGAGCAGTTATAGGTCTATACAAACCCTCTGGTCTGCTCTTGCCTTCTTGCCCAAGGGACGATGGCTTCCTTCACGTGGAAATATTTCATCTAGCCCCTTAAGGCCTAAGGCTGAGCTCAGAGTGTAGTGCACGCACAGGGGCCCCAGGACACAGTGCTGTGTCCTGTGTGAGGGGCACAGAGGTGGTGGTGGTGGTGACTGGATCTGTGAGCCTTTGAGGGCTTTCCAAGGCCCCTCAAGCACATAGTGTAGGAAGCTGGAACTCCTCCCCAGAGAACACAAGGGCAACTGCCACAGAAACACATCTACAGGGACTGTACCTCCTTCTAGCACCAGTGACAAGCTCACTCACCTCACAGTTAAGAACTCTAACTGCTTCCCATTCTGTGAAGTTTGGAGTTCCACTTCTCCAGATATAAGGATCCTCCCTGTGGGGACTGAACTTGTGTCTATGAGTCATTCCAATACTGCGCTTTCTTTTGTCTCTCTTGTGTCCCACTCAATTGCTTGGCATTCATTTTCATTTCCCTCTGTTCCTCACCCGGCCTTCCTGTATATTTTTCTCTTTGTTTATACTTTCCTTCCTGAATTATTCCTTTCACCTTGTCAAGATGCACTTTAATCCTCCTAATAAATGGAAGAATACCAGTCTGATTTGAGAGCACATTTAACCCCACACCCAGAGAGACCAGCCCACACTTGGAGGATCTGCATACTCGCCTCAGACACTCCATCCTTCCTGAATCTCAATCTTTGGGAATATAACTGAGGAATCTTTTTGAAGCAAAACCACTAGGTGAATGTTGTGAGCACTAGAATTTGGAAGCTTTTGCGTGAACTCTGACTCTGTTCTTTCTATCTTCATCACCTAATGCCCAGAAAAGTGTTTGATAAAAAGTAGGTGTTCAGTAGCTGCATATTGGATGAAGATTTAAACTCACAATGGAATGACAGAATTTAATAAATAATGAAGTCCCAGTCCTAGGCAGAACAGTAAAAAAGAAAATGCATTCAGCTTTTTAGCCTATCACTTTACCACATTTTGCCGGCCTCCCAATGGCTCCAACACTGTCCATTATACTCCTGATCGCAGCGATCCTAGTAAGAGGTTCCACAGAGTCCTTACTTCACAAAGGGAACATTTTGATTCCATAATATGCTTTTTAAAAAATTTTACTAAAACTTAGTGGCTCATTATCTCCAGGGTCTCTAAGCCTTTTATGATGAGAGTTCCCTAATATGATAGATATGTATATTTGGTAACTATATAAGAGAAAATGAGTTTCCTAAGAGCATTCTCTATCCTTTTAGGTCATGTGGATTCATTAGAATAGTACCTTCAGAAGACAATGGTTTTTAATGTCTTTGCCCTAATCCCAAGGTGAAACTCGGGCAATGAAAACTGCAGGCATCTTGGGATATAACTTAAGCAAAAATGCATTGGGAAAATTTATTGAATAAAATACTTTATTTATAGCACTTGCTATAAATAAGAAAATGGCCTTTTCATCTTGTGGTGTTGTTTTATAAAAAAAACCCTACTATTATGGTTATTCTCAACATTTCTCATATATTTAAGACTAAATATTCATTTCACATTATGGTTTACATTAAATTTTATTTAAAATTAAATTTTAAACCATAAAGAAGAATCTTTTACTTTTGAAAAATATTATTAAAATCTTATTCATTACAAAATGAAAATTTTTATCTTTAGTTTTTGCCACTAACATTTTTTTAATCCTCACCCAAGGACATGCTTATTGACTTTAGAGAGAGGGGGAGGGAGGGAGGGAAGTATGGATTGTTGCCTCTCGTACACAGCCAGATTGGGACCAAACCTACAACACAGGCACGTGCCCTGACTGGGAAGGGAAACCTCAGCTTTTCAGTTTATGGGGATGACACTCCAACCAACTGAGCCACGCCAGCCAGGGCAACATTTTTAATGTGATTTATAGTTTTTAAAGTATGTAAATATGTATTGTTATATATACCCATATTGTATCACTTTCCCTGCAGAACAAAAAAAAAATGTGTTTTAAAAATATATACCCACCTAAATAAATGCTAACTAAAATTTACCCTTGACAAAGATAACTATGAAATAAGAATAAGTGAGCCAAATAAATAACATTAGAGATTCAAAAGATAGGCTGAGATCTAAAATAATATGGAAATTAGAAATCAGCTCATGTATTGTGACAGAAGTTTGGGATCACCAAGGGATCCCAGTGGAATAAACCAAGAAAGCGTATGGAATTTGTTTCTCAACTACCCTCCTAAAGAAGAGATTTTCCCTAGCTAGAATGACTAGACCGCTGCCAGAGGCAGGAGGATATACCAGATAAACATTCCTCTCTCTTGGGCCCCAAACTCTTTTATTCTTACACAATCTGTCTCTTCACGTGCTCCTGGTATTTCAAACTAGATTGTTAACTTATTTTTTTCCTATAATATAAAAAATTTGCATTTTTAATTTAGTTTCCAAGCTTTGGTGATATTTGAGTACATTTAAATCAATAATTTATTTTACTTGAAACAGGACCACATAAAGGTTTGGCCCTTCTGAGCATGTTTTGAGGGCCTTCGGTTTCTGACTCTGTGACGGAGTTAGTTGACACTTGTTAATTCCTTCTCTCCCCCGAAGCACACAGATACAGAAACTTCTTTTAACACTTGTAAACCCAATAGAACTTAAATGTAGTGGAGACGCACTGAATAGAATAGTCCTAAATTTTTACTTTGTTCAGGCTCCTATAGCAATAAATCCTGGAAAGAAGGCAACATTCAATGATAAAGAGGCTAGGAAAATGGATTTGTGATTCAGGACTGAATATGTTCAATACTAATAAAAGATACAAATCTTTCCTCTTATTAAGAAAAGAAAATGAATCAGAGAGCAAAAATACATACCTGGCTGTTTCCACTGCAAGCATGGTATGTGATCTCTTCTACTCACTAGCTTGTCTGTGAGTAAAAATGACTTCAGGGCTTGGGGGGCTTCCCTGCAGAGGCACAACAATTCTTGTAACCCCGTGTGCTGCTGCCACAGAGCTGACGAGGGGTTGCTATTGGAGGGCAATGTATTGTAAAAAGCATAAATGTAGGAGTCTGTGTAAGGTATTGTGGAAATGCAGACAACAGGGATCCAATTCAACCTGTGAAGAGACAGGGGCGCAGGCTGAGGGTCTCAAATGTCCTGCTTCAGTGCATTCTGCTAAGGATTTGGGCTTATTCCTGAAGTTAACAAAAATGCCCTGCAGAACTTGAAACAGAAAAAGAGTGCGATCAGAGCTCTCTTTTAGAAAAATCACTTGGGCCACAATTCAGAAGATAAATTAGAGAGGAGTACAAGCAGAAACAGGGATATGAGCTGAAAGGCTGTCCAGGAGAGAAATGGTAAGGGCCTGAGATAAGACAGAGACGGGTAGAAAGTGTGAGGAAGGGAAAGTATTCAGGAGGCATTACTGAGGGAAGTGGTAGATCGCCTGTAGGGAACAAGGGAAGGGAAGGAATCCAGAATGGAGTCAGCTGCTCTGCTTTGGACAACTGGCTTCCTTTCCACCAGTGGTCTTGTGGAGGTACCAGTTTTGGAGGAAGGATAATGAATTCAGTTTTCCATCCCAGTACTGGTAGTTGAAAATTTCTTTGTACAACTGAGCCTCGAAACCTATTCATGTGTCAGTTGGGCTGGGCTCGATTATTCTCTGTAAAAGAAATCACCCAAAATTTCAGTGACTTAAGTAAAGGTGAATTACTCATCCATGCCCCATTTCCTTATGGGGGTTCCATGTCATGCCCACACAGGGAATGGTTACCAGACAAGCTGCTACTGGAAGCGCTGCCAGGCAAACAGAAAGAGAAAGGTGGTGATTCTGTGGTGACTCTTAAAGCTTCTTGCCAGAGTAATATATCTTATACCCATTCGGTTCGTGAGCCTAAGAAGGTCACCTGGCCACACCCAACTTCAAGAGGGCCAAGAGGGAGGGTGGGGAACTGGGATGGTTGGAGAAGAAGAATTGCTACATTTCCTGGTCTATTATCATTGCCTAAGGAGACTCACTGCCAGCTATATATGGACCCATGAGAAGAATATACACTAAAAGAGTTGCCTGAAGACCTTAACTGTCCTTCCATTTAGGCCATTTAACTTAATAGTATATTGTTCATTCAAGGAAATACTTTTCATTATTTTTCATTATTATTTCCCTATCTTAATCTGGTACATTCTCTCTCCCTGCCCCAACAATATGAATCCCACTCCATTTCAAGCACATTTTATTCATCGAAAACATACTGAACATTCGCCATGTGTCAGGTTCCAGTGATACAGTAAAGAACGGGGCATCCCTATCATTAATTTGCTTAATTCTATCAAGAAAAACAGAAATTACACAAATAATTCCAGAAATAATTATTTACTTATGACTGCCATAAAGACTGGGAAGGCAAATACAATGTGCACTGAGAATCTAAGAACAGGGCATAGATTAGAACAGGGGTGTCAAACTCATTTTCACCGGGGGCCACATCAGCCTTATGGTTGCCTTCAAAGGACCAAATGTAATTTTAGGACAGTACAAATGTAACTACTCCTTAACAGTTAAGTGAGAGCTCGGCACTGCCACTGGGTGGAAACAAGGTGCCGGGCCAGATAAGACAAGGTGGAGGACTGGATATGGCCCACAGGCCTTGTGTTTGCCACCTGTGGTTTATAAGGTGTGGGTGGTCAGCTAGTTAGAAAGTTGGTCAGGCAAAAGTCCAGGGAATGATTACAGGCAGAAAGAAATGCTTGTGGAAGGCCAAAAAGTGGAAAAGCCATTGGTACTCAAGAAGGAACTGAAATAAAACCAGCATGGATGAGGCAAAATAAGCAGGAGAAAGAAGCAGGGGAGGTTGAGCCAAAGGTGAGATCACAGAGGTTATCATAGAACAAATTAAGGAGATTGAACATTATGCTAAAGCAATAAGAAGCCATTAAAGTTCTAGGCAGGGGAATGCCATCCTCCATACAGAGATATATGGACATAGAAGGGCTGTTCAAAAGGAAATATGCAAGATTGATGGTCAATCTATTATATGTAACAGCAGCTCATTCGCCTTCTTTGGGTCTTCACTCAAATGTCCCTCCTCCACAACCCCCCCACCTTTGACCATCCTACCTAAGATTACACTGTCACTCCCCCCACACCAGCCTCCTACTCTTTTTCTTTCTCTGTAGTACTTGTCACTTTCTAACACTTTAGATGACTTATTTATTAGTTTATTTTCTGCATTCTCTTGCTAGAATAGAAGCTCCACTGAGACAAGGAATTTTTTTTTTCCCTAGAAAGTGCTTGGCATATGGGTTCTGAACAAAATTTGCTGAATTCTTGGCACATCACATTATTATTTAAAGCTATATTGTAATATGATATATCTGTCAGTGTTTATGATTCAACATACTTATCTTAAAATAACTATTTCCTAACTATGTGGTCCCTAAGCAAAGCAAATACTGCAATTTAATTCTTAAATATGAAAACTGCTGCTCTAGCAGAAATTCATCATCTATTCAGGCTTAAGGAAAATGTTTTTAGTTGATAAAAGGCAACATTTAAATACAATTTAGTTGCTAAGAAAACACTGAGCAAACTTTAGGAAGAAAAGATTACGACACTTGGTCAGGAATCAGGAGTCACAGAGACAGGTTAGCTATTTTACAATGTTGCCATACGTACCTATCAAAGTGTTCCGCTGTGCTAACAAAATTACAGTATTTCCACAACACAGCAGTGATTAACCCTTTAAACCTACCTTTGAGCGATTATAGCCTCACTTGAAATTGTTTTAAGGACTAATAAGCAGTTGGCAAGTTGTAGCTTGTACATCTTGAATTCCTTGGAGAAAATCCAGTTGATTTCTAAAAAGTGCCAGGCAGTCTTCTTTAATTTCTCTGTGTATCTGACCTCATATAATCAAAGGGACTGTAAGAGTCTCCTGATTTATTTGACAAATTAAATTTTTCAGAAAAATCCACTCCCATTGCCAATGTTGTTACTAGCTATGATTTCCCATCCATTCATTTACTAAACTCATTTATTGAGCATCTACTATGTTTTAGGTACTGTGTTAGATATAGGTCCATTCATTCATTAGCTCACTCATCAAACATTTGTTTATCTGTATTTTAAGAGATAAAATGGGACAATTACATAGGCAGGAAATTGATTTATCTGTAAAAATTAGTGGAGGAAGTGGAGGAAGTGGAGGAAGACATATCTGGCTTTTATAAAAAGAAAACATTCAGTCAGCTTCATTTTAAAATGTTATTTTGCCTGTAAATAAGGCTGGAAGCAAGAAGATGAGGTTTTAATTGAAAATCTTTGTTTGTATTAAACATATATGTGTATTAAACCAAATAAAACCACCAAAAAGTAATTAGATTATTTTGATATGTTTAGCACTATGGAGAAATATGTTTGCATATTATTAATAGTCTACTTTCCAAGACAAGTCACCTGACCACTTGAAGACAACCTACACTTGAAACTACAGTGCACGATAACACGACTAAACTACTTGGGCAGAGTTCTGGCTGAGCTTGACCTCTCACCTCTACACCCATTCTTAGAAATGGGGCTACTTTATTTATATTTGCAGAATCAATGTTATTCCAAGTCTGAACCAAGCCAGGTAGTATTTAAGAATGATTTTTAATTCCTGTTCTTCACTTTCTCTCTTAACAGCACTTCTACCAATGTTGGATCCTGCCCCTGGCTCTGGCCTGCTGACTGGGCTCTATTGCCTTATGGCTCATTTACATGGGCAATCAAGAACTGCCTGTCTGGCCCTCAACTCACACAGTAGGTGCAATTTGGGCTTAAGCACCTATGCCTCAATCCCTCCAGATGGGCTGAGGTTCATATCCCACCCCCCTTTTTCAAAGCTTCTATAGTTGAACTAGCCTAAATAAAGAACCAGAATACATGTCTTCAGCAACATTTGAAGTAATCCATTCTACAAAAACTTTCTCATAGTTGATAAAAATAGACATAGATTATGCCCAAATATTCTTCCACACATGCAAGAAAATCATTCCACAAGCCCAAGGAATCTTTCAGGGTGATGAAGGTAGCTCATGTTATTTTATTTCTCAAATAATTCTGCTAATTGCTGTTCTTCTTGAAGTTTCCATGTAGAAAGAAATTTGTTCACCATGGGCTGAGCACATCTCTCCTGACCTGACTTCAGCCGAGCCTCTGTGAGGCAGCCCTTCCACAGCCAGGAACTTTCCTCTGTGCTGTGGGGCTGGAACATAATGTGCATTGTGTGGTGACAGGCACTTTCCTTTCCTGAACTGAGGAGGCCAACAAGAAGCTGACAAAGTTTAGAATCGGTATCAAGCTCCAGGTGTATGTGTCTAAGCTTCTGGATGACGGTGACACTTACACCTATCATAAAAGTCACAGCTAGCCTTTGAGATGGTCACTATGGTGAACAAAGTGGCAACACAGACTCTCCAGCAATGAGTTCCTTGACTGTGGCCGGGACACTGTCATTAAAATGATTGCTCCTCCACTCGGCTGTATGAGAGGAAGCGGCTGAGGATGAGGCTACGATAGCCAGCTGAAGCTCAGACAACTGCAACTACAAAAAAGCACAAAAGATATTTTAAGGACTTACGAATGTCTAGGAAGTTGTAAAGCTGTGGGCCACTGGGGGATGACAGCCCCTGAAAGAGGATGCACTTAAGCAGATGTAATCACCATTGAGGGTTTATAAGCAGGAGATTGTGAATCTGAAGCAGGTCTCAAACAGAGGCAGCCACACAAACCATTACTACAGTTGGAAATCAATCAACAATACATACACAGTTTAGAAAGGGCTACAGCTCCCTAACAGGGACCAGGTGGTAAGGGCAATCAATAACATCTCCAAGTGCAAAGGACAGCAACCAGCAATAAACCATGCAGTTGCCAAATGATGTCCCTCCCTGGATGGCACCAGGCTAAGGGCTAAAGCCCCCAGCAGAACTTCATAGATGCAAACAACAGTATTTGTCACCTGAGAATTATGAACATCCTCAAAACTCTGTGGACTATTAATGAGAAATACTTTCATATCCTTAGAAAGCAATGCTACATAAATGGTAAGTTTATTGACTTACTTATTTGATTTATAATTTGTTGCTTTTGCCCACAAAATGGAAGCTTTAGGGTTTCCTTGTAATGCCCATGTTTGTTCTTCTTTATCACCCAAATCCTGAGTGAACTTTACAGGGGCTGTAGAATAAAGTCAGTAACAATGGAAACCAATTGGCTGTCTCTCTGCATCTAGATCAAAAAGATACACCATTGTCAATGATTGAGGGGTCATTAAGCCAAATGCACATCTCTGATAATGCCCATCTAGAAGCATCTGATACACATAACAAGTATACAAGTCCATGAGTGATGAGTGATGAAGCCACAGAATTTCTTAAGTTCTGTTTTTATGAATATATCTAAAAACCAATCACAATGACAATAGAATTAAACTAGTTTTAGGTTAAGACAAAATTTTAAGGTCAAGACATCCACTGACCGATAAATTTAGAGAAGTAAAACAATCAACTCACTATTTTTTCCAAAGGAAAAAATTGGCATGCTAGCATTATTATTATATTTTTACCATTTTCCTAAATGTGAAAATATGATCCTCCATTGAAAACTTGGTTCTCCAAACTACATTTTTTAAAGGAAATTATATATTTTTGTCTCAAGATACTTTTGGGGGGGATATTATTCAGAGAACTTTCTAACTTGAGGCTAACATAAATACTTGAATAAACTTTATATGTAGAGTGTTCTAATTTTCTAAACCCCCCACAATGATGCTCTGTCCTATGTAATGACTCCCATATACCTGAAGCATTAGTTTTGGGACAAAGGAAAGTACTTGAGGAAAGTGGAAAAGTTATTCAACACTGTTATGCATTATGCTCTGGAAAGACTAAGGTCTTACTTGTTCCAGACAAAATTAGTGTAAATTGTAACACAGCATTTCATTCTCATCTGGTTATACTGAATGATCATCAAATACCCTAAACTTTCCATTTCTCTTTAATATCCTCTTTATTGGAGAAACAGAAGTGGTTGTCTGATAGAATTATAGCTAATAATCATATAATTAAAATTAGAGTTGATCTATACAATTATTTTTTTGCACAAGAACTTTTTTGTACTGACCAGTAACATGAGTATGTGAAGGTTATGGAATTCGAGGGAGTGTGAGAATATCAGACCTCCTCCCAGGACACTGCTGTGGTCTGGAGCTACACACACGCCCATGCATGCCCTTCTATAGTGCTCATGCAGTAAATTTTCAAGTGGAGCCCTAGTCATTTGTCCTAAGCAACTGAGAGTGGACATCAAGCTGTGACATGTTAGGTTACAACAACCAAAATCAAGGATAAAGTAAAGTAAAATAACAAGAGGAGAGCTTAAAGAGCTACACACGGGACAGTGAGGCACGCTGGCTCAGCTCTCACGGGTGTCTGAGTTAGAAGTTTATTTGGAAAACATTCTTCTCCAGACAGACTTTCCTGGTTAATCCTCTCCTTTCTCAAAGAAAACTCTTCTTACTCCCCGCTTGAAATCATCTCTTTAGATTGGGAAAAAAGAAAGAACGAACTGCTGTTTCTAACAGCATTATTATACAACACTTATTTGTATATACAAACGTTTTCTACTTTGGTTCCCTGGGAATAGCAGTAGCTCAATCCAACCATGATGGTATTTGAAGTAATCTGGTTTTCACATCTCAGAAAGTAGGTAATTTATTAAGTTTATTTTCTCACTTCAGAAATGATACTAGTAGAATAATATACTTATCAGAGAATAGTATAAACTTGCATTGTAGTTCCAAATAATAAAATAATAGTAAAATATAATTTAATATAACCTCATGTTAATAATAAAATCAATTACTCCATCAAAATTATTGAGTAGTATGGATCATATTCATTAGGCTTTTATTGTGTACCATATATTATGCTATTGGCTTTATATGCCATTATCTTATTTGATGGTAATAACAATCCTTCAAGGTATATATTATAATCATACCCATTTTCCAGGTGAGAAAATTGAGCCTTAAAGGCCACAGAATTTGCCCAAAGTCATACAGCTAGTGAAGGTGAATGCCAGTGACTCAAACCAGGGTTTGTCCAATTCCACAAACTAAGATATCGGCTGTCGTGCTTTCCAACCCACAAAGCTTTAAAAAGGACTTTTTTAAAATAAAGAGCTAATTAATATTATGAAATGAAATTCTATCATAATACTATTATACCTTTATCAGAAGCAATTAAAGAAAGCAATGAGTACAGAGAAAAGAACACTGGATTGGAAATTTCATAATTGGAATTAAGGACTAGTTATGCCTGTATTTCACTGTGTGATAGAAGAAATTCACTTAAACTCCCTAGTCTTAAATTTCCTCATCTGTGAAAAAAGGGGCTAAAATAGAGGACTTTGTAAATGCTTACAGATCATATACAATTTGATCCAGGGTCTTGAAAGATGAGTAGGAGTTTACCTGGTGCATGAGAGAGAATATTCAAACCAAAGGAAATACTTCACTGTGTTATTTTAATTGATTTTTTGGATCAGTTGTCAATTAATTGAGGAGCAGTTCCCAATGAATCTTAACTGCATCCTTAACCTCTTATTTCTGAGAGCGTAGGTTTCTCTCTCTAAGATCTTCACGAGGTTTACCTTTGAGTGTTACTGTGGTAGCTGGTCCCCCAAAGAGCCTCCCAGTAATAGTCTCCTCCCCGTGCATCTGCACTGTCTCTGTAACTTGCTTTTGACCAATAGACTACAACAGAACTGATGCTGTATGACCTTACAGTTAGGTTACAAGAAACCTCCCAGCTTCCCAGCTTCCACCTATGTCTCTCAGAACACTCCACGTTGGGATGTTCCCACTTGGAAGCCAGCCACCATGAAAGAAATGTGACTTAGCTAGACCACTCTGCATTAGAAGCCCAAGCCACAGAAAGATGCCCTGTATTGGTGCTACAGTCAAGCCTCAGTTGAGCTCTCAGTGAAATGCCAGCATCAGCTGCCACAGAGGTGAATGAATAAGCCACCCTGCACAGCCCAGTAGACTACACATGACCACAGCCCCTGCTCTCACCTGACTGCAACTACATGAAAGACTTCAAAGGAAAACTACCCAGCAGAGGCCTGTTAATTCACAGACCTGTGAGAGAGAATTTAAAAATTGTTTTTTTAAGTCAAAGCTTGTTTTACGATAGGCAACCAGAATAGCCACATTAGACTTAAAACAGGAAAGCAAAATGAAAATACCACATTGAGATTGTTTTAAGTTATCATGCATGTAAACTATGCCAGTTCCCTGGAATTCGTTTCTAACCTGAATGTTAGGCAGAACAAAACTTAAGGAATAATTTTGTGCCATCTTGGAATATACTGTTTCGGCATTTATTTTCATGTTTAAATAACTTGGTTTCCCAGATAAAATATTGTACTTCCTAAAATGATCTACTTGTTTGAATCTCAATCTTACTGATACTTTGCACAACCTATTATTTTCTTGCTACATTAGAATGACCATCAGTTTTATGGTCTCTTTCATTTTTCATCTTATAAAAGAGAAACAATCTTTTTATCTCTATGTAAGTGCATTCAGGATATCAAAATTTGCTTTTTGTTTGTTGCCAACTGCTTTTGAGTTTGCATGTATGAGTGGCTATATCCCAACATAGTTATTTCTGCACCTCAAGTGTTTTTTCTACTACGACAGAAAAGCACCCCTGGAATGAAGTCACCCTACAGTTTAACCTTAATAACACTGTAGATGCAGAGAAAAATATGAATTTTTTTCAATGTCAGGTTGTTACCAAAGACAATAGATTGCCCTTAGCTTTATTTCTTTTACTTTCACTCATGTGTCTTACAAATAAGCCAAAACCAAGAGCTTAAAGACTTTTGCCCTCAAATGTTAATATAAATTGTCAGTCTACATGTAATTATTGTTGGTTTGTTTTTTCCCTATTAAATCTGATACTCAGAAGAAAACATGTGAATTAAATAAGAGACATAGAAAAAATCTGTGCAGCAACATACATGGCTTTGGGCTCAGAAAAAAATATAGATTTTTTTTTCTGAGCCAATGTTTTTGATGTCTACTGTATTAAACCCCTTTTCTGACCATTAAGATCAAAAGATCCTTCAATTTGTAAAAATATTGGAAGTCAGTGCTTATTCTCACTTAAGGTTTATTGAATATTATTTATTGTGTGTATGGGCCTTCAAAGGCCCATATGATTAAACAATATCATGCCTAGGTATTAATGTAAAAAAAGTAAAAACACATCTCCATGGAGGTATGGATGAATGAAGGTGAAGGGATTAGCCAAAAAAATGGATATACGTAACACATAGATACAGACAACAGTATGGTGATAGCCAGAGGGAAAGGTGGGTGGGAGCTCGGTGAAGGTGGGCAAAGCTGGAGCCTGGGGCAATAGGGATGGAAAGAAGCTTTGCTCGGGGCGACGGATGCAAGATGCAGTGTGCAGATAATGTTTTATTGAGCTGTATACTTGAAACCTGTACAGTTTTCAGAACCAGTATTGTTACAGAGCAGGAGGGTGGGGGTGGTTCACGATAAATTATTACAGAAAGGATTCCGCCTTTCTGTCTCTGGAGGTTCCTTCCCCCCACGCCCACCTGCTAGGTTCGCAATGCCCGCCGCCAGAGGAAAGACGTCTCTCAATGCCAGAGACTGGTGAAAAGGAAAGGAATTGTTTATTCAAAAGTTACACAAACTTAGAATAATGACCTAATGTCTTCAGTAAGATACTAAAGTCCTCTAGAATACCCACAGATGCACAGTCCTTCCCTCTCCCTGTGCCCAGTCCGGGGTACCGTGTCTCAGGAAAAGAAGTAGAAGTCCGTGATTCAGGCTCCCAGCACCATCAGCTGTGTGGCTGCTGCGATCTCCAGTTAATCCAAAGCCATGCGGCACCTTCTCATGGCCCAGCAGCAAGAGTCCTTTCTCCCCTTTCTCTATGGCTGCAAAGTCTCTCCTGCTGCCTAAGCCGCGTGGCAAGAAGAAGCACTCCAAAACCTCGTGGTCCTCTTTACTCTCCTTCAGAACCGCGTGGTCCTTTTCCCCACTTCAGAACCACATGGACCTCTATCTATCTACTTGCTTCAGAGCCTCGTGGTTCACTCCTTCCTTCAGAGCTGCATGGTCTCTTCTTTCTCCCCCATAACCTTGTGGTCCTCCCTACTCTTTGAAGCCGCGTGGTCTCTCCTTTACTTCAGAGCCGCATGGTCTCTACTTCCCTTCAGAGCCACATGGTCTCTCCTTCTTTTCAGAGCCACATGGTCTCTCTTCTTCCCTTCAGAGCCACATGGTCTCTCCTTCTCTTCAGAGCCACATGGTCTCTCCTCCCTTCAGAGCCACATGATCTCCTTCCCTTCAGAGCCACATGGTCTCTCTTCTTACCTATGGCTGCCGGGCCTAGGTTTAAATCCCAGTTCCCATCTTCCTTTGCAGCCCATTTCCGACTCCTCCTACAGTCAGCTACACCTGCCAGCATCCCCGTATTCTTCCAGCTTTACTGGGCTGCCATAGTAAGTCTGGGCAGGTGTGGCCCCATGGCTTGGAGCCAATCATCTCCAAGCTCTCACGCAGGCCCTGTAGCCAGGGGGAGTTGCTTCCCAGTCCCATCTTGGGTGGAAGCCACTCCCATCTCCCTGGCTCAAAGCAGGGCCACAGCTATTTAACATATCCATGAAACCAGTTAAAGGTTATAGATATGTTAAATGACTGCCAGGGGTTAGCTACAAAGCTGTTGCTACCCAAAACAGCTCTGAATGGCCCTGTTCCATGTGTCCCATCCCCCTTGGCTCAGGCCTGTGGGGGTGAAGACATCCTACATATATTTTTCTAATATTTCCTGGACACCCTGAGTCCTGGACCCCATTACAAATCCCTTCTTGGGGCCCTCCTCTTGGCTGCACCCTGCTTCAGTATCACCCCAATAAATTTAATTCTTTTAAAAAACCTTGTACTTAAATGTTGCAAGTCAATGCTTATTCTTGCTTAAGATTTACTGAATACTATTTATTGTATGCCTTATTCTTCAAAGGGAATACATTGATAAGGAATCACTTTTTTTCTCAATGTATTTCTCTCTTTTAATCAACTTTCTTTCTGTTAACTTAGCATACAACATTCATGGTTATATATCTTAGTTTTCCTTAATATGAGAACCTGGCATTTTTAAAATCTTTGTCACTGGGAACCATGCTACTATTTTCAAGGTCAGTTAAGACTTTCCTCCGAAACAACCAATAACATTCTTTAAAAAAAAAATCTTTCAATGAACTTTTTATTGGCCTTCTGCCCCACCATGGGATGTCCCACTTCTGCTGCCTTTAATGCCTCAAAACCTTGGTGTCGTTGACCTCAGACACCAATTTGCCGTCCACAATCCTATGGGTCATAGTCTTTTGGATGGTTTATAAGGAGTGGTTCCTCACAGATTATATTATTTGGAAAAATATTATTTACTCAAAACCTCTTAACTAAAAGCAACATATGTGACATAAAATCACTGTTGCACTATCGGAGAACCACTATGCTACACTATTTCTTTATTTCATGTAAATTATCTAATTTATTGGCATATTGTTGTTCATAATATTCTCTTACCCTTTTAATGTCCATTATATCTATCCACCCTTTCATTCCTAACACTGAAAATTTGTGTCATTTTTTTCCTTGATCAGTCTGGCTAGGGAGCTTATCAATTTTATTGACTGTTTTTTAAAGCAAGTTTGATTTCATTGATTTTATCTGTAATCTATTTTCTCTTTCACCAATTTTACTTTATTATTTCCTTCCACTCATGTTGAGTTTAATTTGTTCTTTTTCTAGTTTCTGAAGGTTAAAACTTAAATAGTTGTTTTACGTCTCTCTTTATTCCTAATTAAGTATTTTAATGCTAAAAATTACCCTGTAGTCCCTGCTTTACCTGAATCCTGCAAATTTTAATATGTTGCATTTTCATTATCATTCAGTTCAAAGTAATTTCTAATTTTTCATGGGAAAGTTAGGCCCATATTTATTAGAATATATTGTTTAATTATCAAATATTTAGAGATTTCCAGATATGTGTTATTGATTTTTAGTTAAAATCCATGGTAGTAAGAGATCAAAGTTTGTATGATTGTAATCTTTTTAAATTTATCAGACTAGCTTTATGGCCCAGAATGTGGTCTATATTGGTTAATGTTCCATGTTTACTCAAAAAGAGTGTATTCCACCGTTGTTGGGGGGAGTCCTTAAAAATGCCAATTAGGTCAAATTGGTTGGCCTGGTTATTTCAAGTTATCAATATCGTTACCCATTTTCTACTTATCCTATCAATTACTAAAAGAAAGACGTTTAAATCCTCAATTGTAATTGTGTATTTGCCTATTTCCCCGTTTAATGCCATTAGTTTTTGCTTCAGCCTATTTTGAAGCTCTGCTCCTAGATGTGTAAACATGTAGAATTGTTACAAGTGCTTGATGAATTTTTATCATTATGATAAAAATTTATCAAATGTCTATCCTACTACTGTTCCTTAGTGTGAAGTCTACATGGTCTGAGATTAACACTGCCACCCCCGCTCTTTGTATTAGATGTGTTGTGGTACAGTTCACACATAACACAGTGGGCGAATTTTGAGACATATATGCAGTTTGTAACCATCATTACACTCATGACACAGAATGTTTCTATTACTCCAAAAAGTTACTTTCAACCCCTTTGCAGTCAATCTCCTCCCCGACCCCTAGCCTTTGACATGCTTTCTGTCCTCACAGTTTTGCCTTTTTCAGAATGCTATTTAAATGGAATCACAACAATAAGTAGTGTTGGGGGCAGTACTTCTTTGATTTAGCATAGTGCATTTGAGATTCAGCCATGTCGTTAATTTGCTCTTGGTTACTACTTAGTACTAGCCCATTGTGTGGATATACCCCTTTTCCTTTATCCCTTCACCAGCAGAGTAACACTTGGGTTTCTTCCAGTTTGGGGTCATTATACGAAGGTATTACAAGAGTGGAGTACACATTTTTTAATGCAGATATGTTTTTATTTTTCTTGGATAAATGCCGAGGTGTGATGTTGCTAGATCATATGTTAAGACCAGTATTTGAAACCTAACAATGGTGGTCTTGGGCAGCTTTTCCCGTAGTCATCATGCTTCTAAGTAATGCAAGAGTCAGCCCCAAGAGTTGTGAAATAATGAATTTTGTGCCAGGGGAAAGAGGAGCACACAACAAAACCTTGATAGTATAGATAAACATTTTACAGCCTCTAGTCCAAATAAAGGCCACCTGTAGCAAAGAAAAAAAGTCAAGAAAAATTACAACTGAAGTTCTGACTTTGATTCTACTTAGAAAACTTAAGAGTTTTAGATTAGGGCAAATAATAATTTTTTTGAAAATGGCAACACGTGAAACTATTAAACGAGCCCAAATCCCTGTTTAGAAATTCATGTTTGCAGTTCAAACACTATATTTAATTGGCAGACGTTAGTTTTTAAGGATACAAAGAGTTTTCCTTATACACCCGAATGATTGCTCTGAATATAATCTGGGACTCCATTGATGGCTTTGCTAATTATTCGTCCTTGCAGCAGACCTTAATATCCGTTTAACAGCAGAGTGGCTAGAATTACCTGCCTACCCAGACTGCCAATTGTAACAGACAAGTAGAGAAGCTCCAAGGAGTTGAGAACGCACAGGTAACAGGTGCAGTTGGCCGGTAGAATCAGACATTTTAAATGGTCCAGGGCAGCCTTTGACCGGAGGGCGTTTAGGAGACAAAATGTAGGAGAGAAGGGGCTGGGATCTGGCAGGCCGACAGCGACCACGCCCTAGCCTTGGCCTTCCTGGAGCTACACTCCAAAAGCCCACTCGCCGGGCCGCGCCAACGTCCCCGCCGTCTCCGGCGCATCCCGCAGCCGGTTGGCAGGTGTGTGCGGCGCGCTCGCAAGAAATGCTAGCCGGGTGCGGGTCCAGCGGGCGGAGGGGCTGCTGGGCGCCTGGCGGAGAGTGGAAGGCTGGGTAAATGTCGGACTCCCGACCTCCCCGCCTCCCTGTCCTCTCGCGCTCACCAAGGATGCTCTCCTTCCTGGTACGTTCGCAGCCCCGAGGGGGCGGCGTGTGTGAGTAGCTGGGAGGGGGCCGCCAGGAGCTCAGTGGAGAGCTTGCCCGGGTTTGTCCGCCGCCGTCACCTGACTCGTTGGAGCAGCCACAGCTGAGTTGGGGGCGGGGATGGGGACGCAGCGCGGAGTGCTCGAGAGACGCCGCGGCGCTGGCGGAGGAGGCGGCGGCGAGCGGGCACTGGTTCCTCGGGCTACGAGCGGCTGGCGCCGGCACCGCGGAGTTGAGGGCAGGGGCCGGGCCGGGGCTGGAGATATCGCGCCCCGGGACACCGGATCCACGCGCGGCTGCACACACCCACCCGGCGCGGCTTCACTCGGCGGCCCAGGCTCTGCTCACCCTGCGGCGGGCGGCACCGCTCCTGGGGCGGGGTGAGTAGCCGCGGCCCGGGCTCGGCCCCCCTCCGCGGTGCAGGGCCGCGCGGGGATCCGGGAGGATAATCCTAGGGCGCGGAGAAGGGCAGCGGCTGGGTGACAGCGCCGCGTCTGGAGGGCTGGCGGGGGGCTGGGCTGTCAGCCCATCTCCGCCCCGCTGCCGGGAAGGGCGAGGCGCTCAGAGACTCTGGCGCCTCCGCAGAGCGGACAGGTCCCTGCAGCGGGGGCTTGGGGACTAAGGGAGGGTTCCCAGGTGAAGGGCCTCGGCGGGGCTTTAGAGGCTGCGGCGAGGAAGGAAGGGGAGGAGAGGGCATAACATGGCGCAACATTAGGATAATCTCCACCGCGACCGAATGGGAACGAGCCCAACGCTGCAGCAGCGCGAGCAGGAGGAGGGAAGCGGCCAGGGTACCCGAGTCATTCTCCGAAGCCCGCGGGCTGCAAGGTGGCAGCGCTGCGGCGGGGACGTGAGAGGTGGGAGCCGGGTGGACGCGACGCCTCGGGAATAACCCTGAAGCTCGCCAGTCTGGTCCTCGGGGATCAGGTTGCAGGCAAAGTGCTGATTGACAAGAGGGGCGCCGAAAGGGTGAGGCGGGGTCGGGAGCGGATGGTGGCGCGTTGCTGGGACTGGAACCCGCACTGGGGTTCCGTTGCGAACCTACCCTCCTTCAAACCCCCTAGACCACGTTGCTCGAGACCCGCACAGCGTTTGCTCGCTCCGAGAGGTGGTACCTGGGCGGGGACGGAGGAGAAGAGAGCCGCCGTGCGGCGGGAGGAGGCAAGGCCTGGGTGCTCCGAGGGTAGGGTCTGTAGGTTAAAGCTGGTCCATCTCCCCTACTTTCCCGCAGAAAAGGAGGCGGTAGACACAGGCAGAGAAGATGTCGGGCCAAACGCTCACGGATCGGATCGCCGCCGCTCAGTACAGCGTGACAGGCTCCGCTGTAGCGAGAGCGGTCTGCAAAGCCACCACTCATGAAGTGATGGGCCCCAAGAAAAAGCACCTGGACTGTAAGCATCTCTTTATATAAGTGGGACATGCGCACGGCAGAGGCGCCCAGGCTGCTGGCGGCGCGGCCTGGGCTCGCTGTACAGAATGCTGCAGCCTCCCGAACTCCCAGCGGAATCTCCAACTGTGGAGGTGTCCCTTTGGGTCAGCCCTGAAACCTTGTCTTTGAGCCGTATTTTTTTCCTCCTGTTGACCTCCAAGGTCTTAGTGGAGAAAAAGATTGTATATTTATTAATAGTATAAGATACTGAGAAATTGCACATTCAGGATTAGACACTCTTCACCTCTTTTTTTTTTTTTTTCCTTCTCTCCATTCTCCCCCCTCCTTCTCCAGGTTAGAGGAAATCAGGGGTTGCACAGCCATAACAACAAAAATAAGATGGATTTATGGAAGGTCAAACTTGTCACCCTAGTTGTTTCCTAAATACATTGTGGATAGTTTTTGGGCAGTGCCGTTTCTTCAGTGTCACTGCTGAGATTTTATGTGTGAGTGTGGGTGTGTGAGTGTGTGTTGTATATAATCATACCAGGCTGAAATAAATTCAAGCTATCAAATGAGGAAATAGCACTTTATCGATAATGGTGATTTCGTTTTACACTTCCTGGCACACTGCTTTTTCTCAGAAACTGCTGGGCGCAATGACTAGGCTGTGGTCACAAAATGGATGTGCTTTTCCAGTGTCTGAGGTGGTGTGATTTTAGATGAAAACACTTGATTCATAACTTTTTTTTTCGTATTGGTTATATGATGGGAGAAAGTGGTTTGAAATCTATGTATTTCTGAAATAAATGTTTTATTTGATTAACAGGTAATCTTTTGTTATTGAAAGGAAAATAGGGACACTTAGAAAAAGCCCTTCACTTGCCTTGGGTATGAGGCTCCTAATAAGTAAAGCTGTGTCAGAATATATTCTGTAGTTGCTATTCAGTCTTTTTGACCTGCTTAAGATCTTTCCTGGTAGGATGTTTGTTTGTAAAGGTCAAGTGTGGGCAGGAGAGATGCACACGTGGCTGTACCCGTTTCACATTTGACTTCCTTTGCCCATTTTCTGGTTTTTGTTTTTGCTTTTTTGCTTCAGGCCTTCCCCACCACCTTCCATGGGTAGCTGAGAAAATGGCACCAGTGTTAGAATTGACTCTGGTCCTAACTGTATAAGCTAAGCTTGATGAAGCTTACAACGGACGTTGCATACAGCCTTGTGAACCTGTTGTCTCATAAAAATGAAAAATTTTGCTTCTAGAAGCATGTCTGAGAGGAAAACACCATTATTGCTTGCCTGCGGGAATTCTTAACATTTGTTGATAGTGGTATCGTGTTATATATGCAGCTCAGGATGAGAGAGGCCACCAGGGCTAGGGCACCTAACAGAAATGGAAATTGTAAATCCATGACCAGCTTGTTTTGCTGCAGCATGCTGAATCATTTAGCCATCTTTCCATCAGTTTCTCCAACTCTGGAAGGATGACTCCTATCTTAAAGGTATGTGTCAGTCTAGCAAATCCTCATAATAAAAAGCTATTGTTTATGGATCTGCCAAATGTTTTGAAAATGGTAGATCAGTAGATCGATACATTTCAGAGAACATTTGCAGGTTTGAGCATTTCATTAAAACATTTTCAGACAAAGACAAACTTTTCCATATCTAACTATGTAGTCAGTCACCTTAATCTTTTCGATCTCAAAAATCCCTTGAAAATTTTCAAGGAGGAAGATTTTCCAGTATCTTCAGTATATGTTAGTAGGTAGGGGGATTTTGAAGATGTGGAACTGAGGATTAAGATTCTATATTTAAGAAAGCAGCAAAAGTAGGAACTGGTGTTGAATTATTAATGTGAATAATCATAAGAGCAAGACATTTATTGAGCAGTTACTATATGCCAGGCACTTAGCTTTACATTATTTGATCACTCCTTAATCAGTTCAGGGAGGATAATTAACTTCACAGCCTTTAACCACTTTACTTAACTGCCATCTGTGGTTTATTTAGTAATATTCTCTGTTGGAGGTGGGGGGAAGGAACCATATTAGCCTGAATGGTTAATCTTCAAAATACCCATCCTTTTTGCAAGGCGCTCTGTGAAACTGAGCATCATAACCCATGTACTCATTGCAGTCTCTATGAAATGCATGAACACAATTTAATTCTGTCACTTAAAAAATGAGCAAAAGCCAAGTATGAGAAGTATTGTGTTCCTTTTAACATTTTGCTTTTCCACTGAGTCATAAATTATCTTCACTTAAAACCAACCTTAGGGTGGAATTTGGAAAGACAGATATCACATTACTGATACTTCCTTATGTAAGGAAAGATGATATGGTAAACCTGAATACTCATAACATCACAAATATACACATATATGCATTGTAAAAGGGCATCTGTACTCAAGATTACTTGTGAATTTCCTTTAAATAACAGACTACCTAATTTATTCATGGGTTTTCAGTAACATACCAGTCATACAAGTGAGTCGCACCTGTCACTAAAACACACAAACACATAACTAGGTTTCCCTGTCGGCCCTGAAATACTCTTAAGTAGTTAGTGTTTTAGAGTTGAAAATATTAAATGCTAGTTGGGAGGAAAAGAGCATAAAATGTAGAGTTGGGGATTTGAAACCAAAAAATTTAATATATAATTGGATTGATTTGTGTATAACTTTTTATTTTAGAGTTTAGATTGGAAGATTATAAAAAGAGAGTATATGGTTCTGTGCTTTTTTTTAGATATCTGGATAATTAAATGGGCTCAAAATCTTTATGTAAAGTGTACTTAATGTTAAAGTACTGGTTTAAAAGGTAATTTTTTTCTCTTTAGTTTGATAGGCCAAGAAAATTATCGTTAATTATGATGATTTATAAAATGATGCTTAATGGTACATGATTTATACATTTGAAGAAATTATTTGCCATCTGGGGCAGAATTACATATGGTGAGAAGGTGGAGATAAAAAGAAACTCTAGATATATATTCTCAGATTTTTTTCCCCTTTTTTCAATAACCGTATGTTTCTTAGAGGGAATCTATATTCAGAAAAAGCTTCACTATAATCAGCAGTTATGTATTAAATTTAAAGGCTGTGGTTAACCTTTATAATCTAAGTAAGGATTATATATTTTAAGGTAATTTTTGATTATGTAAAGCTTTTACTCCAAATTCTGTCCTGCTATAATAATGTCGCCCAGTGCCCGTGAAACTTACACACCTAACCAGTGTTGGTTTGGCATTGGTTTTTCTGGATCCATCTATACATCCCTACTTCCTTTTCCTTGTGACTTTGGGTATGGGTTTGGTAATACAGAAAACATCCTAGACTAACTCGCCTTCTTGGTTATAATTGTTTTACAGTTGCTTTTCCTTTTCTGTTTAGTAGTAGTGGTCCAAAGGACAGCCCAAGTCAAAATAACAAGATCCAGTAGGGCACCCAGTACCTACCCAAATGCTCTGTCAAGGTTAAACAATGACAACCAAAAACTAAAAAAAATAGAGTAGGCTGAAAATAGTACCAGTAAGGGGAAAATATGGGAAGTTTTGCAGCCCTGGTATAAGATTCGTTTTGGTTAATAGCTTTTATGAACAATTTCTATATATGCCATATTGTTAAAAGACTCTACTTAAGATCATCAAAATTGAAACTTAGATGTTACTATTAACATCAAATCAAACTTTATGAAAAGCCAAATTGGTTATCCTTAATCCTATATTTTTGTATTCTAAACTCATGGGGTTTTTCAATAATGAGCTTATCTCACATAATAAGCAAATAATTCAAGTTATGAATCTTATGTTTGATATTTTCATTTTTTAAATGCTTCCTCCCCTACTAAGAAAAAATGAGATTATATATTTTTAAGAATATCTCATAAAGGTAGAGTGAGATATGGTCAGTGTTTTGATTCAAGACAAACATTGGCAAATTATCACAGAATTCCTGTTGTTTTAATTCTATTCATAAAATATCTGCTAATTAAGAAATTTTCTGAGTAAACATAAAATGAAAATTTAAATCTAAAAGTTTATTTGCTTTGAATAAGTTTGCTTAGTATATATAAAATATATTTTGATTTATAGATGCTATTTGCACATTAATTCGATACCATATTAATATGTTATAAATTACAGAACTTTCTATAGTGCTAAGATTCAAAAAGTAAGCAAAATTTATTGAATACAATGAATTGGAACAGTATATAAAAGTTTACTAAATACTAGGGCAACTTTCAATATGAGAAGTATGCTAGCTTGCTATAAATATATTTTACTTTAATTCCAGTTATTCTCACTTAACTATTTAGTATCATCTAATTATAGCCTTCATTTTTGAGTTCAAGGCACAATCTAATTTTTCTTAATTCACCAGAAGATCAAGCTTGGAGATGGTTTAGAACAATCTGAATTATTTTTTAGGTAGGCAAGAAGAGATGAGAAAAATATACTTCTGAACAACTTTTCCGAAATCATAAAGCTAAGGGGTCCAATCTCTGTGGTCCTGTGACATTGTCAGATGATGCTCAGCATCCCAGGAGGGAAGAAAAGAGATCATGTGAGATTTAAGGGTTGGCAGGAACCAGAGAAGCAAAAGGGTGGCCAGGAGTGAGGCAATAACAGGACACTTGCTTCAGAAATGACTTCTAAGTTATTAAACCGGTTTGTTTTACATCAGCTAGTGGAACAATTGGGATTTCTTTCTGGATCTTTTAACTTCCTCATTTTCAGAGAAATCTTTTTTTATGGTATAATGTTAAATATATTTGGGTCACTTTAGATATTTTTTCTTCTGTGGCAATCAATGTGATTAGCAGATATTTCCTTAAAACCGTATAAAATTGGGAACTCAAATTAGTGTTTTAAAAGTTGCCCTAGCGGTTTAAAAAGTTGTATTCATGGAAAAATACGTAAAATTATGTAGGTAGTAGGTAAACTCATATATTAATTGCAGTATTAGCTTGCAGCATTTTAAAATAGGTTAAAATCTAGATTTTGGTACATTGCCATATTAGTTTTAATGTTTAGTAAATGGTTACTGAAGTCTTATTTGTAATTTAATCTGGGAATTTAGTTGCCATGGAACTGTCTCTTAGTTTTTCACAAATAAGTATCCTTTAAATATCTTACCTCCTCTCTTCAAAATGATCAATGCTAGGATAGGGTGTTCTTTGGAGCTTATCTTGGTTTCAGTAATTTGGTAAAGAAGGTCAGAAGTGGCATATAACCCTATTCCCTCAGGCCCAAGAATGCTTTCCTTACAGAGTTGCATTTTAGGTGACTCAACTCCTGAGCCAGCAGCTACTACTAAGAGAGGCTTCAAATATAATCTTAGTGCAGTTAAGGAATTTGAAAGTCCTCATTTCTTGCCGTTAAAAAATTGTAAATTCCTTTCTCTTTACAGGGAAATATATTGTTTGCTCATGAAGGGAAATGTTGCTGCCTTTTCTTAGGTGTTCATCTATTGCTTGTTTCTCATAAAGAGGAGAATGGCTGAATGACATACCAATGTCAGGTGTGTGAGGACCTATATGTAATAAATAATGGAGTCTTCCTTAGAGCACAAACTGGAGAGAGGACTGCACCCTGAAGCCCACAGCCTTTCTAGAGCTTTCTTTCCTGCTCTCCCTAGTGTGTGAAGACTTCACCCTTCCATGTGTCTACATAAGGTTTCTCTCTTAGGCATTTTTATGGAGGACCTAATATCTTCCAAAGCAGTGGTCCCCAACCTTTTTGGCACCAGGGACTGATTTCATGGAAGACAACTTTTCCACAGACCAGGGTGGGAGGGATGGTTTCTGGATGATTCAAGCGCATTACATTTAGCTCACCTCCTGCTGTGCAGCCCTATTCTCAACAGGCCCCTACTGGTACTCGTCTGCTGCCCAGAGGCTTGGGACCCCAGTTGCACATCCCTGTGCCATCCCCGGCTGCTCAGAAGAGAAAGAAGCAGGATATTTGCTTGCTTTGTGTGGTTTTGCTTTTTGGCTTCATTTTCCTAGAATTGGCACTTTTATTTTAAATTATAATTCTCCTTCTTCCTACATCATTTATTCTCTCTGTCATCGGTATGTTAATCTATCGCTTTTATAAACATTTTCAAGTATCTCCATTTAAAACAAGCAAAACCACCCGCACACAGCTGTCCTTGGACTCTGTGACCTCTTGCAGCAACCAACCTGCCATCTCGTGCTTTTCTTTCGCAACCAGACTTCTTGAAACACAACTCACCATTTCAAAGAAAACACACCTAGCTCTACCCCTCTTTGGATATTCTGTGTCTTTGATTGGCTTAATTCACGCATGAAAGATTAGAATTGTTCTTCGGCACTAGGCATTGCCCACCCACTTGACCAAGCCATTAACCTGAGAGTTATCCCTTGTCTCTCAAATCCAGTGAGTGATTAATTATTAAAAATTCTCTCAAGTCTCCCTCTTCAGCTGTCTTTTGCCTTGGTTTAGATCAGTAATAAACCTCACCTGCAAATGAACATTAGCCCTGGCCAGGTGGCTCGGTTGGAGCGTCATCCTGTACACTGAAAGGTTGCAACCTTGATTCCTGGTCAGGGTACAAACCTAGGTTGCAGGTCTGTCCCTGGTTGGGGCGCATGCAGGAGGCAACCAGTCAATGTTTCTCTCTCTTTCTCTCCCTTCCTCTCTCTTTAAGATCAATAAAACATATCCTTAGATAAGGATCTAAAATTTTTTTAAATGCAGATTAATAATAGTACTGGCCTCATTTTTGGTGAGGAACAAGTGAGATGATGCATGTAAAATACCTAATCCAGAGTTTGACATATAAATGTGGGAAGAACACCAGTTTTTACTCACACTAACCATTACTCCTGCAATTGTTGTTTCTGCTGCTGTTGCTACCAGGGGTACCATTACTGCTACCACCACCACTGTAACTGACACGTATATAATCTTAGTGATTTGCCCTCACTACTACTTGCTTGTTTTTTGCCCCCTCATATCAGTTGCTTCAGTTTTTGCTTTGACTCTAACTTTCCCTTTCAATAATTTGGAAGCTGTGTATATTATTTCTGCTTTTAATGATTACCTTTAAAATTTTAACATGCATATTTAAAATCTAAAGTAGATCAGATTTTTTTTCCCTCCCAAACAAAAGAAATTTATAAACTTTTACATCTAGTCACCCAGTTCTTACTCACATGCTATTATTGTCTACTGTTTTGATTCCACCATAGTTTGAAACCCAAAGCTCGATATCATTATTCAACACAGGCAGTGTTTATCTACATAGATCTACCTTGACTTCTTTGGTCACCATTCCTTCATTATGTCTAAGATTTTTTCTTTTTTTACTTTTACTAAAATTTATTTTTCAGTTATAGTTGACATACAGTATTATATTAGTTTCAAATGTAGAACATAGTGATTAGGCATTTATACACCTTGGGAAGTGATCACCCCGGTAAGTCTAATACCCATCTGGCACTGTTACAATATTATTGACTATATTCCCTCTGCTGTACTTGACATCCCTGGGACTATTTTATAAATGGAAATTAGTACTTCTCAATCCCTTTCACTCATCTTCCCCAAATCCCCTCCCATCTGGTGACCATTAATTTACTCTCTGTATGAGTTTGTTTTGTTTGTTTCTTTTGTTTTTTACATTCACACATAAGTGAAGTCATATGATATTTGTCTATACCCTCTGAGTCTATCCATGCTGTTGCAAATGGTAAGATTTCATTCTTTCTTTGTGGCTGAGTAATATTTCATTGTATATATATGTACCATGCTTTTTTATCCACTCATCTATCCGTGGACACTTAGGCTACTTCCATATCTTGGCTATTGTAAAAAATGCTGCAGTAAACATAGAGGTGCATATATCTTTGCAAATTAGTGTTTTGGATTTCTTCAAATAAATACCCAGAACAGGAATTGCTGGCTTATATGGTAGTTCCATTTTTAATTATTTGAGGAACCTCCATACTGTTATAGTGGTTGTAACAATATATGATCCCACCAACAGTACATGAGGGTTCTCTTTTATCCACGTTCTCACCAACACTTGTTGTTTGCTCATTTATTGATGATAGCCATTCCTACAAGTGTGAGGTGATATATTGTGGTTTTAATGTTCAGTTTCCTGATGATTATTGATGTTGAGCATCTTTGCATATGTCTATTGGCTATTTGTATGTTCTCTTTGAAGAAGTGTCTGTTCAGGTCTTCTGCCCATTTTTTAATTGGGTTGTTTGTTTTAGTTCTTTATACGTTTTGAACATTAACCCCTTATCAGATGCATCATTGGCCAATATCTTCTCCCAATTCATAGCTTGTCTTTTTGTTTTATTGATTGTTTCTTTCACTGTGCAAACACTTTTTAGTTTTATGTAGTCCCATTTGCTTGGTTTCTGTTACCTGAGGAGTCATATCCAAAAAATTATCGCTGAGAGTGGTATCAAAGAGTTTACTGCCTACGTTTTCTTCCAGGAGTTTTATGGTTTCAGGTCTTACATTTAAGTCTTAAATTTATTTTATGTTTATTTTTGTATATGATTAGTTTCTTTGTTTATACAGTTTTAGATTGATATTTTGTCTTTGAAGATAATATTTCATTCTTTTGGCTTCTATTGTTGCTCTTAAGTCAACTATTAGTCTACCTGCTGTTAGGTAATCTCTTTGTTTTTGTAGCTACTTTTGAAATCTGTTTGTCTTGTCTTTCTGTAGAATAAGTGTTTAGACAAAGCTTTCTTTTTATTTATCCTGTGTGGAACTTGTTGGATTCCCTGAATCTGAGAATTCATGTCTCTCATCAGTTCTGGAAAAATCTCAGTGTTGCCCTTAATTGTTACCTACACTCATTCTCTTCTTCAAATATGATTATATACATGCTAGACCATCTCATTATACCCTTAATTCTCTAAATATACCTTTCATAGTCTCTAATACTTCCTTTACTGTTTAGCATGCTTTGTTTTTCGTATATCCACCAGTTCATTAATTCCCGTTTAGTTATGTCTTTTCTGCTTTTACTCATCCTTAGTTTTTAACATTATTTATTCGTATTTTTTATTTTTGAAGTTTTTCAAATTTGTTTTTTATAATATATATTGTTGCTCACATGTTTGTGTTCATCTTTTATTTCTTTACCATTTTGAGTATATTCATTTTACACTCTGTATCTCAGAGATTCATTGTATGAAGTTCTATTTCTGCTATTATTTTTGCCTGACCCTTAGTCATGATTTGTTTTTCCTATGTGTTTTATAATTTTGGACTCTTAAATCATGTAGGCTAGAATTTCATCTGTGGGAATCCCGAGAAGCCTAGGGTCACCTAGAAAAAATTTGTGTTTGCTTCCACTAGGTGCCACAGTGCTACCATCTTGGGATCATCTGAATTTGATTTCTGCTATTAGAGGTTTCATCTAGTATAGTTGTAGATCCCTAATTTGAAAACCCAAAAAGCTCACAAGACTAGTTTTTCTTTTCTTTTTGCGAAGTATTTGTTGGCAAACTTTGACCTGATGTAACCATTATACTACCTACCACTAAGGTTCATACGTTGAACTACACAAATATTTTCACATTATGTGTGCTGTCCAGATTATACTAGATGTTACTTACTATAATGAATGTATCATAATACTTTTGTACAGTCTGCAAAACCTTAAATTCTGAAACACATATGGCTCTGAGGATCTTGACTAGAGGAGTATGAGCCTGTAGTCTAAATTTGAATCTCAGATGTGGTTCAGGGGAAAACTGGTTACAAATGCCTCAGAGATATTTTTTGTCTGTAATCTACCTAGAACTTAAACTGAGTGGGAGAGGTTTTCTGTTGTTTTCCTTTGATGGAAGGTGTTCTGTTTTTGTTTTTGTTTTCTCCTGATTTTACTAAGGGAGTAGCTCTATGAGGGTCCTAGATTTATATGGATGTCTTAGTTCCAGCTAGCCACCTTGTTTATTCTCAAAGGCCTTGTCTTCTATTCCCTGCAGGGCTCTTAAAATCTAAGCCTCTGTCCACTCAGATTAACACATGGCCTCAGGGAGCCTTCTCTTAAGTAACAGTTTACCATGTGGTTTTCTGCATCTTCTTTCTATTTTGGCCCTGAGGATTGCTTTTCTTCTGAGTTCACCCAGAGGGTTGGAAGGATGCTTATATCATTTATCTGGGTTATCAGGAGGGGGTTTTTTGGGGTTTTTTTTTTGTTTTTAATAGTCTACCTGTATGCTAGAAATTGAACCAGACTATTTTTCTTACCCTCAGTTCTCCCCTATCACCCATCAGTCTCTGCCTCCACCACATATACCAGAGTTCTTTCCTGAGCAACTTCAAATTTCATTAGATTCACTGTACTCTGTATTATTTGGGAGGCTTTGCACATGCTGCTGTTTCTGTGTTTTAATATATTATTAAAATCTCATTTCTAAAACTTACATTAATCATCCTTCTCACTGCTCAGATGAGCCTCTGTACATATATCCCTGTCATATCACTCTCAAAGTCGTGATGGGATTTGGTTCAGCAGGCTTTTTCTTTCTCTGGTCTGCAATTAAGGCTGCCTTATCCATAACATAGTATCAGAGCAGGTTTTGATAAATATTGGCTGAATGATTTTTTTTATTTCACATTTCCCAAATTTTAGACCCTTTTTTCTTATTTCTATTTTAAAAAATGTACCTTTACTTGCTAAACTTTCAGAAAAGCAAGAAGTTATAACATGATACATCTTCTCTCCAGGTTATGAATAGAAGTATGATATTGAAGGAAAACAAAGGAAACGTTCAATTGCCAATGTGGCTATTGAATATTTATTTCCTGACAGTCTTCCAACACTTGCATTTTTGTGATGTGATAAAGATTTAATTTGAAGGAAATTATATCCTTGATATGAAGAGCCTTGGTTGTGGATTTAAAGCATATATGGGGTTGTCCAGGAGGTATCCAGCCACATACTATGAAAAATAGAGACATTCATTGAAGAAGATACAGGATACAAGAAACATTGTACATAGGACAATGATGCCTCAGTCCTCTTCAAAGTAGGAACCTTGGGACCTCATACATTTCTCCCAATTGCGATCAGCTGCCCTGTCATATTTTCCTGAATCTAATCAATGATCTGAAATCTCTTCCCTCTCAAAGGTGATTTTAGTTTTGGGAAAAGTCAGAAGTCACAGGGTACCAAACCTGGTTCATTGGTAGTGCTTTAAATCAAGTCATTAGCAACTGCAACAAGATGTTCCTTCTGCTCTGGTAGCAGAAGCTGCAGAACGAATTTTGCGATGACACGTTTCATGCCAAGATCCTGTGTCAAAATCTCAGACATAGTTTTTGGAATCCCTAGATCAGCTTCTAGTTCTCACACAGTCAGTTGCTGATCCTTGTTGATTGCAGCCCATACATGATCAACATTCTCAGGTGTTCTGACTGTTGCAGGCCTTCCAGAACATGGATCACTTTCAGTAGATTCTCGACCATCTTTAAAGCATTTGTGCCACACTTCTATTTGTGCTGCACTCATTGCATCATCCCCAAAACCCTTTTGAATCATTCAAATAGTTTCTGCACAAGAATGTTGAAGCTTAATGCAAAATTTGATGCAGATTGGTTGCTCTACTCATTCGGTCATTTTGAATGTGATGGTCACACAGTACACATGCTTACTCAGTGGTGTCTACTGCCCCACTCCAATGTCTAGTCCAGTGAAGTCATCATTGTTCACACATGTGCATTCCAACTGCTCTCCTTTGCTGCCAGGTCACACTGATGTGCAAACAATTCTCATTATATTAACAATGGCTGGGCTTTTTCCGGACAGACCTCATTTCTGAAGTACATACAGACCTTGTATGTACTTCTCCTGGTGCATATTATCAGTGGCTAAATAGTAGATGATTAGGCATTAGTATCAGAGAAAATTCTTTGCTAGCATTTTCTGTGTGTGTGCACCCATTTGCTTTAGTTTGTTTTGAGTTGGATGCAGTTGGGTAGCATTGCTTTTCAGTATTCATTTTATAATTCATAAATACATTATCATTTGTAAGGAGAATTATGTAAAAAAGCATTATTTCAGAAGTAGACACACTTAATTTTACTGGAATCATATTATTTACAATGTCTATGGTGATATTCACTAGCATGATAATATTACCATTAAGAAGTTGAGAGTCATTTTTTATTTTTTTATTATCATTTTTAATGTATTTATTGATTATGCTATTACAGTTCTCCCATTTCCCCCCCTTCCCTCAACTCCATCCTGCCCACCCCCTCCCTCCCACATTCCCCCCCTATTCATGTCCATGGATCATACTTATACGTTCTTTGGCTTCTACATTTCCTCCACTATTCTTACCCTCCCCCTGTCTATTTTCCCCCTATCATTTATGCTACTTATTCTCTGTACCTTTCCCCCCTCTCTCCCCCTCCCACTCTCCTGTTGATAACCCTCCATGTGATCTCCATTTCTGTGGTTCTGTTCCTGTTCTAGTTGTTGGCTTAGTTTGCTTTTGTTTTTGTTTTAGGTGTGGTTGTTAATAACTGGGAGTTTGCTGTCATTTTTACTGTTCATATTTTTTATCTTCTTTTTCTTAGATAAGTCCCTTTAACATTTCGTATAATAAGGGCTTGGTGATGATGAACTCCTTGAACTTGACCTTATCTCAGAAGCACTTTATCTGCCCTTCCATTCTAAATGATAGCTTTGCTGGATAGAGCAATCTTGGATGTAGGTCCTTGCCTTTCATGACTTTGAATACTTCTTGCTAGTCCCTTCTTGCCTGTAAGGTCTCTTTGGAGAAATCAGCTGACAGTCTTATAGGAACTCCTCTGTAGGTAACTGTGTCCTTACCTCTTGCTGCTTCTAAGATTCTCTCCTTCTGCTGAATCTTAGGTAATGTAATTATGATGTGCCTTGGTGTGTTCCTCCTTGGGTCCAGCTTCTTTGGGACTCTCTGAGCTTCCTGGACTTCCTGGAAGTCCATTTCCTTTGCCAGATTAGGGAAGTTCTCCTTCATTATTTGTTCAAATAAGCCTTCAATTTTTGTTCTTCCTCTTCTCCTTCTGGCACCCCTATAATTCGGATGTTGGAACATTTCAAGATGTCCTGGAGGTTCCTAAGCCTCTCCTCATTTTTCTGAATTCTTGTTTCTTCATTCTTTTCTGGTTGGATGTTTCTTTCTTCCTTCTGGTCCACACCATTGATTTGAGTCCCAGTTTCCTTCTCATCACTATTGGTTCCCTGTGCATTTTCCTTTGTTTCTCTTAGCATAGCCCTCATTTTTTCATCTAGTTTTTGACCAAATTCAATCAATTCTGTGAGCTTCCTAATTACCAGTGTTTTGAACTGTGCATCTGATAGGTTGGCTATCTGTTCACTGCTTAGTGGAATTATTTCTGGAGCTTTGAAGTGTTCTGTCATTTGGGCCATTTTTTTTTTCCCTTGGCTCCTCTGTTACTTAAAGGGGCAGAGTGTTAGGTGTTCCCTGGGGCGGGGTAACGCTGGTTGCTGTGCTGTGACGCTGTACGTGGGGGAGGGGCCCAAGAGGGAGCAATGGGGCTTGTTCCACTGTCCACCGGGTTTCAGTCACTCCCTCTGCTACCCACAATGAAATTGGGCCCCTCTGGTGCTGATTCCCGAGTGGGTGGGCTTGTGCATGCTCTAGGCCCCTGTGGGTGTCTCCAAAACCTCTCCTGTGAGGCTGGGAGTTTCTCCTGCTGCCGCCCCCAACCCCCACAGGTGTTTTCAATCAGAGGTTTGAGGCTTTATTTCCCTGTGATGGAGTCCTGGGTTGTGCGATCTGCTTCACTCCCCCACTGTTCTTCCCGGTTTATCTCTTCGCGAATGTGGGGCCACAGGTTCTGCTAGTGGTCAGACTGCCTGCCCTGTTCGTCCCATACTCCGCCAGTCTCAGTCCTGCCACGGCAACGTGAGTCCTCTCCGCCCGGCTGCCCGTCTCAGTCCCTCCTACCGGTCTGGAGGAATGTTTCTTTTTTATCTACTTGGTGCTGGACTTCCTTGCCGTTCGATTTTCTGTCAGTTCTGGGTGTGCGAGGAGGCACAGTGTGTCTACTTACACCGCCATCTTGGTTCTCCTGAGAGTTTTTAAAAAACAGTGAACAGAGGTGATGAGCTTAATCTAAAACTTTGGATGGTTTTGCCTTTGCAAAGAAAGCAATAAATGTTAGCATATTTAATTTAGCCTTTAATGACCTGTTTGGCAACATTAGAAATTACTTTCAGTATTGAGGTTTTCAGTAGCTTATTTAGCACAATCCCATTATTTATTCATTTAACAAATATTTGGGCATTGACTAAATGCCAGGAATTGTTCCAGGAGGCAGGGATACCATGGTGAACAATATACACACAGCTTTTGGCATCAGAGAGCTTGCAACTTGGTAGGGGAGACAGAAAGTGAAAGAAATAATTACAGGTGGTTAAAAAAGGACTAAGTTTTAACAGTGGGGGCAAAGACTACAGGGGAGGTCCATTGCAGAGGAAGTAACATTGAAACTCAAGGTTGAAATTGAGGATGAAGACTGCTGCATTATTTTATCTAGGAAAAGGCTCACAGAGAGCAAGGCACATTTTAGGAATTTAGAGAACTTAAGGGTTGCTGCAAAACGGAGTTGAAGAGGACTGAGAACGTTAATGGATTAGACCTGGGTTGTGAACAAGGACCAGATCTGAAGGGTCTTTCTAGTCTGGAGAGAATCTTAGAAGTTGTCCAATCTCTTCATCTTTTACAGACGTGGAGGTTAATTATCAAACAGGCAAAATCACACATTCTGTATATGTCAATACTGAATAATTCTTACCTGCCTTGACCCTAATGGGTCATTGCTTTGTTCACCTAATTCTGATTGCTATATATATATGCCAAAAGTTCTTTGTGCAGGTCATGTGGCAAATGAAAAAATATTTAAACATAGATCAATATGTCTGTAGGTATGTATGTATGTGAATATGTACACACACATTCATACACAAACACATACATTTAACAGTCTGAATTCAAATTCACCATAGATGCAAACATAACTCAGAGCACTTCTGAAAAATGCACAGCCTGAATAAGTTCCTGATGGTGTTCTAGGGCTCGTCCTGTTAGCCTGACCTCTTTTCATCTTTTCTGTGGCTTGGTTCTTGGGCCATGGTTTTGACACAGGAAGATGCCACTTATGCCATTGGTGACAGTGAAGACTAAAAAGATTGTGTAATTTAGTTTTAAAAAAGTCTTCTAAAAAGCTGCATATTAAAACAGACTTCAATTTAGAGGCCGATAGGTTGGTCTTATTAATGTGGTGAAATAATTTATAACATTTGTTAATTATCCATCACTGAAATCAGAATCATATAAATCAGGCTTAACTATTAAAAATCCAAAATCAACTCCCCAAATCACCATATATATTAAGTATACCTAAGTATGTCCTTACCATACTTCACTGGGTTTGTTTTTTGTCTGTTAACACCAATAGAAAAAAATCAAAGTTATTAAACTTTAGGTTAAGTAATATCCGAGTGAAGAATTTCACCTTTCTTCTATTCTTTGCAAAGCCAGTTGTTTTCACATCATCATGCTCTGTAATTCTTTCCTCAAGATGAATATTAAAAACATTTCAGAAAGGATTCTATTGATTCTTCCCTAAGAGCTAAAATAAAATGTTTATAAACTCCCTATAATCTCACCATGTACTTGATTAGTGTCAAACTGTGCAGTTTACAAACCGTCCGTCATCTAGCTAAATAATTCAGTTAGGCCAAGACCTAATGAAGTTTTGTTATTTTTCTCTCCCTAACCCAAGAGGGTTGGAGTATGTTCAGCGTTTTCATGTTTTTCTGCCCTCTTCATTAAGTATTTTAACATTTAACATTCTGGCTTCAGCTACTGTTGAGTGAGCACTACGTGAGCCATGGAAGTTTCCGTGGAGGGCTGATTTGAGACTGAACTGACTATTCAGCACCTGCATCCCCTCGTCACTTTATCTGTCTCTACTTGTTCTTTTTTCCCCCCAACAGAGTTCTCATCATGATTCCCAAGGAGTCACTTAATTTTTAGTTGCTGAAGTATCATTATTCTGTCAAAGGTCTTTTCTATAAATGTATCTCAGTAGAATAGAGATTTGACTTTGGTCCTTCTGAATGGTTGTACTAATAATTTCATTTAATATGCTGCAAACTCAGAAAGAAGTGCTTGTTTAATTGAGTTCAGTATTTTTCAGATGGAAGAGTATAAATTGGGTAGACATTTGGGAGAACATATTGGCAACATTAGTCAAAACTGCTGAAATTCCTTTGACCCAGCAATTGGACTGATATAAATGTATCTCAGATAAATGAAAGGAAAAATAGAAAAAATATGTGTTCAAGGGTGCTGGTTGCAGCAATGTATATAGAAACACAAAATGAATACATCTAAATACTTAATTTAAAAGTGATGGTGTATTCAAACAATATCATACTAGGCAACCTTAAAAATGATATTCTTAAAGTCTATTTGACATGGGAAGACACTTTATGAGATATAATCTAGTTTTCATATTTTTAAAGTATATATATATGTTCATAATACATATTTTAGTAAATAGAATATACATCACAATATTGTCTGAGGGTTGAAGGATTTTTACTCTCTACTTTATACCCATATTAATCATGATCCTTTTGATTGCAGATTACAGTAATACAGATCAAACTAGATTGGGCAAAGAAAGCATCATTTTGGCCCTTAGGAATGTCAGGGATTAAGCTGGACCTCTGGTACTTGTTCAGGATCCCCCTCCACCTCCTGCTTCTCTTGCTTCCATTGCACACAGCAGTGGTGGAGCACCTGCTGCATTCTCTCAAGCTGTCCTTCTCCATGCATCTGGAAACACAGTGGGCTAAAGCTCCCAGGCTCACATCACCACAGCCTCACCGAGGGAAAGGGACTGTCTCACTGAAGCTAGAGTTTTACAAGATCAGAGGGGAAAATTCCGATTCACTTTGCTCAGGTCATGCTTTACCTGTATGATTGATTATGTGGCATGATTCTATGATTATGAATCTCAATCAGAACTGCTTATTTGGGAATTCCAAGAGATAGTGCCCTGATACAGTTTTATTTCTTGCATACATCATGGGCTTCTATGGATGGCGCATTCCAGCTGGGGATTCCAGCTGGGGATTCCATCACCTAGGGTGTCAGAGTCCTCCACTGGATTCTATGCATATATCGAACAAAGGAAGAAGATAGAAAGGGGAAGACAGGCCTACATGTCATTTCACCTATTTTCCATTGGCAAGAACCCAGTGGCCTTGGAAAATGTAGGAGAAGGTGGGAACGAAGTCTGTCTGTGAGTCCAGAAGGAGAAGGAAATGAGACCTGAACACACAGCATTGACTTCACCATGTCCATGCGGAAAAAATTGAATTATGGCTTGTCACCTGTACCTTAAATACACTTACTTTATGCCACTGGGATTGCCAGAGATTTCACTGATATAAGAATGAGGTCATTGTTATCTAGCAATAAGCTAGCTGCTGTTAATTTTTTTCCCCCAGGACACCAGGCAGTTCTAGAAACAGATGACTAATGGCTGGCCAGTAGACTCACTGTACATTCCTCCATCCTTGGCAGACTTTGCCGACTGATCCTGGCACTCTCTTTTTCAAAGCTTTGATTTGGCCCCAAGTGCATCCATATGCAATGTTTAGGATTTCTGCTGTCCATCATGGTTACACTTAGGACAAAGCAGATTTGCCACCACTTGTTTAGGCAATTTATACTGAATACTAAGACAAACCACTCATTGATTTTACGTATATTCCCACAACTGGCATTCATGTTGGGTGGTTCCAAGCCTGGGATTCATCTGCCAGTGACCTTGTCTTTAAAAGCTAGTAATTCAGTGATTTGTGTGGTTAGGCCATGGGAAGTTCTTCCTTGGTCTGATTGCTAGCAAAAGGGTAACTTTATATTATGCATTTAACAAATGTATTTATAGCTATTGTGAGACAGAAAAGGGATGTTTTGAATCTTTGCATTAAATCTAAACTTTCTCTAGGCATCAAGTTTGGTTAATAACTGATTGCCTTAAAATATAAGTTATGCAAAGTACATTTGAATTTTAGTACCAAGAAATTTTCTTTGAGTTGCTACTTGGGTACAAGTACACGGATGTGGTTCTTTTTTAATGTAAGATGATTCTTCACTTCTTTTGATATATAATGCATTAGCAGTCTGTCTTTTCCTGTAAGATTTAGTGAATTAAAATAAAGGATCAATTGCTATTATCCTCACAGACCCTGTGAGGTAAATACTCCTATTCCCGGGGTGTCAAACTCATTTTCACCAGGGACCACATCAGCCTCGAGGTTGCCTTCAAAGGGTCAAATGTAATTTTAGGACTCTATAAATGTAACTACTCCTTAACAGTTAAGTGAAAATTCTGTGCTGCCACCTGGTAGAAACAAGGTGCCAGGCAAGATAAAACAAGGTGGAGGGCTGGATTCGGCCTGCAGGCCTTGTGTTTGCCACTGTGGCCTATTCTTACTTATGGAGGGAGAAAATGAAGCCCAAGGAGGTTAGGGACTGTCCAAGTTCCCACAGCTAGTGAGGGAAGGAGTCAAGATTTCATCAAGTATTTTAACTGCATGGCTTTTTTCCCCTTTGCATCATGTTGTCTGTGTCTCTAGTATCACAAGCAGCAATAATCCAAAATACAACCTGTTAAAACACCGTATGATTGTTTCAGGGAATTAAAAACAGGGTGAGATCTAAAGGCAGGTTGTTAGTTGATTAGCTAGGTGGGCCAAACCCCTGCAAAGGCCCTCCTCTGTTTAATGGGAGGGGAAGTGGAGAGAGGGTACAAATGAGTATTCTTGAGCCAGTCTCACCCCTCATCAGTTATGCCTTTTGATGATTTGCTCCTGAAGCCTTTATTTTAACATACTTTTTACTTAGGGATCTTGGGAGGCAGTGGTGCAAGGTACAGCAGAAGGATACTGACTTGTGATCAGAGGACCTAATGTAATTCCAGGTTCTTTTGCTTTCTGGCTGTGATCTTGGACCAATTAACCTAATTGGGTGGGTAGCAGCTCAGTCTCTTTTCTAAGGAATCTGGGGTTTTGGTAACATTTAAATGAATAGATTTGTTAAAAACAGCAATAACAACAACAAATTTCAACCTAAATTACTTTATAAATTATTGTTATTGGAGGAAAAAGTCTTTTGAGCCCCAACAGTTGTCTTTCCTTTCAAGTACCTTTCAAGTACTTTATGCTTCAATGAATACACTAAATGAGCCCACCTCAGCTGCTCTGTGCTTATCTTTGGTGTGTGTTTGAGAGATGGTACTATATTCCTAGAAGATATGAAAATATGTAGGACAATTAAACCTTCACTTTATGGTCTGTGATCTTGTTTTTGGCCTGCTCACAAATGTTAGTACTAATTATCAAAATATAAGTGTAACTTGTGTTTGATTAACATCATCTCCAAAAATAGATTATTGAGACATGGTAAAAAAAGTTTAGACTTAGCATTTTTAAATCTTTTCAAATATAGAGTCTTTTAGTAAAAGAAGATTATTGCATCTTCAAAAGAATAATGGTGGCTGTCCACTGAAATGTTTAGGACATGCAAGAAGTTAGAGAAATAAAGTGTGTGGAGTGACTGTTGGATGTAGGTTCTTTATGATGATGGTTTGTCACAAAAATGGGTAGAAACTAAATATAGGATCCAGCACAAATAACACCCCTTTTTTATTACAAAATCATGAGTATGTAATTCTGTAACATAACAATATCACACTCAAGTGAAAATTGCGGTCTATCTCATGCGAGTCATTTATGTCCCCCTACCAACCACACTCAAGCAAGCCTTACTTCTGCTGGACCCTGTATACTGTTTTGCATTAAGCATTAATGACTTGCCCTTGAGGAAAATTTTTTTAAATATATAGAAAACAATTTGAACAGATAGTAAAACTGCTTTAAAAGTGAGATCAGTTTCGAGGTAAATCTCAATGTGTATTGTATATACTAACAGTGAAATATACGTGAAAGATTTTGACAATTTTTAATACTAATAGAAAAGTAAACAAAATTTAGTGGAACCATATAACAAAATTTACTCAATAAATAATATTAAAGACACTGATGTTTATTGTTTGAATTGAAGGTATTTTGAAAAATTGTTACTGGATAATTGAATCATTTTAAATTTTATGTATAAAAATTTAGTTCTTATAAACTTCCGGCCAAGATGGAGGTGTAGGTACACACTGTGCCTCCTCCCACAACCAAAAGAAGGACAACAACAATTTAAAAACAAAAAACAACCAGAACTGACAGAAAATCGAACTATATGGAAGTATGACAACCGAGGAGATAAAGAAGAAACATTCATCCAGACCAGTAAGAGGGGCGGAGACGAGCAGCTGGGGCGGAGAGGACTGGTGGCATGGCGGCGGCTGGTGGACCCAGCGAGGTGGCAGATTGTGGAGCAGGGCAGACAGTGCGACAGCTAGCAGACCCTGCGGCCCCACATTCATGCATAGATAAACCGGGAGGAACAGTGAGGGGAGTGAAGCAGACCGCGCAGCCCAGGGCTCCAGCATGGGGAAATAAAGCCTCAAACCTCTGATTGAAGACACCCGTGGGGGTTGAGGCAGCAGCAGGAGAAACTCCCAGCCTCACAGGAGAGGTCGTTGGAGAGACCGACAGGGTCCTAGAGCGTGCACAAGCCCTTCATCCTTACAGAAATCAGCACTGGAGGGGCCCAGTTTGATTGTGGGTAGTGGAGGGAGTGACTGAAATCTGGCAGAGAGTGGAGCAGGTGCCATTGCTCCCTCTCAGCCCCTCCCCTATGTAGAGCATCACAGCACAGTGTCCAGCATTACCCCGCCTCGCTGAACACCTAAGGGTCCACCCCTTTACATAACAGGTGCGCCAAGACAAAAAAAAATGGCCAAATGAAAGAACAGATCAAAGCTCCAGAAAAAATACAACTAAGCAACAAAGAAATAGCCAACCTATCAGATGCACAGTTTGAAACACTGGTAATCAGGAAGCTCACAGAATTGGTTGAATTTGGTCACAAATAGGATGAAAAAAATGAAGGCTATGCTAAGAGAAACAAAGGAAAATGTACGGGGAACCAATAGTGATGGGAAGGAAACTGGGACTCAAATCAATGGTGTGGACCAGAAGGAAGAAAGAAACATCCAACCAGAAAAGAATGAAGAAACAAGAATTCGGAAAAATGAGGAGAGGCTCAGGAACCTCCAGGACATCTTGAAACGTTCCAACATTCAAATTATAGGGGTACCAGAAGGAGAAGAAGAAGAACAAAAAATTGAAAACTTATTTGAACAAATAATGAAGGAGAACTTCCCTAATCTGGCAAAGGAAATAGACTTCCAGGAAGTCCAGGAAGCTCAGAGAGTCCTAAAGAAGCTGGACCCAAGGAGGAACACACCAAGGCACGTCATCATTACATTACCCAAGATTGAACAGAGGAGATAATCTTAGAAGCAGCAAGAGGTAAGGACACAGTTACCTACAGAGGAGTGCCCATAAGACTGTCAGCTGATTTCTCAAAAGAAACCTTATAGACAAGAAGGAGCTGGCAAGAAGTATTCCAAGTCATGAAAGTCGAGGACCTACATCCAAGATTACTGTATCTAGCAAAGCTATCATTTAGAATGGAAGGGAAGATAAACTGCTTCTCAGATAAGGTCAAGTTAAAGAAGTTCATCATCACCAAGCCCTTACTATATATGAAATGTTAAAGGGATTTATCTAAGAAAAAGAAGATAAAAAGCATGAACAGTAAAAATGACAGCAAACTCCCAGTTATTAACAACCACACCTAAAACAAAAACAAAAGCAAACTAAGCAACAACTAGAACAGGAACAGAACCCCAGAAATGGAGATCACATGGAGGGTTATCAATAGGGGAGCAGGACTGTGGAGAGAGGGGGGAAAGGTACAGAGAATAAGTAGCATAAATGATAGGTGGAAAATAGACAGGGGGAGGGTAAGAATATTATAGGAAATGTAGAAGCCAAAGAACTTACATGTATGACCCATGGACATGAACTATAGGAGGGGAATGTGGGAGGGAGGGGGTGGGCAGGATGGAGTGGAGTGAAGGGGGGGGAAATGGGACAACTGTAATAGCATAATCAATAAATATATTTTAAAAAATAAAATAAAACCTTTATCTTTCAAAAAAATTTAGTTCTTTTTTTAAAATTTTTTATTGTTTTTCAATTACAGTTGTGTGCCTTTTCTCCCTATCCCTCCACCCCACCCCATCCAAGCCCCCCTCCCTCCCCCACCTCCACCCTCCCGCTTGATTTTGTCCGTGTGTCCTTTATAGTAGTTCCTGTAATCCCCTCTCCTCACTGTCCCCTCCCCACTCCCCCCTGTCCATTGTTAGATTGTTCTTAACTTCAATGTCTCTGGTTATATTTTGTTTCCTTTTTTTTTTTTTCTATTTATTATGTTCCAGTTAAAGGTGAGATCATATGGCATTTGTCCCTCACCGCCTGGATTATTTCACTTAACATAATGCTCTCCAGTTCCATCCATGCCATTGCAAAGGGTATAAGCTCCTTCTTTCTCTCTGCTGCGTAGAATTCCATTGTGTAAATATACCATAGTTTTTGGATCCACTCGTTTGCTAATGGGCACTTAGGTTGCTTCCAGTACTTGGCTATTGTAAATTGTGCTGCTATGAACATTGGGGTGCACAGAATGAAGAGGTAATAAGGAAAAATTTAGTTCTTATAGCTAACAATATGCTGTGTGGTTAAGAATTCATATCATTTAATAATAGACTAATTGACTAGGTAAAATGAAATTTTAGGGAGGTTATAATTCATAGAGCTTGCAAAATCTTAATCAGGTCATAATTATAAGCTATTTTATTTTTAAACTGTTTGCATGCCTTTTGTTATGTGTCTCTTACAATTGCTAAGCTTGGCTATTAAAAGTGTGTAAAGGACAAACAATTGTCTTTTCTTGAGAGTGCCATTTTTGAGTTAAACTTTTAATCTTAAAAACTCAGGAATTAATTATCAATAGTAAGATCATTAGAGTTGAAATCCATAGGAATGAAATATGAGTAATCTCTAAATCATATTATGACTCATTATATATCAAATCTTGGTTATCTTATATAAAACTGTTATATTGTAGTTTAAATAATTTTATACAATATGCAGGTTGTTAGAAATATTAATGCCTTTTTCCTGCTAATTTATTAATTATTTTGGACTATCCTTAGTAGGGGAATCAAACTAATACTACACGTTTCATTTTTCTTATAGTGTATAGCAGAAGAGATAAAATTGAACAGTGTTAGGACATGCGACAGAAAAGCAGAAATTGCCAAATTGTAAAACTTACTGTCTCTTTGAGCCAAAGATTTACTATTCTTGTTTCCACACTTACTCCTATGAAAAATACATTGGGTTTTATACTGTCAGCCTTCACTTTCTTTGGGTGTATGTCAGTATAGAAATAACCAACCAAACAAAACACGTCAGTGTGTTTATGGCTTTAGCAGATAATTAAGTATTTTATTATTAATGTGTAATGAAGCTGAACTGTGTTTTCTTAGACCTACAAACCTTTTTAACAAGTGCTTCCTAACTAATTTTCAGATGTCAAAGTATGTTCTTGTCTCTTTTTGAGTTATGCAGGAAAGGAAGGATAATGAGATCATAAGTCTTTCAAAAAGCTGTGCTTATGGAAAGGTACATTTGTCCTGAATCACAGCATTATTCATTCCTTAAGAAAAAATTTGTTTATCATAGTATTAGGAAGCACTCCCTGGAAAATTAAAATACTCAAGTTAAGTTATTGTCCTGTGTCCATAATCATTCGGAAAGCCCTTAGTATATATGATGATCCATTTTATCCTTATGTTCAAGAGAAGTTACCTGAAAGTATTATATATGTTAATCATAAAAGCAAAGAAAATTTTAATTAATTGTTTAGCAATAAGGTAGAGTAGGAGGAAATTGCTAAGATTAATAAAAACTTTTAATATATAAAATGAAAATAAGGTTAATGATGAGAAATGTGAAGGAAGTAAAAGGAAAAAATGAAGAAAATTATAATAATCCACTTAAGACAAAATTTTATAACCTGAAGAAAATGTGGATAGTTAAATGTAAAAATAGAATATGTAAAATAGAAAGTTTTGCAAGGTGAGGCAGCTGACATGAAGAAATGGGAGGTTTGGAAACAAGTATTTGACATAAATTAATAGAAAATTAAAGATGTGATGTTTATATCCATAATTTTTTGAGGAACAATGTCAAAGATTATTTATTTATTATTTTCCAAATTTTAGACCTCATTCTTTTCCTTGCTATCTTCTCTCTTGACCTTTGTACTTACATTACACAGTGAAGGGAGCACCATTATACTGAAATGAGCTAATTTTTACCAGGTTTTTAAAAAGTTTATCCCAATGTTATTTGGAAGTTTCCATTTTTAGCACTTGTTTTCTGTTTGTTTTTTCTAGTAATCTACTATCTTGTACCATTCTATGTAGGAGCAGAATTGTATTAAGGTTCTTCATTGTTGTTATACTCAATAATGTTTATTGAGGGACACAGAATATGCTGCCAGGTGCTGGATTTCTTCCTCTTACGCTTTTATAATTTAGCATGAGTGCCCAAATAGAAATTTTAATTTCAAGGTTTTAGTTGGATGATTGTTTGAAAGCTGTGATGTGTAGTTTCATAGACAAGATATGAAGACGTCAATATAAACAAGTACAAAGGAATGGTGGACCGTTTAGTTACTGTGATAGCTCATCTGTCATCGAGCCATTTTACCTACTACAAGCTTCCCTTTCTTTGAGTGGTTAAATGTTTTTGTCCATAATGTTGCAGATGAGATGGGAGAGGGTGTTCTAAGATGCACCCTGGGCCACATCTGAAGGTGAAAGATCCTGAAGAACAGGACCTTTGCTACTCTGAGCAACATTTGATTTCATCAGTGGGCTCTCTTAAGCAGAGGGCTTATGAGAAGACAGAGTTAAAACACAGCAGCCTTGATGGAGATCCTCACAGGATAGACATATAAAGAAGCCAATGAACCACAACATTATAACTGACATAATGAAGGTGTGACTGATGTATTTTGAGAGCACAGAGGAAGAAACAACCAATTTGCCTGAAAAGAGTCAGGAAAGGCTTTCCTGAAGTGGTGGTATTTTGTTGGATGTTAAGAGATATAGGAGATTTCCAGACAAGCACGATGGCAGATGACATCTTTAGTGTGTAGTGAAAGGAAAAGAGAGGGAAGGTAGATCTGTGTCATGAAGAATTAGAGGCCAGCCCTAGTTTTATTTTATAAAGCAGTGAGAAGCCAATGCAGAGTTTTTAATGAGAGAGTTCCCTTATAAGATTGGTTTTTCAGGAATATACATTTGGCTATGAGGAAAATGGCTACATTAGGGAGGATGGAGACTAGGTAGAGATATTGGGCAGTTGTGTGATGATGAGGGACTGAGCAAGGGAATTACCAAGGGGATATAAGGCTAGATTTGAAGGAAAATTCTGCTACAGAAGCTGTGGGGCTGTATTTGAACAGCAATAGGAATGATTAAAGACCAGCAAAACCTAAGATTTTAAGCTGGGCAAACTGTGGAGGCAAATTTCATGAGTTTGAAAACATGTTTAGATCCTTATACTCAACACATCCAAGGCTAAACTCTTTATCTTCCCCTCAAACTTTCTTATCTCGTGTCAGTCATCTGAATCTCAGTTGATAGCAACTTCATCCATCCAGTTGCTTAAATCATTAATGCCATTATTGACTCCTTTCTTTCTCTCCTACCCCAAATTCAGTCAATCAGGAAAACCTGTTGGCTCTCACTATTTGTAAAACACATATAGACCCGACCACTTGTCACCACCTCCACTGACACCATTCACTCCCAGCCATCATCATCTCTTACCAAGGTTACTGCAACTGTTGCCTAATTCTGCTCTGGTCTTTCCCCCACCCTCAACAATGTGTTCTCAACACACCAGCTAGAATGATCCTTTTAAATATAATTCCAGCCATGGCACTGCATACTTAAAGACTCCAGTCTCGTACTCAAAAATCTAAAGGCCTAATAATAGTCTTCAAGGCTCTGTAGGATCTAGCCTCTGCCCCCTCTGCCTCACTGGCCTCCAGGTACACTGGCCTCCACTGTTTCTGAGCAAGGCAGGCCAGGCCCTCACCTTGGCAGCAACTGTTCCCTGCCCCAGATCTGCCCAGATAACTGCAATGGCCTCTGCCTGAGATGGTGGAAGAAACAGAAATACATGTAGAAAGAAAATATAGTTAATCATATTATTAATTATATTTCAGTTCTTTGGTGCATTATGATATAGGTATTGTTTGGAAGTTCTAACCACAGTTATATTTTTGCCGATTTTCAGGTAACTTTCATCACAAACATATGACTCATTTAAGATAGTTTTATTATTTCCTGAAGGGCATGGCATAATTTCTGTTTTTTTCTTAACACTTTTCAATGTCACACTATTAGGTAAAAACAACTAAATTCATACAATAAACATGTTCAATTGAAGTACATGTTCATTTTACCACAAATACCCGCAAACGCCTGACTCTGCCTACATTACTGGAGTCAAAACCCACCGTGAGCTCAGCAAGCTACAGAGGGAACACCTAGCATCCACGAGGCATTAGAATACCAGGCTAACTGCAGTTGAACCAATCATGTTAAATCCTGTATTATGGCCATTCTCCAGTACCAAAACCTGATAAACTTGACCTTCATCAAAGACTTAAGAATTCATATGAAAATTATTATTATCCAAGAAATCCTAAACCTAGTGAATGTAACATATTCTGAAAGCAAGGTGCTAAAAATGCCTAAATGGACTTTCATGTCCATCAACAAAAAAGCACATTATTGTTAACTAGCAAATTTTGCAGTAACCAAACTACTGATAAGAATGCCTCTAGTTATTTCTAATAAGCTCTATAGAAATTGGCTTTCATCTCATCCTCCCTCAGTCTTACCCCTACGTGAAACAGCACTAATAAAAGAGTGGTAAAACTCAACTAATTGAAATCGGAATTGGTAAATTAGTTCAACTATTGAATCATTCTGTTAATCCTAATGCATATAACCATTGTCCTAATGGTGTTTAGGCTCTTTTGGCATCCCGGCACCACACTGGAAGAAGAGTTGTCTTGGACCACACATTAAATACACTGCAACATGCAATCACAAAAAAATCTCATAATGTTTTGAGTAAATTTATGATTCTGTGTTGGACTGCATTCACAGCCATCCCGGGCTGCATGGGCCCATGGGCTGCGGGTGGGACAGCCCTGCTCTAATATATTACACTCGAAAGTCAACTAGACTGCTGAAGCATTAGATAATATAACAGTGAAATATATAAGTGGTTTTATTTCCATATAACAGTCTGGGCCCAGATTGGGCCCTAAATTTAAGTAATTTATTTGCTGAATTAGTCACCAAAGACCTACTGGCCACAGTTTAAAGCACAAAGCTTTGCCCAGTGCTTTGAATGAAAGAGACTCTTTAATATTTAAGTATTGATAAATGCATTACATTGTACACCCTGTTGTTAAATACCTTTGTGGCCAGCAACTCTTAAAAAACTAAACGGTGAATTTTATTATGAGTTATATAAATGTGACCAGCTTATTCCAGAAAACACTTGATCCAATAAAAATGGTGCTTGATTAAGTAGCCAACTTACACCTGAGAGACTTCATCTAATTTTGTCTGTTTTGCAGGCCTAGTATGGGGGGGGGGAGGCATAAGAAAGACATCAGTTGACTATAGGATATAGGTTAGAATTAGACAATTGAGATGAAGGCAGAATGCATCCCAGGACTGTCCCGTTGCACAGAAAATGGAGTAAGATGGGAACTAGAGAGTGTCCACTGCTTTGGGGCAGTGTAGCAGTCACTGCGGACTCCAGAGCAGATTGAATAGTGGGGATTATCATCATTTTGTAGAGGTTCCTAGAGGCTATCTTTTTCTTGCTGAGGTGGCTAGTAATCTTCGTCTATTATATGAACCTTCTGTACTTTTGTATATACCAAGACCCATTGTTTTTCCTTGTCTTGGAGATCTAAATAAATGGGAGAAAAGAGCCGAAGAGAAACATAGGAAAGACCTCTCTCTTTAGACTGCAGGGTCTTAGAAGGGCTATGAGGCTGTGGATTATTCCACAGGGCCTGGAAAAGTGGAAAACCTCATCAGAAATAGTGGCTGCTCTTGGTAAAAATGAAAATGCAAGTCAGTAGGACCCAAAGACCTCCAGGGGGCTGGGGGGTGGGGCGCAGCAGCACTAGAATAGTTCAGTAGGATTTGCTAGGAACCTTCCATTGCTGCATAAATTATTAGGTCGAATTATATGAAATTGCTGATGTTGTTAAATCATTTTTTGACTGACAAAGATGGTAATTTTGATAGTTCAGAGGATGTGTTCATGATTCTAAAAAATCATAACCCCTTCAAAAGCTAGGAACTATTATTCTTGATTTTGTATGAGGGTCCTTTTTCTGTAAGTCATATATTGTTACAGCAGCATATGCTGTACATGTAACTCATTTTTTACTCATGCAGCATGGTCATTTGTCCACAGTGGAAACCAGAGAAAATATTGGTCACAAGCTGGGGCAGCTTCCCCAAGTAGCCTGACTTCAGCTCCTGAGATCTCCAAACTCTTACTCTAGACAAGCAGTTCTCAACAGGGGTCAGTTTTGCCCTAAAAGGGAAATGTGACAATGTTTAGAGATGGTCTTGACTGGAAGAGGGAGGGTGCTACTGGCATCTTTTGGGTAGAGGCCAAGGATGCTGCTAAACATTTGGCAATGCACAGGACAGCCTCCCACAACCAATAATTGTCTGACTCCAATGCCAGTACTGCCAAAACTGAGAAAATTCTTCTACAATGAGTACCAAGGAACTTAAAAAAACACAAACAAGGTCGTATATCTTACTTCTTGCTGGTGAGCATGAAAAGTTTCTAAGAGGAGGGCAGAACTGGGAAGGAAAGTTTGCAGAAAATAAAACGAAGCAAAACTGACCACCAGAGTATCCTGCGTATGTGAAGCCACTTGTCTGCAGGACGCACTCGGAGCCCTTAGACACGGGTGGTTTCAAGGAAGAGTGGGACCACCAAAGAAAAGCTGGTGGAGTGGACAGTGCCAAGTTATTGTACCCTTTGAATGCAGGGAAATGAAAATACGATCAAAAGTTATAGAACAGAATAAGAGGAAAGTAGCCATAACAGAAAGTTTGAAATTTTAAAATGTTGCGTAGTCTTTTTGAATTCATAGTTGATCTATCTACTACTCTGGTTACTAACGTGTGAGGTTCTAGACACAGATACTGCTGCATATCTGATGGGGAAAAGAGTTGCATTAGGATACACAACTCTAGTCCTCAATTTTTAGATTTTATTGATATACCTGAGAGAGGTTTAGCTTTTTCTTTGACATAAATTAGCTGCATGACCCAGAAGATCTTGTAACTATATTTGATTTGAGTTGCTCTTAGCTCTGAGAGCTGTAAAGAGATGTTAAAAGATGTTCTTATAGGGAACTATTAAGAATGGATAATAATTAAGCATTGTCTGTGTCATGGAAATGATAGTTATATTTTCATTTAGCTCATCTTTAGGAAAAAGAATATAAGTAGACATGGGTACTATGTAACTTTTTGTTGCCAGTTATGAACACTGAAGCTTTTTAAATCTTAAAAATCACTTTCCTCTGCAACATTGTTCTGATAAGTATTTAAGTTCCCCAGGTATGTCAGCAGAGCCTAATCATAATGTACCTGAGGCATACAAGTGCACTACTAAATAAATTAATCATTGTTATAATGTTAAGGTCTAAAGAAGTTCCACTCTGAAACATCAGAAGCTTTTCTTCCTGTCCCCCTGCCCCTCTGTAGTGGAACTAGGAACTTGATTGTTCTCTCTCCCTATTGGGTAGACGGGAGCAGTGAGAAGGTAGACTGGTGGAGGTTCTCAGCTATGCAGGACTTGGAGAAGAGGAGATGGGGAGGGGCCCAGGGTCTCAGGGGTTGACTTACTAATTTACCTCTCTGCTACCACCACCAGTAATCTGAATTTCTGACCTTTATTTTTGCTCCTGCATTACTCATCAGTAAATGTAGTCTCATAAACTTCTCTTCAGTGTCTCTAAAACATTTTCATCTTTTTGTTCTATTTTTTCCTAGGAATTAAGGATTTATACAGGGTCTGGCAAAAATAATGCCCCTTTTAATTACAAAATCTTTTATTACAAAATCATAAGCGTGTAATTCTGTAACATAACAATATCACATTCAAGCATGCCATATGACATTTTAGGTAAAATGTTCTAATAAAACTATAAATTATTATACCCATATTTTTACCCTACCAACCACCATCAAGCAGGCCTTACTTCTGCCAGACCCTGTATATGTAAAGGAGGGGCTTATATATTCTTTTAATTTCATTTTATTCTTTTTCTCTTTCACTGTGATAAAGATTTTATTCAAACACACACACACACATATTCTCTCTCTCTCTCTCTCTCTCTCTCTCTGTCTCTCCCCCTCTCCCTCTCCCTCTCTCCCTCTCTTGCTGAAGTTGTATTCCTGAGTATTTCCAAAATAAAATCGACTTGGGTCTTTTTTGGACATTTCCTTTTAGGAAGTTCTGTAGAATAAGGAGGTGGAACAATGCTGGGAGGCATTACCAAGGGTTCTTGCCAAGGGGCAGAGCAGGAGTAGATGGTGGAGAAGATCCAGTCTTGTACAGCCTTGGAAGACATCCTCAAGCCTAGGCTCTAGATCCAGCAAGGAGAAAAGTCCTGAATTTCTGTTGTAAGAGTTGCCATTTAGGGCTGGTGTTTATTTTTAGGAAACATAAGTTTCACACACGTGGGTAGGGAGTTTGGTTGGAACAGAAAACTGATGCTTTGCTCCTGCTGCCTGAATCCTGACTATGAAACATTGCTTTTCTCCATGGCTCGAGAGTACTCAGCAAGGAGGTGTTGAATGTAAAGAGTTGACTATTCTTTCCTGAGGGCAGTAGGGAGTGATGGGCTATGGTTGGAGCAGGAAGAACTTAAGTTAGATATTTCAAAAGACTTGCAGGGTTGGTCAGCGTTGGCATATCCTAAATTTACAAACATGGAAAGTTCTGTTCTAGAGACCCCTAAAGTCCTATTTTGAGGTCATTTGAATATAAACCCCTTAAACTTATTTTCAGTCCAAGGCTCTGTGAAAGAAAAAAAAAACAACACTTAAGGCCATCATGGAAACAGGACATGAGTTAATTTACCTCACACACTGTATGGCAGGAGCAGGAAATCAGAAACCCAAGCCGCACATATCTTCCAAAATCTCCCTGGCAACCAAGTCGGCAAAGGCCACCCTTCCCGCAGTTACTGCCAGCTCAGAGAACTGGCTTGAGTCTTTGTGAATCCAGTCGCTTCGAACACCGTGATCTTCATTTCAGTGGTCTGTTAAAAATGCCATCTTCTACCTTTATAATGCTCTCTACTTTTTAATGTGTCCTTTTAAAGTTCTGCTCTTAGAAATTGTCATCTGCTTCTTAAAGCAAAGAGTTCTTTTAAGAACCCTATTTTAATTTTTAAGAAAACCATTGGAAGAGGAAAAAACAGAAGAGCAATGTAATGCTGTGGCTGGTGGACAGATGTGATTATTTCTACTGCATGGATGAAGACACTATGCTAAGGAAATCCAGTGACTTGCCTAAAGGTTACATTGTTAATGTCAGAACCAGGTGTGTACAGATCCTAAAAGGCAAAATGTAAACTTTCAATTTTTGTCCTAATTTCTACCACCCTGCAGTTAACTGGGGATGCCATACTTGGCACATGGATGCTTACTCGCTCCCTACCCCCGTCCCAAACAATGGTGGAACATGACCCTGGATTCAGTTAGGCAGGCAGGTGGGTGTGTATTTTTGCCGGCTTCTGGAAGTGCTGTGGGTTGTGATGCTTCATTCAGGAAGCATCACAGTCAGTCTTTCCTCATGGTACTTTAAAGTGTTCATGTTGAAAAGTTGCTGTTGCCTGTATCTCAAACTGAACCATGGTTAGAGTACTTTGCAGGTACAGCTTGCCATGACGCTTCAACGTTGACACGAGTCTGAGCATATCTTTTCATGTGTTTCCGACAACGGGCATACCTGTCTTCCTAACCCCACTCCCCCCACCCAGTTTGTGCTTCATGTAGCTGCCATAGTAATCCCTCAAAATGTAAGTCGGGGTCATGTCATTTCCCTGACCAAAATGCTCTAACAGCTTCCCACTGCATTTTAATGAAACACCAAGTCCTTCCTGTAAGCTGTAATGTACTGAGTTATCTGGTTTTGATCAAATCACTTTCGTCCACTTTCTCCCTTGCTTGCTGTTCTCCAGAAACATTGGCTTTCTTGCTGTTTCTTGAACCTTTCATGCACGTTCTCATCTCAGGACCTTTGCATTTGCTGTTTGCTCTGCATGAAACATTCCTTCCAAAGATGACTGAATGACTGGCTTCCTTGGTGCATTTAGGTGTCTTTAAATTTCATTTTCTTGGGGACGCCTTTTCTAGTCACTCAGTCTAAAAGAGTACCCACTCTTACTTTCTATCCCCTTTATTTCTTATCACAGTACTTATCCCTGCCTGACACTGTATATCTAGTTGTTTCTCTGTGTCCATTAGAAAGTAAGTTCTGTGAAGCGAGACAGTACCTGTTTTGTTCGTACTGTGTCTCCAGCTGGTAGAACAGGGCCGGGCACATAGTAAGCATTCAGAGAGTATTTGTTAATGAATGAATTAATGAAATTAATTAACAGAGCAAGTCTTTTGATATAGGTAGCCAAAGGGTGGATCTAATTATAATTGTGCATATCTATCAATATTAGTATATACTATATTATATATGTATAGTATAATATACAGGGTCCAGCAGATGTTACACCTGCTTGAGTGTGATTGGTAGGGTAATAATATGGGTGTAATAATTTATAGTTTTTATTTGAACATTTCACTTAAAATGCCATATGGTGTACTTGAGTGTGATATTATGTTGCAGAATTATATGCTTATGATGTTATAATAAAAAGGTATTATTTGTGCCAGACCTTGTATATCCATATATAGCCATGTATATTTTAGATACATAGATACAAAGAAAGCAGTATAATGCAAACAAAGTATGTAGCACAGAGTCTGATACAATGTAAGGGGTAGATATACTTTGCTTGCCTTACCCACTTTAATAACACAGCTGGCACATAGGTGCTATTATTGTCTTCACAATAGTAATGCAGAAATGGAAGTTAAGAGGGGCAACTTTGCTCAAATCAGACAATTGTTAAGTAACAGACTGCAATGAAATTGGGTCTGGTCTGGCTCCAAAGCCTTAACTGAATGACTTGACTATGCTGTATGTATACTGCGCCTTCTTGTTTTCAATCTGCCATAATTCTATAGGAGAAGAAATATCATAAAGGGATTTTGGAGGATATATATTTCTAGAAAGGGCTACAAAGAAATTACAAAATACACATATTTTTCTTTGAGATGACCTAAATAGTTCAGAAGCTAGATTAAATTTTGCATGTAGTGATACGAAAATACAAATAAAATTTTTATTCAGGTATATTGACTAGGGTGAGTGAAACAATTCAAAAGGTCACATTTTATACTCTTCTATTTAAAGAAGATTTTATTTGAAGAAGGATATTATTATTGCTAAGTATTGCAAATGCTGTTAACCATGTTGGGTACATTTATAAACTTTTCACCTTTACCTCTGCAAACTTGCAGGTAGGTGTTTATTCTTTTACTTCCTGCTCCATTTGTCCTTGTTACGTACAGTTAACAGTTGAGAGTCTTCACTTCTCACCATTGCTGTCCCACTTTTGCTCCTATTTATGTAGCTCTCTGCGCCTCCCCTTTAGGCCCCTCCCACCTAAGCCCTCAGCAAGTCATTTCATGTCACAGGCCCAGCCCTTCCTGGATGCACCACACTTCTCCCCAGAGCCTCACACAGTCATGGGGGAAGTGGGTGATCACAAATGTGAGAGCTACTCAGATTTGTTGCTGTTTTTTTATTTTAGTGAATAATTATTTACATGTCCTAAAAGTCAAAGTTGTCTTCCCTCTTATCTCTATTTATTATATTCTCTTATTTTAATGATGATATCTTGTCTTAGATAGATTTTCTAACATATTTTCAATTGCTTAAAACTATGAAAAAGAGAGACTTCCACTTTGTGGAAGGATGGAGTAATGGGGTCAATATTTATTCTCCTTCCTGAAACAACTGAGAGAATAGACAGAGTTTATCAAGTAACTTTTAAATGTATTGGACATCAGGCAGTAAAGCACAGTGATCCCTGAGAGACAGAAGACAAGGTGAATTGTAGGATTGCCCCAGTTTAAGGGCCAAGAGCGTTTCCAGGCTCCAGCAGAGGGTGGAGGACCCCTGCTGGGTCCTAGTGACCTCCTGAATTATGGAGATGGAGTGGGGTCTTGAAAGGACTGATAAAATTGAAAGACCTCATCAAGACCAATCAGAAAAAAGAAGAAATATAAATGATCAATATCAGGTAATTAGGAGAGAGGTGGCATCACTTAGGTGGGGAGAGAATAGATTTTTTAACAAATGATGCTAGAAAAAATTTGATATCCAAATGCAAAAAGAAAAGGACCATATACTCACACCTCATGCCATTTATAAAAACTAACAATATATTATAGACCTGACTTTACAACTATAAAATTATAAGACTTCTAGAAGAAGCATAGGGGAAAAATCTTTGTGACTTGACTTAAGCAGAGATTTCCTGGATGACACCAAAAGCTTAATCTATACAAGAAAAACTTGATAAATAGGACTTTATAATTAAAAACTACTGTTCTTTGAAAGACACTGTTGAGAATGAAAAGGGAAGTCACAGACTTGGAGAAAATACAAATCATATATGTGATAGATTACTTGATCTAGAATAACTAAATAATAAGAAATAAATAATCCAATAAAAATGAGCAAAGAATGTGTACTGTGATGAACAAATTAATGAAAAGCACATGCAAAAATGTCTTAACATTGATAGTCATCAGAGATGTGCAAAGAGAAACCACCAGGAAATACCATACCACACCTGTTAGCGTGGGCAAAAGAAAACCACAAAAACTGGACCACTCATACACTGCTGGTGGGAATGTAACACAACACAACCATTTTGGAAGCAGTTTGGCAGTTTTTTAAATATTTACTTTCAAATAACTTAACAATTCCACTGCTAGGCAATTACCCAAAGGAAAATAAAAGCCTATGTTCATACAAATACTTGTACACAAATGTTCATAGTACTTTTACATGTAATAAGCAAAAACTGGAGTCTCCCCAAATGTCCATCAGTAGGTGAATGGATAAAGTTTTGGTATGCCCATATGATGAGTACACCTCATCCATAAAAAGGAGCAAACTTTTGATACATGGAACAATGAGTCTCAAAATAATTATGCTGAGTGAAAGAAGCCTGACTTATCCCCTCCCCCCAAATATGATTCTCTTTATAGAAAATTTAGAAAACACAAACTAAAGTATAGTGGCTGACAGCAAATTAGTGATTGCTAAGGGAGAAGAGGGAAGGAAAATGGGGGCGGTAGGAAGAAGGAATTATAAAAAGGCTTGAGGAGACCTTTGGAGGTGATGAATATGTTCATTATTTGCTGATAGTTTTATGGATATGTATGTTTGTCAAAACTTACTAAATGATATACTTTAAATATGCGCATTTTCTTGTATGTCAGTTATACTTCGGTAAAGCTATTTTTAAAACTACCAAAAAGATACCATATCTGTATCCCCAAGTTCAACTAAGACCTTGAATTCTAAGGATTTCAAATAAGAAAGAAACATTTAGCATTTAGATTCTCATAATTTTCAAAAATATTTTTCCTGCATGTGTTTGTGTATGCCTTTTTTGTTTAATTATTTGAAATTTTTTAAATGGAAACCCTTTATTTGATTAGGAAGTAAAGCAGTAGAAACTCACATAAACTGCTGAAGAGAATGTAAATTGGTGCCATCTCTATGTAAAAGCATTTTGTAAAGTTAAATACATGCATACCCTACAACCTAGCAAGTCTCTTTCAGGCATATACAAAGACTAGCAGCTACCAAACTGTTTGGTCTTAAGACTTTTTTGTACTCTTAAATTATTGAAGCATTCAAAGAGCTTTTGTTTGTATGCCTTGTCTTTAGATAATTACTGTATTAGAAACCAAAACTGAGAAAGTGTTATTTTTCATTTTAAAATAACAATAATAAACCAATCGACATGTTAACACAATACTTTTAAGAAAGATAATTCTTTTCCAAAACAAAAGGTATAGTGAGAACAGCAGTATGGTTTTATATCTTTGCCCGTCTCTTTAATACCCTGCTCAGGAGAAGATGATTGCTCATACTGTTTCTGTGGCCAGTCTGTTGGGATGTATTGTTTTAGTTGAAATAGATGTGGAAAAGCTAGCCTCACACAGATATTCAATTAGAAAGGGAGAACGATTTTAATTTTATTTTCATTTTTTATCCTCGGCCAAGGACATTTTTTCATTGCTTTTAGATAGAGAGGAATGGAGAGAGAGAAACACCGATGCGAGAGAGAAGCATGATGGTTGCTTCCCATACATGCCAGGACTGGGGATCAAACCTGCAACTTAGGCATGTGCCCTGACAGGAATTGAACCCACAACCTTTTGGTTACTGGACGACACTTTCCAACCAATATAGCCACACTGGCCAGGGTAGAAAAGGGAGGACCATGTTTAACAGATTTTCAATGAATTCTGGATATTCTTTTTGATGCTATACCTCTCTAAGTGATAGTTTCTTAAATTTAAATTGCAGTGGTGAATCTGAAACCATGTCAGTGAACTTTTATACTGTTACATTAAAATCCCTTCGTCTATCTGTACTTTGAATGAATTGGATGCATTATTTTATAACATTCTGTACTAGTCATTGGGAAAATATTGGTTCACTGAGTTATTCACATCTTCCAAAATGTTGACACATTGTGTTATATAATATCAACAAATGATGCTCACTAATGTCACCAATGGTCTTATCAGAAAAGTCTTAAATAACTGGAAAACTGTTAAGCTTAGCATGGTAGACACAAGTTTTCTAATATTCTAAGTTTTACTTAAAAGATTAAATTTTATCATTGGCAATCAGTACTATATTCTTTTTTTTCTTTTTGAAGTGACAGATTCAGTTTATTTTTGAGAAAATGATTGCTGAATAGCAAGTCTGAATCACTGTTGGTTTGAAATCTATCTTACAGGAAGAACAGTGGTCTGTGAAGAAAGTGGTTAGTTTGGCTCATAATTCAGCTTTTCCTTGAGATACCCATTGATCTTTCTTATGCATCAGAAGTGCTTTATGCATACTTCCCATTTAGTGACAGAACAGGGTGGGCAAATGCTCTTCACAAAGGGTCACAGTAAATACTTTAGGATTTGGCAGCATTTCCCTAGTTCTACATTCTATTCTTGGAGATTAGCTTGCTAAGACTTTCTGTAGTATTTGACGCTGGTGATTCTTAATTGCTTCTTCAAATTTCTGAAGCCCTTCCCACCCCTTTCCTCCCCTCCCTTCCCATCCTTTTCCTTTTCTTGATTTCTTTCTTTCTTTCTCTTTCTCGACTTCTTGGTTCCTTCCTTCCTTCCTCCCTCCCCACCCTTCCTTCCTTGTCAAACACTTTATTGTTTTTTGTAATTTTATTTTTCTGTTATAAGTTACATTCAGTATTATTTGTATTAGTTTCAAGTATACAGCATAGTGGCTGAACAATCATATACTTTACAAAGTGGTCCCCTCAGTATTTCAAGCACCCACCTGGTACCATACACAGTTATTATGATATTATTGGCCATGTTCTCTTTGCTGTACTTTACATCCCCATGGCTGTTTTGAGACTACTAATATGTACTTCTTCATCCCTCCACTTTTTCTCCCAGCCTTCCACACTTCCTCTCCACTGGCAACTATCAGTCTGTTCTGTGTGTCTATTAATCCATTTCTATTTTGTTTGTTTGCTTTGCTCTTTAAATTCCACATATAAGTGAGATTGTATGGTATTTGCCTTTTTCTGTCTGATTTATTTCACTTAGCAAAATACCCTCCAGGTCCTTCCATGCTTTTGGAAGTGCTAAGATTTCATACTTTTTTATGGTCAAGCAATATTCCATTGTATATATGTATCACTGCTTTTTTATCCACTTGTCTTTTGATTGACACTTAAGTTGCTTTTTTATCTTGGCTATTGTAAATAATGCTGCAATTAACATAGAGATGCATATATCCTTTCAACTTAGTGTTTTTGGTTTCTTTGGATATATTCCTAGAAGTGGAATCACCAGGTCATAAGGCAATCCCATTTTTAATTTTTTGAGTAAATTCCATACTGCTTTCCACAGGGGCTGCACCAATCTGCATTCCCACAATGGTGAATGAAGGTTCCCTTTTCTCTACATTATCACCAGCACTTGTTTGTTGATTTATTGGTGATGGCCATTGTGAGGTGCGAGGTGGTTTTAATTAGCATGTCCCTGATGATTAGTGATTTTGAGCATCTTTGCATATGTCTGTTGGCCATCTGTACGTTCTCTTTGAAGTAGGGTCTATTCGGGTCCTCTGCCCATTTTTAATTGGATTGTTTGTTTTTTGGTGTTGAGTTGTATGGGTTGTTTATACATTTTGGATATTAACCCTTTATCAAATGTATTTGGTTTGTTGATGGTTTTTTAGTTTAATATAGTCCCATTTCTTAATTGGCTTCCATAATTTCATTTTCCTGGGCTTCTCTTTACCATTTGGATCATTCTTTCACTTCCTTTTCTCTGGTCATCTCTTTTTTAATATTTTATTTATTTAATCTTTATTGTATTTTTTTCCACTCCCGTTTAACCCCGTTACACTCCCTCCCCACAGTCAAAACACTGTTGTCCAGGGCCATGAGTCCTTTTTCCTTTGTGTTTGACCCCTCCACCCCAAAACTTGCCCCCCTATCTCTTAAACATTGGTCTTTCTTAGCTTCGGTTCTTATTTTTCTTATGTATAATATAATTTTTATGGTTCTTTGTATGATGTTTGGGTTACCTCTTCTACTTTCAAGATTTCAGCTCTTATTTCACTGAAGATGATGCCCAAATTTGTATCTAGGCCAAACGTGTCCTCTAAACTTTAGGGTATACCTCTAGGCTCCTATCAGACATCTCACAATAGATCTCCAATAGCTCTTTCAAATATATCATGTCCAAAATAGTTTATATTCCCTTTGAAAACAACTCTCTGTCCATTTCAGCAAAAAGCATTTAATGGACCCCAGACCAGAAAGTTTGACTTGTTCAAGATTCCTTTTCTCTTCACCTCTTAATATCCTTTTACTCACTCCCAGTCCTATCAGTTTGTCCTCATAAGTATCTTTTTGTCCCATTCATTATCTCCCCTATTTCCACTGCCTTTTGTTTAGTTTATGTTCACCTCATCTCTGGCTCTCGACTGGGCCTTCTAACTTGCCGCTCCTGTGTCTTTTAGTATCTCCAGGCAGAGATGATTGCTCCTCACCCTGTGCCTCTGCTTACCTTGCAGATAGTATTTAGTAGTTGCTGAATAACGTGATTGACTTTAATGTGATTGAATAATGTGCTAGTAAAAGTGAAATCTTACTGGTACTTCTTCAGGGGTCCCCCTTAGTCCATAGGGGGAAGTCTAGACACTTGATGTCATGTGTGAGACCCCTCACTGGCCATTTCTCAGCTCTTTAGTTACATTTCTCCCCACTACTTGCCCACACCTAGCCCTCAGACCACCACAGGTGTTGAAGGACACACCACCTCACTTGGCTCCACACTTGGCATATTTGCTAAAAAGTACCTCTCACTCCTCTCACTTACCATGGCTGACTTTAGGGTCCTTCTCATGGAATCTGCCCTAACAGCTCACTATATTCTCATAATGCAGTAGATGTGTAACAGTATTTACAAACATTTATTTTGGGTTCCTACTTTGTTTAGACCACTTGCACTTCTTACAATAGATCTGAAAAGTAGTAATTATTACCCTCTTTACAAGATGAGGGCTGAGTTAAAGGGATAGTAATTTGCCCAGAGTCACACGACTAGGCAGGGGCTGAGCTGAGCTCTGGACCAGGGCTCTTTCTGCTCTACTATGTTGCTTCTCTTTACTCATCTTTTACAGGGATTTCTCTGTTCTCTGAACATGTATTTGTCTCCTCTGACCAGCAAAGCATTTCTCTATTCCCAGAGACAGTCCAGTAAATAACTGAATAGAAGAATTCATGACTGGGACAGAATTCCAAGTATAAATTTGTCCTTTGATATTGTCTCAGAAACAAGGTTTATAGCATAGTGAGTTTTCTTTTTCAAAAGACTGTTTATATTTTGGGCGAAAGTAGAGTTTCCATACGTTTTACTCGACATGTTTATTGCGCACTGTGCTCTGTGAAGTGCTGCACAGGAAACAGACAGTGGTCTGCCTGCTCCGTCCTCAAGGAGCTTTGGTGTGGTAGGAACTTAGGGCAGATGCACATCTACTCTGAACGCCCAACAAAAACAAAATGCCTCAAGTTTTAAAACAGGGAGGTCACATGAGGATGTGACTTCCCTCTGGATGTGGGATGTGGAGGGAGGATGCATTTAAAAGGGATTAGGAAAAGTTTCTTGAAGGGTGAATAGAATTCCAATAAAGAGAAATATTGAGGGAGGAAAGGGATGATGACTGGAATTTAAAATAAAGTAAAAAATAAGCCTGGTTTGGTCCACTCATAATTGAGAACAATTACTGATACCCTTTAGACCAGAAATTAAGAGCTATTTCAGCGATGGAGTATCAACTTTTTAGAATCTTATTTATTGTAAAATAAGAGAAATGAATAACACACATAGCTTAAGGATTACTGAGTGTGGATTCTGAGTAAAGAAAAGCGTGGTTTGTTTCTGTGTTTGTTGCATGGGATTTGTAGGAACTGAATATCACATGCGATTCTCTGCATGATGGGTGTGGCCTAAAAAAGAAGCCCAACTTGTTTCCTCTTCAGTTGGCAGTATCCCAGTGTGGCCTGGGTTCTGTTAGCACGTGATCTTTGGATGCCTCTACTAACTTCTGACAACATTCACCATGTTTTCTGAATGCTGTGCAGCCCCTGTTTGCCCCTATATAAATTGTTTTTTCCTGAGACAGACCTGGAATCAAACTGATAATATGTAGGTGTAGATAGTGAATGTGTTACAAAGTTTTACTCTCTCAGAAACGCAAGTCAAATTATAGTAATTTAATGTGTGCATGATGTTCTATGAACACTTAGATGGGCATCGTGAAATTCTTTCCTTTCACTGTTTGCTCTCATTCTGACACTTGAGTGACAAATTATTTATTCACATCCATCAAAATAAAAATCCAACTGAAGTATGCATTTAGCCATAGTGTTTTAAAAAATATTCATGTTATTGACTTCAAATGGCGCACAGAGTAAGTGTCCACATGTCTGAAACAATTACGCTTGGAGGTATAAAAAAGGTGATTAATGTGAGGCTTAGCCTTCCTGAGTCTGAAACTGATATTGTGGTAACAGAAAACACAAAAAATTCAGAAGAGGGTATAGAAGAGAATTCAATAGAAAAAATAAGCTCAAGAAAAACAAATACATTGGCTAACAAATGTATGTATTTATAAATATTTGTGTGAAAATAATGCAATTTATTTTTTAAATTTTGTTAACTATTGTCAAAGCAATTTTGGACTCATTTTAGTAAATGTGTTTACAGGTCTAACATTTGCAATGAATTTTTGTGTGTAATGATTAATATCATTGATTGATACCTTCTATTTTCATAGATTTGATCCAGGCTACCAATGAAACCAATGTTAATATTCCTCAGATGGCCGACACGCTCTTTGAGCGGGCAACAAATAGCAGCTGGGTGGTTGTATTTAAAGCTTTAGTCACAACACATCATCTTATGGTGCATGGAAATGAGGTAAACTAAGTGAACTTTTCTATTTTTGGTGGGAGAGTGAGGCTTTTATGGAAAAATATGATGAAGACTTAAGGCCCTTTGAGCTTTCACTAATTATGAGAAAAAGAAGAGAATATCTGTGGTTCAGATTCATCTAGAGTACAATTTTAATCTTCTTTTTAGCTATTTTTTTAAAAAATTAATGTTGTAAGTATTAAATGTTACTGGTACCTAAGTGTACCACGTGGGACAAAAGTAGGGTTACAGATGTGAGGACGTGAAACACAGTTTACTCGTGTCTTGTTACTTATGACTCATTGTATTATTTTGCCATATGAACAACTGTTAACCTATTTTTGCCCCACCCTGTATATACCATGTAAATGTATTAGTGGGCAAAAATGTTAGGAAAAAGGAACAATAAAATTATTTTTCCTATAGGAAATATTCCTTTGTGCCTTTAAGTGAAAATTGCTTTCACAAAAATGTTTAATTTTTGAAAATATTAATAAAATAAAAAATACCACTTTGTGTAGGATGTCTACTGAATCCTATTAGATTGCAGTGTTTCTGTTATATACAGTAATGAAAGATCATACAATTTAATTTTAACTCAGCCAGTAATATTCAGTCTTTCCTCCCCACACCCCAGAGAAAGTCAGGAGTCCTAGGAAGCTTTATAACTGAGTAAAAGAAAAAAGTGAGAATTTTTAAAAATAAAAATTCTTTTTAGTATCAGAAATTATTTAAAAGTATGATTTGATAATACTGATGTTTAATTCTAGTTTTTGTTTTTTAGAGATTTATTCAGTATTTGGCTTCTAGAAATACACTATTCAATCTCAGCAATTTTTTGGACAAAAGTGGATCCCATGGTGAGAATATTTATGTTGTATTTTTTTTTGCTGTATTTTTATGTGGAATTTTTTATTTTTTGATGTGAGGTGATTAATACAAAGTTAAAACTGACAGCTCTGCTAGGTGTTTAAGAAAATATAAAAAAGTATATAGGTAGTTTATACTAGTTTTTAAATATCTTATGGTTAGATAACACAGCATGTAAATTATATGTTAATTTTATTTTTGTCTTCTTAGTGTTTACCTTAAAAAATAACAGTGGATTTGCTAGACCCACAGTTGTTTGTTTATAATTGTGCAAGAAGCAGTGAAATGAAAGATGCTTTTCCAATTTAAAAAAAACACATAACAGTCCTAAAGAAATATTCTTTATAAATTAATAGAATTCAAACTGTAATCATCTGTTCATTCATCATATTTACTGGTTGCTGTTATGTATAAGGCAAGCACAGCTGGGAAGTGGAGAGTTCTCTGAGAGCAACATACATTGAGTCTAAAACAGGCTGTTACCTGGAACAGTGAACAAAAATGCAATGGGAAATCAGAACAGACGTTCTGTACAAGGATAAGATATTTAAAAACTAGTATAAACAGCTGAACATAACTAAACTAAATAGTTTTGGAATGTCTCATGCCAAGATTATCTTTGCCTGCCGTAGGATTAAATGAAGCCCATCTGACACACTAATTGACCTCATCCCAGAATTATTTACATTTGGGGAGTTAAAAGAAATTGGTACTAAGCAAAACACAATTGAAGGTATTTTACTAATCAGTTTTGTTTCCTCTTCTCCTTCCCCCAGGTTATGATATGTCTACCTTCATAAGGCGCTATAGTAGATATTTGAATGAAAAGGCTTTCTCTTACAGACAGATGGCATTTGATTTTGCCAGAGTGAAGAAAGGGTATGTTTCTTCTTTCTCCTATTTATCTGAGCAGAATAAGATTTTGACATGTACTTGAATTATTTTAATTAAATTTAAATGCCAACTAATTGTGATTATCAAGGGCCACTTTACAACTACCTGAAGAAGAAACTCAATGAATGATATTATTGAATTTAGCCTTGAGGTTGTAACATGCATTCCTTTATATTGTCATGCATAAAATCTGACATGATACTTAGAGTTGAAATGATATAACATTGTTATTTGTTAAAACCAATTCAAAATTCATAAACACATATATCTTTACTTTTAAATGGAGAAAATTTAAACAAAGTTATTTTAGAAGAACAGTGGCTGTAGTTGACAATAATTATTCCGATGTGTTTTGATTGAGGTTAAACTGAACTGTGTGCATGGTGGAGACCTGTTTCTGAGAGGTAATAGCGGCCTAGTGTAACATACACATACATACACACGCCATAATGAACTAATTATTAATACTAACCATTGACTAAGAAAACCTCATTGAAGCAGAAACACATTTTAATTCTTCATTAACATTTATTTCCCCCCAAGTAGATGTTTGACTTTAATCAGAAGTGTTCAGCCAAAAATATGTACAAATTTGTGTTTGTTCCTAACTTGAAAGAATGACAAATTATTGTAGAAGATTTATGTTGTAGTCTCTGTAATCCACGCAAAAAGATATAACTCTACTTTTCTAATAGCTTACCTAACCTTAGCTTTGGGTGTTTTTATCATGGTGATGACCAATATAAACTTACCTATTCAAAATAAATTAGTTTGTTGTAGATGAATGTTAAAAAAATTAAGATTCCTACCTCATCCCCTTCTTATTAGAAATGAGTCTAGTTCATACACCTTCCTCTGACTTCTTACATGGCCCTGGGCAATCACTGTTGATGTCCCCCGATGCATTGTGACCTCTCTAACCACAGGCCCACAGCCCTCTTAGGAACTTCCCTACCCCTTTATGGTCACATAAAGACTCTTTGGGATGCTTTTCCTACCATTGACGTGGGAAAGACCTTGAAAATTGCCATCATCAGCCTGTTCTCATTTCCTGGGCATTTTCTCCACCTGTTTCAGTATTGTCACTGCCTGACCATCACAGGATGTGGGGGTGGATACAGGGTGCAGTGCCCACTCTGACACACCCTCTGGCACTAACCTCCACTTGCGTCCTCTACAGCTAAACTCTTACCTCCTTTTGGCCAAACTATGCATATCATCATGCATTTTTCTTCACTGATGGTGATAACATCTGTACTCCAGTCCTTTAAAGACTTCCAAGACATGTTTTCCCTTTCTCAGAAACAAAAAAACTAGCATTTAGGAAACTTAGATTTTTAATACCATTATCTTTGTTACAGATTTAAAAGAATCCATTTAGAAATTCAACTGACCTCTTTTATCCTGACCACAGTACTTTCTGCCTGTGGGAGGTGCAGAAAGAGTTGCCTGTGTGGTTGAAAAATAAGAATGGATCAGAGCAAGTAGTACAGAGAGGGGGAGTCAACTACAGCCTCTTCAAGTCTCAAAATCAACCCACAGGGTTAACAAGGAAATAAGGGGAAAATGGCTAAGAGCAATGCATGTGGTCTTGAATTTTCCAAGCACAAGGAGGTTTTATCTTTTTCTTTTTAAAAAACTTGTAGGGCCGATGGTGTCATGAGGACAATGGCTCCTGAAAAGCTACTAAAGAGCATGCCAATACTGCAGGGACAAATTGATGCACTGCTTGAATTTGATGTACGTATCTCACTAGCAAATGTTTCTTACACAATCAGTATTGCCTTTTACTTAAAGGTGGGATACAGGCAAAGCTGCAATATCCTTGGGAAGCAGATTGAGATCTCCCTCATTTAGGATAATTAGATAAACTCTTAGTTTATCTGAAGCTCTTAGCATGGTAGAGATGATTACCCAGATTGTCTGAGCAACCAGGTAGTTACCAGGTTGTAACCAGGTAGTTACTTAAGTCATAGGAAAACGTGAGTGCTACATTCTTGAAACCCTAGGTTTGGAGCAGGATGGTGGTTTCCTGTTGTCTGTGACAGATTGTAGCTGCAAAATGTACCTGCAGGCAGCTCAGTAACTCAGCCTGCAGTTAGAAGCCATGTTATCCAGATGCTCAGATGATGCCATTCACCAAAGAGAACTGTTTATGTTTCATCATGGTACTTCTTCCTGACAATACCAGTGGGACTGGTCTCTCAAAACCATACCTGAGCCCTGGCTGTGGTGGTAAATACACAAACCTACACTTGTGACAAGATTATAATAGAACTAAACAGATGCACATAAGTGAACACAAGTACAATCAGGTCATAAGATTGGTGGATTGTATCAAAACCCACACTCTGGCTGTGATGTTGTGCTGTAGTTTCATGATGGTACCGTCAGGAGAACCTGGGTAAATGGTACCTTGAAATCCCCCTCTATTTTTATAACTTCATAGGGATTTATAGTTATTTCAAAATAAAAAGTTTTAATTAAATAACTATATTTGATTCATTAAAATAAAATATTCTGACATATAGTAATATTCTTAACTCACATTGTTAGCCTCCCCCTCTTTTGGTGGTTGTTTAAAACAATCTTCCTCGAATACTAATAACTTAAATTTTCTGTTATAATTATATGGTTTACTCTATAATTGAATCCTAGTCACAACACCCAACTCCAGTGACATTTCAGTAAAAGCAGCAATGCATCTTGTTTTTTTGACAGGTTTTATGGTAAGGACTTGACTAGATATTTGTGGAATTGCTTCTTTTAACTTTTTTTGTGCATTTATTTTTCTTTTCTTGCCCTCAATTATGGTATTGTCTTAAAGGAGAAAAGTCATAAAGGGAAAAAGAAACGGCTTGAGAAGATGTGAACAAGGATTGGGAGATGAGGAGAAATTACTCTTCTTTGTGTTGATTACTAGAGTATTTGGTGGGTGGGTGAATGCCATGAGTCTCAAGAATTGTTTTAGAGGTATCTGGCAAGGTATCTATTACCTGTCCTATGCTTCCTCATTGAGTTACTGCAGGCCCCTGAAACCCGAACCCTTCCACAGAGAACATTACTAGGGGAAGTGGAAGAAGGTAATATAACATAGTAAAAGCAACAAAAGACCGGATGTTCAAAAGGTGGATTTGCTTGATCTATGGTTTCCTGATCAAATAGAATGTATGTATGTCTTATAATTGATAGGATAACTTCATTGACTTAAATTGAAGCAAGAAAAATGCAATCCATCTTTTGATACTGCTAGGTTACTAAAAGAATTAAAGAACATTTGTAAAACAGGGTGAATTTCTTACTAATCATTTGAGACTTTTTAATGTGCTCTGAGAAAAATTGTCATTTGATGATACGAGTTAACTTTTCACGTTAACTTTTCATCTCCTTCTAGGTGCATCCAAATGAGCTAACAAATGGTGTCATAAATGCTGCATTTATGCTTCTTTTCAAAGATCTTATCAAACTTTTTGCTTGCTACAACGATGGAGTTATTAACCTACTTGGTATGTAGAACTACTGAACGATGCCTTTGAACAAAAAGATTTTGGTACTTAACAGAATTTCAGAATGACTGAAGGAGGAGGTTCTAAGCTTTACCTTTTGGAATAAGTCCTATAGCAATAAATTACTGCTCCATTATGCTAACATCTACCTCTGACGCCAGCCCTGGAGATGTGCAGGAAACAAGAAGCCACCGCCACCTCATTAAATGTAGTAGTGAGAGGGGCCACTCTAGCTCCTACATTCCTGGACCCGTATATTGATCAATGGTTCAGAGTATATACTAGAATCCCTAACTTCTTAAGGTATATTCTTAGAGTAGAGCGAGTATGAAGTGAATTCTTCTGTGGGCCATTCCATCATTATGCAAGGCCTTCCACTTCTGGACCGATGGAATTCATGCTAAGACTGATGAATTCCGTGGAGTATGTTGTCTCACTTCATGTGCAGTAAAAATCGAGGCAGTGCTGTGTGAGATACTGTAATGGTGAGTCATCCCACAGACGGCGGTGCTGGCAGAGCCATGTGGGCAGAGGTGACAAATCCATGTCCAGGATAAACTAACTGTTAGGGTATAGAGAGATCACTGCTCTCCACCTAGGAACTCATCCTTACCCTGTTACTGTGGGGGGGCCTCGGTACTCCTTGGAGTGTGGTGTCATGGTAGAGGCTCCTCATTTATCTTCGACAGATGGGATACTTAGCGATGGCATTTAGTTCATCAGCCTGTGGAGTCCTCTTGCCCCCCTCATTACTGAGGACTTTTTTATGGTGTATGCCTTTGGCCTGCATTTGCATGAGACAAAAATAGTCTCATGTTCTTTACTGATTCTGAGAGATTGATCCACTCTACCTTTTCTCCAGACCTCTTGTCACTGATCTTCTAATTTTATTTTCCCATGTCCCTGGTCGTACAGGCCAGCAGTTAGTTACTGCACACATTTGTGTGCATTTCTGTATGTCTCATCCTATTTCCTTTGACATAAAGTGAAAAATCAGATAGCTATACTATTAAAGCTTGATCGACAATAAAAGATTTCGTTCTACTGTCAAGGTCACCCCTTTGTGTAGGGATATAATGATTCAGTAAACCACTTCCACCTGGTACCAGTATGAGAAACTATCTCTAAACCAAGTTGTGGTTCCATTTTTGCTCAGTCAGCTGGTCACAGGCACAACTTCAAGGAGAAATGGCAGTGCAGAAGAGGAGGTACACTGGGAATGTGGGCCACCTTCATATGACCTGCATGGGTATTCAGGATCTGCTTGAGGCTGATCTCTGACAGACCACTTCCATTTGATGGTGGAGTATTCTTGCACTTGTCCAACTCTATGGCTTGGTATATTAGATAGCACTTGAGTCTCCTTATTACTTGATATTCTGTGGTCAGAATCTAAGTCTCTAGAAGCAAGCCAAGAGCAATTTTTCCAAAGGATATTAGTTACTGTCTGAAGAAGACATGGCTCTGCTCCAAAGCACTAGAGACTTCTACTTTATTTCCCTAGTGGAGTGTGCCAGAGGTGTTCTGCAGCATTTGGATCTGCTGAAGACGCTTTGAGTACCTTTAGATCTGCAGGAGCAAAGGCCCACGTGGCTCCAGTTTGCAGCAGTGGCACAGCCTGTCCTTCACTGGATCCCACTTACATTCAATACTGTACTAGATACTCTGCTCAGAGCAACACACACATGTTGTATATGGTGCCTCTGAAACTGAGAAAAAGGGTTTGCATGCATTTTTGTTATGGGAATGTAAGGTGAAGCAATTTGTCTTTCACATGGAGGGGACCTTTGGACCTTCAGAAACTTCTTTGACATAGCAGGTCCTTGAACTTTCATAGATTCTCTCTCTCACCCTTTGATATACATGCATCTTATCAAAGGACTTAGCATAGTTGAAACTCTTGCGTGCTAGATACAATCATCCTAATGTCATCAAAGTAATATCCCCTGGGATTATAACCACCAGAGAAGGTGATACCCTTGAAATAAGACAGTGAGGGTGTACTGGCATCCTGTACTTCTGATGGGCTCTGTTTATTAGGATAGAGATAAGAGAATTTTCTAGTTTGATAGCTGCCTGTCAGGAGCCAGGATTTTTACACTGGGAAGGAGGACATATCTGGATCACTACAGGTAGTGGTCATTACCTGATTAAGTTCATAGTAACCTGTTATTTGCCATTCCTTCATCTTTTGCACAAACTCGATATGCAGGTTAACTGGGGATATGATGGAATGCTAGCCCCATACCTTTGCAGAAATTAGGAAACCAGTTTGGGGACTCTGCTAGTTTCACAGTGTTTCTATCCCAACTATATATTCAGGAAACTGAAGAAATAACCACACATAGTTTCATGCATCCACTGGACATGGTTTTCTTTTATCACCTAATCCCTATAGGGCCTCTACTCAGATTGGCAGAAGATACAGTGACATGTTGAGTCCCCAAGGAGTAGCATCAGCCTAGAGTCTGTTTCCCTGAAAAGTCTGGGTATGTCCTTTTCCCTTGTACATAGTCCCTTTGCAGAAGACAAGAAGAAAAGTGCTTTGTGGCTGTGATTCTAGGACCTTCCTCAAGAATACCTGGGGGGCTTACTGAAATTCAGGTTGCTAGATCCAACCTGGAGGTTCTAATTCAGCAGTTCTGGGGAAGGGCCTGAGGATTTGCATTTCTAGTAGGTGTGGCGCAGGAACGCTGTTGCTGCTGGTCTGGGGTTTGAGAACCACTGTGTTAGAGCCACTTCCAGATGCTCAGGCTAGCACTTTAATCCATGCTTTTTGGTATGCTTACCCAAATCGATAAGTTATCAATTACATTACATAATCTAATGTAATATTCCTTATTTCCTGCTCAGAACATTTAGAATTCATTCCAACACTCTAGTTTTTATGAATTAGGATTGACATTCAGGTGGAAAAAATACAAGACACCCAATTAAATTTGTATCCAGATCTATACATATGACTCTTCGTTTTAATAAATACCATGCAATGTTTGGGACATGCTTATGCTAAAAATTATTTGTTACTTACCATTTAAACTTAATTCAGTGCCTGCATTTGTCTGGTGATCCCACTGCCAACATAAATTTCCAGAATCTTGCATTTCTTCTAGCAGCATGTATGTTTTTCCCCTGGGTCAGACTTTGTGCTGCCTTTCTCTGGTATGCTGGAATTGCTGGGCTCTAAACACATCCTAGGAATTGAGGCCGTTGACAAAGGAAGGGGATAAGAGGTAGAGGGATAGGGTACTAGGAGATTTTCATTCCCTGATGAAAACTAGGTTGATTACAGGATCACCAAGCCAGGCAGGACCAGCTTCTTCAGAGTAAGGGGGAATAGCTTTTTCCAGCAAGGATCGCTCATTTTGGTTTGAATTCCGGGTTAACCAAGTGGGTTTTTTCCCCAATTTTCTTCCACAAGAGATGCTCTAAGTTTCACAGAAGACACTGTGGTGAGGCTGGAAATTTAACCACATATGTTATAATTCAGCAACTCACAAGATTAGGCTCTCCTCTGACTTTGAGCTATGGCAGCCCTGTGTCTCAAGAGATAAGATTATTTCAGGCCAGCTTGATGTACCACAGTCTGAAGGGAGTCTGAAGCCAATAATTTCAAAGCCTGTGTTGTCATTTTCCTTTTTAAGATTTTCATGGGATTCAGGAGTAGCCACTCAGTCCACGGTTCTGTTTGCCTTGTTTCCATCATGGTGCTCAATCCCAGAAACTGTTTGGTCTGCTAAGTTTAATCTGGCTGCTCGTTTCAGAAAACCATAGGTGATCATTTAAGTAATTATTTTGTTCCTGCACAGCACAGACTGTGAGAATTCAATGTTCCAGTAGTTGCAGGTGGCCATCACTGCCATCAAATCCAATCAGGTTGCATATCTAATCCCAGATTGCCATCTACCACATTTTTGAGGGTCTGATTCCTGCACACACTTCAGGTACTAAATACTGTGTCTATTCAAGAAACAAAGCATCCTGCACATTGTAAACAAAAGGAATTTAACACATGAAATTAGGTGCTTATGTAATTATTGGAACCCTTCAGAAAACTGGTTCTAGGCTTGGCCTCCTGAGATGACTACCATACACACTAGGGAAGCTACTACTGAGGCCACCACTAAAAGGTATGCTAAAAGCAAGTAGCTACTGCTACCACCTCGACTGCCTTGCCATCCTAGGAAGGTGGAGAACGGACCCCTGCAGCTATAACCGAAGGAGTAAGGTGTCTTATCAAGTGGCTGCAACCAAAACAATGGCTCCTCAAACCCCTAACGTGGATGGTAGACAGTGCAATGCTGCTGAAAGATAAACTCAGACTTCTGGGGTTTTATCACACGTAAGAAACAGAGGAAAAGGCACAGGAAACATGGATCTACCTTAGTTTCACCTTCTAGACCTCCCACAGGTCTCATTTGCAGAACTAAATTTACATCCAGAATCCTGGCTTCTCATGAGTCTAGCAAATGATAGAATGGAGGTTGGGTGAGACCGTCCCAGCATCGAGTACAGGGCTCTTGGAGATTTTGCATTCAGTGTGGAAAGATTCCTGCCCATAATATGCAGTTGAAAACCATATGACCTTTATTTCAGGTGGGAGAGTTTATCAGGAAGCCAAAGAAGATAGATTTTCCCATTCTCTTTTGCTGACTGATCTTACTCTACCTTAGCACTCATAAATGTGAGCTTGTGCTAACGTTCCTTTCTAGCCATGTCCCATTCCATTGTCTATGCATGTTCTTTATTGGAGAACCTATTATGTCCATTATGATGTGTCTGAAATCTGTTATGTCAGTGCTTACCTTTATTCTGAGCTTTAGTTTTGCATGTCTTTTCGTAGACATTAAATTTAGATATTGTGTTCTTACCTAAAACTGAGCAATATCTAAAACCAAGCTCTCAAATTCTTGTTTCGGGTTTATATATAATTAGTATTTCAAATCTTAAACCTCAGTTACCTTTGAGGTGCTCGTCTTACTCAGATCCATGCCCAGCTGATTCATTTTCATACTCCCTCACAGTGTGCCCTTGTTTCATTCCCACTTCTGCTTCAAGAACATTGGCTATATTGCTTTTATAATTCACCTGACATTTAAACATGTTAAGCCATGTGATCCTCCTCTGTTGTTGTCTTGAACAGCTACTTAAACACTGCTCTATTTTCTCTTTATGTGGCATTTACAGATAGATTGTAGAAAGAATGCATTTTTCTTTATATTAAAATAACCATTCAGTACATTTTTTTCATTTAATTTGAAAAAGTCTATTGGCTAAGATTAGAAGAAAAGGAGGAGAGTTATACTCTTCATATTAAAGAAGGGGACTAAATGATAATGGAAAAATAAAAAAAAAAAGACCTAACCCTTCTTAAGTGGTAGAGATGGATATTCTTGTCTGACCACATTCTGGTTTGAGTGGCCTTCACTTGGCATTGACAAATTGCTCTTGTAAAAGTAACTCTAGAATATAGGCACACTTTTAGTATCCTAAGTATTTTGAGACAGGTATGTTTTTTGTTTACTAGACAATACTAGGAATTAATTTTATAAATATAGTATTGGTTAGTTTTAATCAAGGTCTTCCTAACCAATTCTCTGCATCTGATGCTGGGGGCACAAACCTTCACAAACATTTTGTCACTATATTGAAACTTGATGTTCAAGTTAGAAGATGTTTCCCTTACTGACTGACCGTCATTAGTAGTAGCCCATGTGCAAAGTCTTGGTTTGCCTTTCAGGGATGAGATTCCTTTTCCTGTGGCTCCTTTCCTAGAAGAGTTACTCTGTGAAAGTTAAGGCAGACATGATGGGAGCTTATCAATACTTTACAAAGATTCATGTTACAAATGTCAAATTTGATCATTTCAAATACTAAAAATCAGTGTATGTTATCTTTAGTACGAAAGAAAGGCAGAGGCTCCTTTCTGGGTGATACATACCCTCTGTTAAAAGTGTTAATTTCTCTGGGACCTGCTTGGTCTCTAAGTGGACACAGGAACCTCACAACTTCGCAGGTATCAGTACATGTTGCCTTGTGGTGTCATTGTCACTGTTAGAGAAATGGTTATGAGATTATGACCTGAAGCTACAATGACTGAATCTCTTTTGTTGCTGAATCCTAGACTACTGTGATCAATACAATTTAAAAAGCATCCAAAAGGGAAAGAGAAAATCTTCTTAAAATACTGATGCACTGGTTTTAAAAGGAAATTGTGATTATTCAGTTAGATTTCTCTTTTTGTGTTATTGATAAATCTGATGCAAAGAAATAAACAGATTATATACAGAAAAGTAATTTACACATTTGAAAGAAATTGTTTATGTGATGTGATGATTGTATAACAAGAAAAAGATAAAAGTATGTTTTACCAAAATAAGTCCTTATTTTCAAAAGTTTAAACTAAAAAAGATTTGTTTCCTCATAGCACATAATTTTATCTATAGCACTAAAAAAAAGAGTATAGTGTGGATAAAGAAAAAATCTTTAGCTTTGGCCATTTAAAAGAAACTTACCTCCTTCTCAAATCTCAACAAGTAAAAAACAATATGTGTTTATTTTCTTGATCCTTTTGCTTCCCTTGAATCCCCTGCAGGGGTGGTCCATGCTAAAAGTAAAATTACAAAAAGACTGTCAACAAAAGGAAATGAATAGCTACTCTTAATAATTAGTTCTTTGTGTAATTATATATTACTAACCCGTCTTAAGAAAATGAAAACTACTTTTGAGAGAATATAAAATAGATGTGTTTAACCATATGCAGATATAAAATAATGACGATGCTGAGCCATCGGTTATGCTCCAGCGTTGCCGGGAACTGTTCCTGACTGTAGCCTGCCATGTCTCCATCTGCAGTGTCAGGAAGTATTGATTGAATGAATTGATGAATGACTAGCTGGCAAAAACACTGATGAACTGCTAGTTTTCTTCAAAACAGTGTGGAGAGAAATACACTTTCATGCTGCAGTTCCAATGGAGCTGTACTGCCTTAATGACTGTGAAGGCTAGTCTTAGGAGTACAGGAGAGAATAGCAAAATCCTCTGTTTCTCTGTCTGGAAAGCTACAGGTTGAGAAAGAGGATACAATAGACTAGAAAGTCATGAAGAGTTTGGTAAACCAAGTGTTTTTCACAAAACCTCACTCTTAAAACTAAAAAATACATTATATGGTTTGAAAGAAATAATTTATAAAGAGTTTCAATTTATATAGAGTGTAAAAATTTTAGAGAATTCTTTAATTCATGGAATTTTATAGATTATTGCTTTATGATATATAAATTATTGGTTTATAGTGAGCTAGTAAGTAAGTAAAGATGCTGTTCAATGCAGTCATAACTTTTGAGATTGTCATCACAAAGAATTTGATGCTGTTTTCCAAAACAGAAAACTGGAATACTTGGAAATATGGATCATGAATCTAACCTGTTGCAATAATTCATATGTTCTTCTATTTTAACTGTACTCGCATTACTTACATTGTTTTATATGAGACATAACACTTTTTTAAAGTATTCAGGTCTCCTTGTTCAAGTGTATTAATACCTCTTACAGATTTTAGTGCTCAGCATTTTGAGTCAAACATTAATTGCAATTTAATTATTTTTAATTTTAGAGAGAAGAAGGGGGAAAGAGGAAGGGAGAGAGAAAGAGAGAGAGAGAAACATTGACTTGTTATTCCACTTATTTATGCATTTATGCATCCCTTGCTTGATTCTTGTATGTGCTCCGACCAGGGATCGAACCTGAAACCTTGGCTTATCAGGACGATGCTCTAACCAACTGAGCTACCTGACCAGGGCCATTAATTTCTGTTTTAAATAGTAATATTAATATGTGCTTAGAATAAAATTGAATATAATATTCTTTTAAAATGCTTGTCTATCTCTTCTAGAAAAGTTTTTTGAAATGAAGAAAGGACAATGTAAAGATGCTCTAGAAATTTACAAACGATTTTTAACTAGAATGACACGAGTATCTGAATTTCTCAAAGTTGCAGAGGTATGTAATATTCAGCTTTGTTGGGAATATAATTTTAAAACATTAGCTCATGTATCTGGAGTAAATGAGAAAATTCATAATCTAGCCGGACGTTCTGCCACAAAGTCACAGAGTATTTGGGTTGGAAGTGACCTTAGACGTCATCCCACCTATCTTTTCACTCAGAGCTGTACTCTGCACTCCTCTATCCCAAGCAGATGATAACTCCATGTTCAAATAAAGCTTTTACAGATATGAGTTTATTTACTGCTTTGCAAGGTGGTCTGTTCTTCCATTTTACCTAATGGCAATCTTTGATTGTGTAAGAAAGTGCTTCCTTTTTATTAAACCCTAGAACAAAATTCTCAGAAAGGTCCATCCATTGTTCTTAGAGTGTATATCATAATTCATAAAATCTGAACTTTTCTTACTTTGTCAGTGATTTGAACACAATGAAAAAATTAAACAGTATTATTAATTTTATAAAGTTTATAAATTGTTTCTTAAGGAGTTACTTTTATACTTAGTCAAAAAACTTTGTAATTGTAGAGTTGAGGTTCCTGAGGTTATCTGTAAGCTGGTGTTTTCTCTGATAAAATCCAATTATTGAATCATACTGATACTGGAAATTGTGACATTGTTGTCATAGTCCTTTTTAGCAAGATGGGTTTTTATTTTACATGTCAGCTAACTACTTGCTAGAACCAACCGGAACGCTGTGTGCAGGGCTTTCTGAAGCTCGGCAGCCAAGCATGCAGTGCCATGAACATGGGACATTCATATCATGTTTTTGTAATTTTTGCAATTTTGAGAATATAGCACAAGAAGCATTTTATATACACAGTTTCAGAAGCACTCTGGTCCATGTGTTATACTTCAAATCTTATTTATTTACAGGAGTAATAATTGTCAAATTCAAATTCTGAGACCAAAATAGTGTTATAAAATTCTATTTCTTTACTTTGATCCTTATAGCTTATAATTAGGATAAAAATATTTTCTATAACATGGGGAACAAAAGGTTAATCTTTAATACATATATAAATATTTATAAACATATTTATATTTGTAAAATGCACGTATACGTTAAAGCACGTTCATGTGTATTTCCTCATGTGTTTATTGATGTCAGTGGTCTTTAAGAAAGGATAGGATTGCTTGAAACTTTTGCTGTTGCACAGGTTTTGTATTTTGAATTTCATAGAATTTTTCCCATGGTTTAACCATAATATATTGATTATATTAGCTAGTAAACTTGCTTAATTTCTTTCTGTGGAAATACAATTGTGCCTAAGTACCCAGAGCAGAAGACTATTTCATTGTTCCCTTAATCCCTGGTGCACATGCTTCCCAGTTTTCCCACATGTGGGACATGTGGCAGTCTGGAGCATACATTGATCTAGTCAGCTTCCTAATGCTCAGCTCAAGGTCTCCATGAGCAATGGAGTACTCATTTATCGATTCCTTCTAATTTTATATGTACAATCTTATTTTATGTATACTGATATTAGGCCCAATTCAAGCTGTTGTGAATGACAGTTACAGAAACCAGACATCACTTTGAGAGCCTGTCTTTAAATAACTGAATGTTTTACTTTTGTTTAAGTATGATAAATATTTTATAGACTAGACATTAATTTACAAAATTATTTTAATAGAATGAATATTACACCACAATGGATAACCACAACCATTTGTGTTTTCTTTCACACTTAAATTATACTGTGCATAATTTCAACACTAATTGTTTAAATATCAGTCTGTAATGGTATGCTTATGATTGGTTAATGCAGAAATATTTGACAAGTGTACAAAGCTTTCTCTTCCAATTAGTACTCATGTGGTGTATATATCTGTGGACTCATACTCAATAGCTATCCTGTGGTTAGTACCATTTGCCTATGGAAGACTTCCCAGAATGTCATTTAAAAAATACAACTACACTGGGTATTTGGCGAATGTTACCAATAAGTTGTTCGTCATATTTTTAAATACAATTTCTAATTTCATTTAATTTTTTAGGCTTTTAAAAAAATTTATTTTTATTTTGTAGAGAGAGGGGAAGGGAGGGAGAAAGACAGGGAGAGAGACATCAGTTGGTTGCCTTCAGTTGGCACCCCGACCAAAGACCGAACCTGCACCCCAGGCATGTGCCCTGACCAGGAATCAAACCAGCAACCTTTTCATATTCGAGACAATAACCCCACCAACTGAAACACACCGGCTGGGGCAGTTGTTTGTCATATTAAAAGAAATGTAGACTAGTAGAATAATTTATATGGGAATGTTCAAATTTCCCAGAGAATTGCTTAAAGTGCAGAAAACTTACCATGTTTTACATTTTTATACAGCCATCCCTAGGTATCTGCTGGGAACTGATCCCAGGACCCCCTGCAGATACCAAACTCCACAGATGCTCAAGTCCCCTAATACAAAATACCGTTGTGTTTGCATATAAACTATACACATCCTTTTATATATTTTAAATCATCTCTAGATTACTTTAATACAGTGTAAATTCTATGGCAATAGTTGTCATACTGTATTGTTTAGGGAATAATGACAAGAAAAGAGAGTGTGTATATGCTCAGTACAAATACCACAATCATAGGCCTAACTACATAGTACACATCAGCAACATAGCATTTTTTTTCAAATATTTTTCATGTATGGTTAATTGAATCCATGTATGTGGCACCTGTGGATACAGAAGGCTGACCATACTGAAGATTCTGCAAACAGACAACTGAAACTTTGTAAAATGGTTGTTTACACGTAATAGGAATTTCTGCTAAACACACTTCCTTTTTATAGAACCAAGTTATTCTTAGTTTGCTATTCCAAAGTAAATGCCAAGTCATAGGAGTTATGTCTTCCAGAATACTTTCAGACAGAAAGTATGAGATTTCTGTAGTACAATCACACCTCACCTCAATCTTCCAAGGTCAGGACAGTAAAAATAGCAATGTCAAGGAAGAATTTCTAAATTGTGTCTTTAATAGAATTATCCATTTAGCAGAAACATATCCCCTTTTAGCAAAGTGATTCTAATATTAGGGATCCATGATACTTTAATTTCAAAAACACTGAATTCATTCATATTAGTATTTATTTTTAGCCCCTTCTCTTTTCCATATTAATATTTTAATGGGTCATCTAAAGAGGTGTTAAAATATGGAAATAAATGGAATGAAGTAGTCTTAGTTTATAATTTCCATAATTTAGAACAACCTAAGTGAGTTTAGTGAAGCATCAGTAGCTTCCCTAAAGCCATAGTCTAGTTAAAAATCTGTATTTGCGGGGAGGAATCTCTGGCATAAACTGACCTGGAGGGATGAGGACCAGTGCTATGTATACCAATGGTGCTCCACAGTCGGCAATTTTCTCCCCTTTTCCAGGGACAATGCAGACATTTTTGGTTGTCACAGCCAAATAGAGAGCAATAAAATAATAGTAGGGGTCTTTAATACCCCACTTACATCAATGGATAGACAGAAGAAAAGGGGGAGGACTGTTGTCATCCAGCGGGTGGAGAGCAGTGATATGGCTAATGTCCTGCAGTGCACAAGAGAGCCCCCAACAAAGAATTATCATCCTAAAATATCATTAGTGCCCAGGCTAATCTAGATACAGAAAAGGCAGAGGAAAGAAGTTAGCTCAGCGCTTGACCCACAAGTGGATTTTCCAATCTCCTGTGTGCCTTATTGTCTTTATAGGAACCCAACATTTATGCTTCATGTATTTTCTTCTGCATTTCCATTAGCATAATCAGAGCTCTTCATTTGTCAAAGAGAGAGACTTTGGTTTAAGCCATTTTGTTTCTTTGAGGCTTAATTCTATCATTTATATAAATTGAGATAATTATAATTTTCATTTTACCAACTTTTTATTTTGAATAATTTTCACATCTTCAGAAGAGTTGATAAAGTAGTACAGGTGAACACCTATATACTCTCTTCACTGATTTATCTTTATTAATATATTTCTATATTTGCACACTCATGTGCTCTTTCTTTCGTTCCTTTTCCCACCATATCCTTTCCAGCCTACTAACATTAAAATTTCCTGTATGCCTCAACCCAGGAATTTCACTCTACAGATGTATTCTACAGATGAGTCCACACAGGTGCGAAATACTTTGTGCAGCATTGCTCACAATGGCAAAAGATTAGAATCAGCTGCAATATCTTTTAATACGTGACTTATTAAATTATAAGACAAGGTAGCTGTTTAAAAAAATGAGGAAGCTGTATTAATATAGATACAGAGCTGAGATAAATTGTTAAATTAAAAATTGAATCTCAGTGTATATAATACACTATTAGTGTATAATAATGGGGGATATAAATATTTATATAGTTCCCATTTCTTTGGATATACACAAAGAACTCTGGAAGGATACATAAAAAAAACTAACAAAATGGTTCTCTCTGTGAAAGGTGTGAAAATACATCCTGAGCAAGTTATGAAAGCTAAACGTGCATTCTGTTGCTTTTGGGTAGAACGTCTATAAGTATCTGTTAAGTTCATCTGATATAACATGTCCTTTAAGGCTGGTGTTTCTTTATTAATTTTCTGTCTGAATGATACATTCATTGATGTAAGTGGGGTATTAATGTCCCCTATTGTTATTGTATTGCTATCTATTTCTCCCTATTATCTTTTAATATTTACCTTATATAAATTTAGGTGCTCTTGTGTAAGGTGAATAAATATTTACAAATGTTATATCCTCTTGTTACATTGACCTCTGTATCATTATGGAATACCTTTCTTTGTCTGTTTTTACAGTCTTTGCTTTAAAGTTGATTTTGTCTAAGTATAGCTACTCCTACTTTCTTTTGGTTTCCATTTGTGTGAGGTATCTTTTCCCATCCCTTCACTTTGAATCTGTGTCCTTACACCTAAAGTCTGTCTCTTGTAATCAACATATAGATGGATCTTGTTTTTTTATCCATTCACTCACTCTGTGTCTTTGATTGGCTAAATTATCCCATTTATATATAAAGTAATTGTTGACAGGTATAAGCTTATTGCCATTTTGTTAAATGGTTTCTAGCTGTTTTTGTAGTTCTTCTCTGTTCCTTTCTTCTTCTCTGGTTGTCTTCCTTTGTGCTTTGATGACCTTTTTAGTGGTAGGCTTGGATTTCTTTGTCTTTTGTGTATTTATTGTAGATTTTTGCTTTGTGGTTACCATGAGGCTTACATATTACAACTTATATCTATAATAGTCTAATCTATTTTAAATTAATAACAATGTTACAAACATTTTATCCAAAAGCAACAGACTACACATTCTTCTCAACTACACATGGAATATTTTCCAAGATAAAGCATATGTTAGGCCACAAAACGAGTCTTAATAAATTTAATAGGATTGGAATCATATCAAGCGTATTTTCTGACCACAATGGTATGAAACTGGAAATAAATCACATGAAGAAAACTGGAAAATTCAAATATGTGGATATTAAACAACATCGTACCAACAGCCAATGGGTCAAAGAAGAAATCAAAAAAAAAATTAAAAAATATGTTGAGACAAATGAAAATGGAAATGTAACATATTTATGGGATGCAGGAAAAGCAGTACATAGTGATAAATAACTACTTCAAGAAACAAGAAAAGTCTCAAACAACCTAACTTTCTACCTCAAGGAACTAGAAAAAGAAAAACAAAGCCCAAAGTTAGAAGGAAATAACAAAAATTAGAACAGAAATAAATGAAGTAAAGACTTAAAAGACAATATAAAAGATCAGTGAAACTGAGAGCTCAATCTTTAAAAATATAAACAATATTGACAAAACTTTAGCTAGACTCACCAAGGAAAAAAGAAGACCCAGATAAGCAGAAATGAAAGAGATGTTATCATTGATACCACAGAAATACAAAGGATCCTAAGAGACTATTATGAAGAATCATATGCCAACATCTAGGACAACCTAAAGGAAACATAAATTCCTAGAAACATATTACCTACAAAGACTGAATTATGATATGAAATAGAAAATCTGAACAGACTTAATACTAGCAAAGAGATTGAATCAGTGATCAAAAACTTCCCAACAAACATAAGTTCAGGACCAGATGGCTTCACTGGTGAATACTAACAAATATTCAAAGAAAAATTAATACTAATACTGCTCAAACTCTTCCAAAAAATAGAACAGGGAAGAATTTTTCCAAACACATTATACATTGCCAGCATTACCCTAATACCAAAACCAGATAAGGATGCCACAAAAACAGAAAATTACAGGCCAGTATCCCTGATGATCATAGATGTAGAAATCCTCAACATAATGTTAGTAAACTGAATTCAGTAATACATAAAATGACATACACTATGATCAAGTGGGATTTATTCTTATGGATCCAAGGATGATTCAACTGCAAATCAGTCAATGGAATATGCCACATTAACAAAAGCAAGGATAAAAATCATACGGTCACCTCAACAGATGCAGAAAAAGCATCAGACAAAATTGAACATCCATTTTTGATAAAAAATATATTTTAATAAAGCAGATATGGAGGGAATGTAGCTCAACTGTAATAAAGGCCATATATGACAAGCCCACAACTAACATCATACTCAATGGTGAAAACTGAAAGCATTTTCTCTAAGATCAGGAACAAGATAAGGATGGACACTTTCTCCACTTTTATTTAACATAATGTTGATAGAGCAATTACTCAATAAAAAGAAATAAGTCATCCAAGTTAGAAAGGAAGAAGCCAAATTATCACTATTCCAGATGACATACTATTATATAGAGAAAACCCTAAAGACTCCACTAAAAATTGTTAAAGCTCATAAACACATTCGGTAGTGTTGCAGAATACACAAAAATCTCTTGCATTTCTTTTTTTATTTTATTTATTTATTTATTTTTAATTATTTTATTGTTGTTCAATTACATTTGTCTGCATTTTCTCCCCACCCCTCTACCCACCCACCAGCCAAGCCCACCTCCCTCCCCCGCCTCCACCCTCCCCCTTGGTTTTGTCCCTGTGTCCTTTATAGTAGTTCCTGAAAACCCTTCTCCCCACTGTCCCTTCCCCCATCCCCTCTGGCTATTATTAGATTGTTCTTAACTTCAATGTCTTGCATTTCTTTACACACTAACAATGAACTATTAGGGAGAGAAATTAAGAAAATAATCTTATTTACAATTGCATCAAAAAGAATAAAATGCCTAGGAATAAATTTAACCATGGAGTTGAAAGACCTATATATTGAAAACTACAAGATATTAATGAAAGAAATTGAAGAAAACACAAATAAATTAAAAGATATTCCATGTTCATGGATTGGAAAAATTAATGTTGTTAAAATGTTTATACTACCCAAAGCAATACACAGATTCATAATCTCTATCAAAATTTGAGTGACATTTTCACAGAAATAGAAAGAATGACCCTAAAATTTATATGGAACCAAAAAAAGAAAAACCCAAATAGCTGAAGCAATCTTGAGAAAAAACAAAAAAACTGGAGACATCACATTCCCTGATTTCAAACAATACTATAAAACTATAGTAATTAAGATAGTATGGTGTCAGTATAAAACCAGACACATAGATCAATAAAACAGAATAGAGAGCCCAGAAATAAACCCACACACACATGGTCAATTAATTTATGGCAAAGAAGCCAAGAATGCCCAGAGTGGAAAGAATAGTGTTTTTAATAAATGATGTTGGGAAAATTGGAAAGCCACATACAAAAGGATAAAACTGAACACAAAAATCAACTCAAAATGGATTAAAGACTTGAACATAAAACCTGAAACCATTAAAATGTCTAAAAGAAAACATAAGTAGTAATCTTTCTGACAGGTCTTGTTCATGATTTTTTTAATCTGACCCCAAAAGAAAAAGTAATAAATACAAAAATAAACAAATGGGACCACTTCAAACTAATAAGCTTCTTTATAGCAAAGGGAACCATTACCAAAACAAAAGGGTCACCTACCAAATGGGGGGAAATAATTGCAAATCATGTGTCTGATAAAGGGTTAATATCTAAACATATAAAGAACTCATACAACTCAATACCAAAAAAGCAAACAGTTTGATTAAAAATGGTCAAAAGATCTGAATAGACATTTTCCAAAGAATACATACTTATGGCTAAAAGGTACATAAACAGATGCTAAATATCCTTAATCATTAGGAAATACTAATCAAAACCACCATGAGATATCACTTCACATATGTTAGAATGGCTATTTTCAAAAAGAAGAGAAATAACAAGTATTGGCAACAATTGGGGGAAAAGGGAATCCTTGTGTGCTGTTACTGGGAATGTAAACTGGTGCAACCACCATGGGCAAAAAGTAAGGAGGTTCCTCAAAAAAATTAAAAATAGAACTACTGTATGATCCAGAAATTCCACTTCTGGGTATTTATCCAAAATAAATGAAAACACCAATGATAAGATATATACATTCCATGTTCATTTCACCATTATATTAGTCAAGATATGGGAACAACCTAATTGTCCATCCATGGATGAATAGATGAAATGTTATGCAAACACACACACATAATGTACACATGTTCGGTGAACTGTTATTCAGGCATAAAAATGAATGAAAGCTTGCCATTTGTGAGAACATGGATGGACCTTGAGGGCATTATGCGAAGAGAAATAGGCCCGAGAAAGCAAATACCATATGAGTTCTCATAAATGGACTCTAAAAAGTAGAAGAAAAATCCAAGTTCATGGGTACAGAGAACAGATTGGTCTTTGAAACAGGTGGGTGGTAGGGTAGGAGAAATGGGTGAACTGTTTTTTGGTGGGGAGGGGAGGTTAAATAAATTAAAAAGTTTTTAACCAAAAATATTTTTAATAAACAAAAGAACATTCTCTGTATAGAGGACTTACTATTTATAACTAACAATATAAATTTAGTCTGAGCAACTTTTTTTTAGTTTTATAGCTGTTATTAACCATGAGGAAACCTTAAATTTTATACAATATCTGTTAAGATCTTTTGGGGGGCTCTGACGTAATTCATTACATTTGTTACATCTAAGTACATTGATGAAATCATTGCTGTATTATATTGAGTGGAAAACTACACAAGGATCATATGCTCAAACCTGACCCAGACAACAGTGTGGTCTGAAGGAAGAGGGGTGGGGGCTGGGTGAAGGTGGGCAAAGGGGGGAAATGGCAACAACTGTAATTATGAAAACAATAAAAATTAAGTTAAAAATATTTTATTTAAATGGATTTTGTTGACTTGTCACATAATTCATAGGTTCTTTTGTACTACATCATTCTAACTCAATTTTTTCCATATTTTACAGTTTTAAAAAGATTAATATATGTAATAATTCTAAACCATGTTGGATATATAGTTTTAACTAATTATGTGGTGACCTTCAATTAAACTTAGAGAAATTAATTTTTTAATTGTCATTAAGTTACTTTTTTTTTTTCATCCACAGCAAGTTGGCATTGATAAAGGTGATATTCCTGACCTCACACAGGTGAGTGATTCTCTGAGAGCAAGATTTACTGTACATAAACTTATTATTCAATAGTTTTTCATAAATGGTCTTACCTAGATTATTGTCATGTTAGTATTTAATGCATTTTAAATTTAGGCCAACCGCTTTTCTTGGAAATTATTCTAATTTATTTTTTCTAGCTATTGAATATATTTCTAAAGGTAATACAAAGATTTTCCTGACCTTTTAAACATAGTGACTTCTTTAAAGGCAACTGAATTTAATTATTGAACTCATCTTTTCATTCTCGAGCTGAAGTCAAAAGGAAGCATTGAATAATGTTAAGAGAAGTGTTTCATCTATGAAAAGATATTCATAGGCATGATAATCAGAACATTTTAATTGTTCTTCCTGCTTGTTCTTCTAGATTTCAACATATTCCAGGTACACAGGAGGGGTGTGAATGGGGCAAATTCTGATGTAGTTCCACTACATTGATTTTTGTCTCCCCTATGAAGTTGAAGAATTTTCATATATAAAGTAATATTTTTTAAAAAGTAGTAGTGGCACATGAGTGATTTTTCTGGGACCATATAGTAAGCAAAAACAATAATGGACTTCTTTATCATACTTGGCAGAAACTTTTTATTTAATCAGCTTGTCACTCTGTTATAGTAAATTCCTATCCCACACATGTCCTTCAGGTAGAGACAGTCAGGTGATAGAAGAGAATATAAAGCTGTCCAACATACCAGTAATGAATATATAAGTTTTCTGTCTTTGTAATTAAAAAAGTTATTGTAATCAAACAAAATTGTCATAATCAAAGATTACCCACTTTTTAATTATATTAAAATATGTTTAATAATTTACTTAAAATGTTTCCATGTTAAAATAATATTAACTTTAAATTTTTATTAAAAATTGAGAAACTCAAAGTAATAGTCTCTGTATGTATATAATTAAAATGCCAGTGAAATACCAAGAATTTTTTAAAAGATTTTATTTACTTATTTTTAGAAAGAAGGGAAGGGAGGGAGAAAGAAGGGAGAGAAACATCGATGTATGAGAGAAACATCCATCGGTTGCCTCTCACATGTGCCCCACATCCCTGCCTAGGGATTTGGCCCGAAACCCAGGCATGTGCCTAACCTGGAATCAAACTGGAGACCTTTGTGGAACGGTGCTCAACCAGTTGAACCATGCTGGTCAAGGCCCTAGAATTCTTCATAAATAAAATTCATAGAACAATTCACAACATGATGACATTATATTTTTCAGTATTAAAGTTGGGCAATAGCTCCTTCTAGTAGACAAAATATTAGTATAGATAGTTTTGCTACAATGAGAAGATGATCAGGTACAATGAATATCTCTGATCACGATATTGATATCATTTTCAATGTGGCTAAAAATTAAGTGTTCATAAAGTACTATTATGAATCTATTGGATGTAGATTTATGAATTTTATAACACCAATAAAAGCAAAGAAAAGCAGTGTGCTTTTAATTTTAATTGTTTAATTATAATAAACATTTACATCATAGTTTTGTAAAATAACCCAAATAAATAATGCATGTTAACCTTAAAAGCTGGATATGAAAATACTTAGCTCAATGAATAGCTTTCAAAAATGGTAAATCATATTCAACTCTACAGACAGCTCACTAAAGGATAAAATAAAAACTAGATATATTGTTAGAGAGGTTCTCAGTTAATAAGAAAATTGATCTTCATTTGTCTCAGTTTCGGCAAAGACCAAGGAAGACAAGGAAAGGTTTAAAGGAATACTTAATGCCTTTTTGTTTTTAAAATTAGAAAATTATAGGATATCATTAAAAGAAGGATTCACATGGGTTCAATTTTAATGATTCTATAATATTCATTACAATATATATATATAATCTCTCTCAAGTTCAGAGACATATTTTATGTAACAGTGTATGTTGTGTGTTACCACAATTTGGGGGATAAAATCCTAAAGGTAAAAATGTTGCCCTGGGTCTAGTAGAAAGCTATTCAATGATAGAGATTCATTAGAATCTAGTATCTTCTGTCCCCTCCTTTTGTTATGACCTTAAGGGCCACATAAACTTCATTATTAATATTTATTTTAAAATTAACTCCTTATGAAAAAATTTGGTAGTTCATTTCTTCAATATATATTTACATCTCAATGAAAGAGTATTCTGTGCTTCTGAAATTTCTTAATAAGTTAGCTAATTGTGGTTTCTGTTGGGATTATGAGTAACACTCCCTAATTCTTATTTAGAGCCCCTTCCACAGGTCTAATGGAGACTTCTAATTGAACTGGGGAATTCTGTCCACTCTGACAGTGTAGTCAGGTCCAAACTGCTCTCTGGTTAATCCTTCAAACAGTGTTAGACCAGAATTAATCTAGACTGAGCCAGAAGTGCTTTTTGTGGACTTAGTTTAACAGCTTTGAGATTAGGTTCTGTTCTCTGTGATACTTCTCTGTGGCCACCTGGCACTAAATCTAGCTGTGACAATAAACAACAAGAACAAATGTGGAGGAGGGTTAAAGAGGAGATGGAGACCAGAAGGATTACCTATGGACCAGGAGTAGGAGTAGTATGCTGCTAGTAACTGGAAAAGGATTAGGATTCCTCTTGCAGCAAGATAGAACAGAAGAATTTAATGGATATTTTTTAGGTTAGAGAGTGCACAATAAATACTGTTGTGGACATATGTAGCCCTTTTTAAATTTGCATATAATGTCATCATAAGTGCATTTAAATGATTTATGCATATCAATGATTTTTTTTAATTTTATTTATTTATTTATTTTTAGAGAGAGGAAGGGAGGGAGAAAGAGATGGAAACATCAATGTGTGGTTGCTTCTCACGTGCCCCCAACTGGTGACCTGGCCCGCAACCCAAACGTGTGCACTGACTGAGAATCGAACTGGCAACCTTTTGGTTCACTGGCTGGCACTCAATCCATTGAGCCACACCAGCCAGGGCTAAGTTTTTTTTTTAAACTCATTCAAAATTTCTGTTTGGGGCAAGAAGTTGATATGACATCAAGCCTGAGCTGTTTCTTCTCAGCACTTTTGAATGGTTTCTTACATCTAATGATCAAATATTTTAATGATCTTTTGGTTACATTTTTTCCTATTTGGATTTTTATTGAATTTATTGGGGTGCCATTGGTTAATAAAATTATATAGGTTTCAGGTGTACGATTCTATAATACATCATCTATATATCGTATTGTCTGTTCACCACCCAAAGTCAGGTCTTCCTCCATCACCATTTATCCCCCTCTTTACTCTCTTTCACCCCCCCATCCCCTTTTCCCTCTGGTAATCACCATACTGTTTTCTGTGTCTATGAGTTTTGGGGGAGGGGTTGTTTGTTTGTTTTGGTTTTTTGCTTAATCCCTTCACCTTTTTCACCCAGCCTCCCAACACCTCTCCCCTTAGTGATGCTTTAGAATCTAAAGCATTTAAATTTTAGATATAGACTCAAAATTATTTAGGAATTTGTTTCAAGAAAAGGATTTTCAAAATATTATTTCCTTTTTGTGTGTATGTGCCCATTCCACATTTAAAATATTTCCATTTATAAAAAATGTCTTAGGTTTTGATGTCAGGAATTCTGACTGATCTGAAAACTGCCGGTAAAGACAAGCATCCTTTTAAAGACCGCCCCGCTGCTGATGTGGTAACTCTGACACGTGGCTGTTGTCTGTTAGCTTTCACAGGCTGACTCCTGCCTTTGGGTTGGTGATTCCACCTGATCAGTCTATTGACTTTGGCATTTTTTTAAATAAGCAACTAAAGACACTACTATTTATAGTTTGTTCATCTTAAATTCCTTTACAACAGCAGAGGCATTCTCAAAGTTGTGCTCCTTGGAAATTTTTTTTGTTTATTGCCTGCTACAGGCCAGGATACGCTGAGTGCCCCAGGTACAAAGGAGAAGGCCGGCTGGCATTTCTGAATTATTATCAAAGCAGTCTTTTTCCTTCTGGATACATTTGGAGAATTTATTTTTAGTAGATTTTATAAGTTCTTATAAGTAATATAAATGCTGAAGCATTTTAAACCTCTAAGGCAGGGGTGTCAAACTCATTTTCACCGGGGGCCACATCAGCCTCCTGGTTGCCTTCAAAGGGTCGAATGTAATCTTAGGACTGTATAAACGTAACTGCTCCTTAACAGTTAAGCAAGAGCTTGGCGCTGCCACCAGGTAGAAACAAGGTGCCAGGCCAGATCAAACAAGGTGGAGGGCCGGATTCAGCCCATAGGCCCTGTGTTTGCCACCTGTGCTCTAAGGTAAAATGCTCCAAACTTAATTTTATGTGCAATGTATTGCAAAATAACTCCCCTTAAAGACAACGGTCAATTTTGTAGTCTGTGTTCTGGTCAGATTTCACTTGTGACTATTGCAACTATTAATTTATTTTAAATTGTTCTTTCATAAATTAGTAAGAAACCTTCCAAAAAAGAATGAAATTGCAAACTATGTTCCTGGTTCTGTTTTTTGTTGTTTAGTGAAGAAATGATACCAGACAAAATAGTACCTCTTTTTTATTATCATATATTATCTTCTATTTTGTGATGTAAATAGTATGTTTCTTTTAAAACAGGTTTAGCACAGAATCTTTACATTGTATTTAACATTCAGAGGACCTGAGTCTTCTAACTAGAGGCAGGTTCTGTGAGTTTTTCCTTACTGTGATCCCAATAAAAAAAATGGAAATATTCAGAGTTTAAAGCCCAGACCTCCTAGGTTCCATTATTATGAAAATTGTAATAATTATTATGACAATTTTAAAGTTATCACCTATGGATTTGCCTAAAAGTTATGAACCCATTTGTTTTCTTCCTTTCATTATGATTAACATTCAGTTTATTAAATTAGCACAACTTTATAGTTGACTATTTCTTCTAAAGAGCAAAATTTCTTTTACTTCTTAAAAATTCATTTTTTTATACCCAGAGAAAATTCCTAGTTGTAGTTTATTGGTTTGTTAAGTCCACTTTCACCTGAGTTATATTTTAAACTTTTAATTTTTATAATTTTCTAAGTTATATTTTATTATATCTCCTGATAGTCTGTATTTTTTGTACACTATAGTCATTAACTTTTTAGATAATGCTCATAGGACTGTTTCTTTCTACCTTACTTTCATAACTGTGATCACATTAATATTTTGTTCACTTAGAAACATATATTTATCAATTTACATGTTTACTTAGTAATTTACACTTATAATAATTACATACCTAAGACAGTTTATGAGTCTTTGTAAAATTAAAATGAAAATTAAATAAATATCCTGATCTTGCAAAATTAAAAATTTTAAATAAAATTTTATTTTCATTTGTCATTATAGGTACAATATAAAATTAGAGTGATATGAATTTCCTTGAGTTATGTGAGCTATTTCAACAGTTAGCATAAAGTCCTTCAAAATTAATTTCATATTAATTTAAATATAATTATCAGATTTTAAAGTATCTACAAATGTGGTTACATATTTCATTCATGAAATGTCATTCTTTGAATGCCTGCGCTGCTGTTAAGTCTAATTTGGGTTGAAATTATGTAAGAAAGATGAAATTAAATTCTTGATGCTTGAGGAATAGATGGGGTGGAATATTTGTATGAACCTATTATTTCTCTTCCTAATATACAGTAAAATGCCATCACTTTATATTGCCTAAAGTGTTTAAAACAGTTACTTTTTAGTAAAATGGTTAAAATAAATTAAATCTGCCAAAAAACATAGTCTATTATAACATTATTATATTTGCTAAAGTTACTTCATTATATAAATTAAGTAGGTCAATAATAAGAAAATCTTAACTGGTGTTAACTACTTAAGTTGTATTTTTCCCCACAACTATCACTTATGTTTTTTAATATTGTAGCAATTTTTCCTAATATTTCAGTCAAATGTGGATAAGTGAGATTTTACTGTATTTTCAGATTTCTGTAAGTTTGTATTTGGGCACTTATAGTTTTGACTTGGATACAAATCCCTTTTCTGTTTTCACTGTGATCTTATGGAAACTCATGGTGAATTTGAATTGAGTTTATTGTAATATCTTTAAAAAGTTTACCCAATGTAATCTCTACACTGAAACCACACTGTGACACTATTTGTTATGCAGTGGAGTTAAGTATATGTAAGATGGGCCTGTCTGAGATTCAAGGGAATTTAAAGATTTAAATACAAAAAGAACCTAGGATGAAATTATCTCACCTGTGTATTGGGGTCCACCCACCACCCTCCACCATAAAAAGTTACAGTGATGTTCCAGTGTATTTTCTTTGAAAGCAAGCAATACAGACACTTATTTTTACTTTCTTATTGTAGGCTCCCAGCAGTCTTATGGAGACCCTTGAGCAGCATCTAAATACATTAGAAGGAAAGAAACCTGGAAACAAGTACGCATTAGTTGCATATTCTAAATAAGATGAAAAATGTTAGAATTGTTCTTTACAAGAATGAGACTTATTACAGTACAACTTATACTACTACAGTTTTAGGGTGTGCTTTCTTGTAATTCTTCTGGGTTTCCTCAAAACACCCCTCCATCCCATTAACTTAAGACAGTGTGACCCTATGTACAGGCAGTCTGTCTGCAGACTAGTGAAGCCAATTAATGGGTTGTACCTATGCTAACTGAACTTTGCCCTTAGAAGGGATTCACAATATGCAGAAAAAGAATTGCTCGTTTACAAATGGAGGCTGTCGTCATTGTACACGAGTAACAACAAGCACAATTGCACAAGCAGCCTTGCACACTGTTGTCTAACCAACCCCACTGTAAAAAAGCAAAGCCCTCAAGTACCGTTTTTTGGACTCCAGACTCTCCCCACTTGAACCACTGAGCATGGCACGCTGCTGACATTTTACTAAGAGATCTTTTTATAGAGAGAGTAGCAATCAGGCAGTGGTAAGTGCAGTTTTACTGGATTTTCATGCCGTTGTTTTGGCCACTTACATTTTTTATGGTTTTTCCTCTTTTCGTAGAAAAAAATGTCCAGGTTCTATTCCATTTCTTTGCTCTAGCAGGTGTCAAACTTCTATATTCACAAGACCCAGTGCTTTTCACTCTTCTTGCCTTTCAGAGACGATAATTCCACTAGTCTCGAGTGCCTACCCCCCTTATCTCTGTCGGTGTAAATCTCACAGATCCCAGATTTCTCATGGAAACCTTCCTTAATCATGCACTGCCCTGTGTTCCTGTGTTGTGGCTATTCCCCCCACCCACACACACACATATACATGTGGTTTAAATATATTTTCTAGTTCTAAAGGTCAGGGACTATTTTATACTTCATTATCTCCACCTTAACACTGAGCGTAGCTTTCTGTACAGAGTCAGGTTGCAGCGTCTTTGTGGGTCATCCTGGCTTTATGTTTATTCCACTTAGACTGACTGCAGAACTTAGCAGGGACAACCTAAGAACTGATTATTGCAGGCAGGGCTGTGGGCTGATCATGAATTTTACCTATGATACAACTACCAAAATGCAGCTCCTTTCTGCATTCTTCTGTTGGCATTCTCCCAGAATCTAGACTCGTGTGTCAACGTTACCTTTTTGTTTGTTGTTTTATTAACTAAGTGTTCTTTCTGTCATCTTTTCCAAGTTAGTATAAAATTATTGCATGTTTTAAATTTTCAATGATAAACAATAGTGTAGGAGTCTCTTAGGCAGTCATGGCAGAGCTATTTGGAGTGATGAGCCTCTCAGGGGCTTTAGCAGGTTTGTGGCCACAACCCAGGGTCTGCCCCACCTTTTATGTGGCCATGGATGATCAGCCTTCTGTGGAGAGATTAATGTCAATTAAAAAAACAGGAGAGTATATTAAGTCACAATAGAAGATGCTCACTTCCAGCTATTGCTGGAGCCACCCTGTACTAGGGTACCTGGGAAGTCAAGTGAGTCACCTAAGATTTAAGAAAAAAGAAGCAGGAAGCCTGAGAAAACTCCCTGCTCCTGTGGCAGTGGAACCTCTTTAGCTAAGGAAATACAGTATGCCTATCCCCAAGCGTAAGAGCCTCTGCCTTGGGCAGTGAGGGCTGCACATTAGTGAAAAGTCAACTCAGCATTCTTTCCCCTTCTGGTTCCCCTACACACTGCATAGATCCACGCTTGCCCCCTCGACCCTCATTCAGTCTGCCAGGGCTGTAGTTACTTGGAAAGGCAGCCTTCTTTCCTTAGCCCTGATTTCAAATCTACATTCGCCCCCTTGTGGCTGCTACGAGCTAATTTTGGAAACTTTAGCTGTGTATCCTGAGTTACATTTCTAAGAATTACCTTTTTCTGAGAATAATTTTTTTCTCATAAAATCATTTTATGCTTGTCAGAGTTCTTTTCTGAATTGGCTGAGACCATATATGAACTTGTCTTTTGCTTGTTCCCTATTTTTAAAATAAATGAACTATAATAGTTAACTGTTTTCTTTTTTGTATGTTTGTGCTTACCTGGGAACTTAAGTGAAGGGTGAGTACTATATTGAGTGACATTTTTTGCATTTGATTATCACTAAAAATGCAAAAAAACACTCTTAAGAGTCACATTTGGTATTAAGAACATTTAAAACTGATGAACATTTGGTATTAAGAATATTTCAAACTAATTCTGTCCATTTTACACATCTGTGTTTTTTTAATCATTTTTTTTCCTATCTCCCAAGATGACTGGCATAAATAGTTTTACTTTAGTTTGATCTTCTTGGATCAAGAGACTTACAATCTCTCTTAAATATAGATAGATAGATATCTTTCAGATTTTAGAAATCAAAGGTCTTTCCCTTTGTTTACTAATCAAAAGATTTTCCCATGTCATCTGACAGAAGTGGTAAAAGACGAAAAAAGTGGTAAAAGTGGTAAAAAAAGAAATTAATTACTTAAAGCTGTTTACTATGTCTTCTAGTAGCAGTATAAACTTATTCTAACATCTAGGTCAAGTAGATGCATAAAACGGAGCATTTCAAATGTCTTTTATAAAAATATGAATGCCCTTTGTATTTAAACACCACCTTAAAAAACACTGATATTTATTTTTGAAATTTTATGCAAATTTTTTGAACCTTTGTATATTATCTGTTTCTATGATTTCATAGAACAAAAGCAAGAAATTGAGTTTATTTTACATATGGATTTACTAACTTTTGAGGATGCAGGAAACACAAGATAAGTCTATTGTAATTAAAATTATTTGGAAGACAGATTTTTTTCACATCTGTGTTTTGTTTTTGTTGTTTATTTTTCTAGCTAGCACTTATAACCAGAACTATGTAGGGCTTATTGTTGTAAGAAATGACAAAAATTTTCTCTTTTGATAACTTGCTGTTCACATCTTGGAAGTAAACATTGCCATTTGCTATGGGTATCAGAAAAACCCACATACTTGTTTGTAGCATTTTACAAAATTTAGGGTAGATTATAGCAGGGGTGTCAAACTCATTTTCACCGGGGGCCACATCAGCCCCTGTGGTTGCCTTCAAAGGGCTGAATTTAGAGCTCCTTGTCCCTAGTTAAGGAGTAGTTACATTTATACAGTCCTAAAATTACTTTCAGCCCTTAGAAGTCCATCACAGGGCTGATGTGGCACCTGATGAAAATGAGTTTGACACCTCTGGTCTGTGGTGACTCATTCTTTCCTAAAATTATATTCGTGGGGTTTTTTTTCCTATACAGTTTACCATGTGCTAAATTTCTCTAGCTGAAATAATTAACATAAGTATAGGTCTTAAATAAATATCATTATCTATATATAAAATATTGTAGCACTTTCTCTTATAAAGCAGAAATGACGAATGGTAAGGTAGAAAATCAATGAAGGAACAAGTAAAAGGAAGCAGTTTACGGAGTGTGGGAGGGAGGACCTTGGGTGGGCTCTGTGTGTTCTCGTCAGGACAGGCCGCAGTGTGAAGGGGCACAGGCTCTGGGCATCAGACTGACTTGGACTAGAGTCTCAAGTCTACCATTAAAGAACAATGAGACTTTGGCAAGTTATTTACCTCCCTGAGCCTCCAAGCCCTCAAATTCAGTGACTGATGGTCCTTTTCAAAGTTATGGGCCCAGTGGGAGCACCTCTGGTTCTCACCTTTTTGCTGGCATCTGGCCAAAGGCCAGATCTAGTCCCTGGGAACAGAGGTCAGTCATCCTGACAGTTCAGTGTCACGTGAAATCATTTTTAAGACTTGATTGATTCACATTTTTATACAAAGAGTACATAAATGTATTCTTACTCTAAAATTCAGATAATACAGAAATATATTTCACTGCCTACACAATGCTAGCTGCTGTGGAAAGTGCCAGAGATATAAAACACTGAGATGGGTTCCCTCACTTCTAAGAACTTAGCACCTAATGGAGAATACAGATACTAAACAGAAAATTTAGATGCAATGCAGTAAGTGGCAGGATAACAGTAGGAAATTTTCATTTGTTTGTTTGGTCCATGGGGTAACTACAAGTGTTATTCAGTAATAGCATTCATGTAGGAGCTTGGAGAATTAATTCTTGTGACAGTTATGATATTTTATACTTAGATTTGAGTATGATATTCTTTAATGTCAGGTAGGTCAATTTTATCATTTTTACTATATCTTTATTTTTGCTATGGAGTATAAAATATGTTAGAAATTTTTATGTTTTAGTTTGGAAACATATTTCAAAAAGTGCTTGCATGTCCTCAAGTCTCTCTTTGTAACAGTATTTCTCATTGTGTTGGTGCCACTGAGCACTGCTTCATGAAAATTGCTTGAGATACATTAAACTCAATTAATTTATTCTTAGAAAGTGACTGTTTTTGTTGCCAACTTCAGGCTGTTACCTTAGATTTTATTTAGACTTAACTTCCTTCCTTTTCCACATTTTTAAGGAAAAAATGGTAAAAATGGAGAAATTATTACTCAAAAACTCATTAGGAAATTTTCAACCTTATGCTATACTAGATTTTTAGGTGCCTAAGTAAATTGTGTAGATACAGAAAACACTGAATTCATTTGTTTTAGTAGGCCATTTGAAATAAGCAATATAGATAAATGTATATCCTTTTCTTCATAGGATATGCTTTCTTAAGATCCCATTTAGCCAATACACATATCTAAATTAAGTATTACCCTTATGCTTCTACCTTCATCACATAGCAGAAATGTCTGTGTGCCCTTACTTTACATTATGTTAGTTTTAAGTGAAAATTAAATTTAAACAGAAAACGGCAGACATGTATTTGCAAGTGAAACTGAATTTAAAAGGCATTAGTCAGGCATATAAACTACTAGATTTCTTTTGCTATATACAATAAAACAAAAATACATGATATTGTATAAACTTCTAGTCATTAACTCTGCTAATTTTGTTCTGCTACTGCTACGTGTGATAAAATAATGAATTAGAGTGTTTTTTTATTTTATAAAACATTTTTCACAAGTCTTGAAAAATTTTTTAAATTCCAGTTTGAACAGTTTATTTTTGATGGACATGGGCAGTAATGATCAACTCAAAGAATTGAATGCTAGAGATATAGGGGAAAATTATATAAATTTAAGAATTTCTAGTACTATAAATTTAGTGGATGGAAAACATTAGAGGAGGATGCCATAATTGAGTAAAAGATAAAAAGTATTTTTTTAAATAGGGCATCCATTACTAAAAAATTGCATAAACAAGTTGGTATTTGACCAAGTGATATTATCAAACTGAAATGCTTCTACAAATGTATTCATGTGTATTCAGTTGTAATTTTTTGGTTGCCTTTTAGATCTGGTGCTCCCTCTCCATTAAGTAAGGTAAGTTTGTTTGTTGTTTTGTTTTTAAGTATTTTAACCATTTTTGAGGTACAGTTTAGTGGCATTAAGTACATTCACATTTTTGTGCTATATTACTATCCTCCATTTTAATAACTTTTTTTTATCTTCCCAAACTGAAACATTAACTCCCCATATCCCCTATTCCCAGTCCCTGGCAGACACTTTTTTACTTTCTGTCTCTGATTTTGAGTTCTCCAGGCACCTCACATAAGTAGAATCATCTACCTGTCCTTTTATAACTGGCTTATTTCTCTCAACATAACTTCTTCAAGGTTCATCCACATTGTAGCATATGTCAGAATCTCCTTCCTTTTTAAGGCTGAATGATATTTAATTTAATGTATATACTACATTTTGTTCATTTATTCTATCAATGAACATTTGATTTGTTTCCACCTTTTGGCTATTTTAAATAATGCCGCTGTGAACAATAGTGTACAAATATCTGTTCAAGTCCCTGCTTTCAATTCTTTTGGGTTTATATACAGAAAGGGAATTGCTGGATCAAATGGTAACTTTGTTTTTAAAATTTTGAGGAAAGGAAAGTTTTTATGTATTCTCTTTTATATTTTCTAAGTCCAATGTAATATTGTAATGTCTACTTAGTCGTCTATTTGGAGTACATTTTTTTAAGGAGAAGAAATTTTCACATATTTATATTACAACTGAAAACAAATGTATCTTTGTAACATTGTACTAGTTACAAAGCACTTTCACGTACTCTGAATCACAGCCCTGTGAGACAGGTAAGGCACATAATATTATTTGTGTTTTAATAGTAGAGAAACCAGTTGTAGTTGGTTATCATTCCACAAACATGCCTTGTATTTTTTTAAAGATTTTATTTATTTATTTTTAGGCAGAGGGGAGGGAGGGAGGGAGGGAGAAAGAGAAGGAGAGAAGCATCAATGTGGAGTTGCCTCTCATGTGCCCCCCTCTGGGGACCTGGCCCGCAACCCAGGCATGTGCCCTGACTGGGAATCAAACCGGTGACCCTTTGGTGCACAGGCCGGCGTTCAGTCCACTGAGCCACACCAGCCGAGGCAAACATGCCTTTTAGACAGTCTACTTTGATAAATTTAATTACTCCTTTACCTCCCCATCTCTTTTTCAGCATGGAGAACAGGATTAGGGTTATCAGTGACAGCAGTATTTCCTTCTGTAGATCTGTAGTTTATATTTGCCATTGTGTTTTTTAGACCAAAAAAATGTAATGAATGTGTTGTTTCCTCTTTGGCAAATTTCCATTACTGCATGTAATTGCCGTCATTACAGACATGTTGACTGTCCTCATGACTGCAGTGGTGGTCCCAGACACCCCACAGCGTGTCATGCCTGGCTGGCTGCCTCAGACCATTCCCTTGGGAGCTTGAATAAACAATCAGATAAAACAAACAAACAAAAAGCCCCCTGGTGATTCTGATACAAAGCCAGGCTTAAAATCCTTATGTCTATGTGAAAAATTCCAACATATGCCTGCTGAGTAGAGTGCGGTAAAATTATGGCATCCTTTTGGACGGTCTGTTAAGGCATTTTGGCCAAATTGACTTCTATTGACTTTTTCTTTTTATAATAACAGGATTATTTTGGTTTTGTTTTCCTAGCTCTCTCAGCGTTTCAGAGCTTGATGCTACAAGGCAGTTTTTAATGGGCCTTTGAAGATCTTCATTTCTGTATTCACGTTGATGGATTCATGCCATGAATAAGTTCTTGGTAGTGATGTATAAACATCACTTATTTAGCTGTGTTGGTTTAAAAAACCAAATTCTTTTTTTAGAGAAATTGCCATTGCCCACAGTGGATGAATGCAGATTAATTTCAGTTAGTTCTTTCTATTTCCTTGATAATCTTTTATGTTCCATTTGGAAAATTTGAATTTTGGATGAATAAGGAGGCTTGAATTGATGTTTTCTGAGTGACAATTTCCATATTGACCATTTGTTTTTCTCGGAGGGCTGAGTGCTTGGCACTTGTGTATCGATGGGATTTTGACTTCTTGATTAGTTGTATTCTTGGACAAATAGCTATTAGACAAATACTAGTTAAATCTGTAAATTCCTATAAATTTCTTACCTCCTCAGTTTTTTTCTTAATTATCCTTTTTGAAGTGTCAAGTTTTGTCTCTTTGAAATCAGAGGTACACTGACAGCAGTATCGGGTAACCCTTGCCTGGTCTTGGTCTTTGTGTATTTCCCTTGCTGTTATATCTCATTTCTACTTACAGAACTATTAATGGACTGTGTTTGAGATGTCCCACTAATCTTTTCTTGTGAATATGTGGAGAATTAAATATACAAAATAAAAGAAAGTAGACTTAGGATAGTTATTCAATAAATATTCCAATTTTTTAAATGTTAGGCAACTATAAGTCCTCTCCTTAAAAATAAACCAGTCCAGCACAATAAATGTTAGCTTTTGTTTCACTTTAGTTTTATCTTTGTTGTATTAGTGATGGGATATATTCATGATATTCTCAAGACTGGAAGTGACTCGTTTTTTATGAATTGTTCTCTGTTCATATGTGAACTGTTATGTAAGTTAGACTTCTAGATTTTAAAGCATCTGAGAAGACTTCATGTGAAGTCTTCTTAGGATGCAAAGGAAAAAGAATGGCCTTGGTTTTATACCAACTATTAAAATCAATGATTTTTTTTAATTTGGCATTTATCAAAATCTTATCCCCTAATTTTATGTTCAAGAAATACAGCGAGCTTTGATCTTAAATATGGAATAGAAATCTTTGAGATAATAGACCAAACATCTTAAAATCATTTTACATAAGTTACATTTCACTTTTAAAATCTGAAAGATGTTTTCTTCAGTACTGATTATTTATTACAATTCTTGATTTCAAGCTTTCTTTAGTTTTTTCTCCCAAGAGAAGTTACCAAAAATGCTGGAAATGTCATGGGTCTGAAAGTGGAAGACCTCTTGCTCTGTGTCCCGTAGATTCGTATTTGACTAGAGTGTATTGTGCGTCTTCAATTTCAGTCTTCTCCAGCCACAACTGTTACATCTCCTAATTCGACACCAGCTAAAACTATTGACACATCCCCACCAGTTGATTTATTTGCAACCGCATCTGCGGCTGTCCCAGTCAGGTAAGTGGATGAGTATTCAGTGAATGTTTGTTAGTATTTTTTGAGGGTTTTTTCTTTTTAATATACTGAACTGAAATGATTTCATAAAATGAAAGCTAATGTTAACATGTAATATTTTAGGTTATTTTTAGGTATACAAAGTAAGTTCTTTCATACCTTATACAGTTACTTAGACCTGTACCTCTCAAAGCATTAGAGAGACCTAAGCTGTGGAAATCACTGTTGCCCTCCCATTTGGGAAAGGAAGTGGAAAAATTGTGCATACATTGCAAGTTCTTCTGAAATTGTATGATACAGAAAATGTTTTTTAAAAGTAGTGTCTTCTTGTAGGAAATTTAAAGTGTGTGCTAAAGTGCTTTGTTTAAAAAAAAGAAAAAGCTCACAGTTGTAGACCAGTTAGCTGGAATAAACCACCACGGTGCTCCTAACCAGCGACTGTAGCACTAACAGGACGGGAGAGCCGTGAGAAAGGCAGGATCCGCTGTGCATATGTGAGATTGCAGGGCTGCCTACAATGAGACCCCAACTCGTAGGGACCTCCTCAAATAACTTGAGGTCAACCCTTTGTTTGGCTCTTTTGCCTTGAGAGGATTCTAGTTTTATTTTCTAGTATCTGTGACTCTGATTGTGAATGCTCTGTATTTAGAAACTTAAATTTTGAACTAAGCAATAAATCCAAGTAATGCACCCATGTTAACTATGTGTTATCCTCTACTTGCTTAGTTTGGCTTTTTATAATCTCCAGTTTAGTAAAACCAAGCCCTTTCTGCCTCTATACTAAACTAAGTTGCTTCTTATAAAAGCTACGATTTAGGTCTTAATAAATGTTTCCCTATTCTGGCGTATACCTGTTATATTTATGACATGGACATCAAAACTAGGCAACTTTCAGGGGTTGTGAAACATTTTATTTAAAGCAGCAGAATCCACTCTTCAAAAGAATATAACTTGGAACTGTAATCTGTGAAAAGATAAAAATGGAACTAACTGCTGTTTATGAAGAGGGGTGGGGAACCTGGGACACTGCTGGCTTGGTTCCTGGTCTGGTGACCTTTAGGCCACTGCTCTGTAAACCTGAATGTGCATGCGAAACCCCCAGGGTCGTGTTAAAATAAAGATTCTGATGTACTAGGTGATGGGGCAAACCTGAGATGTTGTATTTCTAACAAGGTCCCAGGATGATGCTAGTTTGGGGGTCACACTTTGAATAGCAAAGCTCTAGATTCCTCCTTAGAACTCCTACAGGTAGAGGAGCTTTGCAAAGCACAACCACAGCTGAATAAGAATAAAAAACAGAATTTTTAAGTGAGGCCTCTTTATAGACAAAACTATTATGTTGTAGTTTATTTAGAAAAAGAGGTACACTAGTAAAGATTCATTTTAGTATCTTGGGTTTATAAATCAATTCTTCCCAAGAATCTTTTATACAAAAAAATTTTAGAAAATGGAGGAAAGAAAAAAATTACCCATAATCTTCTTACACTAATACCTTTAATATTTGGATTAAGTTTCTTTTTGTAACAGTTTCCATAGCAAGCATTTCATAACATGTTTCAGAAAATTCCACCTTGCTTTGAGGCATTTAGATTTTTCCCTTTTAATTTCTGCCCTATGACTCATAAATTGAAATATGGTTAGCAACTGACTTCTCAATGGAAATGCTCCAAGCCAGAAGAGAATGGCAAAAAATATTCCAAGTAATGAGAACCAGAGGCCTGCAGCCAAGACTACTTTACCCAGCAAGGCTCTCAATCAAGATAGAAGGCCAAATAAAGAGTTTCCCAGACAAAAGAAGTCTAAAAGAATACACTTCCACCACACCAGCTCTGCAAGAGATGCTAAAGGGACTGCTATAAGGAAAGGAAGCAAGAGAGAAAGAGAGAGGAACACAGGTATGAAAAAATGGCAATGAATAACTACCTATCGATAATAACCTTAAACGTAACTGGATTAAATGCTCCAATCAAAAGACATAGAATAACTGAATGGATAAGAAAGCATGACCCACACATATGCTGCCTACAAGAGACCCACCTCAGGACAGAAGACCTACACAGACTGAAAGTGAAGGGCTGGAAACAAATTTTCCAAGCAAACGGACAGGAAAAAAGAGCAGGGGTAGCAATACTCATATCAGACAAAAGAGACTTCAAAAGAAGGGCCATAAAGAGAGACCCAGAAGGTCACTTCATAATACTCAAAGGAAGAATCCACCAAAAAGACATAAACATTGTAAATATATATGCACCCAACATAGGAGCACCCAAATACATAAAGAAAATCTTGGAGGACTTCAAGAAAGATATTGACAGCAACACAATTATAGTAGGGGACTTTAACACCCACTGTCAAAAATGGACAGGTCTTCCAAACAAAATATCAAGAAGGATATTGTGTCACTAACAATACCCTAGATGAAATGGAATTAACTGATATATATACAGATTTTCATCCCAAAGAAGCAAAATACACATTCTTTCCAAGTGTACATGGAACATTTTCAAAGATAGACCACATGATAGGACACAAAGCAAGCCTCAAAAAATTCAAGAAAGTTGAAATCATATCAAGCATTTTCTCTGACCACAAGGGACTGAAACTAGAAACCAACCCCAAAGGAAAAAACCCCAAACACTCAAAATCATGGAGACTGAATAGCATGCTATTAAACAATGAATGGGTCAAGAACGAGATTAGGGAAGAAATCAAAAAATTTCTGGAAACAAATGAAAATGAACTCACAACAACCCAAAACCTATGGGAGACAGCAAAGGCAGTCCTGAGAGGGAAGTTCATAGCAATACAGGCGTAACTTAAAAAGATAGAAACATTTCAAACAAACAACCTAACCCTATGCCTACAAGAAGTCGAGGAACAACAACAAAGACAGCCCAGAGCAAGCAGAAGGAAGGAAATAACCAAGATCAGAGCAGAGTTAAATGACATAGAGACTAAAAGCACAATTCTAAGGATCAGTGAATCCAGGAGCTGGTTCTTTGAAAAGATAAACAAAATCGACAAGCCCTTAAGCAGGCTCATCAAGAAAAAAAGAGAGGATCCAAATAAACACAATTAGAAATGAAAGAGGAGAGATTACAACTGATACCACAGAAATACAAAGGATTGTAAGAAATTACTACAAAGAACTGTATGCCAAAAAATCTGAAAACCTAGATGAAATGGACACATTTCTAGAAAAATATAATCTTCTAAAACTGAATGAAGAAGAAGCAGAAAACCTGAACAGACCAATAACAGCAGACGAAATTGAAGCAGTCATCAAACTACTCCCAACATACAAAAGCCCTGGACCAGATGGTTTCACAGGAGAATTCCACAAAGATTTAAAGGAAGAGCTAACCCCTATCCTTCACAGACTATTTGAAAAAATCCAAACTGATAGAAGACTCCCAAACTCTTTTTATAAAGCCAGCATCATCCTAATCCCCAAACCAGATAAAGACACAACAAATAAAGAAAACTTGAGGCCAATATCGCTGATGAACATAGACGCTAAAATTCTCAACAAAATACTGGCAAACCGCATCCAGCAATACATTAAAAAGATCATACACCATGATCAAGTGGCATTCATCCCAGGGATGCAAGGATGGTATAATATTCGCAAATCAATAAACATAATACATCACATAAACAACAGCAAAGAAAAAAAAAACATGATAATATCAGTAGATGCGGAAAAAGCATTTGATAAGATACAGCACCCATTTCTGATAAACACACTCAGCAAAGTGGGAATAGAGGGAGCATTCCTCAACATCATAAAGGCCATATATGAGAGACCTACAGCCAACATCATGCTCAATGGACAAAAACTTAAGAGCTTTCCCACTAAGATCAGGAACAAGACAAGGATGCCCTCTCTCACCACTCATATTCAACATAGTATTGGAAGTCCTAGCCACAGCAATCAGACAAGAAAAAGAAAGAAAAGGCATCCAAAATGGAAAGGAGGAAACGAAACTGTCACTGTTTGCAGATGACATGATAGTGTACATGGAAAATCCTATACACTCCACCAAAAAAGTACTCGACCTAATAAATGAATTTGGCAAAACAGCTGGATACAAAGTCAATACTCAGAAATCAAAGGCATTCCTGTATACCAACAATGAAACTGCAGAAACAGAAATCAGGAAAAATATCTCATTTGATACAGCAACAAGAAAAATAAAGTACCTAGGAATAAACCTAACCAAGGAGGTAAAAGAACTCTACTCAGAAAACTACACAACACTGAAGAAAGAAATTAAGGAAGACACAAACAAATGGAAGCATGTACCATGCTCATGGATTGGAAGAATTCACATCATCAAAATGGCCATACTACCCAAAGCGATTTATAGATTCAGTGCAATCCCTATTAGAGTACCCATGACATATTTCACAGATATAGAACAAACATTTCAGAAATTTGTATGGAACCATAAACGACCCCAAATAGCTGCAGCAATTTTGAGAAAGAAGAACAAAGCAGGAGGGATCACCATACCTGATGTCAAACTGTATTACAAGGCCACTGTAATCAAAACAGCATGGTACTGGCATAAAAACAGGCACATAGACCAATGGAACAGAACAGAGAGCCCAGAAATAAACTCAAGTCTATACGGTCAATTAATATTTGACAAAGGAGGCAGGAGCATAAAATGGAGCAAAAACAGCCTCTTCAACAAATGGTGTTGGGAGATCTGGACAGCTACGTGCAAAAAAATGAAACTTGATCACCAACTTATGCCACACACAAAAATAAACTCAAGATGGATAAAAGACTTAAATATAAGTTGTAACACCATAATAGTCCTAGAGAAAAACATTGGCAGGAAAATCTCAGACATTCCCCGCAGCAACATCCTCACAGACACATCCCCTAAAGCAAGGGACATAAAGGAAAGAATAAACAAATGGGACCTCATCAAATTAAAAAGCTTCTGCATGGCTAAAGAAAACAGCATTAAAATACAAAGAGAACCAATAGTATGGGAAAACATATTTGCCAAGGATACCTCAGACAAGGGCCTGATCTCCAAAATATATAAAGAACTCACACGACTCCACTCCAGGAAGACAAACAGCCCAATTAAAAAATGGGCAAAGGACTTGAACAGACACTTCTCCAAGGAGGACATACAGACGACCCAGAGACATATGAAGAGATGCTCAGCATCACTAGCCATCAGAAAGATGCAAATTAAAACCACAGTGAGGTACCATCTCACACCAGTCAGAGTGGCCAACATGAACAAATCCACAAACAAATGTTGGAGAGGATGCGGAAAAAAGGGAACCCTAGTGCACTGTTGGTGGGAATGCAGACTGGTGCAGCCACTGTGGAAAACAGTATGGAATTTCCTCAGAAAACTAAAAATGGAACTGCCCTTTGACCCAGCAATTCCACTGCTGGGATTATACCCTAAGAACCCTGAAACACCAATTCAAAAGAACCTATGCACCCCAATGTTCATAGCAGCACAATTTATAATAGCCAAGTACTGGAAGCAACCTAAGTGCCCGTCAGCAAATGAGTGGATCCAAAAACTATGGTATATTTACATAATGGAATTCTATGAGGCAGAGAGAAAGAAGGAGCTTATACCCTTTGCAACAGCATGGATGGAACTGGAGAGCATTATGCTAAGTGAAATAAGCCAGACGGTGAGGGACAAATACCATATGATCTCACCTTTAACTGGAACAACTGGAACATAATCAACAGAAGAAAAAAGGAAACAAAATATAGCCAGAGACATTGAAGTTAAGAACAATCTAACAATAGTCAGGGGGAGTAGGAGGGGACAGTGAGGAGAGGGGATTACAGGAACTACTATAAAGGACACATGGACAAAATCAAGGGGAAGTGTGGAGGTGGGGAGGGGAGGTGGGTTCAGCTGGCCTGGGGTGGAGGGATGGGGAGAAAAAGCATACAACTGTAATTGATTAGCAATAAAATTTTTTTTAAAAAAAGAAATATGGTTTAACTTTGTTACTGTCTACAGAGCAAGAGTTCGCAAACTATGGCCCAGGGGTCAAGTCTAGCTCACTGTCTGTTTATAAATTTTTATTGGAACAAAGGCACATTTATTTGTTTATGTATCATCTACGTCTTATTTCATTTTACAGTGGCAGAGTCAAGCTGCGATAGAGATCATCTGGCCCATGCACTTAAAATACTTAGCTTCTAGCCCTTTCCAAAAGTAGTTTAGCAGCCCTTGGAGTAGAAGAACATATGGTGTACTGCTGTGGTTTCCAAAATATAATTCTTTTATTTGATTTAAAGTATACAAAATCTGTGATGTTTTCTACATAACTCTCTATTAAAAGCATCTTTACATTGTAGAATTTCAAAATCCTATTTTAAAATTATGTTTTCCATTCAGCACTCCTAAACCATCCAGTGATCTCCTGGACCTCCAGCCAGACTTTTCCTCTGCAGGGGCATCAGCAGCCACAGCACCAGCACCAGCACCACCTTCTGGAGGAGCCACTGCTTGGGGAGGTGAGTGAAGCCAGACAGCCATGCTATCTCTCTCTTCAGTGGTTTTTATTTGGGCTATCATAGCTATGCTTACCTTCTGAAGGTCTAAAATGCTGCTAACCTCTTGGAGAGAAAATGTTCAGAATGGCATCTGTTGATTGAAATATATATTGGGAAAGAGAGACAGAGACAGAGAAAGTACCTATAATGTTCAAGTAGTCATTATAGGTTTTATTTTAAAAGTTGGAACAAAGGCAGTACTTTGCTATTTGAAAATTCTGATTATATTTAACATGTTTTACTAGAGATTCAGGCTTTAGAAGATTGGGTATTTCTGCAAATTTATTAGATTATGCAAAGGCAGCATTTCTAATCTGGTTTTCTCAGGTATAGTCTTTTTCATGGAATCCTTTAGACTGGAATTGGTTTTATTCACATTATATTTGGCTTCATGCAATTGAAGTCTGAGATGGATTTTTGTTTGTGCCAGAAAAGATACACTCTAAACTGATTGAGAGGAATTCCCATTTTATTCATGTATCTTGGAAAAAATTATGCTCTGATAAGTATTTGATTTAAAAGCATATTTAATACTAATATAAAAGTTAAGTTAAATACTCCCTAATTCTCAAAGCTGCAGAGTTTTTTTTTTTTAAATACCTTGCCCTATTGGTATCAACTATCAACTATCAAAATAAATTTTTAAAACTTTAAAAATGACTCATGCAACTATAGGACAAGATAGTGGAATACAGGGTGCCCCATCATATCTCCACACCACAGCAATAATTTGGCCATCCATGGACAAAAGTGCCTTTGTGGGGGCATTGAGACCCAGGTAGGAGGTGGTGAAACCCCAGTAGAGCCAAACCTAGGAGGGTTACTTTGAGAAAGCAGGCTTATGCCCAGCTGGGAGGCTAGGTCCCAATCTTGGTCCTGGCTACAGACCTGGAGACATCACTGCCATCCCTCTATGGACTCACCTATAGTCCTGTTGGGCCTTGGTCCTGCCACCAGCAATAACCACCAAGGGTCCCAGGAGGAGTCCCGTGTGTCCATGCCTTGTGTAACAACCCTGCTGACCTTAGTCTCAGCTGTGGACCCTGAAACAGCCTGTGACCCAGTGGCAATGCACCTCATTCCAGGGCCAGGGGCAGTCCTGCCTGCCCAGGGATCCAGCAGTGACACATGGGTTCATGGCCCCAGACACAGGCCCAATGACCTTTGTTCAACCTCAAATCCTGAAGGAGCCCAGTGGCTCAACTCCATCCTTTCCCAGCTATAGTCAGGGAGCAGCCCTGCACACCTTGGTGAGACCTGGTGAGAAACACATCCATCTGTGCCCCATAGACAGCCCTGTACACCTTGCTCCTCACTGTGGAACTTAAAGCCACCCTCTGAATCAGTTCCAGCCCCACTCTACTGCATTCTAGAGCTACGCCTGCCTTCCCATCTAGTGAGCAGGAGCCACACTATTCATGCACCTAATAACAAATGCACCATCTGTGGACCCAAGTTCAGACCCTGGAGTGGACCCTTGTCCCAGCTCCAGCTATAATGAGCAGTTCCTGAAGGCAGTCTCATCCAGCCAGAGATTAGGCAGGATTCACACCCACCTAAAAATCAGGTAGCTGAGCAAACAACCATGGACCCACAGCAGTCCCATCAGCAGCCGTGTGACCTGACTCCAACCCCACTCAACTGCAGTCTTGGAGGCAATATCATTGGCCCAGAGACCTGACAGGAGAAGGTCTTTCCTGCCAAAACTAGTTATTAAAGACTGGAAGATGTGTTTGCCCTTTCAAGTGCATAGATACCAGCCGAGGGCTGCATGGATCACAAAGAATCAGACAAACAAACATGACACCAGCAAATGAAACTAATAAAGATCTAGTAACCAATCTCAAAGAAAAGGAGATCTACAAATTGCCTAACAAAAAATTCAAAATAACCATCTGAAAGAAATTCAGTAATATGCAGAACACAGGTAGACGAGTAAACTAAATCAAGAAAACAATACATTAATAAAATTAGAAGTTTAATAAAGAAGTAAAAATAAATCAAACCCTGGAGCTGCAGAGTGAAATGCCTAAACTGAAAAACTCAAGAGAGCTTCAACATCAAACTTTATCAAACAGAATAAAAAATCAGCAAACTCAAAGACGGATCATTAGAAAATAGCAAATTAGAGGAATTAAAAAAGGAAGAGTGAATAAAGCATAGGGGAACCTCTAGAATGCCATCAAATGAATACATATGGGAGTCCCAGAAGGAGGAGAAAGAGAAAAAGGGACATAAAGCTTATTTAAAGAAATAATGGCTAAAAACGTCCCATGGCATGAGAAGGATATGAACATTTAGATTCATGAAGTTTAAAAGTTCCCAAGCAAGGTCAACTCAAAGAGTACCTCAAGTTGTCAAAGGTCAATGACAAAGAAAAAACTTTTTGAGAACCACAAGGAAAAAAGCAACTTGTTAAGTACAAAGGGGCCCTAAGAAGACTATCAGCACATTTATCAGCAGAAACCTTGCAGGCCAGAAGGGAGTAGGATGATATATTCAAATTGCTGAAAGAAAATAACTGTCAACCTAGAGTACTACACCCAGCAAAGCTGTCCTTTCAGACATAAGGGACAGAGAAAGACATTCCCCAACAAACAAAAGCTGAGGGAGTTCAGCACTACTAGTCCTGCCTTATAAGAAATGCTGAAGGGAGTTCTTCAAATTAAAACAGAAGGATGCTAAGTAACAACATGAAAATTTGTGAAAGTATAAAATCACCAGTAAATGTAAAATATATAGTCAAATTCAGAGTATTCTAATATTGTAATGTTGGTAGGCAAATCACTTTTTAACTCTGGCATAAAAGTTAAAAGATGAAAGAATTAAAAATAACTAAAGCTCCAGTAATTTGTTAATATGTACACAATATCAATAGATGTAGAGTGAACATCAAAGTATAAAATATGAGGGGAGAGAATTGAAAGTGTAGAGTATTTGTATGTGATTGAAGTTAAATCATTACTAGCTTAAAATAGACTATTACAACATTTATAGTTATAAGAAGGGTACTATATAATGGTAAAAAGATCCATTAATCAAGAGGATATAAAAGTTGTAGATACATATATGTAGATATATATATATATATATATATCCCCCAAACATTGGAGTGGAGTACCTAACTATATAAAGCAAATATTAACAGAACTGAGGGTTAAAATAGACAGCCATACAATAACAGTAGGAGACAACCTTTGACAGGGACACCAAGAATACACACCAGAGAAAGGATAGTCTCTTCAGTAAGTGGTGTTGGGAAAACTGGATCTCCATGTGCAAAACAATGAAATTGGAACCTTATCTTACATCATATACAAAAGTTAACTCAAATGGATCGAAGACAAGTATAAGACTTTAAAAATAAAACTCTTAGAAGAAAACATAGGGAAAAAGTTCCTAAACATTGGTTTTAGCAACAAATGTTTGATATGACACCAAATGCACACACAACAAAAGCAAAAATAAGCAAGTGGGACTACATCAAACTAACAAGATTCTGCACAGCAAAGGAAACAACAAAATGAAAATGTTATGTATGGAATGGAAGGATATATTTGGAAACTGTATACCTAATAAGGGATTAATATCCAAAATATGTCAGATACTCAAATCAATAGTAAAGTAGCAAATAACTTGATAAAAAATAAGCAAAGGGCATGAATAAATATTTTCCGTAGAAAACATGCAAATGGCCACAGATAAATGAAAAGGTGTTCAATATCACTAATCATTAGGAAAATACAAAGCAAAGCCATAATGAGATACCACCCCACACTTGTTAGGATGTCTGTTATGAAAAGGACAAGAAATAAGTATTGGTGAGGGTATGGAGAAAAGGCAACCCTTATGTACTGTTGACTGGAACGTAAACTGGTACAGCCATTTTGAAAACAGTATAGAAATTCCTCAAAAAATCAAAAATATAACTATCACATGATTCGCTAATCCCACTTCTGGATGGAAATATATATATGAGATATATGTACTCCCATGTTCTTTGTAGAATTCTTCACAATAGCCAAGATATGGAAATAACCTAAGTGCCCACCAATAAATAAAAGGATAAAGAATGTGCTAGAGTCAATGAAATAGTATTCAGCCCTTAAAAAGAAGGAAATTCCCCCATTTGCCGTAACATTGATGAATGTGGAGGACATCATGATAAGTGAATAAGCTAGACACAGAAAGACAAACACTGTATGATCTCACTTGTATGTAGAATCTAAAAAATTCAAACTCATAGAAGCAGAACATAGAATGGATTCGGTCACTAGGGGCTGGATTCAGAGGGCCAAGTGCGTGGGGCAGGATAGGGAGTGTTGGCCAAAGAGTACAAATGGTCAGTTGTAAGCTGGTTAAGTTTTGGAGTTCTAATAGACAGCATTGTGACTACAGTTAATGATGTATTATATACTTGAAGTTTGTTAAAGAATGAATTCTTACCACAGAAATAAAGATAGCAATTATGTGAGATGATGGCTGTTAATTAGTTTGATTGTAATAATTATTTCTCAATATATATGTATATCAAACCATCACATTGTATATCTTAAATATATATGATTTTTATTTGTCAGTTGAACTTCAGGAAGGGGGAGGAGCACACAATACAAGAAACACACATTAACTCCTTGATCATGAAACTGGTAAAATGATAACGCTGGTTCAAAGAACATTTTGAGGAACTGGGTATTTATAGACATTTGAAAAGGAAAGTTAGAGTAAAACGGCTAGGTTAGATACAAAGCTAGTTAATGTCCAACAGGGCAATAAAAATCTTATTTTGAAATATTGAGGTTATCTTTTCTCCCAAGAAAGTATTATTTGCATCACTCACAGACAAGATCTGTAACTTAATATATCATCAGAGTCCTTAATTATCAGTTAATTGCAAATTCAAATGCAGTTACATTCCCCTACATACTTAAATAATCCTTGGCTGGGGAAGGGGTTCTGGATGAAAGAAGGTGAAGGGATTAGCTAAAGAACACAGGGACCTGCACAACAGTGTGGTGATGGCCTGAGAGAGAAAGGGGAGGGGCTGGGTGGAGCAGGGAAAACGGGAAAAAGTGGGGATGAGAAATAAAAGTAGTAATAATAATCCTTGGCTGGGCTTGGTAAACAGTGTGTCAGTATGATATCAAAAGTACATGTTATAATCTCTTGATTTTATTTCCAAGTTTTTTTGGCTTTTTTTTTTGGAGGGAGGGGATAACAAAATAAACAAAAGATACTCAGTTCTGAAATAAAGCTGCTAACTATAAATAAGAGCATTTTAAATTTTGATGCTTTTCCATGTTATATATTTAAAATTTTTCCTATGTTGAAATACTCAACTCCTAAGTTATCAATTTCTTAAATTGTTTTTTTAACTTTATTTAACCTCATTCAGTTTCAATTGCTAAAGGAAAATATTGCTGAATAAATTTTATAAAAGCATTCTTCAGTTTCTCAAGTTTTCATTTTGAACTCTATCTTTTTTAAATATTTGATAATTTCAATTTACTAATAATTTATATTCATTACCACAGTGCCTTATACAATGTATCAATATTATTTTCCTATTTATTTAAGAATTCTTCAAATCTATATTTTAAATCTATATACTTCTTCCATCATAAAATTCATAGAAATAGATGATATTTATTGAACTTATGTAATTTAAAATTTAGTGTGAATTATAAATTTGTGGGGATATACAAAAAGTTTTTTTCAGTTTTATATGAATGTATTAACTCTTTAATTCAACTGTTTAAATCAATATGTTTTTCACACTTTGTAAATTTTAGAACTTAACCAAACATTTAGTGATTTTGTTAGGACTGGAATGAATAAACAGTGAAACTACGAACTGTCTCCTTCACCTTATTCTCTAACATGAAATCGGAGAGAAATTTTCTTTTTTTACTTTTGGCACCAAAATAATAATTTTTAAAACGTGTCAGTGTAAGAAATGTCCAGCCCTGTCTGGTGTGGGTCAGCGGATTGAGCTCCAGCCTGCAAACCAAAGGGTTGCTGGTTCAATTCCCAGCCAGGGCACATGCCTGGGTTGCTGGCCAGGTCCCCAGTTGGGAGCATACTAGAGGCAACCACACATTGATGTTTCTCTCCCTCTCTTTCTCCCTCTCTTTCTCCCTCCTTTCCCCTCTCTCTAAAAATAAATAAAATCTTAAAAAAAAAAAAAAAGAAATGTCCAAACTTGTAGAGAATTGTTGTAAGAGATTATTTGAGTGTCTATGAGCTACCTAATGACATGCTGAGAAGCAAGATCTCAAATGCTCCCCAGCATGATAGCTTTGTAGTTCTTTTTATACATTTGGAATTAAGGAGGGGACATAAGGAAGATTACATGAAGGTGGGGAAATCTCAAGGATTGCATTAAAGGGTAGTTAACAAGATTGTGTGCTCCCTTGAGGGCCATCACACCTCTGAAAAAGATACTTACTCTGGCATTTCAAAGATATGTTGAACTAGATGCACAAGAAAAATGGACAGGGCTTGCTTAAAGCAAGGATCAACCTTTACTAAAGAAGTTATATGCCTGGAGTGTGACTACCCCCCATGACCTACCCAGTAAGGAATTTATGATCAGATTGCCTACAAGGTTACTTTTGGTCACTGATTTATTACAGGGCCCATTTTTCGTTCACAAAAGAAAAACCTAGGTGAAATCTTTCTAAATTTCAGTGTAGCATTTTTATTCATATTCACATACAGGTACTTTTTGCTAAAATATATAATATTGTAAAGAATAAGTTATAACCAATCTTATTATAATATATTTAATTCTTATGAGAAGTAAGTAACTATCAATTATTGAAAATTGAGATATCAGTAGGTATAGACAAAAACAGAATAGTGTGGTTTCAGCCACAACTGTCTGACATGGACATGCAGTCTGTGTGATACTCAAAGGCAGGAGAGGGGCTGATATCCATCCTGCTTTCTACTAGCTGGGCTGTGAGCCTTTCTCATCCTTGAGCAAAAGGTGCTTTTCTTTTTCTAATCTCCTGGCACAGAGGGAGCACTTTTTTAATAATTTGTACAGAGTACCTTCTTGGCCAGCAGAAACCTTGACTTAGGGCCTGATGGTCACTTTTGCATGATTAGACAGCATTAGTCTTCTGCCTCGACAAAATATCTACCACTACAGTACTGCATATCAGTAAAAAAGCCAGCTAGGGAGAAAAATACTAATAAATGCATTTTCTAAGCAAAAGAATAAAAATAATAAGCCTTAAGAAATTGAAGTAAACTAGCATAATATGAAATTGAGAAAATATTAGTTTGCTTCAGTTTGCATTTATTCTGCAGATACCTGACGATGGTTGGAGATGATGCTAAACTGTAGCATATGTTTTGGCTCATTTGACAAAGAAAAATAAATAAAATAAAATCACTTCTCTCAATCCCATTTTGAAACCGGAAAAGTTGGCATTCATGCTACCTCCCACTACCAGAACCAGTAAGTGGAGACAAAGATTGAATCTTTATGGGTACTTTATTCAGATGGGCAGCGATTGCAGGGTGGATACCCTAAAAGACCATCTTACATCTCATCTCAAGCCAACCATTTTTATAAGGAGGAGAAAAGTGTAGGTAATGAGTTTGGAATTCAGGAATAAAGTATGTAAGAGTTTGGAATTCCAGGAAATGTTTAAAACTCAGATAAAACCTGCAGTACATCAATTTCCCTGGCATCCTTTCATCTGCTGACTGATGATTCTTTATCAGTGTCCTGGGTGGAGGACATTCCCTCCCTGGAGCACAATGGCTCAGATTCCATTTTGATCACTTGCAATCCTCCTGGGTAAAGAAGGTCGAGTTGCTTGTGGGTCTCCTGGAGTCAGGGTAGACCGGTTATACATTCCATTTCCTGGGACGATAGCTTTTTACATGCACTAATTACCAAACCTGTTAAATATATAACTAAAGCTAAAAAAAAATTTCAACTGTTGAGTTCCCCCCTTCAGTTTTATAAGATTAGGCTGATTCTATTATTGAAGCATATTTTAATTTTGTATAACTAGACAGTAAAATACAAACTTTTACAACTTTTTAGACCTATTTAGATATTCTTATCTGACCATAACACAGTAAGATTTCATTTTCCAATGACCATCACTACTTCAGATGTTTATGAATTTCTCTTAGAGGTTGTAGGTACTGAATACATTTTGCCAGTTTAGGGGACATGTTGTAAGTAATAACATTTTTATTTCCTGTTGGTGTAAAACAACCAAATTTTAGCAAATTCATATTTTAATAAATTTGATTTAAATGCATATAACTTTTGGTATCTAGCGTAATAACATGCTTCACAGAAAAGAATGTAGAGCATTTTTTAAATTCTTACCTTTGGCCTTGTAATAAGGAGAGCATTTTTTTTCTTGTAATAAATTCATCTCTCAGCACAAACAAGTGAGGTTGTGTGTTATACTCCTGTGTACCTTAGAAGTAGGAAAACAAATCATTTCTTCTTATAAATGCTTGAAGTGAGATTTCTACTTTTTGAGAAACATGAAATTACTGCTAGGGTTTTCTTAGAATTAATAGGCCTAATAAAACTTAATTATCAGCATGCAGTTGAAGATTCATCAATATTATGTGATCATGTGACATTAATAGTTTCCACAGGGAATATCAGCTATAGTAAAACAGTTTTTGTGACCCATATTACCATTTTCTTGTTAATTAAATCTGGGGGAACTTTCTTTAGGCCGTTTTCATACAGGTTCATATACACAAACACACACACAGAAAGATGTTTTAAAAATTATTTTTATTGTTGTTCAGTAACAGTTGTTCAATAACCATATCTCCCCCGTTGCTCTCCCCTGCCCTCTCCACCCCCACCTTCCCACATTCAATCCTCCCCTCCCTTTGACCTTGTCCATGGGTCTTTCATGCGTGTTCCTTCTCTTGACCCTTCCCCTTTTCTCCCCCTTTATCCACCCCCACCCCACCTGGTCACTGTCAGTTTGTTCTTTATTTCCAGGTCTGTGGTTCTGTTTTGCTCACTTGTTTGTTTTGTTGATTACGTTCCACTTATAGGCAAGATTATATTATATTTGTCTTTCACCTCCTGGCTTATTTCAATTACCATAATACTGTCTAGTTCTATCTATGCTGTCACGAAGGGTAGGAGTTCTTTCTTTCTGCTGCATACTATTCCATTGTGTAAATGTACCACAGTTTTTTTTTTTTATCAGTTCATTTACTAATGAGCACTTAGAGTGTTTGCAGCACTTGGCTATTGTAAGCAATGCTGCTATGAACATTGGGATGCATAGGTTCTTTTGAATTGGTTTCTTAGGGTATAATTCTAGCAGTGGAATTGCTAGATCAAAAGGCAATTCCATTTTTAGTTCTTTGAGGAAATTTCATACTGTTTTCCACAGTGGCCTCACCAGTCTGCATTCCCACCAACAGTGCACTAGGGTACCCTTTTGTCCACAACCTCGCCAGCAATTGTTTGTTGATCTGTTTATGATGGCCATTCTCACAGGTATGAAGTGGTATCTCATTATGGTGGTTTTATTCTTCATCTCTCTGATAGCTACTGATGTTGAACATACTTTCATATGCCTATGGGCCCTCTGTATGTCCTCCTTGGAGAAGTGTCTGTTCAGGTCCTTTGCCCATTTTTCAATTGGATTGTTTGTCTTCTTGGTGTGGAGTTGTGTGAGTTCTTTATAATACAATTTTAGAGATCAAACCCTCGTCCAAGGTATCATTGGCAAATGTATTTTCCCATATGGTTGGTTCCCTTTTCATTACTCTGATGTTTTCTTTAGCCATGAAGAAGCTTTTCATTCTGATGAAGTCCCATTTGTTTATTCTTTCCTTTATGTCCCTTTCTTTAGGGTACATATTGGTGAAAATATTGCTGCATGGGATATCTGAAATTTTCCTGCCTGTGTTCTCCTCTAGGACTTTTATGATGTAACAACTTATATTTAAGCCTTTCATCCATGTTGAGTTTAGTTTTGTGTATGGTGTAAGTTGGAGGTCGAGTTTCATTTTTTTGCACGTAGCTGTCCAGATCTCCCAACACCATTTGTTGCAGAGGCTATTTTTATTCCATTTTATGCTTCTGCCCCCTTTGTCAAATATTAATTGACCATAGAGACATGGGTTTATTTCTGGGCTCTCTATTCTGTTCTATTGGTCTATGTGTCTGTTCTTATGCCAGTACCAGGCTGTTTTGACTTTCGTGGCCTTATAGTATAGTTTGATGTCGGGTATTGTGATCCCTCTGACTTTTTGCTTATTTCTCAAAATTGCTGCAGCTATTTGGGGTCGTTTATGGTTCCATATAAATTTCTGAAATGTTTGTTCTATATCTGTGAAATATGTCATGGGTACTCTAATAGGGATTGCATTGAATCTATAAATCGCTTTGGGTAGTATGGCCATTTTGATGATGTGAATTCTTCCAATCCATGACCATGGTACATGCTTCCATTTGTTGGTGTCTTCCTTAATTTCTTTCTTCAGTGTTGTGTAGTTTTCTGAGTAGAGGTCTTTTACCTCCTTGGTTAGGTTTATTCCTAGGTACTTTATTTTTCTTGTTGCTATATCAAATGGGATTTTTTTCCTGATTTCTGTTTCTGCAGTTTCATTGTTGGTATACAGGAATGCCTATGATTTCTGAGTATTGACTTTGTATCCTGCCATTTTCACTTATTAGATCAAGCAGTTTTTGGTGAAGCCTGTGGGGTTTTTTATGTACACTATCATGTCATCTGCAAACAATGACAGTTTTACTTCTTCCTTTCCAATATGGATTTTTATATCCAAATCCTTTCCAATTTGGCCTTTTATTTCTTCTTCTTGTCTGATCAGTGTGGCTAGAACTTCCAATGCTATGTTGAATAGAAGTGGTGAAAGCAGACATCCTTGTTTTGTTCCTAATCTTAGAGGGAAAGCTTTTAGGTTTTTCCCATTGAGTATGATGTTGGCTGTAGGTTTCTTATATATGGTCTTTATTATGTTGAGGAATGCTCCCTCTATTCCCACTTTGTTAAGTGTTTTTATCATAAATGGGTGCTGTACCTTATCAAATGCTTTTTCCGCATCTATTGATTTGATCATGTGGTTTTTGTCTTTCCTTTTGTTTGTGTGATGTGTTACATTTACTGATTTGTGAATATTGTACCATCCTTGCATCTCTGGGATGAATGCCACTTGATCATGGTGTATGATCTTTTTAATGTATTGCTAGATGTGGTTTGCCAACATTTGTTGAGGATTTTAGCATCTATGTTCATTTTAGCATCTGTGTTCATCAGTGATATCGGCCTGTATCTTTTCTTTCTTTGTTGTATCTTTATCTGGTTTGGGGATTAGGATGATGCTGGCTTCATAAAAAGAGTTTAGGAATCTTCCCTGTTCTTGGATTTTTTGGAATAGTCTGAGAAGGATAGGGGTTAGCGCTTCTTTAAATGTTTTGTAAAATTCTCCTGTGAAACTGTCCAGTCCAGGGCTTTTGTGTGCTGAGAGTTTTTTGGTTACTGTAGCTTCAGTTTCACTAGTTGTTATCAGTCTGTTCAAGCTTTCTGCTTCTTCTTGATTTGGTTTTAGAAAATTAGATGTTTCTAGAAATCTGTCCATTTCAACTATTCTAATTTTTTAGCATGTAGTTCATAGTAATTTCTTACAATCCTTTGTATTTCCATGGTATTGAAAAGAGTGACTAAGAAGGTTAATAGAAGATTTAAAATTCACAATTTGATTTAAATATTAGCCATTATTATTTTTAGCTATCATTATCAAGCATTTATATGTTCCATATATGGGTGAACACTTAAATATATTAACACATTTAATCTTTTTATGAACCTAAAAGGTTAGCTACATATCAGTGCAGAATTTCATTGTTTATTTAGTTGTAGTTCTGTTTCCTCTGTTACAGGGAATGTTTTCTAGCAATTTCTATAATGCAAAACAATTTTTGATTAAGTGCTACTTGCAAATGGATCAAACTCCACTGCTGTAGGGTTTTGTTGTTTGGTTTTGGGTTTTGTTTTTTTTTTTTTTGATACTTTAATCCTTTGTGGAAAGTGATAGTTTTGAGAATATTTAATAACTTTTCCTATCTTCTTAAAATGGAGACTTTCTTTTATAGTAGATAGAATTGTTCATAAAACAAGGAGTAAGTAACATAAATCATATTTGATCTAGAAAATTAAGATTTTGGGGACTCTGTTTCCAAGAATGGAATTTTTCAACATCAGCTATTCACCAGTATTCTTAATTATCATATATATTTTTAGGAAATTTTACTTTTCGTCCGCCATGTTGTTATTGCTGGAAGTCTCATCACCCTCCAGCTGAACAGAACACTAGTCAAAAGGAAGGAACTAATATTTAATATAGAGATATAGATATATGAACTTCTCTTGCCATCTTTTATACTTTTAAAAGTCTTTTTATTCCTCTTACATTTTAGTATGCATAAGTAAGTTTTCTCCTTACTTATATGAAATAAGTTGCTCATTCCCTAACAGACATGTCTGGACACTGTTAAATCACATGACTCACAGCTTGTCTGCTCTTAGTGCAGCTCGAATAGCCCTTCTGATAAAGGCAGGGCTAGGGAGAGTCCTCCCAGTGCCAGGAAAAGAGAAAAGCCAAGTCTCTTTGGCTTCTGATGATCTACTTTGCTCATCCTAAAATATTTGTAGGAAGTGTGACTGTGGACTAATACTTGTGTTGGGCCAGATACTGTTGGTTTAAGAAATTATTGGAAGAACCTCTGTTTCTTAGGCTTTTGGACCTGGCTACCTAACAGCAGAATATACCCTAGCCCCAAGTCAACATAGGTCCTTTTTGCATTCTGTTTATTAGGTACACTTTCTTAAACTTAATACTGTTTCTAATGACAAGCATTCCACGTGCTGTGGTTTTCTAATGTTGCTGTGAAATATGTGAGATTTGGTCAGGCCGAGCCTCGATGATCTCAGTGTGCCTGCAGAGTGCTTCACACAATGTGCACTGGCTTTGCAACATATGCAGTTAAATCAGTGTAATTATTTTAATGTCAGATTTATGTTTCTCAGTTTTTTAAATGTCCTCTAGAAATTTTGGGTTGCAAGTTCTCATATTGTTTTAAAGCTCTGAAAAAAAAAAACTGTCTAATGAGTTCTGATAAAAAATATTTGATCATTAAAGTAATTTCCAGTAATAGCCATGAATTCAAATGTGAGCCCTGGGGTATATCATGTGACTGAGAATGGAAAGATGTCTTTGGACACTCTAAATGCTTAACCTGAAGTCATCGTGTAGTTCAGAATAATCCCTCCCAGGCTTTTTATTTAGGATGCCAACTGCAATCCCACTGTTGAACACTACGAAAGTATGAACCTCCCAATGGAGTGCTGGCCTCAGAAAGGCTGAAAAGTTTTGATTCCATATAATATGTCACATTTATCTTAAAATAATTCCCATGTGTAATGATGTAATGTTTATAAATGTAAAATTATATATTGAATTGAAAAACATCTGATAATGTGAAACTTATGAAGAAGAAAAATGTTTTTTGTTTTTTTTAATTTTTTTATTGTTATTCAGTTACAGTTGTATGCCTTTTCTCCCCATCCCTCCGCCCCACCCCAGCCAAACCCCCCTCCCTCCCCCACCTCCACCCTCCCCCTTGATTTTGTCCATGTGTTTTTTATAGTAGTTCCTGTAATCCCCTCTCCTCACTGTCCCCTCCGCACTCCCCCCTGATGAAGAAAAATGTTTAGATTGGGTTTCTTTTTTCTAACTCCTAAACTTGCATTCACTCATTTGACTATATTTCATATGTTCTATAATCAAACTACAGCTATTATGAAGCTCCAGTTTATTCTCTGGTATTCTGGACTGTAGTAGCAAATCAAATTTAAAAAAATCAATAAAGGTCAGTTAACTATAGTGAATTTATAGTATAGTGAAATTGGTCAAGGCAGATGAAATGGTAAATCTGGTAAGAAATAAATTGAGGTTTTCAAAATTGTGTAGACTTGACTTAAGGTAAGTGTCTTGAACTCCCTGCTCTCTGTTTTCCCATCTCTGAAGTTGGAGACTTGATCTAGAGGATCACTGAAGTCCCCTTTAGCTCAAAAGTTCCATATAATACCAGGTATATATCATCTACCAGGATCCATGGGGCGCTGGTTATAGGACCCCCTCAGATGCCAAAATTTGCAGATGCTCAAGACCCTTATATACAGTGGTGAATATTTACATATAACATACACCCTCTTTAAGTCATCTCTACACTACTTACAATGCTGAATACAATGTAAGTGCTAAGTAAATATTTGTTATACTGTATTGTTTAGGGAATAATGACAAGAAAAAAAAAAGTCTGTACATATTCAGTACAGACATAACCATTGTAGGCCTAACTACATATTACACGTAGCACAACATAACATTTATTTTTCAAATATTTTTGATCCATAGTTGGTTGACTCTATGAAGGTAGAACCCATGGATAAAGAGGGCTGACTGTACTTTTTTTTTTTTCCATTACAAATGGTCCAGAAAGCTAGAATGTGTTGTTAGTGCCTCACCCTGCTCGGACCTTGGTTGGTGTGGTTGATTGAATATTTCAGCTTTATCTCTTATTCCTTCACATGCTAACATGTAATGGACATCGACAGACCTTCTGGGAGAGGGTGAGTAAAGCTTTATTTTAAACTGCTGTTTTGAGAGACTTCTGTACTTAGTAACTGTCCTTTTGATCACTTGGAGCCTGGTATATGTTTCGTCCTCTCCTTTCCTTCTCTTCCATTTGTGTCCATCCCTGGTGCAACATAGATTCTTTGGCTGCACTTTCCTCTGCTCCCTCTGAAGCACAGATTTCAGACCCATTTGCTCCAGAACCCACCCTTCCTACTACAGCTGCTGAAATTGCAACTGCTTCAGCTTCTGCCTCAACCACTACAACTGTCACTGCTGTCACTGCTGAAGTGGATCTCTTTGGAGGTCAGTTAGTCACATCACTGTTCTTTCACTTTCCTTCTAGGATTCCTGAAATTACCTTAGAGTTAAGATATTTAAAAGTGTGTACATTGTATAACCACATGTCAGAGGGCTTAAATACTTTTAAAATGTTTGTTCATGTATGTTTATCTTGGCTAAATTTATCAACTTTTTCTAGACTTAGTTTTAATGGTTTCCAAGCAGGGTTTGATTTTCCATTTCTTGAAAGCTAGGGTTTCAGTTGCTACTTGAACTCTGGGCCGCTGTGTGTGCCCGCCCTGCAGTATCTATATGAGGGGGACCAGACCACTCTATCATATTTAGGTTTGGCTTTTAGGCCAGATCCAGACTAGTAGACAGAAAAGTAATTGGGGAGTATGGGAGGGGGAAATTCTGGCCTAAATTTTTTCTTAAGATTTAGGACATCTGAGAGAGTTCAGATTTGAAGGTCTCTGAAGAGCGTTTAGGGATATGCCCATTTTTGAAACGTTAAGCTCATTCTGTCTAAGTAAAAACTTGGATCATCTTTGGCTTTGGGATTTTGAGAGATCATTTGAATCAGCACTTGAAATAGATTGAAAACAGGTTTAGGTGAGACTCTGAAATGATTGAAAATATGTTTTCCGTGCCAATGTAAATTCTGACACAGTTGATTTACAGTTGTGGGCTTGAGTCAAATATCCTAGACTCTGCCAGTATAGTACGCCTGGACCTGCTGAAGCATCTGAAGCCAGTTTATTTATGTATTCCCATCTGTGTGGTACTAATGTCCAGACCTGGAGAACTGCTCATATCAAATAGATGCATCGAGTAGTGTTATATTCATCATCGTTTTGTGTTTCTTCATTGCAACATGACATCTTTCCCAGAACGTTTTGAGAATATGGTAAAGAAATTGGAGGAAACAAATGATGGGGAGGGCAGGAGGAACTTGGCGGGCCAGTGGAGTTCGTGTGCTCCCCTGGGTGCTTACACTTACGCACTGTCACGTGCCATGGTGCTCCCAGCCGTTCCTCAGTCCCGGAGCTTCGCCAACATCGTCCAGCACAAGGAGCACTCAACTGGACACAGCATCGTTGTCCCTTTTTCAGAAAAGGAATTTGCATTTCCTTTCCTAAAGGAGAAGCCTGTTTTTTTTTTAAAAAAAAAAAAGGGGGAGGAAGGGGTTTGCAGACCATTGAATAATTTATTATAAATCATTATCCACTAGAGAAAGTTTTTTAGTTGTGCCTCTATAAATGTTGAGACCAGAAGTTTGTTTAGCCTAAACATATAAAATTAACTGTTCACACCCTCCTTGTCCCTGCCCCCAGTATTGGTGTTGGGTGTGGGTGGTTCCTCATCTTTTAACAGGAAGACTTCAAGGAAAATATGGACAGGGTGGGTAACAATTTTGTGTTGAAATACTTCTGTGCCTTCAGCTATGTAGATTTTTGTTGTCCACTCTACACGCAAGGAGCTCATTGCCTCTAAGAAGTCAACTCCATCTTGCATCCCCTGTGGCTCTCTAGAGTAATAAAGCTAAAGATAATTCTCTGAAATGATCTTTGTGCCACCATGCTATTTGTATCAATCATTTCTTCTGCTTTAACTATATTTGTTAAGCAGAGAAGTATGTATGTTTGAAATATTTTCATGTTGCTATTATTTCTACCCTAAGATACAATTTAAAGGACTAGTATAAATACATACATACATACATACATATATACTTCTGCAGAAAGTCATACAACTTAATGCTAAAGAATGGGGCTCTCCTTGTGATATCACTTCATCCTTTCTAGTCATCTGGCTAGAGGTCGCATAAAGATATGTGCATCTGCAAATATCATCACAGGTATTTTTGTCTATCTGTGTGGTTCAATAACACTGGCCCCTGACAGCTATAAAATCTCTGTGCTTTGTGTTGTAGGAGTCTGTGTGTGTTCCTGATTTGCAGTTTTCAGTGATATTCCCTAATTTCTTTCATGCTCTTTATTGATTTATAAGGAGTCATTTGGAAATGAGATTTTGAAAAAACTTAAATGAAACTGTCTTTGGCCATGATATGTGGCCATTTTTGAAAAATGCTGTGTCTCTAACAGGGGCAAGTAGTAAAACTCTTGAATAGTAAAGACACCAGTTATTGTGTTTACACAACTCTAAAACGTGCCACTTTGAGAGCGTGCCATTATGTGTAGCATATACAGCAATATTAAGGAGATTGCTTTAGAAATAAGCTTAAGAAATTTTAATATCTAAAAATGGCTAATTGCTTAATTTCATGGATATAAAATATGAAAACATTAAAATTTTCTATGTATTTTATTACAAATTTTAAAAGTAAGAAACACCTATTATTTTTAAATATTCAGATTATACCCACATAACATTTTAGTCATCTCAGTGTAAGGTTTTTTTAAAAGTTTCTCAGAAACATGTTTACTAAATGTGTGTTTAAAATTTTCAGTTTTATCAAAACTTACAGATACTGACAAAACTAAAAGACAACATCCTTAAAAACATTCTGTTTTTATTTATGAAAACCTCACTAACATCACATTCGTTTGCAACTACACAGGGTTTTCCTAAGCACTGGAATGGTACATTGATGCTAATTCCTTTGCACAAGCCCCAGGGTACCTTTCAGTCATCTGTACCACTTCATGAGCAAGCCTTCACGAGGATGGTTGTGTGTGGGCACAAAACCAAGTGGCGGGGAAACCAAGGAGCTTACCCACAAGGCTGACTTCATTTGTATATGTTGGTGACAAACTGACCTGAGGAGAAGGAAAGGAACTGGAATGGTGACTCGGGACCGTTGAGAATGACTGAAACCTCTGTGCTGAGTATGTGATTTGGAGATGGCTTATGTGGCTGGAGAAGATGGGGAGGTAGTTCAGGATGGGAAAAACAATGGTGATTACACATATTTAGAAAGGTAGTCATGTGATAAAGAAGATTGAGAGAAAAGTCTTCCTAGGGTGCTAGAAGGAATAAAAGACTAGTCTACAGCCATGGCAGCGAGAGGAATTTGCCAGGTAAGGCCTGCACTGAACCCATCACTGAAGAACAGCAGAGACACGCATTTCCAGGAGACAGGGCTGGTTAATGCTGGAAGAATGTAGACAGGAGCTGAAAATGGGGGGTAACCAGGGAAGGAGAACTGCATTGGAAATAGCTTTGGTTTTCAATACTGGAAGAATAATGCTGCCATGGATCATGAAAGGAAGTTAAGTATTAAAGGACTTTTTTTTTTAATGTCAGAATTTTATTCTCTCACAGTTCTGGGGACTTCTTGCCAGGGGTCCCTTGTGGAGGCGTTCAGACAGGGGCCGGGCAGCCTTCCGCATTCGCATCTCCATCTCCTGGGCTGGGAAGACTTAACAGCCAGGGAAGGAGCTGTTGGGCTCCTGTATTTAAGAGAAGTTTCGGTGGGAGTAAATGAATTTAGTTCATAATATTTAGTGTTACCCAACAGGAAAAGCATTAAAAGAGGATGTGTTGCTGACAGGAAAACAAAAAAAACCCCCCACCTCTCCTGTGAATAGAGCTATAAATATGGGTTTCACCTACGTACACATAAGCAATAATTAAAGAAGCCAGCAGGCTATACCACGAATATTTATTTGACCCCTAGCACTGATATAACTACTGTTTACTCCACATTCCAGGAGGAAATTGTATAGCAGGATGTGGCATAGTTCACAGCAGTGTTGCATAGTGGTTAAACACCCAAACCTCAATCAGACATCTCATGGCTGAATCCTGACTCAGTCATTTGCCGACTGTGTGGCCTTGGTCTAGTCATTGAGACTCTCCATGCTTCCAATCTCTTTATCTACAAAGTAGAGGCAGTAGGACCTACAGCATAAGATATGACAAGATATGTAGGAATTAAGCTTAATAATGCACATGAAATGTTTACATAGTGACTGGCACAGAAATATGCACTAAATGGAGACTGCTATTACAGTTTCCACTATTCCCATATTATTAGCCTCAGTTCCAGGTTTTACAGGAATAAAAGGAAAGAAAATAGACCTGGTTCATGGCAAAATATTTTCAGCCCTCCCAACCCCCTCGTCCTTTTCTTGTGTTCTTCTGCCCCGACCCGTAGAGTTTTCATGCTGCTGTCAGTTCTCTGTCACAGCATTCCTAACGCGGCGTCTGGAGAGGTAGGCCGGCCCTATCTCCTGATGCGTTTTTCATGCTCCATAATTATTTTTCAGCCTCACCCCTCATTGACCTCTACTTAGAATGTACATTCCCTCAGTGTAGCTGAAAAAAACAATCAGATCCAATAAATCTATAAAATGTGAATAACTAATTGTCCCATTGTCCTTTCTAGGGATATTTGTGTTTTTGTAAAAAAGATGTTTTAAGCCAAGCAAGTGTCTAATTTGATATTCGTTGTTGTACTTAATGCTGGGCCTCAGGGCATTACTAAAGTGTGTTTTGAAAGCAGATTACTTTGGAACATGCTGGGTTAAACTGAGAACCAAGTGCCTTGACTGTAGAATTTCCTGCAACCTGATATACCACACAAATCTCTGAGAAAGGTGGTATACTATGTAGCATTTCTCAAGCATAATTGAAAAACTCCTTTTAGTAGCAAGAAGAATGGTGCTGTAGGGAACTCTGGTAGATACTATGGAAGGCAGTATTTTAAGATGGGAAATCTAGCATGTAAGTGGCAGGTTCTCGGTGGGTGTTGGTACCCACCTTCCAGGAGTGTCTTCTAAGCAAGTCATACTTACAGGAGCTCCATTCCTTTTGTTCTTTGGAATTATAGAATCCCTTCAACAACTCCAGGAATTTTTTTTCTTTTACCACAATTAACATCATTTGTTGGCCAAAAACACGTTGAGAACTATTTGTATGCATCAACAGTTTATAAATTGGGCATTTGTAAACTGGGGCTGCCTGTATGCTAATGGATTTTCTACTCTAAATAGCAATAACACATATTCATAAAACATGAAACTACATTTCATCTGATGAAAATAGGTCATTTTCCAAATAACTGGAGCAACACAATATTTTAAAACAACAATAAATTTAAGTCAAAATAAAGACATTATGGTATCATCCCCTAATTTTCTTACCTCTGTTTCTTTAAAACAAGTTCTTGGTTGTATCTGAAAATGCTTTTCAAGGATTATAAAGTTATCTTTTATGAATACTTTGTAAACCTTCTGTACTAACAGTATAATTTCTCAGGTACTAGACTATTAAAAATGTTTAAACTAGTACTGTTACATTACCATTGTATGTTTCCTTTTATTGGCATTAAAGAAGACATCCATGTTTGCTAGAAACCACTAGTCAAAGACATCATAGTAATGTAGTGAATAAGTATCACCTGGACATCAAAATTTAATGTCTTAAGTTACATAATAAAGTTATTTTTTTTCTTTTAATTTTCACATCCATTAATTTCCAATGACACATAAAACATGCTTCTCAGAGCCCTTATACAATGACAATTTTGTTACCATTTGGGTCCTAATAGGCCTTGCTGTATCAACACTGTACCACTTGCATGCAGCTAACCTGAAGGGGCACAAAGAGTCGTTTTGTGACCGCCAACAGTGCATGGGCCATGGAAATGCGTTTTAAGAAGTTCGTGTTGTATAAGGGAGCCTACTTTGCAATTTAACTTGGTTCTTTTACTATATTTTTCTTCTCTTTTTATTCCTTTAATTTCTTCTGTTTTAAAAACTGCACCCAAGATGCCTTTGCAGCTTCTCCTGGGGAGGCCCCTGCAGCATCCGAAGGGGCCGCCGCACCAGCTACCCCAACCCCTGTAGCCGCAGCACTTGATGCATGTTCAGGAAATGGTGGGTTTAAAGTCACGAGCCTGTCTGTTGTTTCTCTGTCCTAATGTGAAACTCCCGTAGTTAGACGGGGCCATATGTTTTTCTAATTTTATTTCTGCTGAGTATAGAGTGTCATTCGTCGTAACTGAATAAATAATGCCAGCACTTAAAACATTAAGACAATGAAATGCATACTTATCAAAATTGACAATTTCTCAAGATTGACAATTTTTGTCAGTGCAAGTATGCACTCTTAATGTTTTTTATTCTCTAATGCTATATTGTAACTTTTTTGTAATATACAGTTTAATTACATAGGCACGTTTTAATCAATTTTCAAAGCTACCAGATTGACCAGATCAAGTAAGGATTTGAAGAACAACAATCTCCGATGCTAGATTGTAGGCTAATCTTACAGTACATTGAAGTGTTTCAGTTTTCTTAACTTGTGGTATCTGCTAAATTTTCTTTATTTTTTCTTTATAAAAACATCCTAATCACTGACCCCTGCTAATAGGATAGTTCAGTCCAAACAGCCTAGTGTGTAGCTAGTGCGTAAATATCCATATCAGGTGTCTCTTGCCCATAGTTATGATGCCAGCCTCTTGTCTCTTTCCTTACTGATGCTGTACGTGTCTCCACTTTCCTTTCCAAAAGACCCCTTTGCCCCGTCTGAAGGTAGTGCAGAGGCTGCACCCGAGCTGGACCTCTTTGCAATGAAGCCACCTGAGACCAGTGTTCCTGTAGTTACCCCTACAGCTAGCACTGCCCCTCCGGTTCCCGCCACTGCTCCTTCTCCTGCTCCCACCGCTGCAGCTGCCACTGCTGCTACTACCGCCGCCACCACTACCGCCACCGCCACCGCCACCACCTCTGCCGCCACCGCCGCCGCCACCACCACCTCCACCGCTCCTCCTGCTCTAGATATCTTTGGTGGTAATTTTTTGTTGTTGTTGTTGACCTCTTTGCATCTGGTGGATTGAATGCTGGTCCTTGCAATATACTGCATCCACAGCTACTACTGCATGAATAATGTGTAACCAAATAGTTCTCTAGAAACCACTTGCTGCTTATGTCAGAATTCTCCAGACTATGATTCAGAACTGGAAAGTAATACTGTGTCAGACTGGTTTGTCAAGCTGAGTAAAGGCATGTGTGTTCTTGGTCGTAGATTTATTTGAGTCTGTTCCTGAAGTCGCTGCAGCGCCTAAGCCAGATGCTGCTGCTAGCATAGACCTGTTTGGTACAGGTAAAACCAAAGCCACCCTTTTCTTACGTTAGTTTTCCTAGATGTTTTCATGATTAAGCTCTTTGTACTCTGTGATAATGCATTTGTTAGATGTCTGACTTTGATTTCAGCTTTCTATTTACTTCTGCTTGGTTTTGGTTTGTTTCACTTTTGGAAGATGCTTTCTCCTCTCCACCACAAGGGGCCTCTCCCGCGCCTGAGAGTTCTCTCACTGCTGACCTCTTATCCGGTGAGTCCTCAGAGCCTTCAGAGGGGTCTTGTGGGGGTTATGCATGGAGAGGTCCTTATGAAAACATGTGGGTTTGTCTTGAGTTCTTTTATACTCAAAAATCACTTCTTAAAATCTCCTTCTTTGTCCTATTACCAACTGATAAGGGTACTATTTCAAATCTAAAGTGATGAAAAGGCAGAAAAAGGTTTTCTCACTAAAAGCTTTGGCCTCAAGAAGTCAACTTTTATTTTCTTCTGGAAAGTGTGTATTTTAAAATCCATTCGTTTTTTTCTTAACTGTTAAGACTGCCTGCAGTCTTACTGCCTGCTGTTGAACATGAAATCTCAGAAGCCCTTTGTCCAGGCTCACGGTTACATTTCCCTGTGAGTGACGTGCAGTTTTTCCTGTTGTCTACTTCACTGCAGTGGATACGTTTGCATCACCGTCTCCTGCAGCCACTGCCTCTCCAGCAAAGGTGGATCCTTCTGGTGTGATAGACCTTTTTGGGGGTGCGTATCTCTCCTCCTTCAACACTTACAGAATCTTTTCTTTTCCTGAGAGCAATTTGTAGATCTTCTACTTCCTTATTTTTTTTGACCATGTGAAGTCATTCCCATCTCTTAAATGTAATCGTAGATTTTTAAGATCTTTTCCATTTCTTTGCCATCCTCATCTTCATCCTCATCAGTTTATCATAATTTTTCATGCATGGCCTAACATCTCCACATCATTGTGTTTTTAACTTTTTGTTCATCCTAATATAGAATCAACTTGTTGGAATTTCCTTCTACTGTTCTAGGTCCCTACGGGACCACCTTGGTGGTCCTGATCTGTTGGCTAAATCAACATTGCTATGTTCTTAAAGGCAATATAAAAATTAACTAAATTCAGAATTGTAAACAAAGAAGCCAGTCAAAACTGAAAGTATAAGTGCTAGATGTCATACATTATTCTGTAGGGTTTATTTATGTTGAGTTTAATGTTTTAAAATCTTCCCAGAGAATTGGAACATGTTATACCGATTTAAATGCATTTTCCTCTTCCTTTATATGTTATTTGAAGTCAGGAAAATGTGCTGAATTAACTCCTGAACTACTCCTTTGGAGGATACATTTAAAGTCTTCTGTTGGCAGTAAATTTATAAGGCAAAATGCAGGATTGAAGTGCTTTCTTCATGAGCGTCCATAAAGGTGCATACTGTTGGCTAAAATACCACCCTTAGCCAGTTACGCGCACTTGGAGTACTCTGTGTGCCGTGAGGGGTAGGCCAGGTGAGGGGCGCAAGGATGTCAGAGTCCAACATTCAGAGGCTCAAAATTGTAGCAAATAAACACAAAATCTTGATATATGGGTACAAGAGAGCCACTGCTGCTGCTTGAATTAAGTTCATTAAATTTTTTTTAATTAATAGAGTTCTAAATGGGTAAATTGTATTACATTTGAACAAAGTTAATTTTGGACAAAATTCTTAACACTTTGATCCTATTTTGATAGATGACAGGACTTAGTCCAAAAATTTTATTCTTAAAAAACACTCCTACTCTTACAAAGGTGTTGATTCTTAAGTATTACAGAACTCATATTTTGAGAGAATGCACTGGTCAGAGCATAATTCAATTCACTCCATCACTCACACATCCGTAGGTGACTGGCTCGCCATATCAAGCTCCACATCTAAGCATTTATCTGCAAAGTACTTAAATTATTTACTGTACTTACTATTTACACTCTTTTACTTTTTTGCTGCATAATGGATAATGGGTAGATGCATTTGGAACTAGTGCTTCTGAACCCCAACCTGCACCTCAGGCTGCTTCTAGTTCATCAGCATCGGCAGACCTACTAGCTGGTAATTAAAATAAAACGCTCTTTTGTGGAAGTTAAGTTTGGATATTTTTTTGTAGAAGTTAAGTAACAGATATTATTTAAATTTTAAGGTGCGTGTTTTCTTTCCCTTTTGAGACATGAACTTGAAAAACAAGGCTTTACATAACAGAAGGTTATTTCCCAGGATTCTATGAAATTAGTCTTAAAAATCACATTTGTGTAAAAGCCACCCTTGTGTCTCCATGGATGCCTCTAATCTGCCTTACTTTTAGTTAGCACTCTTCTTTTTGTTCACTAAAGAGGTACTCTTCTTATGTTTGACAACGGATTCTATAATATATGGGTCCCATTAGGAGAAATTGTCATTAATTTCTACCATTGGGTTGAAGCTGCTGTCACCTTATAACGAGCTGATCATTTTTCTATCTGAAAACTCTTGGAGTGATCCCAGTTCAGCAGGACTATGCTGTGGAATAGATTGGCACGAGATGTGTAGGGTTATTGCTTGTTGCCAGGATGGGACAGATAGAATAAAAGGAAACATGTCAAGGATTCACAGACAGTAAAAGCCAACTATCAGCCTTCCTTGAGGGCAAGGCACAGTGTGCTTAATGATAGCCAGACCTAGAAATTATGATTTTTACAGGCAAAGCACTTTCCAATTGCAAGAATGCAATAGTGAGTTTCAGGCTCAGGTTATTAGACTCACGGAACGCTGCCAGTCTCCCTCACTCAGACTTTACTTAGAAGGGTGCGTGACAAGAAACACAGCAGCAACATCACAGAGGCCTCAGATACTCAGTTGCAACTGCTGCTGCCCCTTTGCTCCCAGTCATCAAAGGGGATGCGCTTTTGGTGATGAAATTGGGAAGGAGCTGGTAAGAATGTGGGTCCCACCAGCACAGGAAAGTCACCATGTCCAGAATCTCTCAGCTTAAATTCTCTGCTAGCCACATAGCCTGTGATAGGGTGAGTGACTGGCTCTCATTTTTTAGTGTAATGAACAATGCTTACACCAGTGCACCAGGCTGAGGAACATTTATTCTTGGATTAGTAATGAGGAAAGGCTTCATCAGCCTTTAGCATTGTAGGACATTTGACATGAGGTCAAATATTTCTTCAAGAGACTTGCAGGAGTTATCACAAGCCCGCTCTTGACCTTTCCTTCCATCAGTCATTCAAACTGGTTATATAATAACCTTTCCCAGGGGCAGTGGCATTCTTTGTGTCTTTCCCATCCTTTCCTACAAACATGCCCCTCCTATTTGCCAAATCTACTTCATACCAGTGACGGCCAGCTGGTATTTTTCTGAATGATGAAGACTCGGGGTTCCACTCTGGACTGTGAAAGTTGCATATATGATAAGAGACAGTGCATTTAACACAAACCACAACTGTTTTCTTGGCAAAAAAAAAACCAAAAAAACAAAACCTAGCTTATTTTGCCTTTCTCCTGGTCTAGATATTCTTTATAGCAGCTTCAAATTGGTCGCAGAGACTTTCAAGCTCTTGCTTAACCAGTATACTTAATTCAGATTTTTAACTATAGCAATAAGATTTTAACTGGCTGCAGAAATAGCATAATTTTAAATGGCTATTTGGGGTAAATGACCTTGTCAATTTTAAAATGAGATTATTGACTATAAATTTTTGCTTTGAAGTTATATTAAGATTGAAATGGTATATTAAATCAAATGTTCTGGCTTTTTGCAGAGTTCTAGGAAGTTTTTCTCTGGGTATTCTCTCCAAGTCACTGAAATTATTGGTAGGATATAAATATTATCCATATCTCAGATAAAGTCTGCCTGGAAACTTGAGAGTTAAGTTTATAACAAGGAAAGGGAAATATTATTTCACACAGTGAAGAGTAAAGCTGTCAAACTCATCTCAATGTATATCAGCTGAAAATGTAGGTGTTTGAAAGATTAGACAGATTCCTGGATGATGGGTGGAAAAATGGGATTATTAAGGAGGATCAGGTGTGTTGAAGGATATGCCTAACTTCTGAGGTTGACATCAAGCAGGAAAACCATATTCTTCCACTACAGACACGAATCTGAGGTGACTGCTCCATAAGTCTGTGCTAATAAAGGGCTGTGTCACACACCTCTTGTCTTTAACGCCAAGGCAGGAAAGAATATGGGCCAGTCTATGAGACACTTTGTAGTTTCGCATTCTTTGTTAACCACATAACACAACAAAGAGCCACAGAAGTCCTTGAACTGATTTAAAATACAAAAATGTTCAGTATTGAATTAGTAACAACCTTCACTAAATGGGAAGGTCTGCGGAGGATCAATACTTTCATTCTCTGTGGGGCAGGGAAACAGCCGGAAAATGTGTCAGATAAAAGGTTCTCAGGCTGTTATTCCTAGAAATCTCAGATTGATCCTCATGAATGGAATGTGTTAACAACTGACTTTACTACTGAAAATAATTGAAATGACGTCATCTTTAACATAATGGACCAAGTGTAAGTGTGGGGAGAATATGGGAGGGAGTGTGTTTATCTACAAATAGTTTTAAATTTTGACTCTCTTGACCCAAGTAATATGATGTGTATTGACTGTCAGTTTTGATATGTCTGTGTTAATAAAACTTTTCTAAGTGCGTAGGCTGTTCCCTTTTAGAAAGACACATTTGTATGACTAAACACCTGTGATAAAAGGTAGTGGCATCTGTAGGAGGTTGAGCACCTAAAGACAGCTGGCAATTCAGTTATAGTGCAGGACAGTTCAAATATGCCTGCAGGACTTCCAGAAGCCTGCTGATTACTTTCTTCCTTTCAATTCCATAGACTACATTTCTTAATATAATTTACAACCATATAGAAAGAAAGAGTAGTAGTTTAACTTGTCTTAGTATTTACCTCTATTCCTGTGCTCTAACACTTTGTACTTAACAGGAGAAGTTCCCCAAACTCCTTATTAATGTCTATAAATTTCTCGTTTGGCTCTTCATTAGAGCATAGCAATAGAATTTTTCTTTAAGATAATCAGTTGATTATTTCATATCATTTTATAGCTTTTTAATTAGTCTAGATTAGTAAGGGCACTGACTTCATAACAACTGAGTACCACAGAGAAAAGTCATCTTTCCACCTCTTTGTCAAATTCATAAACCTATACGAAAGGTACAAGTCAGGTATTACTTCTGGCTGTGGGAAAGAGGATATGTAGTATTGTAGTAAAAAACCAGGGTCTAGAAGATTCCTGCACAGAATCCTGGCTCTGCATTTGCCATCATTTGGCCTTGGGCAAATTACGTAACCTCTCTGGCCTCAGTTCCCTCATCTGTGGAACTTCATGCGGTTGGCATTAGGATTAAATGAGCTAATGTATATTTTAGGTTAAACAATATGAAATTATGTTTTTGTAGCACCAAAATGATCAAATATTGGCAATTCCTGTGGCTCAACCTAATAAAATGCTTAGAACAAGTACCTGGCACTTGGCGAGCCTCGTGCCAATTTGACTTTACCCTTCACTGCCTCAGAGAAGGCACTAATTTTTTTCAACTGAATAGTGTTATTTATTCACCTATGGATGAGATCTACGTATCTGATGAAATTCAGTGGCACTAAGCAGATGAGCCCTGTGTAAATGCACATGTTTTTCTCTCTCTCCTACTAAGTCTTATGTAGGTGTGTTAACTTCTCTTGCATCCTTTCTTCCAGCCATGAAAAGATAGGATTGAATCAGGTGATCCTATGGCCCTCCCCAACACTAAGATGATGTGATTCTATAATATATTATCATTTTTGGCAAAGTTTTAAGAAACTGCGAGTTAAACAATTATCCCCACATTCACCTGTAGCAAGGAGAACTATATCATAGAACAATTGCCTAAATTAACCAGAGCCATATTCCAACTTTGAGGTGCGGGATGTTCCACAAAAGTCAGCTAACACAGCCACTAATCTCCCAGAAACCAAAATGGTCACATCCCCCAAAATAATTACTGCTCCCGTCTCTGCTTCATACTGATATTAGTTCTTAAAGATACAAAGAATGTCTTTTCTTCAGTTAGGAAAGTTACATGATGCTTATGTCACTCAAATACTAAAATCACTAAAAGTAGCCAACATGAACATTAAAGACGATCTTCTAATAGGTAACAATTTTTGAAATCACAATTTTTTAATATACGTACAAGACAAGCTAGAACCCAAATCAATACCAGTTCCCGGGAACAACGCGACTTGAACGTCACTGCCTGCTTTAGAGAATAGTAATGACAGAATTTCACTGGATGCCATTTTCAAACTTATGAATTGGTTTTATGGAATGTAAGCTTAATGATTTTTTGAAACATTCCTAATATTTTTTGTAAGCAATTTCTGAAGAAGAGAAGATATAACTATTTTAGAAAAGAATTGCATATTTTTGTACAAAAGCAGTGCAGATGAACTCTGTTTCTGCTGCTGTCTGTTGATAGAGAGAAATGATTTGCTTCCAGCCTTCAAAAGATAAATATTTAATTTGAGGTTTGCTTACTTTACAATGGTCTGATTTCCCTGCACCTTTTATATTCAGGAGTTCCCTTCATTCAATAAATATTCATTCAGTGTTTTACATTGCCTGACTACCCGTGGAAACGGTGAGAAAAGAAGACATAGTTCGTGATATGAAAAGGCCATCCCTGGGATTGGTGGGGGCTTAGGGGTAAGAATAAAGAGTTATGGTGGGGCTTGGCTAGAGATATGTGCCCAGTGCCAAGGACTCGGAGGCAGAGCGCATAATTCAGTCATACCTGGTGTGGGCGGGATGAGGGTTGTTGGGGCTGCTAGCAACAGAAGGCGAGGAATCCCTCCCGGAGCAGGCACCTGACTCACTATGATGGTGCAATAAGCCGCATCCCAGTTGGCAGGGGTGGGGAGGGAGCCAGAGACAGAAGAGCTTGCTTGCTGTACAAAGGAATCTGTACTCTGTGAATCTAAAAGTTATGGGAACCCAGTGAAGGATTGTAGGCAAGTAACTTTGTCAACATTTTTCATTCGAAAATCACTCTGGCTGCAGTGCAGAGACGAGATTAGAGAAAGTCCAAACTGGAATCTCTGCTGGGCGACTGGGAACCCTGAGAGCAGTGTTGGGAGAGCCTACCCTCGGCAGTAGCCGCAGTGGGACTGCCATGTATATGAAAGATCAAAAAGGACTTGGTGGAAGAGTGCATGCATGTCTTTATGATTTGTATTTTATTGTTATACTGATTCAGTGTGTACAACTAGGCATTTTCTAACTACCTGGTATTGTGATTTAAAGAAACATAAGTCAAATATATGAAAATAATTGTCTGAGACCTTCTTAGCTTTCATGTACTCTGCTATAATAATAAATTTGGTTGCCACAGGTTCTCTTAACAAAGGTATATATACTGGTATGCTATCTTATATCTAATTAACTTATATCTCTATTAATACATGTCAGATAGCAAGATGCTTAAAAAACTTCTAAAAAACTAACTTCCCAGGTGCCATTAACTTCTCTCATCTACATGTATCAATTCCTTTTCGGCCTACTCTAACTTTTTTGACTATGTTTTTATGGCCTTTACCCATGTTTAGTTGTTCCTGCTTATATATTTCTGGAACTGTTTTTCCTAGGATTTGGGGGTTCTTTCATGGCCCCTTCTCCATCACCAGTGACTCCAGCTCAGAATAACCTGCTACAGCCCAACTTTGAGGTTGCTTTTGGAACAACGCCTTCGACGTCTAGCAGCAGCTCTTTTGATCCATCAGGTAAGGCAGTGGTTTTCAAACGTCCTTTTCATTTGTTCTGATTATAAAATAAAACATCTAAGGTTAGTATGATATCAGCAAATGTATACATAATATTGAGTGATGACCTGGTTTTAAAACTGTTCAATAAATCTCTCATTCAGTAGCTTAAGTAAATATTTTCCAGTACATTTTGGTAGCACTAAGAATAACCTTTAATCCCTTTCTGTGTTTCTGTTTTTAATTTTATAGCAGAAATCTAACTTAACATGCATACCATCTGTTTGCATGAGCTTACAGGCACATGGTTGAGAGATGATTAATGGAAAACGAGTACTTTGTACTAAACCTTGTACAGTATCTGAACATGTGGACACTCCCCTGCTGTTGCTTATACCCTCTGAAGCTTGCATGGCCCTCAATTTTATGGAGTTGAGACACAAATAGTATTCTTTGCCGGCCTTTAACCTTTCATCCTGCTGTCATTTTGTTTGTATTCTCTTCCATTCTACTCTTCCCATGCTGGGTCCTTACTACAAATTTTCAATTGGTGAGTTTTTGGCAATTAAATGTGTTTCGGAAACACCCTAAATATTATCCGCTGCCTGACAATTTGGTTGCTTCTATTGCCAGTGCCTCTAGTTGAATGCTGTTCTTTTTCAATTTAGAATCATTGTATAGTAGTATGTATGGTAATATGCATAGTTTTTTGATAAAAATTAACAACCACAAAATTTTTGACATGGAGTATATTGAGGCGTGTAGCTGAGTTTGAGCTCAGTTCAGGCTCCAAAGTCTGCACTCTTTCCTGTACATTACACAGATTTATTTTTTCATTTGTTCATGTTCATTAGTATTCCCACACTTTATGAGTAGGCATATGTAGAGATGTTCTTTTTGGTGTTACAGTCATAAGTATGAATTATATGCCTTCTTTTATAAAATTGTATCATCACTTATTTCCATAGTTTTTTTAAAAGACAGTCTCCCCTTAATTTTCTATGTGGTCTATTTTCTTTTCAATTATTCTGAGCCTGGTCTGTTTGATTTCCAGTGTTTGATGGTCTAGGTGATCTTCTGATGCCAACCATGGCACCAACTGGGCAGCCGGCACCCATCCCGATGGTACCTCCCAGCCCTGCAATGGCAGCAAGCAAAGCCCTTGGGAGTGATCTTGACTCATCTCTTGCCAGCTTAGTAGGCAGTGAGTAACATAGTTTTATTTAACTGAAACACGTGTGATTTTTCCCTGCCTCTTCATATGTATTGTTTCAGGATTTACTTGTGGATGAGTATGTTAAGGAGTGGGCAGAAATTCTTAGTGCTTTACCTGGTACAGTTTCTTGGAAGATAAGCTATCTCTATGCCATAGTCTTACAAACAGTATCCATGCCCTTTTAATCTAAATTACCAAAGGTATAGTTAGAGAGCATATACAAGTGTGAAGTCAAATGCATTGCGTATAATAAGTACTTAATTTTTCATTTCATTTGGAAATGTGAATATAGAGTAACTTAAATGCAAGATATTTACTAATTGAGCATCCAAGGGAGTTTTAGCTACTCGTTCAACAAATACTATTTATTGAGTGCTAGGCATTCTTCCAGGCTCTAGAGATAAAATTAGTGAACAAAACAGGTATAAATTTCTGTTTTTATGGTGCTCTGAAAAGACAAAGACAAACATTTTCAAATAAATAAATTCTATAGTGAGTTAGGTCATAAGTGCCATGGGGAAAAAAACAGAACAGGCAAAGAGGGGTAAAGAGTGCTACAGTGTGGGAGCTAGAGTAGGCCTCACTGAGAAGGTCAAATCGAAGCAAAGGGTGGAAGGTAGAGGAGTGAGCCATGTGAATATCTGAAGGAGAACATTTGCAGGCTAAGGAGGAAGCCAGGACAAAGGCACTGGGGCAGAAGATAGCCAGGCATCTTCAAGAGACATCAAGGAGACCAGTGGTAGAGCTAAGTAAGTGAAAGAGAGGGGCCTAGGAGGTGAGAGCAGCTATAATAAAGACCTTTTTATTTCAATTCTGAGTTTGATTTTTTAGTAGGTGAATGGGTTTAGCATTGCAAATACTTTCCATTTTACTCAAGGCTCTATCAAAAGTTTAGCATATCATTTATACAGAATTTTTCCTATGCATTATCCTGTGGACATATTTTTATGTTCCACTCATTATTCTTAGTCTGGGCATCCATGAAAATGCTTTGATGACACCCATGGAGAGGTTATTTGATTGTTTCTTCCTACTCTAAAATATGATCTCATTGATGGATAGTCTGCAGTGGAAACTGCTTTTGCTGGACACTATAATGCACCACCCAAAAACAGAGGATTTTTACCTCTAGCTGCTGAGGGTGCCATCAGCACACAGACCTCAGATGCCAAATCCCTTTGAGAATTATCTCAGCCAAAGAAAGCTGAGCCACCAGAGGAATAGCCAAACAATCGTGATAAAGAACAATAAATTTGAAACACACATTTTTAAAATGCCATTTTCTTTTTTTTTAAAGATTTTATTTATTTATTTGTAGAGAGAAGGGAAGGGAGAAAGAGAAACATCAGTGTGTGGTTGCCTCTTACATGCCCCCTATTGGGGACCTGGCCGACAACCCAGGCATGTGCCCTGACTGGGAATCGAACCGGCTACCCTTTGGTTCGCAGCCCACACTCAGTCCACTGAGGTACACCAGCCAGGGCAATAATCCAATTTTAAAAGAGTCAAATGACTTAAACATTTCTGCAGAGAATGTATGGCCAATTTGCACATAAAATGATGTTCAACATCAGTCATCTGTGGAATACATATCAAAACGACAATGAGATACCACTTCACACCTGTTAGAATGTCTATAATAAAAAAGACAGTTCATAACCAATGTCAATGAGGGTTTGGAGAAATTGAAACCCTCCAACATTGCTGGTGAGAAGGCAACATTGGGCAGCTGCTGTGGAAAGCAGTTTGGCAGTTTCTCACAATGTTAAACATAGAGTTACCATGAGGCAGAGGGTGCACCATGTGACAGCCTAGAAAGCTCTTCCCCCAGACCTCTGTTCAGCTCTGCACACGCCTCACCTTCACCATGAGGCCTTGCCTGAGCATCCTGTTTAATGTGCCTGCCCGCACTCTCATCCTGCCCCACCCGCTCCTCACCCTGCTCTTCCTTTTTATTTTTCCACAGGCTTTCCATTTTACCTTTTAGCAGCCTACATAATTTACTTTCTTATACACACACACACACACACATATAGTTTTATCATCCATCTCATCCCATTAGGATGTAAGTTCCTTCAGGATTGGGACTTTTTTCTTTCAGTGACATAACCAAGTGCTTAGAACAGTGCCTGGTATGTGTAGGGGCTCAGCAAATACAGGGACCGGCACAAATAATGCCTTTTTTATTACAAAACCTTTTATTAAAAACTCATAAGCATGTAATTCTGTAGCATAACAATATCACACTCAAGCATACCATATGATATTTTAGGTGAAATGTTCAAATTAAAACTATAAATTTTTACACCCATATTATTATCCTACCAGCCGTACTCAAGCAGGCCTCACTTCTGCTGGACCGTATATTTGCTGACGTAATAAATGAACTGAGATTAGAACAGAATGATTAAGCCAGTTGTGTCAGAATCCCCAAGACCAACCACCCTCACATTCATGGGTTCACTAGAAGGACTCAAGGACTCAGCACATATTTGTAGTAACAGCTAAAATTTATTACAGCAGAGCAGTAAGGATACACGCTGGGTCATCAGGGAAAAGACACAGGCAGTCTGGAGGAATCCACACTCAGATATCCTTATGCTCTCTCCTTCCCATGAGGGGAGGAACATGCAAAAATGTGGCAATGTGGGTGATGCTTTCGCACGAGGACGCCATTTAGAGACTCAGCACCCAGGGTTTTTACTGGATGTTGGTCATGTAGGCCCTGTCTGCCTAGCGTGTTCCCAAAGTTTCAGCCTCACAGACAGAAAGCAGGCATTCAGCATAAACCATGTTGTTTGTATAGTTTAGACACAGTAAGCCACCCTTATCATTGGGAAAACCTTTATCTCAGTGTAGAGAACAGTTTACTAGCTTGGTTCCCAGATGCCAGCCACACAGACCTTTCTAAGCTAGCAGTCTCAAGCCTGCTGTTTACTCTTTTCTGAACACCAGTTGACAATAAAATGTGATCCTTAAGTATAACATAAAGTAAAAGAAAATGTTAGATTTGTGAATGTTTTCTAACATAGTTTCTCCTTTGTAAAACTGAATGTAGTCATTCCTGGGCAAAACATGGACTTTTTGTAGACCTCTGAGTCTTTGATCTTTTAAATGTCATATCATTTAAGCTGAGTATAGAGATTTAAATTCCTTTTCCTTTTATCCATTTATAGATCTTGGGATTTCTGGCACCACATCCAAAAAGTAAGTGTTTTTTAAAGTATCTGGTTTTCTTGTGACAGTGTATTTGTACTTATTTGACACAATCAAACATTGTTCTCATTAAGGTAATTACTCTTTCTCAGGCTAGGTAATTAAAAAATTGGTTTTTATTTCATTCTATTTTGGGGGATTTTTTGTTGTTGTTGTTATTCTACTGAGACATCCAAACTGTTGGCTCTAGCAATGAAAAGGAATAATCTAGTTCAGTCTCCAAGATTGTCACAAAGTTATATCTAGAAATATTGGGGAATTATGGTTTGAATACTTCCATAGCTTTAAATTCTAGATTCATTACAATATTACTAGCTAACATTGATTTTTAAAAGTCTCATGAAGGATTGATTTTAAGAAAGTCAGTATGAATGTTAAACAATGGACCGTCTTTTTAGATGCCTAGTTCAACGTCTTTAATTGGGACCCATTTTACAATAGATGGGATCTTACAGTCACTGTAGGGCAGGCTGTGGTCATGATAAAGTTGTGTGAAACCTTCTGTCGACCCAGAATGTGCCATCACGGATGCATCTCAGATGCAGCAAACTATGGGCATATCGTACTTATGATACACTTATCTGGAAATTTTTATCACCCAGTGAGGAATTCAGTTAAATTTTGTCACATATTTTTCTGGTAGAAGTGATAGAAAATTCCTGTTATCTTTGAGGTCCAGACTCTAAATTACTTTGTCAAATGCTTTTATACTTCCTTAGTTACAATACGGTAAGACTTCTCTATAAGTTTTAACCTTTTCTCTTTATTATCACTGGACTCAAGCAGACTGCTTCTAACCCCAAATAAAAGTACCTCAGGAATCACGCGGCATTCTTTTCTGATTAGTATGTTTTTGGTTTTTCGTTTGTTTTGCATACTTGATTTTTAGGGGAGATCTTCAGTGGAATGCTGGAGAGAAAAAGTTGACCGGTGGAGCCAACTGGCAGCCGAAAGTAGCCCCAGCGACCTGGTCAGCAGGAGGCCCACCAAGCGCCCCTTTGGTAGGTGGCCCCAGAGGCCAGGGCAGTATAGGCAATTTGCCCGTTTCCACATGTACACAGCAAAGTACATTTTGCTTAATTGTGCTACTGACACTGTACTTTTTCATCCACATCAAAGAAATATAAGCAAGATGTAATATTTACAAAAATGCAAATTTTATTGACTTTGTACTTGATAAAGATTAGGACCTATTTTTTAATTTTAATTATTTCAAAATAATATGTGTGCCTCTTGAGATACTAATTCTTTATTAGTATAATTATGGAGATCATTTTTCAAAAGCATTTAATATTATTGATCATTATCTATATTTTATCACATTTCTTGCTCAGATTCCCTGATTGTCTTAATAAGTAATGAAAACTTTCTTTCTTGCCAGAAAGATTGGGCAGTTTTCTATTGTGTAAGTGAGCTTTTGTTTTAAAATGTTACTAATTCTGCTCACCATTTTTAAAATCGAAACTACTAACACCATCTTTTCTATAAAGTGTAAATACATTTTATTTCGGTATATTAAACTTCTATTAATGTATTATTACCAGCATTCACTCTGTGAGATAGAATATCACTGGTAATAAAGGCTAATTATTATTTTGTGAAATTTGCTACCATAAAAAGGATACTATCAGTGTAGCAAAACTGACTGTTTTTTTATATGTGCCCCATACTCAGAAAAACGAGGCTAGTCATTGTTTCCCAAGTTCACGCCTAACTTTTCACCTTTGGTTACCACCTTCACCTGTCTATATCATGCCCATCCCAAAGGCTTTCTCGGTACTGTACTCTCCTTGTCGCCTGAATTAATCCTAACCATCACCCACCAACCCCAGCCAAACAAATATGCATGGAAGTAAATTAATATAATTAGAAGATAAACATTTTAGATAGACTTTATTAAAACTATTGTGTTCCTGAAAGTAATTTAAATAGGTGTGTTTTGGAATTTAAAACATAGTGTTTTTTAAATAATTTTATAAATAGTAATGTTTTTACATATAAGCAGTTTTACAAATAAAAATAAGGTCAAACCAATCTGAAAAATACCTTTGGAACCAAAATTTGCCAGTAAACAGAACTAACAATATTCATTGAATTACAACTTATACTATAGTTTCTATAGGAAAATAGATTCTGTTCTCAAAACCCACTTCCTCTGGTGTCCCCACCAGATTTCATGGTGTTAGTGAGAGAGGAAGTTCAAGGACTGATATTCTCTGCCTTGCTGAGTCCAAAGTCTGAAAGAACTTAATTTTAAGAAGTGATTTCTAACAGATAACAAGGAGAAAATTGCCTTTTGTGTCTATGTCTTCATCTCTTTAAATCTTTCTTTAGATTATTTTAAAACAATGCTTAAGAGGACCAGTTTTGTATTTAGCAACACCATAAAGAGTTCTGTTTTAATTTTTACAAAGGATACTTAGTAGAAAACTAAATTTCTCTTTTATACAGATCTAAGACTAAGATGACCATTTAATTTATTGCCCAAACTAGGACTCATTTGTGGGTAAAAGAGAGCATAATTGTTACCCTGGGACCCCAAGCATTTACCTGTGTCTGGTGACTCAGATAGATGCTGAGACCATAAGCACCCAGCATTACAAGCATAGGGGGCTGCACTCCATTCTTAGATGCAAGAATATTTGAGAGCCACTATCTTGTTGGAGGTAGAGGGAGAGTGATTCTATAAATGTATAAACTCCCTAATGAAAGAAAAAGATTCCTTAGAACTGATCTTATATAATTATCAATCCTATATATTCACATTAAATGTCGCAATTCATATTATCATTGCCAAATTAAAGGAATGAATTTTCCTATTCTATTCTATGCAAAATTAAAAAGGACTTGCTCTTCTGAGAAGTTTATACTTTGATGTTGTTGCCCTTATCAGCAGGATCAAGTTTTTAATTTTTTTTAACAAGTTAGTTTCAGAACAGTCAAGGTGATAGCAGAGTCTACCATGGAGTGAAGGGGAGTGGAGAGAGGGCGGGGAGACTGTTGATATCTGGCAGATCAGCTGTAGGTTAAAAAAATTGCTGGAAAGTCGGAGGTGAGGGTGAAGGTACAATGAGGAAGAAAACTCTGGTAGAATCCACACAACTGTGGATCATTGTGAATGAAGCCCCCTAGACAGTGGTTGCCCAGGATCCATGTGGGGCAGTTTGCTAAATAATGAGGCCATTGCCTGAGAAGAGGAGTAAGAGAGAAGTACTTTATTTTATTTTTTTTAATTTTAATTTTGTATTGTTATTCAATTACAGTTGTGTGCCTTTTCTCCCCATCCCTCCACCCCACCCCATCTGAACCCCCCTCCCTCCCCTACCTCCACCCTCCCTCTTGATTTTGTCCATGTGTCCTTTATAGTAGTTCCTGTAATCCCCTCTCCTCACTGTCCCCTCCCCACTCCCCCCTGCCCATTGTTAGATTGTTCTTAACTTCAATGTCTCTGGTTATATTTTGTTTCCTTTTTTTTCTATTTATTATGAATAGAAGAAAAAAGGAAACAAAATATAACCAGAGACATAATAAATAGGAGAGAAGTACTTTAAAAACGGTATTAGTTTAGAGACCCTCCTTGGCCATCACCTCCCATGAGATCAAGATTTTTAACCACACGGGTTGAGAATTCATCAAATACTTAACAACTGCTTTTGCTTCTTTGGGGGCAGGAAGGCTGCCAATTATCGGTTAGCAGGCACCATTACTGAGACTGAGATTAATATTCTAATTTTTTTTAACTTCAAAATTCCTTATGTTTGTTTATGAAGCACAAAACTTTAAATTGTTAGTAAACTCCAGAAAGGTAAAAGACAGTGGGGCTTGAGCATAAAGTAAAGTAGCCACAGCAGCTGTAGAAAGAGAAAATAGAACAGAAATAATTTATTACAAGGGTAGAATTGCATATAGTTCTATTTCTTTTATTTTCCTTATTCAGGCAACAGTATACAGGCTGTCATATGCAGGGAGTTTGTGTCTTTATTAATTCTCACTTAGTCTTATTTGTAGTCTACATAAATTCACTACTATTTACTTCATTTACTGCAAAGCTCTTCTTCCTTAATAAAACTCTGGCTTTGCTTTTGCCTCAGAAACTACTCCAGGGGCCTCTGGCTTCCCTCCACCCAGTTTTCTCATAAAACCTCTCTTCCATTTTTCTATTCCTTAAAATATGTTTGGGTTTCTTTTTCTAAGAGTATTCAAGCAACAGAAGAGAAGCAGCCAAGGCTTATGCTTCAGAAACATCAAAGCAGTGGTTCCCAATTTTCCTGGTAGTCTGCAGGCCCTTACCTTTGAGTGGGAGGCGGGGAGCAGAAGTGGGCGTGAGAATTCTTTCACTGCCTTTTAAAGTTTTTATATACAGACAAGAGAAAAGGTTGCTTTTCTAATTTTGTTTTGAATTTTCCCTCAATTGCTGCTTGGAGATACAGCTAAAATTTTTCAAATCAGAGAACCCAAGTTAGATCTGGCAACCTTAACAGAACTTGAATATTTGAAGACAGGCAGGGCTCTGTCTTCATGGCCATCAAGAGCCCTGTGTTTGCAGAGCTACTTACACTTAGGCCTGTTCTCCGAAGCACAACAGACCTGTCAAGTTTCCATCATACAAACTGAGAAGATACTTGCAATTCAGAAACATGTACATTTTGCAGGGGATCACAGAATCTGCAATTCTCTCCCTAAAAGCAACTAATCTTTATATGCTTATAGATAAAATATTCAGTTGAATATTGAAAAAGAAAACAATTTAAAAACCTTAGGATAAATAATATTTGGAGAGTAAACTATTAAGTTAATCTACCATTTGAGCAAAATGACAAATTTAGACTCTCTTGAAATTATTTGACCCATTTATTTGATCAGGAATGTTTGCCAGGTCATTTTATTTTGATAACTAATAAAAACCTTTTTTTCTTTTTATTGTCTTAAGTTCCAATGATACAATTCTGGTAAATAATACAATTATTATTTATAATTCTGATAAATTACACAATTCCAGTAAATTATACAATTTTTTGTCTGGTGACCAGCTCACCGTCTTACCTGTTGAAATGATGAGTAAAGAGTGGACGTACCCCAGCCAGCTGTGCAGTCAGTCCAAGTGTCGTCCTGATAGGGCAGTGGCACGGGTCTGACCTCCTGTCAGGGCACAGCAAGAAGTCAACTAACGAGTGCATAAATAAATGGAACGACAAATCGACATTTCTCTCTCTCTCTGTCTCTCTCTCTGTCTCTCTCTCTGTCTCTTTCTCTCCCCCCCTTCTCTCTCTAAAAAGCAATAATAAAAAAATGAATCTGAAATATAATACTTGTAGCAGGGAGGAAAATAACTTTTCCTCTGCCCTTCTTGAGTTCTTGACTGAGACTGTTGTAATAAAAGACAGGTTAAAGAGAGAAAAACAGGTTATTAACATGTATATCTTATGTATACATGATTGATAACCAGGGAAAAATCAGTAACTCTCTGAGATAGCCTAAGCCACTGGCTTAAATGACACCTTCAACTAAAGAGAAAAGAAAGAAAGGTATGGGGTGACCACTTATGGGGAAGTTACCAGGAAAAGCAGGGTAAACAAAGGTAAGGTTTGTTACGTAGATTTAAATCAGCACCTTCTCCATTGATAAGATTCTCTTTGGGACTCTCTGAGCTTCCTGGACTTCCTGGAAGTCTATTTCCTTTGCCAGATCGGGGAAGTTCTCCTTGATTATTTGTTCAAATAAGTTTTCAATTTTTTGTTCTTCCTCTTCTCCTTCTGGCACCCCTATAATTCGGATGTTGGAACGTTTCAAGATGTCCTGAAGGTTCCTAAGCCTCTCCTCATTTTTCCGAATTCTTGTTTCTTCATTCTTTTCTGGTTGGATGTTTTTTTCTTCCTTCTGGTCCACACCATTGATTTGAGTCCCAGTTTCCTTCGCATCACTACTGGTTCCCTGTACATTTTCCTTTGTTTCTCTTGGCATAGGCGTCATTTTTTTCATCTACTTTTCAAACAAATTCAACCAATTCTGTGATCGTCTTGATAACCAGTGTTTTGAACTGTGCATCCCATAGGTTGTCTATCTCTTCCTCGCTTAGTTGTATTTTTTCTGGAGCTTTGAAGTGTTCTGTCATTTGGGCCATTTTTTTTTTTTTGTGGAGTTCATCATCACCAAGCCATTATTATATGAAATGTTAAAGGGACTTATCTAAGAAAAAGAAGATAAAAAATATGAACAGTAAAAATGACAGCAAACTCACAGTTATAAACAACCACACCTAAAACAAAAACAAAAGAAAACTCAGCAAACAACTAGAACAGAAACAGAACCACAGAAATGGAGATCACATGGAGGGTTATCAATAGGGGATTGGGAGGGGGAGAGAGTGGGGGAAAGGTACAGAGAATAAATAGCATAAATGATAGGTGGAAAATAGACAGAGGGAGGGTAAGATAGTCTAGGAAATGTAGAAGCCAAAGAACTTATAAGTATGACCCATGGGCATGAACTATGGGGGGGGAATGTGGGAGGGAGGGGGTGGGCAGGATGGAGTGGAGTGAAGGGGCGGAAAAGGGACAACTGTAATAGCATAATCAATAAATATATCAAAAAAAAAGATTCTCTTGTGATGTAGTCATCCTTCTCTTCCTTCTAGGTAAAGGAGAAACCTTAAAAATGGAGATTTCCTTTATAAATGTAAATGTCCCTTATAAAAGTTTAACTTCTCTGTTTTCAGAGCTTCTCCTGCATCTGCTGTTTCTCAAAATAATCCTTATGCCAAAGAGGCATATTTCAGTGTGGCATATTCTGCTACCCTTAGGTATTTTCTTTCTTTTAAAGAAATTTTTGAGATAAAATTCTCTTAGCATTAAATTCACCATTTTTGCCCTGGCCAGTGTGACTCAGTTGATTGGCCGTCCTATACACCAAAAGGTTGGGGGTGCGACTACAAGCAGGGCACACAGCTAGGTTGTGGGTTCAATCAATGGTCAGGGCATAAATGGGATACAAGTCAATGTTTCTCTGTTACACTGATGTTTCCTTTTATCTTCCCTTCCTCTCTCTCTAAAATCAATAAATGTATTTAAAAAAATTTTTGCCCTGGCCATTGTTGCTCGATTGGTAGGACTGTCATCCCATACACCGAAAAGTTATGGGTTCAATTGTCGGTCAGAGCACATACCTAGGTTATGGGTTCAGTCCCCCTTTGGGACATGAAACATTGATTGGCAGGCAACCAATCCATGTTTCTCTCTCACATTAATGTTTCTCTTTCCCTTCTTCTCCCTCTAAAAACAATGAAAAAATGTCCTTGAGTAAGATAATTTTTTTTAAATCAGCATTTTAACAATTTAAGTGTAAAATTCAGTGATTTTTAGTATATTTATGATATTGTAAAATTTTCACCAATATCTGATTTCAGAATCGCTCCATCACCCCAATAAGAAGCATGCCCCTTCCAATTTTCCCCTCTCCCTATCCCCTGGCATCCATTAATTTACTCTGTACGTATGGATTTGCATATTCTGGGTATTTCCTATAAAGAGAATCATGTAATATGGAGCCTTTTGGGCCTGTCTTCTTTCACTTAGCAAAATGTTTTATTATGAAGCAAGGTCTGTTCATGTTGTAGCATGTATCAGTATCATTCAGTATTATGGCTGAATATTCCATTGTTTGGGTGTAGCACATTCCTCATTAACTGATGGATATTTGTGATGTATCCACTTTTTGGCTATTATGAAAAATACTATTATATGTATACAAGGTTCTGTGTGAACATGTGTCCTTGGGTATATACCTAGGAATGGAATTGCTGGTTCATTTGTGACTCTATATTTAGCTTTTTGAGAACTGCCAAACTTTCCACACCAGTTGCCTCATTTTACATTCCCACCCGCACTGCATAGGGTTTCAATTGTGATTTTGATATGCATTTCCCTAATGACTTATGATGTTGAGCATCTTTTCATGTGCTTACTGCCATTTGTATGTCTTTCTTTCTTTCTTTCTTTCTTTCTTTTTTTTGAGAAATGTCTATTCAAACCCTTTGCCCATTTTATAATTGGGTTGCATTTTATTGTCGAGTTCTAAGAGATCTTTATTCTGGATACTAGATGCTTATCAGATGCACCTTTTGCCAATATTTTCTCCCATTCTGTGTGATGTCTTTTTATTTTCTTGATAGTTTTCTTTGACACACAAAAGTTTTTAATTTTGATAAACTCCAATTTATCTATTTTTGTTGTTGCTTATGCTTTTAATATCACATTTAAGAAACTGTTAACTAACCCAAGGTCTTAAAGATTTACACCTGTGTTTCTTTCTGAGAATTGTGTAGTTTTATCTCTTACATTAAATGTTTGACCTCTTTTAGGCTCATTTTTATAAATGGTCCAAACTCAGTGTTTTGCATATGGGAATCCAGTTGTCCCAGAACCATTTATTGAAAAGACTTCTTTCATCTAGAGAACCAAGATGGCGGCGTAGGTAGACACACTGCGCCTCCTCGCACAACCAGAACCGACAGAGAATCAAACAGCAAGGGGGACCAACACCAAGGAAACAGAAAATAATCATTCATCCAGACTGGTAGGAGGGGCGGAGACGGCACTGGGGTGGAGAGGACTCGCGTGGCTGTGGCTGGACTGAGACTGGCGGAGTGTGGGACAAATGGCGCAGGCAGTCCGAGCACTAGCAGACCCTGCGGTCCCACATTTGCACAGATAAACACAGAGGGCCGGACTCAGAGTGGCGGAGAGTGGGGCAGGCAGAGCGGCGGGTAGCACCTTGCGGCACCACATTCGCCCACAGATAAACCGGACGAACGGCTGGCAGCGAAGCAGACCGCTGCGCAACCCAGGGCTCCAGCTCGGGGAAATAAAGCCTCAAACCTCTGATTGAAAGCGCCCCTGGGGGTTGGGGCGGCAGGAGAGACTCCCAGCCTCACAGGAGAGGTTGTTGGAGAGACCCACAGGGGCCTAGAGTGTGCACAGGCCCACTTACTCGGGAACCAGCACCAGAGGGGCCCAGTTTGATTGTGGGTAGCGGAGTGAAAGACTGAAATCCGGAGGAGAGTGAAGCGGGCGCCATTGCTCCCTCTCGGCCCCGCCCCCACGTACAGCATCATAGCGCAGCGACCAGCATTACCCCGCCCCCGGTGAACACCTAAGGCTCCGCCCCTTAAAGTAACAGACGCGCCAAGACAAACAAACAAAAAAAATGGCCCAAATGACAGAACACTTCAAAGCTCCAGAAAAAATACAACTAAGCGACGAAGAGATAGCCAACCTATCGGATGCACAGTTCAAAGCACTGGTTATCAATATGCTCACAGACTTGGTTGAATCTATTCGAAAAACAGATGAAAAAATGAAGCCTATGCTAAGAGAAACAAAGGAAAATGTTCAGGGAACCAATAGTGATGAGAAGGAAACTGGGACTCAAATCAATGGTATGGACCAGAAGGAAGAAACAAACATTCAACCAGAAAAGAATGAAGAAACAAGAACTTGGAAAAATGAGGAGAGGCTTAGGAACCTCCAGGACACCTTGAAACGTTTCAACATCCGAATTATAGGGGTGCCAGAAGGAGAAGAGGAAGAACAAAAAAATTGAAAACTTATTTGAACAAATAATGGAGAACTTCCCCGATCTGGCAAAGGAAATAGACTTCTGGGAAGTCCAGGAAGCTCAGAGAGTCCCAAAGAAGCTGGACCCAAGGAGAAACACAACAAGACACATCATAATTACATTACCCAAGATTAAACGCAAGGACCTACGTCCAAGATTACTGTATCCAGCAAAGCTATCATTTAGAATGGAAGGGAGGATAAAGTGCTTCTCAGATAAGGTCAAGTTGAAGAGGCTCATCATCACCAAGCCCTTATTATATGAAATGTTAAAGGGAGTTACCTAAGAAAAAGATCAAAAATAGGAACAGTAAAAATGACAGCAAACTCACAGTTATTAACGACCACACATAAAACAAAAACGAGAGCAAACTAGGCAAACAACTAGAACATGAGGGTTGTCAATAAGGGAGTGGGAGGGGGAGAGGGGGGTAAAGGTACAGAGAATAAGTAGCATAGATGATAGGTGGAAAATAGACAGGGGGAGGGTAAAAATAGTGTAGGAAATGTAGAAGCCAAAGAACTTATAAGTATGACCCATGGACATGAACTATGGGGGGGGAATGTGGGAGGGAGGGGGGTGGGCAGGATGGAGTGGAGTGGGGGGGGAAATGGGACAACTGTAATAGCATAATCAATAAATATGTTTAAAAAAAAAAAAAAGACTTCTTTCTTTTTTCATTGGTTTTGGCATCCTTGTCAGAAAATCAATCAAACATAGATTAATGGTATTGTTTTCAAAATCTTTATTCTGTCAGGTTGATCTGTATGTCTGTCCTTATGCCAGTACCACACTGTTTTGATTAATGTAGCTTCATAGTAAGGTTTAAAACCAGGAAGTGTGAGTCCTCCAAATTTGTTCTTTTTCAAGGTTGCTGAAGCTATTCTGGGTCCCTTGCATTCCTATTTGAATTTTAGATTCAGATTGTCCTTTTTTCCAAAAGAAACAGTGAGAATTTTGATAAGGATTACTCTGAAACTGTAAAGCAATTTGGGAAGTATTGCCATCTTAACAATATTAAATCTTTCAATCCACAGACACAGAATCCCTTTCTTAGATAGGAAGGGATCCAAGTTGTCTTTAATTTCTTTCAACAATGTTTTATAGTTGTCAGTGTACAAGGCTTATACTTCTCTTGGTAAATTTATTTCTTAAGTATTTTGTTGTTTTTAATGCTATTATAAATGAAATTGTTTTTGTAATTGCATATTTTGATTGTTCATTGCTGGTGTAAAGGGAATACTACCCTGGTTTTTGTATATTGACTTTATGTCCTGCAATTTTGCTAAATTTGTTTATTAATTCTGATATTTTTTGCATATGGATTCCGTAGACTTTCTTTTTATAAGATCATGTCATCTACAAATACAGATAGTTTTCTTTCTTCCCTCCTTTTTCTCTTTTATTTATATTTTATTCTCATTCCACCCTCTCCCGTTTGGCAGTCATCAGTTGGGTCTCTACATCTATGGGTCTATTTCTGTCTTGTTTTGTTTATTTGTTTATTTTGGGGTTTTTAGATTCTACATACAAATGAAATCATGTGGTATTTTTCTCCATCTGACTTATTTCACTTAGCATAATGCCCTCTAAGTCCGTCCGTGTTGTCAGAAGTGGCAAGATTGCATTCCATTTTATTGCTCATTAGTATTTCATTATATATATATATCGTATGTCACATGTTCTTTATCCATTTATCTGTTAATGGGCATATAGGTTATTTCTGTATCTTCTCTATAACTACTAAATTTGCAGTGAACATAAGGGTGCATATATCTTTGCAAATTAGTGTTTTGGTTTCTTCAGATAAATACCCAGATGTAGAATTCCTGGATCATATGGCAGCTTTATTTTAAATTTTTCAAGGAACCTCCATACTGTATTCCTTACTTGTTGCACCAATTTACAATCCCACCAACAGTACATTAGAGTTCTCTTTTCTCCACATCCTCAGCAGTCCTTGTTTGTTGATTTACTGATGATAGCGATTCTGACAGGTGTGAGGTGACACCTCATTGTGGTTTTTAATGTTCACTTCTCTGGTGAACAGTGAGGTTGAGCATCTTTGTATATGTCTATTGGCCATCTGTATGTTCTCTTTAGAGAAATGTCTTTTCAGGTCTTCTGCCCATTTTTTAATTGGATTGTTTGATTTTATTTTGGTGTTGAGTTGTATAAGTTCTTTATAAATTTTGGCTATTAACACCTTATTAGGTATATCATTGGCAAATATGTTCTCCCATTTGGTAGCTTGGTCCTGTTTTTGTTGATGTTTTCCTTTGCTCTGCAAAAACTTTTAGTTTGATGTAGTCCCACCTGATATTTTTTCTTTTCTTTTTCTTCCCCAAGGGACAGATCCAAAATGATATTGCCAAGAGCAATGTCAAAGAGTTTACTGCCTTTATATTCTTCTAGGAGTTTTATGGTTTCAGGTCTTATATTTATGTTTGTAGTTCATTTTGTACTTATTTTTATATATGGTATAAGACAGCCCAATTTCATTTTTTTGTATGTGTCTGGTTTTCCCAACACCATTTATTGAAGAGACTGTCTTTATCTCACTGTATATCCTTGCCTCCTTTGTCATAGGTTAATTGACCATAAAGCATATTCCTTCCTTCCTTACCAGATGCTATCTATTTCTGTTTCTTACCCTATTGCCAACTTTTGGTTTCTTCTATTTTCTCTTTCGTTTTCTATTCTGTATTTCTTTTATCACCAATCTAATATTTATTATTTACTTCCTTAGCTTACTTTGTGTTTAGTTTGTTCTTTTTTGTAGTTCCTTAAGATGTAAATAATAGGTGATTGATTTGAGATCTTTCTCCTACACATGGGCTATGTGTCTGTATGGCTCATAATTTGTTGTTGAAACTTGGAGATTTTGAATATTGTAATGTGGAAACTTAAAATCAGATTCTACCTCTTCCCCAAAGGTTTGTTTTTGCTACTTTTTTAGTTGTTTTTTGTTTGTTTCTTTAGTAACCATTCCAAACTAAGTCTGTAGTCTGTGTTCTTTCTCAAGTGTGACCACTGAAGTCTGCATTTCTTTACCTAAGTGGTCAGCTAGTCATTAGGTAGATATTACTTAAACTTTGTGAAATGTAAAATATCTCTCCACTTTTGTAGAGAAACTCTGGGTATGTGTTGGGGAAGGTTTTCAAACTCAATCAGGCAGTTTGCAACTCTGCCTTAGCGATCACTTACTGCTTGCTCAAAGTCCCAAGGTCAAGCCTTTCCTGGGCATGTGCACAGTACTGGGCGTGTGCGTGGCTTTCTGAATTCCCAGGAGTACGTCTGAGCTTTTCAAACCCTAAATCTTCAAAGCATTTCATTCTCCAGCCGTTCCTCCCAAGCTTCTTGTTTAGTCTACTATTTGCTGTTATCCACTTAACATTTGCCCATAAATATTTTCCACAAAAGGCTTCAGGTAACAACTTTAACACTAGGTGCATTCCCAGTTTGGTGAGGAAAAGAGAAGATTTTGAGCCAATCTTTCCAGTGAGCCATCCAGACAAGACAAAACAAGTAATTAAATATATCCTGCTCCCTCTGGAACTATTAGCCTAGGTCAAGACTACAACTGAACTAGAAAACAGTGGATGGAACCAGGATAAGTTAAAATGCCTCAAAGTTCACTACTGTCAATTCAGCTGATATTCTCAAATAAGTACTTTCTAGGTTATTTAGTTTCCAGAGTTCCAAAAACAGTTGATTATGAGGTTTTGCCTGTTTTGCCATTATTTTTGTGGTGGTGCTGGGCTTTTAAAGTTCCTTCACCATTTTTGCTGACATTGCTGTCTCTGTAATATTTTCTTTTTTAATTAGAATATTGCTTTAATGGTTAACTTAAATGTATTGCATTTGTGGTATGGTTAATTTTAAACATAAGGGAAATATTAGGGGGCTTGGGTCTATGATGAAAACTATTAGACCTGTACCTGAAATGGGGTATGTGTGCACAGTCTTTTAAATGCTTCCTAAAACTGAGAATTTTGGCCATTGTGCACATTTACAACAGTGAAAAGTCTGAGAGGAACAAGTATAACACAAAAAAGAATAATTTAGAAAGCGGGGGCAGGGGGGTGGAAATTGTAAAGCATGTAAATGTAAATGTAAACACATTCCGCGTATGTTTGACCCAATGTCAGAGGGTGCGATGACAGGAAAAGATAAGCTAGAGGAATTTCACTCTTTTACAGTGAGAATGGAGGAGAGATAGAAAACGCAGGGCAGGAAGTAATCAGCTAGCCAAGGAGCCCAATAGCACTGTAGCAGTGAACCTCAACTTAGTAACTGTATTCCTATAATTGTCATGTGCTAGGGCCCTTTTTTAAGTTTAAAACTGAAATTTGAAAATCCTTTACATATCTACATAGGGGGCATGCATTTTTAAACTATACTCTGTCATTTTTAAATCAAATTATGTTGATTCTTTTCCTTTGTTGTTATTGTGTGTATGTTGTTTTGTGGTTTTTATGGTAGCAAGGAGCTGTACCTCCAGCCACTTCGGTTCCTCCTGTTGCTGGGGCCCCATCTGTTGGACAACCAGGAGCAGGATTTGGAATGGTGAGTGACAACCTGTGCTAAAAATTGTAACTGACATTTCTAAGGCCTTTGCCAAATCCCAGATTAAAAAGTACTGATCTAGAATATAGTTCTTCCCAAAATGCAGTAAAGTAAAACTTAAAAAGTTAAGTCATCTGCTTTAGATATTAATAGTCTACCCATGACATGATAAAGTCACCTATAAAATACTTACAATTGTTTCTATCAAAATAATTTCTGCAGGCCCTGGACAGGTGGCTCTATTAATTGGAGTGTCATCCCATACATTGAAAGGCTGTGGTTTTCTGATCCCCAGTCAGGGCACCTACCTAGGTTGCTTGTCTAATCCCTGGGCAGGCCACATATGGGAGGCAACCGATTGATGTTCTTCTCCCATATTTCTGTCTGTCTGCCTGTCTCTGTCTCTCTCTCCCCCCAACTCTTCTCCTACTCCAACCTCCCCCTCTCCGTCTCTCCCTTCCTCTTTCTCTAATAAAAATATATCCTCGGGTGGTGATTTAAAAATAATAATTATTTCTATAGTATATTGTTATATTACTTTTGGAGTAATTTTATCAAATATATTCTAAACACAATCAAAATCAACTCATAATCATTGTACTAGAACTTTTCACTTACCACTTTTATCACTAGCAAATTTTAGGGCCATCTTCCTTAAAGAAAAAAGTTTTTATCTTTTCAAGAATTATGCTTACAGGAGACAAATAAACAATGACAAAGCCTGGTTGGGACAAAGATGCTGTGTGGCCAGCCAGGCTGCTGCTGCACCTCAGCGATTCTCTGCCTTCTGCCAGCTTCCCAGCACCCATCATTCAAAATTTCAAATTACACTTTCTCACAGACTTGGAGTCTTCAAAATTTTCAGAAATACATTAAAGACATAAATATCAGGGCACTGCCATAGTGGGCTGCACAGATGCTGTGAACTGCTCTTCCTTTTCAGCCTCCTGCTGGGCCAGGCATGCCCATGATGCCTCAGCAGCCGGCCATGTTTGCACAGCCCATGATGCGGCCGCCCTTTGGAGCTGCAGCGGTGCCTGGCACCCAGGTCAGTGTAAATGTCCACAAAATAATGACATTGATTTATACATATAAAACCGTCGTGTGGAAAACTTTTGAAAAATGTTTTGTCCTAATATAACCCTGATATCTATTGTTTCAGAAGTAATAAAGTAAGGTTTAGAGGAAAATGATAGAAATGACTACCTAAAGTCCCTCTGTTCCTCTCCTACTTAATTCAGAATGGTTCCTGAGAACAGCCAGGCATTTAAAGTATTTATGCATGTATTCCAGAAAAATTAGTACCTCTGATCCATAGTTTTACTTTGTGTTCCCAGACTTAGCCAAATTCAAGTTTAGGGGCCTAGTGAGTTTGCCACACTGCAGAGCCTGAGGGCACGGTCCCCAAAGACCACCCTCACTTCAGACACCAGCTACAAGTTTGGGAGTCCCATGGGCCACCTGCACTTCAGATCAGCTGCCTATAAATGTGAGAGTTCCCAGGACCACCCTCAAACTATACAATTTCCTAGTATGACTCCAAGAACTTGGGAAGGCACTATACTTAAAGTTACAGTTTTATTATAGTGAAAGGATACAAATTAGATCCAGCCAAAATAAGAGATACATAGGGTAAATTCTGAGAGGGTTCTAAGCATGAAGCTTCTTTGTCCTCAGGGAGGTGTCACCCACCTGGCATTGATGTGTGACAATATGCAATATTGACAGCCTGGGAAGCTCACCGGAGCCTCCGTGTGCAGTTTTCATTATATAGCAATGATTGATTGAGTAATTGCCCGTGTGGTTGAACTTAATCTATGCACCCTCCCCACTCCCTAAAGTTCAGAGTGATATGTGACCCAAAGACCCAACTCTCAAATCACATGGTTGGTTTTTCTGTCATGGCTAGCCCCCACTCCCCCCAATCTTGGTTTATCTTCTTAGCATAAACTATCAGGTGTTGCTTTCAAGAATCCACCCCTAATAACAAAGACATTCCTGTCGATTGGGAATTCCAAGAGTATAGAGGTTACCTACCATGATCCAGGATGAAGGGCAAAGCTCTCTTTCGGTGGGGCCGAATATCTTACTAAACATTGTGCTTCCTTCATTAACAAAGGTGCTAAAACATGTGCACATTGTAGAGCTGTTTTTGCTGCTAATAGTGATAGTCATTCTGATGAGTCACCTTTCTTGATTCCACTTGTAAATTGCCTGGTGGAGAACCAAAGAGGTTTTCACCATGAGAAAGTGACTGGGATAGAGACAGAGCACCAAGTTATCATTTTCCCAGCTTGCTGAGCAAGTTGAAACAAACAACTCAAATCCATTTTAACAATACCAGTAAATGGTTTTGCTGCTATGTTTTTAACTTACCAATTGGGTATTTATTATTGTCTTATCCACAGAATTCCTACTGTAAACTTTATGAATGTACATCAACCCCCTCTGCTTCCTTGAAGCATCTCTAAATCCATTTTCTACCTTTTCCCAAAATTTGCTTTCAACTTTTTTACTTTAGTCCCTCAAAAGCCACAGTGACTGGGAGAGAGAATGGTAGGTGTTTAAACAGTTAAATTTAAATGTGAAAAGCCTTGGCCTTCAAGGCCATAACTACAAAGCATTATCTTCATGAGAAATTTTTTAGTCTTCTCTGAGACTAATGAACCCTCCCTGGAGTTGTTTTGGGGGAGATTGAGGAAGGTTTGGGGGGTAATAGTGGAGTTAAATTCTATCTAGATATATTTAAACTATGAGCAGGATCTCATTTTCAGGAGTGTTACCTTGATGGTTGAATATACCCATGATTATTTACCACCTTTTTGAAAAAAAGGAAGGATGTTTCTATTTTTATGAACTTAAAAGAATGTCACTAAGATTTTTAAAATCTTACGGTATTTGATGTGCTGAGACCTTTACAAATAAATTAATAAACATTATAATTTAAGGTAGTTGTTTTCTTGCACAATACCATTGTTACACAGTATCAATTTAGTTACTTAATTCAAAGAATAAGCTTGAAAAATAGATATGATGAAAACAGTGTTTTAATCATTTAATCCAATTCATAGTAATTTAGGAAATGGTATGCCAATTTTTAGATTGTTTATCCTATATCAGAGATGAAGCATAGCTTATTATACTGGAGAGTGAAATAAACATGACTGTGTGGCTTCAGAAAACAAAACAACTTTTCATCTTTGTTGTGCAGTCTGGGCAATGCCGTTATTCCTCGGTTGGTATCATGATGTTATCATCATCTCACCTAATTACTAATTATGGATCAGTCCTGGAGTTTCTTATCTTCCACACAACTTCACCCCTTATACTTACTTTTCCTGATCTTTCTGTAAAGTATGAATCAAATTTTTTAAGTGGAAATTTGACTGATAGATTCTGCAGTCAGTGAGTAGTTTCTGGACATAGTAACAAATGTTAAAATCCTTACTTCTGGAGCTCTGTTTAATGGACCAGTAAAGATGTACATCCCTGCCCCACAGTCCCAGATTTCTGAGATTTCCATCATATTATAAGCATAGAAGATTAATCAGACTCAAAGACTTACATTAGTTATTATTCTACATAGACTATGTGACCTTTTTCAAGGCCTTGTACCCTAACATTCCTGCAAAAGCCTGCTCCCAGAACTTATTTATATAATACAATTAATTAGGTATCAATTAAACAGAAACAAGGTAAATTAATTCTTTGCTGCTTTTGCTGCAAGCTCAGTCTGATCACGTCCTATAGTATTTAATAAATTAGTCTTTTCTGCAATCTGGACAAGCAATATTGGAATATAGTGACATTCATAACTAGAAAACTATTTGCTCATCTGAAACAAGCAGTGCCCCAAACTTGACTGATTTTCACTTAAAATACTTTATATGAAATCCTAGTATATTTAGCTAATAATTTTAAGTAATTTTTATTTCTGCAAACTATTACTTTTCCATTTTTCCTTCAAACTCACTATAAAAGTGCTCATGTGATTCCTTTATTAGTTTAGTGGTACTATTAATGGAAAGTCAAATGCTTTTGTACAGAGAAATTGATTGTCTTGTTTTTACTGTGTATTCATAATATCTTTATGTGACTAGTTTTTCACGTCTTCTCTAACTCATATCCATATTGTTCTACCAGAGTCCTCAAATTTTCCTTTGGCTACATCTGCTGTGAAAGACTTTCAAGAAAGCCAAATATCATTTGAAGTGTATTTTACAAATCCAAAATTAAACACAACACTGTGACTAAGTAGAAGAAAGTAGATTTTGTAAACCCTTAGCCATCTAATCTTCTGCATGTTTGTTTTCTGTGGTATGTGCTCTGCCTAATGCTTATCTATTGCTTTCTGTTTCTGCTCTCTTGGGCTGGCTTTTCCCCATTAGCTTTCTCCAAGCCCTACACCTGCCACTCAGAGTCCCAAGAAACCTCCAGCAAAGGACCCATTAGCGGATCTTAACATCAAGGATTTCTTGTAAACAATTTAAGGTATCTAATATTGAGCTTTTCCTGTGGGCTTCTAATAATTACCTATGCGATGCTTAGCTGTTTCAGGTATGGTATTTGTACTTCTATGTTTTTAATACATGTATATAATAATAATGAGTGTATTTTTAAATCAATGCTAAAAGCTATTAATGAATTATCAATTATTTTTTAATCTTACTTAATTAATAAAACTAATAGGAAGACAAATCTCCAAATTTTCCTTAGACCAGAAAACAGATATTATATTGGTAAAGCAAAATTCAAGCTACTTGGTAAATTGTGACTGGAATGTATAGAAAGGTAACATTTCAAATATTGCACTTGCAAATCACCTAAGAATATATTTGGCTACATATCATATTTTTATTTTGTTTAGTCTTTCTTGCTTCATCAAATAAAACTTAGATTATTACCCTTTGCTTTTCTATATTCAAGCAAAATATTAAATTTTAACATTCTAGTTTTAAATCCTACTATGATTTATGAAATGATTAATAGTAAATGTATGAAAGGCAGCTGATGAAAGGAAAAGTTCACTATTAACCGCAGCACCTCACACAGTGAGTAGGTTCTCAACAAGTACTTGCTGGGTGTGGATGAACCGGAATCACGCTGCCTTCCACTTACACAGTACTTTCCTTGCTCACTTCACAGTCATTAATTCTTTCATCTTCTCTGTAGGAGATCACACCCCGTGACATAAACTAGCCAGCTCTCTTAGTCTCCACTTCACAGCTACAGGGACTGGTTCTTGGCATCAAGTGGTTAGCCCCAGGTCCCACAGGAAGAGCAGAGTGTTGAAGTTTCAGACCACTGCCCAGTGTTATTTTTATTATACCTCTATGTCCGTATATTTTTAAATTTTCTCTAATGCCTACTAAGATTTTTGAGTTTCTGCTTTATGATTTTTTCTTATAAAAGGTTGATAATTTGTCATTTTAAGACCTTGACGTCTAAGCCAAGTAATTTCTCTTGTGCCTTTTATCTTCCACTTCGGGTGGCCTGGACCAGTGTAGGCGTTAAGTGAGACAATGAGTACTTCTTTTAGCAATTGTTTCAGGAGTGACTAAGGACACTACACAGGGCAGCCTCTTATCTGCCTCCTACTCAGTAAGCATTGCTCTCATTGTATGTCAAGAATGCTGATAAATACCCAACAGAGATCCTGGAGACAGTGCCTACCCTCAGAGATTCATAGTCAAGAGGGAGGCGCATACCGAATATTTTGTGAAGAAGAGTTACCCACAGGGCTCAGCCTTAACACACCAGGAAAGGTTTCTTGGCAAAGATGACTGGTGAAGCTTGGATTAGCCAAGGAGATACGTGGGAAGTAGTGTAAGTGAAGGCATTGAATCACTGGAAATATCTCCTTTCTCTTTGATTTTGTCACTTGTTCAGCTGTTCAGTGACACATTGAACACCATAACTAAAAATTAATAATAATAATAATAATAATAATAACAGTGGAAGTCACTGCCATTTCCTTTTTTCACTTCTCTATTATAAAGGTTAGCTGTTCTTAATTAAAACTGAATGTCTTGCTACTAAGATTTTTAAGTATCCAAATTCCAAAATTTTGCTGATATAATTTTTTACTAAAACAAAACTATACATTAAAAGGTTTTTTTAATTTTTTCCTGGCTGAAATTTTAAGCTTCTTTTAAAGAATAGTGAAAAGTTTATAAATGTGAATTTGGTAATACAGAAACCTTTTGTGTAAATTTTTTTTTACTACCTGTAAAGTAAAATTGCAAGGGAGGGAAAATGTTTGAGGAGTATATAATATTGCTTTTTAATTCAAGTGCTTTTTATCTTTACAGCTGCAATTTTTGTGACTGAATAGGAAAAAATAATAATGAGTTTGGAGACTTCAAATAAGATTGATACTCAGCGTTACAAAGTGAGCCACCAGTACCAAACCCAATGCTTACTCATGACTTCTCTGCCGGAATGTGTAGCACAGCTGTGAAAGTGAACATTAGGAATGTGTACTACCGTAGTTGTTATCCCGCTCTCAGAATTGTAGTGTGTTTGGGTTATTTGTGTGTTGTATGGCGTAAACAATGAATGGTTATTTCTGACGCCCTCAGTGCTTTTCTGGACCTTGCCCATGGACGGGTGATGCACCTGTCGTGTGGTGAGCCATTTGGAAAGATGTGTCTGTGGTTTTAAAGGTTTCGATGTACATACAACTTTTGGACAAACCTAAACTCTCTCCATAAATTCTCTTTTCTTCTACTTCTGTGTTACACACATAGTGTGATAATGTCAAATAGTCAGGAAAACACTTAAATATATAAAACTTTTTTGGTGTGGAGTACATTTTTCCAATCACAGGAACTTCAACTGCTGTGAGAAATGTTTATTTTTGTGGCACTGTATATGTTAAGAAATTTTATTTTAAAAAATATAAAGGTTAACATCCATGATAAATATTTCTCCTTGAAGCTACCTTATCAAGAATGGAAAAAAAATAACATGAGTATTCCCTATTTAATCACTGCTTTATTAAAATATATATTTTAATTATATTGTCAGGTTTTGCATCTAAATTGACCTATTTATTCATTCTTGATTAAATGCACTGAAAATAAAGGGTCCATTTCTATCATGTTTGTTCAAATGCAACTTGAGATGTGCTATTCAAGTGTTGTTATGAAGACACCCCAAGGTATATCTGTAATTTAAAGATTACTGCAAATATTTTCATTTTATTGTGGATTTTATGTACATCAGTTAATTTAGTATTTCTTTGTGTGTTCTGTAGACTAGTGTTCTTCCATTCCTCAACTGAGCTCAAAGTAGGTTTTGTTGTACCATTGTGATTAGAATTTAAACTAATTCAGAAAATTGTATCCTTTGCTGTACATACTGTATTCTTTAATTTTTAAGTTGTTGTCACCCTGTCTGTGCTGATGGCTTGGCTTAAGATTTTGATGCATACATGAGGTCACTGTTGATCAGTGTTGCTAGCGATAAAAGCATCTTGGGTTGGAAAGGTGTTTGCCTATTTTTCAAATTATTTAATAGGTGTACGGTACCATTTCAAAGTGGTTGTATCTGAATTTATTGTGGGGATAACATACACTGTAATGGGGAAAAATGACCTAAAACCAATTTCAAAATGGCTTTCTTTGTATTTCAGTATAAAAACCCAGTGCATGTATGCCCTCTGAGATGCAATAAACACCTTGAACAAAGAAAATGCAAACATATCTTTCTCTCTGGTTATTTTTTAGGGGAAAAAGTCTCTTTCCAATGACACTCATAGCACATACAAAATATTGAAAATTTAAAAACATTCAGAGTGAAAAATGCTCTCCATGCCAACATAGTTTTGATAATTTTACAATAAATTAAAAACAAGGAAAAAAACAATTTTTTTCAGCTATCATTAAACTTGACACTCTGTGGCTACTGCCAAATAAACTGAAATTCCATATCGCAAAAAATAAGAGGATGAATTTTCTTTTAAAATATGCAATTAAAATCATAATGGTTTTGGGAAAATTCACCATGGAAGTCGAAGAATAATGTGATTTTATGTTATAATTCACTCACACACTTGCATCCATAGTCACTGAGGCACAGAATGTAGATTAGCCTGTTTTAATAAAATTGGGTGACTATATTGACAACAGCTAGGTTTGTTCCAACATCTCAAAAAGTAGTCCAATCTCAGCTAAAAGTATTTCTCAAATAAAAGCATACTCATTTCTGAAACTAAGTTTCCCTTAGTTACCTAGTTTTGTATCTTGAGAATGGACTTGCAGAAGCTAGGATCTGATTAGGTAATATGGGTTTTTATAGATTACATTTGATTATATATTTGTGGGCATATTGTAATAAAAATTTTGTGTTAGATTGTACATCATTTCAAGTTTAATATGGAATTTTTTACATGAAGCTTTCCTCTTCATTGAACAAAAGCGTTATTTTTAAATCAGACACTGGATCTGTGCCACGGTGAGTGTCTTGGTGTCCTTGTAGGGAAATTGTCTTAAAGCTGAGATGCTCCTGAGGTCCAGTCCTCTGGGTACACAAAAAAACTAAACTCTCTGGATAACGTTCAGCTCGGGCCCAGTTTATTTATGGTGTTCCTCCACACAGTCAGCGTGCCTTTCCAGGCCCACCTCCACTGAAACCCCACCCTCTGCACGCGTGCACACACTGTTCTGTATGTGACCACACCGCTGCTCATGCCAGGGACACCAGGCACTGTGCTGGCCCACTCAGGGCCCTGTGCTGACATTACCTCGCCAACCCACCAGTGCAGCTAAATCTCACCTGTCCACCATGACTCCCCACTCTATTTTTCTCAGAGCACAATTTTCAACAACCTTTATGGCATTTAACATACTGTGGGGGGGGATTACATATTTATTTTATTTATTTGTTTTTTAATTTTTATTGTTATTCAATTACAGTTGTATGCCTTTTCTCCCCATCCCTCCACCCCACCCCACCCGAACCCCCATCCCTCCACCCCACCTCCACCCTCCCCCTTGATTTTGTACACGTGTCCTTTATAGTAGTTCCTGTAATCCCCTTTCCAGGGGGGAGTGGGGAGGGAACCTACTGTGTTTTAATCAGCTACGAAGATGGCATCTGCTTTGGCCGACTGTGAGCCTTAAAGGCAGGAAATGCCTCCCCCTGTTCTTATCCTCAGCAACAAGCACTTCAGTAAGTGCCAGGTAAGTGTCTCAGGATGAACACAGTGTGTTAGTTCTTAGAAATACCTTCACTTACCTGGATACTGCTGGGCTATTATCTTACTAAAGAATAACTCTTATATAGAGCTTTTATAGTTAAGTGAAATTAGAGTTTTAATAACTCAGCTTACTGTAATAGAATAACTAACACCAATTAAAACCCATCGAGTTGAAGATTTGAATCAATTTATATATGGTGTAATGATTGCAAGTGGTTCTCAGTATTGAAGTGTCTGTCCTTTGTTCTCTATCTTTCATGCTATTTATTGTTCTTAAAAAATGAAGAAAGACAAAAGATTTTGGGGGGAGGAGTCACAGGTTCAAGAAAGGAGGAAAGGAGCAGATATGAAAAAGAAATGAGAACTTGATTCACAGAAAGTTAATTCTGCAAAGCCCTCCTTCTACCTTTTAAATAGGCACCTTTAACAATATAGCCACTAGCCACAAATGCTTGTTGGTGGAAAGGGCATGGACTTGCAACAGCAATCAGAGTGTTACTGGAGTGGAAGTAGTTGTTGAAAATCAAAATGAGTGGTTTTCCCTGGAAAGTCATGTTGGTCTGTGTTTTTGAAGTAACAGGTTTTGTGGTAGTTTATTGTTTATCCTCTTCGACAGTAAGAAAATTTGTTTCTCATAGCCTTGCTGACAGCAGATTTCACTACTGGATACATATTTAGGTCTCCTCTGCAAGTGAAAATGTGTGAGGGAGCGATGTTTTGTGATTTTGTGATATGGTAATTAACCTTAGTCAAACTCACGGGGCTGCAGCACCAAATCATCCTAGTTCATTTCCACTTCTGACACGCAATTCTTAAATGCAAAGACATTCTATAAATGAGTCTATAATAGTATTCTATAACCAATTTACAGACAGAGGTTTTCAAACTCTTTGGACTCAGGGCTAAAATTTTAAATGTATTGAGAACCTCCAAAAGCTTTGTATACATGGGTTATTATATCCGCCAATACTTACTAAGTTAGAAATTAAAACTGAGAAATTTTTTAATGTGTCATTCACTTAAAATAAAAATATTGAAGCCATTATATATTGACATAAATACAATAGTTTTGTGAAAAATTACAATTTACAAAGAAATAATTTAGAGTTTTGCCATCTTTGCAGATTCCTTTACTATTAGACTTAACAGAAGACAGCTGCAGTCTTATATCTGCTTCTGTGTTCAACCTATTGCAATAGCCCATGTCATGCTCTCCCTGGAAAATTCCACTGTGAGCACACTTGTAAGGAAGTGTCTCTTAGTATTGTTATGAACATAGTTTTTACCTCACTGTGTTGTTATAAGAGTAGTTTTGACCTTACAGACCAGCTGAAAGGGTCTCTGGGATCCTCGGAAGTCCCCAGATCACACTTTGAAAACTGACTCTAGATCCAAAAGAATTGTTCCTGTGTTCTTGAAAGAGAAAAAAACTGACTAATAGATTACAGTGTTCTGTGTGCATGTATGTGTGTGTTTACATAATAACCCCACCACCACCACTATTTTTTGTCCAGTATCTTTCCAAATGCCCACCTCCACCACCCCCACATTCCTTTTTAAGTGATGCTGAGGTTTGTGCAGGAACGTGCTGTCTGCATCAGCCTGTGTGGAAGGGAGTCCCTGCTCAGCCACCCACTGTTACCTTAGGCAAGTGCCTCGACTTCTCTAAACTTTCGTTTTCTTGTCTGCAGAATGGAAAAATCTATCTATGTACTCACTATTTAGTGAGATCATGCAAGCAGAACACTTGTCAAAAAGTAGTGCTTGAGAGAGATTGCTGTTCTTATTTTTAAAATTATTATGCTTATTTTTGCTATAGATTTTCTCATTTATCTATGATCGTTAGGGCACTAAAGGATGGAGAAGGCAGAAGTGTAAAAATAGGCAATAATTATTATTAATATCAATATTATTAAGAATTATTTTCATGAAGTACTAAATACATGTAAAAATTTGGTAAATGTAAGTACCTGCTACACGTATAAATACAAGCCACAGTTCAACACAGCTGGAGAATTACTGTGTCATCACCTGGGAAGGGCTGCCTGGACAGGGCACAGACAACGTCCACGACATTGGGAAACTCAGTGTCCTAGAGATTCCTTCTTAGATACAGTTTCCAATACCTAATGATGCTTCTTAAGAACAAAAATGAAGGATGCTAATATCATAGATGGTTTTGTCCAACAGTACAATTAGAAGTGTTTATATTTGGAGATCAAGACATTTAATATATTTTGACAGTGGCTTTAAAAAAGGATTGTTTGAAGATGTTTGAAGATGAAGATTCATTACTCTCTCTTAGAGTAGGAACATTTGGGGGGTAAACCAACTAATTTTATAATTTATAATTATCTTTATAAAAATCCTAAACAGGAAATTACATCTTATAGCCTGAAGAGCCTTATAAATACATGCCAAGGAAATTTGGAATTTTTAAAAATATATTTATTGATTATGCTATTACAGTTGTCCCATTTCCCCCCTTCACTCCACTCCATCCTGCCCACCCCCTCCCTCCCACATTCCCCCCCTATAGTTCATGTCCATGGATCATACTTATAAGTTCTTTGGCTTCTACATTTCCTACACTATTCTTACCCTCCCCCTGTCTATTCTCTGTACCTTTCCCCCATCTCTCCCCTTCCCACTCCCCTATTGATAACCCTTCATTGTGATCTCCATTTCTGTGGTTCTGTTCCTGTTCTAGTTGTTGGCTTAGTTTGTTTTTGTTTTTGTTTTAAGTGTGGTTGTTGATAACTGTGAGTTTGCTGTCTTTTTTATGGTTCCTATTTTTTATCTTCTTTTTCTTAGATAAATCCCTTTAACATTTCATATAATAAGGGCTTGGTGATGATGAACTCCTTGAACTTGACCTTATCTGAGAAGCACTTTATCTGCCCTTCCGTTCTAAATGATAGCTTTGCTGAATACAGTAATCTTGGATGTAGGTCCTTGCCTTTCATGACTTTAAATACTTCTTTCCAGCCCCTTCTTGCCCGTAAGGTCCTTTTGAGAAGTCAGGTGACAGTCTTATGGGAACTCCTTTGTAGGTAACTGTGTCCTTTTCTCTTGCTGCTTCTAAGATTCTCTCCTTCTGTTTCATCTTGGGTAATGTAATTATGATGTGCCTTGGTGTGTCCCTCCTTGGGTCCAGCTTCTTTGGGACTCTCTGAGCTTCCTGGACTTCCTGGAAGTCTATTTCCTTTGCCAGATTGGGGAAGTTCTCCTTCATTATTTGTTCAAATAAGTTTTCAACTTTTTGTTCTTCCTCTTCTCCTTCTGGTACCCCTATAATTCAGATGTTGGAATGTTTAAAAATGTCCTGGAGGTTCCTAAGCCTCTCCTCATTTTTCCGAATTCTTGTTTCTTCATTCTTTTCTGGTTGGATGTTTCTTTCTTCCTTCTGGTCCACAGCATTGATTTGAGTCCCAGTTTCCTTCCCCATCACTATTGGTTCCTTGTACATTTTCCTTTGTTTCTCTTAGCATAGCCTTCATTTCTTCATCTAATTTGTGACCCAATTCAACCAATTCTGTGAGCTTCCTGATTACCAGTGTTTTGAACTGTGCATCTGATAGGTTGGCTATATGTTTGCTGCTTAGTTATATTATTTCTGGAGCTTTGAAGTGTTCTTTCATTTGGGCCATTTTTTTTGTCTTGGTGTGCCTGTTACATAAAGGGGCAGAGCCTTAGGTGTTCACTGGGGTGGGGTAATGCTGGTTGCTGTGCTGTGATGCTGTGCATGGGGGAGGGGCTGAGAGGGAGCAATGGCACTTGCTCCACTCTGCTGGCTTTCAGTCACTCCTTCCGCTACCCACAATCAAACTGGGCCCCTCTAGTGCTGATTCCCTAGTGGGTGGGCTTATGCGCACTCTCGGCCCCTGTGTCTCCAACGACCTCTCCAGTAAGGCTGGGAGTTTCTCCTACTGCCGTCTCAACCCCCATCGGTGCTTTCAATCAGAGGTTTGAGGCTTTATTTCCCCACACTTGGGAAAGCCTTGGGTTTTCGGAGCCTTGGGTTGTGCGGTCTGCGCTCCCCCGCCATTCCTCCCGGTTTATCTATGCACGAATGTGGGACCGCAGGGTCTGCTAGCAGTCGCACTGCCTGCCGAGTTCGTTCCACAATCCGCCACCTCTCTGGGTCCGGCCGCATTGTCAGAAGTCCTCTCTGCCCTGGCTGCCTGTCTCCGCCCCTCCTACCGGTGTGGATGAATGTTTCTTCTTTATATCCTTGGTTGTCGGACTTTTGTGCAGTTCGATTTTCTGTCAGTTCTGGTTGTTTTTTTGTTTTTAAATTGTTGTTGTCCTTCTTTTGGTTGTGCGAGGAGGTGCAGTGTGTCTACCTATGCCTCCATCTTGGCTGGAAGCTCCTGGAATTATTTTTTAAATCATCTATTTTGGGTCACATGGACTTTGACACTATACTGAAAAGAGGAAGTGGAGTTGTGACCATGTATGAAAGACATCTGATGTAAATTTGGGGCCAGGTTCTTAGAAAACCTATCCATTCTCTCAGGGGAAAAAATATGGCTTCAAACCTAAACTAAAAGGAACGTTTAGTTTAGAACAGATTGACAAGCATGTGGTTGCTATTTGATTGAGTTCAGAACAAAATACATGACTTATTGGTTGGTTATATGTTAACTAATGAATTAGCTCACTATAAAAGCACAGAATGTTTATTATTTAACTTTGTTGTCCTTGCTTTATATATGGGTATTACCAACCTTATTGATGAATACTCTACAAAAATGTTAAGCATACATGTCTAGGAGTTTTCCCTCAAGCCTAGTTTTTCTGTCGTAGTTGGTGGTGTCACTACTTCGACCTAGTGTCCCAAGCCAGAAACTTGGGTGACATGACATCCTTACCCCTTCTCTTCTACATTCAATGAGCCACTAAGTACATGAACGTTCTGCTGCCAGAATGTCTCACAAGTTACGCTCTCCTGCCGTTCTCACTGCCATTTCCCGAGTACAGTGGCTCTTCACTGGGCTCTTTGTCTCTAACCCCCCAAAAAACCCACCCAGATCCTGATAAATGGTGCTGCTGGGTTTCCTCCTCACGTTTCCCATCCAATCACATTTCCTTGACTTAAAAACCTGCATCAATTCTTGGTTATCTAAAGGTTCAAGTCCAAGCTCTGCAGCATGGCATTCGAGACAAAAAGTCTATTCAGGGCTACGATCTAGCTTGGAAGCCTCATTTCTGGTCATTCCTCATCACTAAGGGGAGATAACCTCCTATCCCGTCAGTCTCCTGCTGGCAGATACTTGCAGTCTCCTCAACACACTCAGCGGTGTCATTTTCATGCCTTCGCACAAGCCGTGTCTTCGCGCACGGATGCCCTCCACTTCCCCGTTCTCCACTGACAGTCTGGCAAACTCCAACTCACCCCCAAAAACCCAACATAGCTGCCACCTCCTTTAGGAAGCCTTTCTTCTCACCACCTCAGCCTACCCTGATACAGTGAATCCTCAAACTGTCAGCACCTTTTACTTACTTCACCTTTTCCATACTACTTTTTAAAATATATATTTTAAAAATATATATATGATTTCCTTGCTGTACTATGAATTCTTTGAGGAAGGGTAGAATCTAGGACGTATCTCTGTTTTCCATGTGCCTAAGTTTAGACTCAACAGAATTTTGCTAAACTTACTGAATTAATCTAACCTATATTGAAA